>NC_059220.1:22598422-23293619 GCF_020615455.1 Coregonus clupeaformis
TATTCTGAGACACACACAAATCAGCAGAAAAAAACCCAGACTGAGTCAAAGGCCCGGTTTCCCGATAGAGATGGAATTTAGGCTTATGAGTGTTTTAACGATGGATCGTTCCTACAACGGCCCAAGATGCAACATGCATTACCCAAAACACCATGCAGAGACAACGTTGCAATGCAAGTGCGTCGTGGGAACATGTGCCGATACTGATAGGATCGAAAGAAAGGCAGCGCTGCTCTCAGATCAGCTTTCTCCATTCAAATCTTACCTTAACATTAGAATTATTCCACAGTACTGATGACTGATCAGCTCCTAGAGAGATATTATCACCTATGGCTGCAAATATTGAGGAAGGCTTATTCTAATGTTTACCTAATAATAATGTACTAAATCACAGATTTGGCACATCTTTACGCACGTTACACATCATGAAATACACTGCTCAAAAAAATAAAGGGAACACTTAAACAACACAATGTAACTTCAAGTCAATCACACTTCTGTGAAATCAAACTGTCCACTTAGGAAGCAACACTGATTGACAAATGTCACATGCTGTTGTGCAAATGGAATAGACAACAGGTGGAAATTATAGGCAATTAGCAAGACACCCCCAATAAAGGACTGGTTTTGCAGGTGGTGACCACAGACCACTTCTCAGTTCCTATGCTTCCTGGCTGATGTTTTGGTCACTTTTGAATGCTGGCGGTGCTTTCACTCTAGTGGTAGCATGAGACTGAGTCTACAACCTACACAAGTGGCTCAGGTAGTGCAGCTCATCCAGGATGGCACATCAATGCGAGCTGTGGCAAGAAGGTTTGCTGTGTCTGTCAGCGTAGTGTCCAGAGCATGGAGGCGCTACCAGGAGACAGGCCAGTACATCAGGAGACGTGGAGGAGGCTGTAGGAGGGCAACAACCCAGCAGCAGGACCGCTACCTCCGCCTTTGTGCAAGGAGGAGCAGGAGGAGCACTGCCAGAGCCCTGCAAAATGACCTCCAGCAAGCCACAAATGTGCATGTGTCTGCTCAAACGGTCAGAAACAGACTCCATGAGGGCCCGACGTCCACAGGTGGGGGTTGTGCTTAAAGCCCAACACCGTGCAGGACGTTTGGCATTTGTGACAGACGTGACAGAGTCTGGAGACGCCGTGGAGAACGTTCTGCTGCCTGCAACATCCTCCAGCATGACCGGTTTGGCGGTGGGTCAGTCATGGTGTGGGGGTGGCATTTCTTTGGGGGCCCCACAGCCCTCCATGTGCTCGCCAGAGGTAGCCTGACTGCCATTAGGTACCAAGATGAGATCCTCAGACCCCTTGTGAGACCATATGCTGGTGCGGTTGGCCCTGGGTTCCTCCTAATGCAAGACAATGCTAGACCTCATGTGGCTGGAGTGTGTCAGCAGTTCCTGCAAGAGGAAGGCATTGATGCTATGGACTAGCCCGCCCGTTCCCAGACCTGAATCCAATTGAGCACATCTGGGACATCATGTCTCGCTCCATCCACCAACGCCACGTTGCACCACAGACTGTCCAGGAGTTGGCGGATGCTTTAGTCCAGGTCTGGGAGGAGATCCCTCAGGAGACCATCCGCCACCTCATCAGGAGCATGCCCAGGTGTTGTAGGGAGGTCATACAGGCACGTGGAGGCCACACACACACTACTGAGCCTCATTTTGACTTGTTTTAAGGACATTACATCAAAGTTGGATCAGCCTGTAGTGTGGTTTTCCACTTTAATTTTGAGGGTGACTCCAAATCCAGACCTCCATGGGTTGATAAATTTGATTTTCATTGATAATTTTTGTGTGATTTTGTCAGCACATTCAACTATGTAAAGAAAAAAGTATTTAATAAGATTATTTCATTCATTCAGATCTAGGATGTGTTATTTTAGTGTTCCCTTTATTTTTTTGAGCAGTTTATATTGGAGGCATAAATTACAGACAGTAGCTGACAATTAGCAAATTAGAACTCAATTTATTGATCATGAAATTCATTTTAATATGATTTAAATATATAGGTCTATGTACCCTACTGTATTTATCTTTTAATGTAGTTCTCAGTTTTCATTTGAAGCATCTTTTTATCCTTCGCTTGTTTGTAACAATTGTAAACACATTGGCAACTTTGTATTTGTAGTCAACTTTGTTCTGCAGTTATCGGCAGTCACAAAGACAGATAAACATCTTCATTCTATGTTTAGCGGATATTTTCTGTATAGGCGGAAGGGCAAAAAAAAAGCATCCAACTACGTATTTAGCTGTTCTATGTGGTCTGATGCAGTCAGTAAATAACCCAAAAATGTAAGTGCAACTTTAGTAACGATGGTTTTGGGAAACAGCTTGGAGATTTAATGACACTCCTAAAGGTTCTTATGATGAACTTAGCCTTAAGGTGCTTTTGGGAAACCGGGCCAAAAACTGTCTAATATTAAGGAAGGATACAGCGAGGCTGAGCATGCCCTTTCTTTCCTATATTAACGATAGGTATTTTGCAGACTCCAACAGCAATACTTGCTAAATAGGCAAATAAATAGGCCTACATGGTATTGAATGACCGTTTGGTCACACGTTATGAAATCTATTTGTACAGGATATTTTCCCAGGTACCGGACTGGTCGAGCAGGTAGCCTCTAGCTTAATTCTGCACTAGACAAAAACATTGTCCATCTACTATGTTAAATATAAGAGCACTTGGAAGGCATTGTGTGGATTGACAGCATTATGAGGGTTAGAAGTGTTCAAAATGAGCGTTAGGCTGTTAGCCATTGCTGCTGTACACTCATTATCACCCACTTCTTCAGTAACTGGAGATCAGAGTAAAAAAAAAGAAGTTTAGCTTGCAGTGCTAGTCCAAGCAGCTTCGAGAGGCCCCATTGGTTCATCTGAGTCCTTGGCGTTCAGTATGGGAGCCAAATTGACACACCGTAACAGGACACAGTAGGTCAAACACTAACGTTCAGCCCAGAGAGATGTGAAAACTGAAAAGCTACTGAACACTAGCATAGTCTGGCAGTGTAGGCCAGGCTGGTTACTCATTCTAGGAGAGGTGATGGATAGATGACTTATTAGCCTTTGTCCTGCTCTGGTAAATAAAATAAAAAGCTACAAAAATTAAAATGTATCCAGCTCCATAGCACACTGTCCTACCTAGTCTACACGGCACAGTCTGGGGCTGAAAGACTCAAACACACAAGGACATAGGGGGATATGCACTGTATATACTGTATACACATTATACTGTGGAGACAACAAACATCACAGAGACAGGGCACACAACACTAAAGGCGTAGTAGTCAGCACAGAGGGGAAGAGGACACACTGGTCTCAGGGCTTGCCCTCCAGCGCACGCACACTCACACTCTCTGACTGGGTTTGTGAGGGGGGGGGTGGAGAGCAGCCAGAGAGGATTTGGCTGTGCGCCACAGCTCCTAATCTCCTACTTCCATAACAGAGAGGTCCTGTCCACAGCGTGGCCCCTCACACACACAGTGACATGGAAGTCGGTCCCATCCCGCTACGCACGTCATGGATGGAGCACGACCTTGCTCTAGCGCTTCCACAGAACTCGCCACTGAGGTTATGCTAAAACAACGCTAAAAACAGAAATGGCAATTGACGTCTTTTGGAGCCCCCCTGGGACGGGGAGTACTGGTGCTAGACCATGCCTGTGACAGACATCACAGAAAATACCCACAGTGCTGCAGGGAGAACAGGTCAAGGGCAGAATGTTTCCAGCTTTCATACTCGTTCTACTGAGGGGCTTTGTGTTGTCACATTCCCCAGAGAAATGTTTTCTGATCCACAGAACAGTGAGGATCTACAGCAGTCGTTTCTCTTTCAACCATATACACTGAACAAAAATATAAATGGACATAGGCCCACCCACTTTGGAGACAGCCGATCAGAATTAGTTTTTCGCCACAAAAGGGCAGACAGAATTACTCCTCAGTTTCATCAGCTGTCCGGGTGGCTGGTCTCAGACAATCCCACAGGTGAAGAAGCCGGATGTGGAGGTCCGGCCTGGGCTGGCGTGGTTACATGTGGTCTGCAGTTGTGAGGCCGGTAGAGAAATGAACATTCAATTCTCTAGCAACAGCTCTGGTGGACATTCCTGCAGTCAGCATGCAAATTGCACATTCCCTCAAAACTTTAGACATCTGTGGCATTGTGTTGTGTAACAAAACTGCACATTTTAGAGTGGCCTTTTATTGTCCCCAGCATACGGTGCATATGTAATTGTAACGGTTTTGACTTCAGGTTATTGTTTGTTAGGGGTGCCATGTAGGTCATGCCTACCAGAGAAAATATTGGATTTCTCCTTTTCTTTGTGTGAGGGAATTAGTCCCATTTAGCCTGTCAAGTCTACACCAACACGAAGAACTCATGTAAAAGTCAGTATAGAAATACACTTCTCATAAACCCTTAAAACATTGGAAATAACTTAAAAACCACTGTGTTCTTTTGCGTTTGCTGTATTAAGCAAATAAATGATCACACAATCAATATCAGTCACAAAATAATAACCTTAGTTCACTTGTAAATGTCCATACCTCGGGCATCAAAATTTGAGACATCTGTGGCATTGTGATGTGTGACAAAACTGCACATTAAAAGCTGCCCTTTATTGTCCCCAGCACAAGGTGCATCTGTGTAATGATCATGCTGTTTAATCAGCTTCTTGATATGCCACACCTGTCAGGTGGAAGGATTATCTTGGCAAAGGAGAAATGTTCACTAACAGGGAGGTAAACAAATGTGTACACAAAATGTAAGAGGAATTAGCTTTTTGTGCATATGGAAAAATTCAGGGATCTTTGATTTCAGCTCATGTTTCATGAGCTGAAATCAAAGATCCCTGAATTTTGCCATGGGACCAACATGACATGTTGCATTTATATTTTTGTTCAGTACAGTGACAGGCTCTTGCACATCCCTGGAGCCCATAGGGTAATTGGACTCATGTCTCAGCAGTGTCTCCCTCAGTGTGGAGGCACTCAACCAAGCCATCTGCCTCTACCTCCCCTCTTCTTTATGACAGACCATGTTTTGGTCACCACTGCTTTTTGACTGTCCAAATGACTGGAGTCCAGTACTGATTTCTCACTGTAGGCTTGAGATGACTGAGAAGCAGAGCTGAGCTGAACTCCAGGGTGGAGTGAAGGTAGCTTAGTGGTTAAGAGCGTTGTGCCAATAACCGAAAGGTCGCTGGTTCTAATCCCCGAGCCAACTAGGTGAAAAGTCTGTCGATGAGCAAGGCACTTAACCCGAATTGCTCCTGTAAGTCGCTCTGGATAAGAGCGTCTGCTAAATGACAACAAAAAAGACGATGCTCCAGTGACTCTCCTGAGATAGAGGCCGCTACTGCTGTGCTGCTCTCTCATTACTGAAGGCCTCCTGCTCCCAGCATCCTCTCACCCACTGATGCCCTCTCACCCAGGTCCACAGGAGAGGCCAGATGGCTGGGGTTATACCGTGCTAGAGGTCAAAACAGGTCAGAGACATACAGTTGAAGTCGGAAGTTTACATACACTTAGGTTGGAGTCATTAAAACTCGTTTTTCAACCACTCCCCAAATTTCTTGTTAACAAACTATAGTTTTGGCAAGTCTGTTAGGACATCTACTTTGTGCAAGACACAAGTAATTTTTCCAACAATTGTTTACAGACAGATTATTTCACTTAAATCACAATTCCAGCTTGGAAAATTCCAGAAAATTATGTCATGGATTTAGAAGCTTCTTATAGGCTAATTTACATCATTTGAGTCAAATTCAGTGCCTCTGTTTGACATCATGGGAAAATCTAAAGAAAAATCAGCCAAGACCTCAGGAAAAAAGATTGTAGACCTCCACAAGTCTGGTTCATCCTTGGGAGCATTTTCCAAACGCCTGAAGGTACCACGTTCATCTGTACAAACAATAGTATGCAAGTATAAACACCATGGGACCACGCAGCCGTCATACAGGCTCAGGAAGGAGACGTGTTCTGTCTCCTAGAGATGAACGTACTTTGGTGATAAAAGTGCAAATCAATCCCAGAACAACAGCAAAGACCTTGTGAAGATGCTGGAGGAAACATATACAAAAGTATCTATATCCACAGTAAAACGAGTCCTATAATCGACATAACCTGAAAGGCCGCTCAGCAAGGAAGTAGCCACTGCTCCAAAACCGCCATAAAAAAGCCAGACTACGGTTTGCAACTGCACATGTGGACAAAGATCGTAGTTTTTGGAGAAATGTCCTCTGGTCTGATGAAACAAAAAAATTTGAACTGGTCGGCCATAATGACCGTCGTTATGTTTGGAGGAAAAGGGGGTGTCTTGCAAGCCGAAGAACACCAACCCAACCATGAAGCACGGGGGTGGCAGCATCATGCTGTGGGGCTGCTTTGCTGCAGGAGGGACTGGTGCACTTCACAAAATAACCCAATGGGTGGGTTGAAGACACTAAAATCGCTCAGAGTCAGTATTCCAAATACCCTCACAGGTATTGTTTAATCACAGCAATAGGCTTCCAACTGGTTACGTCAAGTATGCAGTCGCTTAAACTCCTGAGTCCCTGAATTAAGCTGTAAAATGATATCCAAAAGATCGCTCCCATTATATGTTGGATTCCTCTGGCTAGTAGCTACTCCCAATTGACTACTCCCAATAGCGAGTCATCAATCTCAGTGGGCTTCAATTACATTATTATTATTTATTTTTTTTAATCGATGGGAGATACAGTAACAACCAGGAAATTCCCTTGCACTCAGTGCATGATAAAAATGTTACTAAATTATTCCTGGCCAGCAACGCAAACGATGGCCATTTCCCTTGGTTCCACTTGCTAGCAGAGAACATTGGCTTCCCCAAAGTCTGGTGGGTTAATATGATCAGCTCCAAAAAATACAGACAGACTAATGAATGGAGCCTTGGGAGAAGGCTGCTTTCTCATAAGCACAGGGCAAATGGGTCAATATTGATGAGGTTGTGGAAATCACTTAGAGAATGATTAGCATGAATGGAGGGTGGAGAAGGACAAGAGGGAGAGAGTAAGAAAGGACGGATTGTGGATATATGAATGAAAAGGATGAAGATAGAGGAACCTTTCTGTTCCTCCTCAGACTGTTTCCCCTCAGACAGAAATGCTGAAGTTTTTCCCACACTAGAAATGGAAATATGAAATGAGCTCCCTAAGGGCCGACTGATTTAGGTCTGTTCACAGAGCATGACGTCACAAACGCTGCCATGCCCTCCAGATGTCCTAAATCTCTGCCATTTACATTACTGACTTTGACTTTCAAAACAGGGACATAAATGTTGCTTTATTGCAAGCTCTGCTCCAATAAAATGAGTGATATTAAGATTAGTGGGCCTAGGGAGGAACCGGTCTATCATGGCCCCAGAAAGGTTCTCAGCAGGAAAGGTTAACACTCCTTTGCTTAAAATAGAGCAACAATATTCTCTAGCCATTTTTAGTCAGCCTTTAAAATCAGTGAGTCCCATGAATTAGGTATTATTCCCAGAAAAACAGGAAATGTAAAAGTCACCCAAACACTGCATCAAAGGGAACGATAAAGCCCTGTTCACAGGAAAGTAAACTGTGCAGATGTTTATGCAAAGGCATAATAGAGTATGATTATTTTGGTTGCCATTATTGACCTCGTTTACCAGTCTACTAGAAGAGACTCGGCCGTTATAAACAGGGTCAGCAACAGGGTCAGCTTGAAGACTACAAGGATACAAGTGAAGGCTGTGAGTCTAAAGCCGATCTGGAACAGGTGGTGTGGGTAGTGGAGTGGGTTTTAACTTTGATCAGACCACAACCTCTTCCTCAGATTCACCACACAGCCAGACAGGAGCAACAACACAGATAAGAGTTGTCCTTGTACAGTAACTCTATAAAAAATAGTCTTGAAGACTACATCCCAAATCAATCAAAACATATAGGCCTATCGTGACCTCTGGCTAGTGGTTTAGTGTGTAACATTTCATTTGAAATGGTTTTCATCTCATCCAACTGTCCCTATGTTTGCAAATATCAGGATGAGAAGAAGTTGGTATTAAAAACAGCACTTTAACACAAAACAGATAATTTAGCTAAATATGTAAAATGCATTCATCCTGTAAACATGTGAAAACACTGTTTGGTAACCTCTTTATGACCCTCTGCGCCCCACTCCCTCCCAATACAGCATCTCTCCCTCGTTATAATAAGGGATGACAGCTTTATACGTGAACTTGCATAACAACGCCAGAGCATGACAATGGCTGCCATTGTCTCCCCTGTGAGGCGGCCGTGCCACAGGAGCCACTGACTGGCACAGGGCTCACCTTCCTGGCAGCTCGCAACAAAACCTGCAGCTGTTGGTCTGCACTGTGCCCTCTCTATTGGCAGTGACAGCTAGAGCTGGGCGATATGGACAGAAATTCATATTGTGATAAACTGCCTGAATTGATGCGATACCGATAAATAGAATGATACATTTATAACATTAATGTTCACCATGTTTTTATTTATTTATTATCATCCTTTAACCCATAAGAGTCTAACCCTGTCTAAGCAGGGGGAGGGGGGGTTCTACTAAGCTATAGGGAATTGTTTTAAGAAGGTCATCCCAAGGATCTATTTGATTTTGAATTCTAACATGCTGACTACACAGGGCACGTGCGTACGTCCGCGTGCGCCATCGTGCGCATGTTGTTTTAGTCCATACACACCAGGCGCGATCAGGACACGCAGGTTGAAATATCAAAACCAACTATATTAATTTGGTGACAGGTCAAAACACATGAAACATTCATGGACATTTAGCTAGCTTGCTGTTGCTAGATAATTTGTCCTGGAATATAAACATTGGGTTGTTATTTGACCTGAAATGCACAAGGTCCTTTTTTTCCAGGATCTTTGTAGAATTTTGAGTCACTACTTCAACAATTAATCCACAGATAAAAAGGGGTAAACTTAGTTTAGTTCTCTCTCCTTCAGTCTTCTGTGGACTTTATATGGCGGTTGGCAACCAACTTTAAGGTGCATTACAACCGCCACTGGAGTGTGGACCTCAGTTCAGCTTTCAATCACCCACGTGGGTATATGAAGAGATGGGAGAGGCGGGACATGGAGCGCGTCAAGCAGCAAAAATAGAACCAAGTTCTATTTTAGCGCCTGGTTACGCAGACGCTCGTTGAACCAACAGATCTCTAGCTTAAACTGACAGATTTGTAGGGGGGTTGTATTATGCTAAATAGATTTCCGTGGGGGCACAGACATCGACCTTAGGGGGTTAAACTACTACTACTAGTTTGATGGTTGTGGCCATCAATTGTCCCATTATCAACCAACCATATTGTCAAACTTATTTCATTTCAAACTTCACATTTCGAGTATAGGCTACTTATCATCATGAACGATATTAGCAAAATCCCTGCGATAAGTGATCGCTATGGTCGGTGTTGATAATTTTCAGTTTATCGTCCCAGCTCTAGTGACAGCACAGCTAAAATTATGAGAAAGCTGAGTCTGAGCAGGGGAGAGGCCAGAGATAGCCCTGGTGGTTGTAGAGACCCGTGTGTGTGTTCGGTGTATTAAGAGGCGAGGAGTGTGGGCGCTCTGGGCTGTAACGATCTGCTGGCCTCCCATGAGGGTTGAGAGCGCTCAGAAACAAAGCGCTGCTTACTTTGGGACCATTCCCAGGACATCTTTCCGTCTGGGTGTGCTGAAGATATCTTCAGGGGGGAAAAAACATAAGAAAGAACAAAAAAGACAGCATAGAAAAACAGCCCAAAGGAGAGGCAGAGATCAATAGCTCTCCATTTCCTCTTCAAGCTACAGAAGCCCAAGAAAAAAAAAAGTATTGGAATTCTCGTTTGAACGGCTTAGTAAAAAATAAATTGTTTATTTTTAGTAAGTCATTCAAACGAGATACTTAGTCGTTCAAAACAAGATAGTTATTTTGTCTAATTAAGCCTAATTTGTTACGCAGCTTTTCAGACCATGTAATGGTTGATGTGATTGACAGTTCTTTGATAGCCTAAAGCAGGGCTGCTTTTGAATGCCAGAGCATGTAAGTGGGCGAGTGTGGAGCGAGGAGCAGGGTGTAATTGAGCAGATAAAAAATAAAATAGAAATGTTGTTTGCCCTCACTCCGGCTAAAATTTCGCTCAGGTACTGCTCAGCCACAAGCCTTGGGCATGCTCTGCCTAGCATATTTGTTTAATTAGGACTATTCAGTTGTAATTATTTAGCCTACCCCACCCACAATAGCCTAGATCTAGTTTATATTCTACTTTCTAACATTAGGATATGTAGTTTCTATTTAGAAGGACTTCAAAATGTATTAACGGATGTTTTAGGTAGGCAATACAAAATGTATTCATTTTTTAAAATAGAAACACCATAATATAAATCAATTTAATTAAGCTAAAATATAAAATAAAGTCCAGTATCAGCTTATTTTCATGAATAATAGGTCATAAATAAGATCAAACTGCAACTGTGAAATGATTTGCACACAAAAGTAAGCCCCAACAAGCTTCACGTGCATTGAGCGTGGGAAATACGCTCTGCAAGTTATAATATTATTATTATTATTAAAGACAGAAAAAACAAATTAATGGTTGCAGCAACCATTACATGGTCTGAAAAGCTACATAACAAATTAGGCCTAATTAGACAAAAGAACAATTCTTGTTTGAACGAGATACTAAGTCATTCAAACAAGATAATTCCAAGAGTCTGAGCTAGTTTTTTTGCCTTGGGCTTTAGGGCTTCCGTATCAAGCTTTTTGGGTTGACGAACAGATTGCAGAGAGCTATTAAGAGCCCTGGGACGGAGACATACACACACTCACTACACAACACAACCTTCCTTCCTCACTGCACATGTGCGTGCACATTACAAAAGGTTGGTTAACTGTCACTAGTGTTTCTACATTTACATTTTACATGTTTCTCTCAATGAAAGACAAAAAGGTAAATGTCCTCCCGAATGCGAATACAGAAGTTTGGTTGTTGAAATGTCCTGAGATGTGACGAGTCGCACTGAACACCGAGTCCCCAGGCAGGAAGCCCATGTTGCGCCTGCAGCCTCACAGGCATACAGAACAGGGGCCTGGGGAGCATAGAGAGGAGGAGGGGAGGCATCCATAAGGGGACGGAGAAAATATGCACCGTTTCCACCACTGGCCGTTTACAGTAGAATATCTGTGAAATATCTGGGAGTAGGGTGTGTAAACTGACCCCCCCTGAACCCCCTCTCTAGATAGGTCCTCTCCTGGTGCTGAATATAATTGATTGAGGGAGAATGGGGGAGGTTGGACATGAACGGCTGTGTCATATCATAAAGAAGTGGAAACGTCCACACTGTCTGAGAAGGGGGTAGCTGCATCCCAATATGGCGACCGGAGTATGGGTGAGTGGGTGTTTTCGAAAGGAAAGTAGTGGGTGTGTCGAAAGCGCTCTGTAATAGGTTAGACTGTTTTGATTGAGCTGTGTTTTTTTCCCCCTTCTGTTTCTCAACACGCAACTACCGTACATTGAGCTACCTTACAGCGAGAGTTTGCACTTCTGTTAAGCCGGAGTCATATTTCACTGTTAGTTTTACAGAAATAAATTGTACATTTTCAGTTATAAAACTGACGATTGTTTATTTTTATTCAAAGTATTGATGATGGGTGTACTGTTGTTGTATGCGTGTGCTTCTAGAATGAATCTAGAATGGCGCCGGAGAAGATGGCTGCCGTTTTACAGCCCTCTAACCAATTGTACTATTATGTGTGTTTTTCTGCGTTATTTGTAATTCATTTTGTACATAATGTTTCTGCCATCGTCTCTTATAACCAAAAAGAGCTTCTGGATATCAGGACAGCGATTACTCACCTCGTATTGGACGAATAATTTTTCTTCAACGAGGCGGCCGCGAAGGATATCCTACAGACACCCGACAAGGCCCAAATCCCCGTCATTCGCATGAGGAAGAGACGGAGATATCGTGGACGTAGGTCGGGGTGCCTTGTAAGGATCCGACGGCGAGCGAGTAAACTGCCGCTCCCATCAATCCTATTAGCCAATCTTCAATCATTGGAAAATAAATTGGATGACCTAAGATTACGGTTATCCTACCAACGGGACATTAAAACTGTAATATCTTATGTTTCACCGAGTCATGGCTGAACGACGACATGGATAACATACAGCTAGCGGGCTATACGCTACATCGGCAGGATAGAACGGCTGACTCCGGTAAGACAAGGGGTGGCGGTCTGTGTATATTTGTAAACAACAGCTGGTGCACAAAATCAAATACTAAGGAAGTCTCGAGGTTTTGCTCGCCTGAGGTAGAGTATCTTATGATAAGCTGTAGACCACACTATTTACCAAGAGAGCTTTCATCTATATTTTTCATAGCCGTCTATTTACCACCACAAACCAATGCTGGCATTAAGATTGCACTGAATGAGCTGTATAAGGCCATAAGTCAACAGGAAAATGCTCATCCAGAGGCAGCGCTCCTAGTGGCCGCGGACTTTAATGCAGGGAAACTTAAATCCGTTCTACCTCATTTCTACCAGCATGTTAAATGTGCAACCAGAGAAAAAAAAAAAAAAAAACTCTAGACCACCTTTACTCCACACACAGATACGCATACAAAGCTCTCCCTCGCCCTCCATTTGGCAAATCTGACCATAACTCTATCCTCCTGATTCCTGCTTATAAGCAAAAACTAAAGCAGGAAGCACCAGTGACTCGGTTAATAAAAAAGTGGTCCGATGACGCAGATGCTAAGCTACAGGACTGTTTTGCTAGCACAGACTGGAACATGTTCCGGGATTCTTCAGATAGCATTGAGGAGTACACCACATCAGTCACTGGCTTCATCAATAAGTGCATCGATGATGTCGTCCCCACAGTGACCATACGTACATACCCCAACCAGAAGCCATGGATTACAGGAAACATCCGCACTGAGCTAAAGGGTAGAGCTGCCGCTTTCAAGGAGCGGGACTCTAACCCGGACGCTTAAAAGAAATCCCGATATGCCCTCAGACGAACCATCAAACAGGCAAAGCGTCAATACAGGACTAAGATTGAATCATACTACA
Source organism: Coregonus clupeaformis (assembly GCF_020615455.1). Taxonomy (NCBI): domain Eukaryota; kingdom Metazoa; phylum Chordata; class Actinopteri; order Salmoniformes; family Salmonidae; genus Coregonus; species Coregonus clupeaformis. The sequence goes on from NC_059220.1 coordinate 22,611,503, forward strand.
CCGGCTCCGACGCTCGTCGGATGTGGCAGGGCTTGAAAACTATTACTGACTACAAAGGGAAGCACAGCCGCGAGCTTCCCAGTGACACAAGCCTACCAGACGAGCTAAACCACTTCTATGCTCGCATCGAGGCAAGCAACACTGAAGCATGCATGAGAGCACCAGCTGTTCCGGATGACTATGTGATCACGCTCTCCGTAGCCGATGTGAGTAAGACTTTTAAGCAGGTCAACATTCACAAGGCCGCAGGGCCAGACGGATTACCAGGACGTGTACTCCGAGCATGTGCTGACCAACTGGCAAGTGTCTTCACTGACATTTTCAACATGTCCCTAACTGAGTCTGTCATACCAACATGTTTCAAGCAGACCACCATAGTCCCCGTGCCCAAGGACACTAAGATAAGGCAGGTTAATGACTACCGACCCGTAGCACTGACATCTGTAGCCATGAAGTGCTTTGAAAGGCTGGTCATGGCTCACATCGACACCATTATCCCAGAAACCCTAGATCCATTCCAATTTGCATACCGCCCCAACAGATCCACAGATGATGCAATCTCTATTGCACTCCACACTGCCCTTTCCCACCTGGACAAGAGGAACACCTACGTGAGAATGCTATTCATTGACTACAGCTCAGCATTCAAAACCATAGTGCCCTCAAAGCTCATCACTAAGCTAAGGATCCTGGGACTAAACACCTCCCTCTGCAACTGGATCCTGGACTTCCTGACGGGCCGCCCCCAGGTGGTAAGGGTAGGTAACAACACATCTGCCACACTGATCCTCAACACGGGGGCCCCTCAGGGGTGCGTGCTCAGTCCCCTCCTGTACTCCCTGTTCACCCGTGACTGCATGGCCAGGCACGACTCCAACACCATCATTAAGTTTGCAGACGACACAACAGTGGTAGGCCTGATCACCGACAACGATGAGACAGCCTATAGGGAGGAGGTCAGAGACCTGGCCGTGTGGTGCCAGGATAACAACCTCTCCCTCAACGTGACCAAGACAAAGGAGATGATTGTGGACTACAGGAAAAAATTAAGAGGACTGAGCACGCCCTCATTCTCATCGACGGGGCTGTAGTGAAACAGGTTGAGAGCTTCAAGTTCCTTGGTGTCCACATCACCAACGAACTATCATGGTCCAAACACACCAAGACAGTCGTGAAGAGGGCACGACAAAGCCTAGTCCCCCTCAGGAGACTGAAAAGATTTGGCATGGGTCCTCAGATCCTCAAAAAATTATACAGCTGCACCATCGAGAGCATCCTGACTGGTTGCATCACCGCCTGGTATGGCAACTGCTTGGCCTCCGACCGCAAGCCACTACAGAGGGTAGTGCGTACGGCCCAGTACATCACTGGGGCAAAGCTTCCTGCCATCCAGGACCTCTATACCAGGCGGTGTCAGAGGAAGGCCCTCAAAATTGTCAAAGACTCCAGCCACCCTAGTCATAGACTGTTCTCTCTGCTACCGCATGGCAAGCGGTACCGGAGTGCCAAGTCTAGGTCCAAAAGACTTCTCAACAGCTTCTACCCCCAAGCCATAAGACTCCTGAACAGCTAATCATGGCTACCCGGACTATTTGCACTGCCCCCCCACCCAATCTTTTTACGCTGCTGCTACTCTGTTAATTATTTATGCATAGTCACATTAACTCTACCCACATGTACATATTACTTCAACTACCTCAACTAGCCGGTGCCCCCGCACATTGACTCTGCACCGGTACCCCCCTGTATATATAGCCTCCCTACTGTTATTTTATTTTACTTCTGCTCTTTTTTTTTTCCTCTACACTTTTTTGTTGTTGTTTTATTTTACTTTTTTATTTAAAATAAATGCACTGTTGGTTAAGGGCTGTAAGTAAGCATTTCACTGTAATGTCTGCACCTGTTGTATTCGGCGCATGTGGCCAATAAAATTAGATTTGATTTGATTTACTGTGGGTGTACTGTTGTTGTATGCGTGTGCTTACCTGATATTGGCTACTAGGTAGCTACTTCCCTCGCCTTCGCCAGACAAGAGTGCTTGTCTAGTGGGAGCGAAGGGCACGGTGTCCCAGTGTTGTTGCTGTTCATGCCCTCCCCATTGAGTAGTAGACTGCATGTACAGTACCAGTCAAAGGTTTCGACACAGCTACTCATTCAAAGGTTTTTCTTTATTTTTTACTATTTTCTACATTGTAGAATAGTGAAGACCTCAAAACTATTAAATAACACATATGGAATCATGTAGTAACCCCAAAAAACTGTTGAACAAATCAAAATATATTTATTATTTTAGATTCTTCAAAGTAGCCACCCTTCGCCTTGATGACAGCTTTGCACACTCTTGGCACTCTCTCAACCATCTTCATGAGGAATGCTTTTCCAACAGTCTTGAAGGAATTCCCACATATGCTTAGCACTTGTTGGCTGCTTTTCCTTCACTCTGCAGTCCAACTCATCCCAAACCATCTCAATTGGGTTGAGGTCAGGTGATTGTGGAGGCCAGGTCATCTGATGCAGCACTCCATCACTATCCTTCTTGGTCAGATACCCCTTACACAGCCTGGAGGTGTGTTTTGGGTCATTGTCCTGTTGAAAAACAAATTATAGTCCCACTAAGCGCAAACCAAAAGCCATGCTGGTTAAGTGTGCCTTGAATTCTAAATAAAATCACAGACAGTGTCACCAGCAAAGCACCCCCACACCACCTCCTCCATGCTTCACGGTGGGTACAACACATGCAGAGATCATCCATTAACCTACTCTGCATCTCACAAAGACACGGCGGTTGGAAGCAAAAATCTCAAATTTGGACTCCAGACCAAAGGACACATTTCCACCTATCTAAATGTCAATTTCTCATGTTTCTTGGCCCAAGCAAGTCTCTTCTTCTTATTGGTGTCCTTTAGTAGTGGTTTCTTTGCAGCAATTTGACCATGAAGGCCTGATTCACACAGTCTCCTCTGAACAGTTGATGTTGAGATGTGTCTGTTACTTGAACTCCGTGAAGCATTTATTTGGGCTGCAATTTCTGAGGCTGGTAACTAATGAACTAATCCTCTGCAGCAGAGGTAACTCTGGGTATTTTATTCCTGTCGCGGTCCTCATGAGAGCCAGCTTCATCATAGCGCTTTATGGTTTTTGCGACTGCACTTGAAGAAACTGTCAAAGTTCTTGAAATGTTCCGGATTGACTGACCTTCATGTCTTAAAATAATGATTGACTGTCATTTCTCTTTGCTTATTTGAGCTGTTCTTGCCAATAATATGGACTTGGTATTTCACCAAATAGGGCTATCTTCTGTATACCAACCCTACCTTGTCACAACACAACTGATTGGCTCAAATGCATTAAGGAGGAAATAAATTCCACAAATTAACAAGGCACACCTGTTAATTGAAAAGCATTCCAGGTGACTACCTCATGAAGCTGGTTGAGAGAATGCCAAGTGTGCAAAGCTGTCAAGGCAAAGGGTGGCTATTTTGAAGGATCTCAAATATAAAATATTGATTTGTTTAAAATTTTTTGGTTACTACATGATTCCATACGTGTTATTTCATAGTTTTGATGTCTTCACTATTATTCTACAATGTAGAAAATAATAAAAATAAAGAAAAACCCTGGAATGAGTAGGTGTGTCCAAACTTTGGACTGGTACTGTACAGTGGGGGAAAAAAGTATTTAGTCAGCCACCAATTGTGCAAGTTCTCCCACTTAAAAAGATGAGAGAGGCCTGTAATTTTCATCATAGGTACACGTCAACTATGAAAGAGAAATTGAAGAAAATCCAGAAAATCACATTGTAGGATTTTTAATGAATTTATTTGCAAATTATGGTGGAAAATAAGTATTTGGTCAACTACAAACAAGCAAGATTTCTGGCTCTCACAGACCTGTAACTTCTTCTTTAAGAGGCTCCTCTGTCCTCCACTCATTACCTGTATTAATGGCACCTGTTTGAACTTGTTATCAGTATAAAAGACACCTGTCCACAACCTCAAACAGTCACACTCCAAACTCCACTATGGCCAAGACCAAAGAGCTGTCAAAGGACACCAGAAACAAAATTGTAGACCTGCACCAGGCTGGGAAGACTGAATCTGCAATAGGTAAGCAGCTTGGTTTGAAGAAATCAACTGTGGGAGCAATTATTAGGAAATGGAAGACATACAAGACCACAGATAATCTCCCTCGATCTGGGGCTCCACGCAAGATCTCACCCCGTGGGGTCAAAATGATCACAAGAACAGTGAGCAAAAATCCCAGAACCACACAGGGGGACCTAGTGAATGACCTGCAGAGAGCTGGGACCAAAATAACAAAGCCTACCATCAGTAACACACTACGCCGCCAGGGACTCAAATCCTGCAGTGCCAGACGTGTCCCCCTGCTTAAGGCAGTACATGTCCAGGCCCGTCTGAAGTTTGCTAGAGTGCATTTGGATGATCCAGAAGAGGATTGGGAGAATGTCATATGGTCAGATGAAACCAAAATATAACTTTTTGGTAAACTCAACTCGTCGTGTTTGGAGGACAAAGAATGCTGAGTTGCATCCAAAGAACACCATACCTACTGTGAAGCATGGGGGTGGAAACATCATGCTTTGGGGCTGTTTTTCTGCAAAGGGACCAGGACGACTGATCCGTGTAAAGGAAAGAATGAATGGGGCCATGTATCATGAGATTTTGAGTGAAAACCTCCTTCCATCAGCAAGGGCATTGAAGATGAAACGTGGCTGGGTCTTTCAGCATGACAATGATCCCAAACACACCGCCCGGGCAACGAAGGAGTGGCTTCGTAAGAAGCATTTCAAGGTCCTGGAGTGGCCTAGCCAGTCTCCAGATCTCAACCCCATAGAAAATCTTTGGAGGGAGTTGAAAGTCTGTGTTGCCCAGCGACAGCCCCAAAACATCACTGCTCTAGAGGAGATCTGCATGGAGGAATGGGCCAAAATACCAGCAACAGTGTGTGAAAACCTTGTGAAGACTTACAGAAAACGTTTGACCTGTGTCATTGCCAACAAAGGTTATATAACAAAGTATTGAGAAACTTTTGTTATTGACCAAATACTTATTTTCCACCATAATTTGCAACTAAATTCATTAAAAATCCTACAATGTGATATTCTGGATTTTTTTTCCTCATTTTGTCTGTCATAGTTGACGTGTACCTATGATGAAAATTACAGGCCTCTCTCATCTTTTTAAGTGGGAGAACTTGCACAATTGGTGGCTGACTAAATACTTTTTTCCCCCACTGTATGTATCAAAGTGACATCTAGATGGTTATCAATATTAGTTATTTATTGTATAGGCTGCTATCCTACTTTAAATAAAATCGTGATATTTGTTTGTTTTTGCCACGTTAGCTACCGCCAACGACGCTACCGTGATACCCAGTAGCCATGCAAAACGGTGTTGAGTGGCAACAAATCTGCCCAATTAGCGGATTCGCTTTCCATACACCTTGCCATATTGGGCTGCAGCTACCTATACTTGCACTGTCTGATAGGCCAGGTTACTGGACGGATGAGTGGAGGAGGGCTTACTGTGCTCATCAATCTTGTTCTTCTCCCAGTGCTTCCTTTCTCCCCAGGAGTTGCGTTGGGAGTTCAGAAATCTGCATTTTGAACATTGCAGACCATTAAAAAAAAGTATTTGTTTTTGGGGTTCAATAGTGATCAGGCTCGTGCAACTATAGTTTTCTTTCACAGAAAATACATGAGTGCAACACATTCGGCAGAAAACAGCTTCATTTTCATCAGACGACAAGAGAAGTGCAACGCTATTTGCCTAGCAGCCACAAGTAAATGAGCTTAGCCTACAATGAAAAAGCAAGTTATTTTTTGCAAAAACGATGCATGACCATTACATTTCTAATGTTTATCATAGAAAGAACGTAGCCAGCTACATTTCCTAAATGTTTTGCTTTAAGTTAATCGTAGATTTTATCAGAGAAAAGTCAGTTACACCGGGAAAGGTAGAGCGTTGTCTGAATTCTCATCCGAGTGGAGATGCAACTGAAGCACAAAATGAGTCTGATGCAGAGCAGAAAACTAAAACGCAGCAAAACATTTGCGATATTTTTTTCCTGCGTGAAATACGCAGAATTCTGCATTAATGCGACCCCTGTCCCCTGTCCCCTCCCACCCCTGCAATATGAACCATGCCCTCTGTCTCATACTGTACAAACCAGCATAACATCAAATACTCTGGGCACACAAACACCAGATCTCTGTCAGGCAACAGGAACAAATGATATGGAGTGTTCAAAAAATAAATAAACAAAGCTTCCAATTTCTAGGAACTCTGATCTAGGGATAGGCTATTCATCAGCATTCTTTTATGGATAAACCCTAAACTTTCCAAGTATGTTGAAACCACGTTCTAGAAGCTTTTAATCTCAATTTAGAAAAAGGCACAAATGTGGAATAAAAGTATACCCAATAATTGGGTTTTTAAGTCTTATTGAACTTACCTGGACCACTTCTATTCCTCTTTTCCTGAAAGACAGATGAGAAGAAAAAAGAAAACATTCAAAATACATTCATTCATTATTTAAACATCAAATGTGGAGGTGGGAAAGAGAGAGCACTGCCGCAACTCCAACAGATTAACCGGACATCTGCAGACATTAAAACAAATTCACTTTCTCCTGCAGTGTTCCAGATCACAACAGAATAAAAAGATATACATTGGCGTGTGGTGACACAATGGTGTTCTAGCACTCAGTAGTGGCTCCCAATAGCATGGGGAATCTCACACAATCAAAAGGTTATGGGCATTTTGAAGGGCAGAGACGGTCGGGCAAAGGAAACCAAGATAGAAAGTGCACGCACTCCACCGCTTTAAGAGTCCTGAGTCTGTCTCACATAAAACATATTGACAGTGGCATAGGCTACTCAACTGTTCCACTTATGCATGTAGTGGATCAAATTAAATCTAAACAGACTTTGGCATCATTGTTCCAATTAAGCACACACACTGTAAATTAAGAAATTCTGGGAATGTAAACCAAAGTGGCATAACATTCAAGAATAGAATAGGAATTTGTTCTAGGAATTCATAAATATATCGCTGTTAAGGCTAAATAAGCTCGGACTGCGTTAGTCTGGGAGTCCAGGGCCAGGGAATGTCTTTACTTTTGAAATACAATTTTTTTACCCAAAGCTCAATCTAGATATTTTTTTTAACGGGGTTGCTTGGTGCAGACACCTACAAGAGAGAAGTCCTCAGTTGCGTTTGTGCAAAAGACTTCCAGCTCTTCTAATGTAATAAACCACAATGTTCCTCTGAAGGACTTGACAGTCTTTCAAATCCACCTCAGTCTGCCCAAACAAGCAGAAATAGTATAAAAGTGGACGTTTTCCGTACTTCAAAAATCTTAGGGGTCGTCAAGTAGTGAGAACATGCAAGTCCTACTAATCTGAACATACAAACAAATAAGCATGGGTAAGGGCATGAACACTCGGCTAGGCTATGTGCAGGGTTTCCTATAAAATAAAATAAATAAGTCCCTCCTCCTTTGTTTTGGGTGTCCGTGGTGCCCCCCACAGAATTTTTATGTAGAAGGACTGAGAAGCCCAGTTCTGGTGACTTTTTAAAAAAGGACATTCTGCTCCCAAATGAATGAAACATTATACTGACACCGTCTAAAATATAAAATTTCCACCTCCAGAAATGAGCCCACTAACATATTGGTAAAATTATTTGTTAACATTATTTTAACATATTGGACCATGCATATAGCCCAGCGGTAGGCAACCGTGGTCCTGGAGTGCCGCAGGCACATCATGTTTTTGATTTAACCGACCTGGAAGACCAGGTGTGTTGAATTTAGGCAATCAGTGAACTGATCAATTAGCTCAGTTGGCCAAGTGTGGTACCTAGTTCGAATAAAATCCTGCAATACTTCTGGTACTCCAGGAACAACAGGGTTGCCTTACCCTGATATAGCCTATGCATGGTCCATATTTAAGCAATAAGGTACAGGGGGTGTGGTATATGGCCAATATACCACGGCTAAGGGCTGTTCTTAGGCACGCTTCTATTGTTTCAATAAAAGCGGTTCAGCTTCCCTAGAAATCTGTCAAGGCAGAGAGGGTGATGGGACATGTAGAAACACACTGGTTCGATGGGCGCTGTTGTCTAGATTAAATATTTCTCCATTATGAACGCACGAGGGCCTGTCCAAACGCAAACAGGAAGAGACATGGCATCTTCCACAGAGCTGGTGATATTATAGTGCTGACAGGATTCAGTGAGACTGGGTTCTCCGAGTGTGGGGTCCACTCTCTATGAAGTTGAAATTATGGAGCATTTAATGAGACCACTAAAAGCATCGGAGTTTCATGTCACTCAATAGTAGCTAAAAAAAATGGCCAACAGAAATACACTCAAACAGTATTTGAAAACATAGCATGGGGATAAAACCACAAACCCTACTACACCAATGACTTGCCAAATCTTTACAAGAACAAAAACACACCCCACACACTTGCGCCGAGGTCACAGCCCCATGCTAACAGTGGAGCAGCCATTCACTGATTTACAACAATGTGGATATTTAATACTGCAGCAGGCCTGTTTCATGGGGTGTGAATGGGTTCATTGGTTTCAGCCTAGCGCAGAGATTTGGAGATTGGCGGCCCTCTCATATTGTTGCCTGGTCCATGCGATGAAAGGAAAGGAGGGAAGACTAAAAAGGCAAGCAGAGTTGCCAAGCTTTTTGCTTGGACTTGACACAGGAGAAAGTAGTTGATAGGGCAGGGTGATGTCGGCTTTTAACACCCGCTCCTACAAATCATACATTTAGACAAAGTCATACAAATGCACACACACTAGTTAATGTTCACAACAACAAATTCTCCATTAAGCCAATAGGATGGCAGGAAGGTGAGAGGTCAGGGGAACACTAGTCCCAAAGCAGATGTAAAAGCTGCTTTCTTTATTCCGTTCCCGTGTGTGCATCCAGAGTGAGAGATCACCCTAACCCTGTCCTGACAAGAGGAAGTGACAGCGCTTCCCTTATGTCCAGAGGCAGGGGGTCCAGACGGTCATTTATTTTCCCTAATAAAGGTAAACTGTTCTGCCAGCTTATGAATGGGCATTAAAGCAGGAGTCCCTTACGTCAACAGCGTCACCACACCTCTTCTCTGACCAGCGGGGGATCTCTCCACAACCAGCTGGCCCAGACAGCTCACCAGGACCACCTCCATTTTGGAACACTCAGTGTCCCAGATGCACTCTTGCGGGGAGGGCTGAATAGAGTTGGGGACAGCTGTTGGGGACAGACGTACTCTACTGGCTAAACAGACGTTGATCTAACACTAATTACTGTGTCATAAACCTTTTAGGTGCATATGAAAATAAATGTGGTTAACAATATATATATATATATATAAAAAACTTCAATTAAATACAGCAATTAGTGACTAGGAGATTGAGCAAATCTTGTTCATGTCTAAACTACCACAACTTTTTTTCCCCTCATGTGGGTGAGCATGAAGCTTACACTTAATGTGTAACACCCAATGGTAACACCAACACTGGAGAGCCAAGTTTATAATTCCAATGTCACAACAGAAATACTGCAGAGATACCTAGGCTCGATACAGTTGCATAGTGTCCTGCACTGTGTGTGCGCGCAAATGACAACACATTGCTTTTTACAGCAAAAGCAGATCTAGACCAAATACAGGAACAGAAGTAGATAACAAGGATGTTTCACATCTTCAAATAAGACCTTTTGTATTTTCCAAGAAGCACATTTTAGGGAAAACTCACTACAAAAGAAGAACTAGGAGAGACGGAGCAGAACAGCTCACCGGTAATCAGATACGAGGTGAAAGTGATTGTGTAACCGGATAATGAAACCAGACAGGAATTCCTACTATGGAGACATTTTCTCTTTGTCAAACTGAAATTATACTCCAGGCCATTGACCGCAACTCTTCTGAACTATATTTTCCAAGAGTGTAGGCAAGACCCAGAACATTTTATTGTTCCTACAACTAATCCAAACCCATCCCTGGCCTACACACCATCCATAACAGCACATCCCCACCCCACCCCACCCTATAGCCTACATATTAGTGAATTTAGGACAGCGCCGGAGAAGATGGCTGCCGTTTTACAGCCCTCTAACCAATTGTACTATTATGTGTGTTTTTCCGCGTTATTTGTAATTTATTTTGTACATAATGTTTCTGCCATCGTCTCTTATAACCAAAGAGAGCTTCTGGATATCAGGACAGCGATTACTCACCTCGCATTGGACGAATAATTTTTCTTCAACGAGGCGTCGCGAAGGATATCCTACAGACACCCTACAAGGCCCAGATCCCCGTCATTCGCGTGAGGAAGAGACGGAGATATCGTGGACGCAGATCCGGGTGCCTTGTAAGGATCCGACGGCGAGCGAGTAAACTGCCTCTCCCATCAATCCTATTAGCCAACGTTCAATCTTTTGAGAATAAAATTGACGATTTAAGATTACGGTTATCCTACCAACGGGACATTAAAAACTGTAATATCTTATGTTTCACCGAGTCGTGGCTGAACGACAACAATGATAACATTCAGCTAGCAGGCTATACGCTACATCGACAGGACAGAACGGCAGACTCCGGTAAGACAAGGGGCGGCGGTCTGTGTATATTTGTAAACAACAGCTGGTGCACAAAATCAAATACTAAGGAAGTCTCGAGGTTTTGCTCGCCTGAGGTAGAGTATCTTATGATAAGCTGTAGACCACACTATTTACCAAGAGAGTTTTCATCTATATTTTTCATAGCTGTCTATTTACCACCACAAACCAATGCTGGCATTAAGATTGCACTGAATGAGATGTACAAGGCCATTAATCAACAGGAAAACGCTCATCCAGATGCAGCGCTCCTAGTAGCCGGGGACTTTAATGCAGGGAAACTTAAATCCGTTCTACCTAATTTCTACCAGCATGTTAAATGTGCAACCAGAGGGAAAAAAACTCTAGACCACCTTTACTCCACACACAGAGACGCATACAAAGCTCTCCCTCGCCCTCCATTTGGCAAATCTGACCATAACTCTATCCTCCTGATTCCTGCTTATAAGCAAAAACTGAAGCAGGAAGCACCAGTGATTCGGTTAATAAAAAGTGGTCAGATGACGCAGATGCTAAGCTACAGGACTGTTTTGCTAGCACAGACTGGAACATGTTCCGGGATTCTTCAGACAGCATTGAGGAGTACACCACATCAGTCACTGGCTTCATCAATAAGTGCATCGATGATGTCGTCCCCACAGTGACCGTACGTACATACCCCAACCAGAAGCCATGGATTACAGGAAACATCCGCACTGAGCTAAAGGGTAGAGCTGCCGCTTTCAAGGAACGGGACTCTAACCCGGACGCTTATAAGAAATCCCGCTATGACCTCCGACGAACCATCAAACAGGCAAAGAGTCAATACAGGTCTAAGATTGAATCATACTACACTGGCTCTGACGCTCGTCGGATGTGGCAGGGCTTGAAAACTATTACAGACTACAAAGGGAAGCACAGCCGCGAGCTGCCCAGTGACACAAGCCTACCAGACGAGCTAAACCACTTCTATGCTCGCTTCGAGGCAAGCAACACTGAAGCATGCATGAGAGCACCAGCTGTTCCGGACGACTATGTGATCACGCTCTCCGTAGCCGATGTGAGTAAGACTTTTAAGCAGGTCAACATTCACAAGGCCGCAGGGCCAGACGGATTACCAGGACGTGTACTCCGAGCATGTGCTGACCAACTGGCAAGTGTCTTCACTGACATTTTCAACATGTCCCTGACTGAGTCTGTAATACCAACATGTTTCAAGCAGACCACCATAGTCCCCGTGCCCAAGAACTCTAAGATAACCTGCCTAAATGACTACCGACCCGTAGCACTGACGTCTGTAGCCATGAAGTGCTTTGAAAGACTGGTCATGGCTCACATCAACAGCATAATCCCAGAAACCCTAGACCCACTCCAATTTGCATACCGCCTCAACAGATCCACAGATGATGCAATCTCTATCGCACTCCACACTGCCCTTTCCCACCTGGACAAGAGGAACACCTACGTGAGAATGCTATTCATTGACTACAGCTCAGCATTCAACACCATAGTGCCCTCTAAGCTCATCACTAAGCTAAGGATCCTGGGACTAAACACCTCCCTCTGCAACTGGATCCTGGACTTCCTGACGGGCCGCCCCCAGGTGGTAAGGGTAGGTAACAACACATCTGCCACACTGATCCTCAACACGGGGGCCCCTCAGGGGTGCATGCTCAGTCCCCTCCTGTACTCTCTGTTCACCCATGACTGCATGGCCAGGCACGACTCCAACACCATCATTAAGTTTGCCGACGACACAACAGTGGTAGGCCTGATCACCGACAACGATGAGACAGCCTATAGGGAGGAGGTCAGAGATCTGGCCGTGTGGTGCCAGGACAACAACCTCTCCCTCAACGTGACCAAGACAAAGGAGATGATTGTGGACTACAGGAAAAAAAAGAGGACTGAGCACGCCCCCCATTCTCATCGACGGGGCTGTAGTGGAACAGGTTGAGAGCTTCAAGTTCCTTGGTGTCCACATCACCAACGAACTATCATGGTCCAAACACACCAAGACAGTCGTGAAGAGGGCACGACAAAGCCTATTCCCCCTCAGGAGACTAAAAAGATTTGGCATGGGTCCTCAGATCCTCAAAAATTCTACAGCTGCACCATCGAGAGCATCCTGACTGGTTGCATCACCGCCTGGTATGGCAACTGCTTGGCCTCTGACCGCAAGGCACTACAGAGGGTAGTGCGTACGGCCCAGTACATCACTGGGGCAAAGCTCCCTGCCATCCAGGACCTCTATACCAGGCGGTGTCAGAGGAAGGCCCTCAAAATTGTCAAAGACTCCAGCCACCCTAGTCATAGACTGTTCTCTCTGCTACCGCACGGCAAGCGGTACCGGAGTGCCAAGTCTAGGTCCAAAAGACTTCTCAACAGCTTCTACCCCCAAGCCATAAGACTCCTGAACAGCTAATCATGGCTACCCGGACTATTTGCACTGCCCCCCCCACCCCATCCTTTTTACGCTGCTGCTACTCTGTTAAGTAAGTATTTATGCATAGTCACTTTAACTCTACCCACATGTACATATTACCTCAACTAGCCGGTGCCCCCGCACATTGACTCTGCAACGGTACCCCCCTGTATATATAGCCTCCCTACTGTCACTTTATTTTACTGTATATATAGCCTCCCTACTGTCACTTTATTTTACTTCTGCTCTTTTTTTCTCAACACTTTTTTTGTTGTTGTTTTATTCTTACTTTTTTGTTTAAAATAAATGCACTGTTGGTTAAGGGCTGTAAGTAAGCATTTCACTGTAATGTCTGCACCTGTTGTATTCGGCGCATGTGACCAATAAAATTTGATTTGATTTGATTTGATATTACACCCGAGCCATTCTCCAGAGGGAGTAATTTGGTTGGGGCGTTAGGAAGAGATTAAACATGTTTGGTGGATAACATAGTCATAATCTGTGCTGGCTCAATCAGCCTGTTTTATCAGCCCCCTTGCAAGGTGAAAATCCAGTCAGGGGCAAGTCAAATTCAAGGACCTCAGTACTTTTTCAAGCATTAATATATATTTTCAAGGACCATCAATTTGTAATAGTTCATATTACACAATTGTTTCTAGTTGTCAACAGGTAGCAGTATATCGCCACAACCTCATAAAAAAAAGAAAACGTACTATTCATCACTACCTTGCAAGTTCTACTCAATAAATACGTGTTTCACTACTTATTTACCCCAAGGTTTACCCCAACTTTGGGGACCACTGTACTACTAATCTCTCCCTGCTTGCTTCAATGCTTCCTCTCTCTGTGGATCTCATTTTCCTCCTTCATTGCAGCCTGACTCACCACTGTCTGTCTCACTACTCTCTATAAAAGTAAAGGTATTTTGTTATGAGAACTTTTAGTAGCCAATCTTACATTTCAGTTGACTGCTCCTGCCGAGGTCAGGCTCCGTTCAATGTTAGCTTCTAACCAGCTAGTTATAGCTAGCTACCTGGCTAATACTCTGAGCTACCTAGACATTTCAGCGACTATTTACCAATTGGGGGGGGGGATGAATGCGTTGCTAACAAGCCAAATCCGGGGGAGCAGAAAAAACAATGAGCATACATGAATCATTCATAATTGCATTCGATCGCAGAGGTAGGCGGGCGCGATTCGAGCTCAGATCAAGAAGCCTTCTGAGCGTTGATCAATGCTGGGAATGCTATAATTGGGTAAACGATGATTAACTAAATAAAACGGTGAGTAAATGCTACTTCACAAATAAAAAAGGTACGTAAACGGCGTTTACCCTCCACTACATCCATGGTTGGGTCTGGCAAAACCCATTCATAAACATCAATATCCTGCCAGGCAGGATTGAAACTACATTTGCCCGGCATTTTAGCTATCGATGTGACGTTTGGCAGTGCCTAATCAGTCAGTTCTGTACCTGCCTGGCTGAGTGGCAGTGTGGGTGGAATGAGCGAGCTCGCCTAGCAACCAGAACGTGAAACACTTGAGGAAATAAAAAAAAACTATGCCTGGAAATTAATTCACAAAACCAATACATTTCTAATATATTTTGTATTAACATATTTGATCATTTTCTGTTCTATTCTAATTCATGTACTTTTCAAGTACCAACTTCAGAAAATATCAGATTTTCAAGGTATTCCAATACTTGAATTTCAGAGTGTCATCACCACTCCTATCAGCAGAGCGAATCCACAGTGCAAAAATATTCTACATAACCCACATAGAGAGCGAGCCCTAACCTTGTTGAATCACCTAGAGCTCTAAAATGGTTCTGTCATTTCACATCATCTGCCCTTTAGGTCCTTTCACATGGGCTTTGAGTGTGACACTCCTAAAACACAGGCAACAGATCGAGAACGGATTGGTTAAGCTAGTTGGCCGGCATGTTGTGGGTCCCATCCCTGCTTGTTGATACCAAATACAGCACTCTTTGTCCATCAGCAGGCAGGGTTCACACAGTCAGTCTGCTGAGGAAATCTAATGCAATCCCTGCCCCACTTTACGATGCCTTACATAAAATGTGGCCTGTCCCCGAGGGCCCTCAGTGTTCTACAGGAGCTCCAGCGACAGCATACTTACCAGGCTGTGATGAAGCCTAACAGTAAGGCAACTCCACCTCCGCTGACCGTAAGGCTCTACAGAGGATGGTACACTCCAACGCACCATTTGGTGCACACTGCTTGCCCTCCAGGACATCTACCACGCCAGGTACTGCAGGAAAGCCAAGAACATCATCAAGGACCTCAGCCACAACCTGTTCTCCCCGCTTCCATCACTCAGACACGGGCAGTATAGGAGCATCATGGCTGACAGACATGCAAATAGCGTCTACCCCCAGATCGGCAGCTACCTGCACAGGTGTGTGTGCACATATGCACACACACACACTAGGTGCTTTAGTAAAGCCTACTTTTCTAACTGACGAATTCCAGTTGCTCAGGTTTCACAAACCTAACACTCCTTAGAGAGAAACCTGGAGCCACAAACTGCACCCACATACAAAGTCGCTCCTCCCCCATCTGCTGGTGTAACACCAAGGCCTAGATTTACCCCAACCACTCTGGTGGTCTAATGGTTTCATTAAGGCATAGACACAGCTAGGCAAATTCAGCCATCTCTCTTTCACGGAGGACTCAAAGTACAAATGGTGAGATCCTCCTCCACGCTACTGTGCCACAAAACTCTTCCATGCCCAAACAGACAGAACGCAGCATCACGCAGAGACAGCGTAATTCTCACATCAGAGGCCTAATTAACTGTGCTTCAAGGGAGACTCAAATGCCAAACAGAGACACAGCCGTAGTGTTGTCACAATACCAGGTTTAGTATCACAATACTTGATACCATCAAGATACTCCATACAAAAATGATAAAGGCAAAAAAAAGAGACATATTAGCCAGTCACAGAATGGCACTAGATCCAGACAAACAGTAAGTTACTGCTCTGTTCAATCGTTGGGCATCTTGAGTTCAACATATTTATATTTATAAAAAATAAAAATAAAGTTGCCATGTATGCATTAAATGAATCAATTTTACCAATCATTTATTTGAATGGTAAATCTATTGATAAACTGGGTAAATCAAGATGTAGCCTAGGCCTACCCACAATACAGGTGAATGCATATTCAATAGGAGTGCATGCATTGAGTTGAGCTTGTTTTGGCTGATTTCACAGGGCTACAGATGACAAATCTGTTTCCCTCCCATTTGTGACTTATTTTATTGTACGGATCAACATTTGCATAGAAGTAGCTTATTTTATAAAAATGTGCGCTGTCTCTAACCAGTGAGGACGTCATTCACAAGGCAGGCTGAGGCAATAGATAACTTTGGGAGAGAGGTGAGAGACCAAATAAGTGAATGAATAAAGTTGTTGGCAATCAGCTTTGAAATCAACATATTTTTAGTTGTGGTTAGCATATTACCACAAAGTACTAGGGTAGTGAATTGATGTTTGTGTTAGCTGTCAGCTAGAAAGGAAAGTTACCTTTAGCTTACAAAGCTGGAAGTGATCTTCTTCCATTGTAAAGGTTCTAGCTTGTATGGACATTGTTTTGCGAACAGTAATTAACAGTTTGAATAATGTGACATGGCATGTAGAAATGTTCAAATGTGTTAACTTCTGTGCAGCATGAGTGGGGAGTTAACATGATGCAGCCCAGACTCCCAGTGCAGGCTACCAATGAGTAAGTGGAGAAGGCACGGTGCGCACTATAACAAGAAGTCGGCTGCACTGATAGACTGACTTGATCCTTGAGACACATTTGACAGAACTAACAAAAGTAACAAATTCTAGAACCGAAACGTTTTACATTTTCTAGTATCAAAAAAAGTACTGAAGTTTCAGTATAGCGTGCAACACTAAATCACAGGAGAGTAAAAGGCAGGCGGATGGAGACCACATCTCTAACATGAGACTGAACCAACCATGAAAAGGACCAATTTAAATATGCCTCTTAAAAGAATACAGGTCACAGAGAGCATGGGATTAATGAGATGACAGTCAAAACCATCATATCAAAAACATATCCGACAGTCACTTATTTACTCTGCCAATCAATCACTAAATCTGAAAACCTCTGTTTACTCCTTTTAAAAGGTTGGGGCTTTGCCACACACACACAGTAGGCCAGAATGAACAACCAGCGATCAAGAGAAGTAATCAGGGATTGAAAGAAACTCGCCCATCAGGCAAGTCAGGAGTATTTTTTGGTTGCCCGAAGATTATGATCACTTGCCCTAACCTTTTAAGTAGCTATTTTCGCAGAATCCGAAAAAAACTGACTAATGGAATGATTAGCAAATGTTGTTTTTATTTACTTATTGTTTATAACCTTCCCAATGGGGCAACCTCAGAGCAGGCTCAAGTTGCTCAACTTGTGCAACTGCTCAGGTCACTACAATCCCTGTAATTATGTTTCCTACATAAAAGGCAGTCTCTTCAGAGACACTGAGAAATGCACTTGGCTTATTACTTGTCCCCAACTGTGCTCCAAAACAGTCAGCAGACAGTTACATGATAGATGCAAATTGAGCTCGAGCTCACACTGAATTGATGTAATATCCTCTTCAATTACAGTTCCAAATGTGTACTCCTCCAAAATATATCAGTTAAAACAAGAAAACATGGATGCAATACTTGGTTCTTGAGGTCATAATAAAACGGAGTGGGCAATTGGGCACATTTAAAGAAGTGATGACCTATATTTTTAAGACTGGATATTTGTAATAAATAGCTACACCTGTAGCTACACCACTAAGTTAATAGTACTAGCCGCTACAATGCATCTCGTTCCAGATTGCTGGCTGTATCCCTCCAGGACTGTAACTACTGTACAGTAGACTGAAATGTAACCACCAATAGCTACATTGTTGTCAGCACATAGCCTACCTGCACAAATCAGCAAAGGCCTGAAAATTCAGCTTCTTCATCTTCTTCTCGCTGAGCCAGTAACCCACTCTTCTGCCTTTCAAAAAAGTCTGCATCTCCACCTCGCGTATGTTCTCAATCCAGATGTTACGGTCGACTCAACCTGGACACTTGCGAAAACAGGAAACTGTCGTTCCACACGAACCTAGAGGGGAGGGAGAAATGACTTTGTATTTTGTATTAGCCTGGCCATGTGAGGAAACAGGACGTACTAACTTACCTATAGTTAGCCATAACCAATAAATTGACTCGCAAAGCTTCAACAACGTCGCTAGCAGTAGCAAGCTATTAGTTATAGGCATAACAATAATGTCCAGTTATGCCAGTGCTAGCTAGCTAAACTTTACTGAATTTCAAATGACTGGCCATATGCTAGTTGTATTTCCGAAGAGACTAACGTTAATTTCTAGAGATGCTCCAAATAAAGCAAGGCATTAGCTAGCTAGCTAGCTACAATGTGGTTCCTAAATACATTCGCTAGCTTGATGACAAAGCTCGAGGAGATGCAAATCCACAGCTAATTTTCGGAATAAATCCATAAGAAGAAGTTCAATAAAATGTATAGCTACCAGCTAGCACATGTCCTCCTTGAATTTCACCTAGCTAGCTAGCCTGATAGCTAGCTTTCCATTCTCCGTTCGGCTGGTTGTTCAAGCTGAAGTTGTGACCAAGCACTGCACGGATGTCTTTTCTCCGATCTTACCTGACTGCGTGCACACACCCTCGAGTAGAGCTCCTTTATGTAGCCCTAGCGCATGCACGCTAAACAACCATGCATACCGTTAGCTAGCTTGCTGGGGAGGACACAGTTGACGCTTAAACCGACAGCCAAAAACTGACCCTTACCTTAACCGTACCCTAATTTCAATAAATTCTTAAATGAAATATCGGTTGTCAAGCGGGTCCTTATACCCTTGATAAGCATGAAAACGAAGTAAACCATATGTCACGGCCGTCTCAGTCACTACCCATTTCAACACTTATGGGAGATTCTGGAGCGGCGCCTGGGACAGCGTTTTCCACCACTATCAACAACACACAATGATGATGGAATTTCTAGTGGAAGAATGCCGTTGCATCTCTCCAATAGAGTTCCAGACACTTGTATAATCTATGCCAAGGTGCATTGAAGCTGTTCTGGCTCGTGGTGGCCCAACGCCCTAAGACACTTTGTGTTAATGTTGATTTTATTTTGGCAGATACCTGTATATCATTAATATACAAAGATTCTAGCTTTAAGGGCAGGTGTTTGGGGGATTTGAGACATGCAGTCCAAATAGAATGGGCTTCATTACAAAAGTGTACTTGTTTTTCAGTGGTAGTAAGAATCTTGCCAACGGAATGGGTGGAGTAAAAGGCCAGATCCGTATTATTGAGAGACCCATGAAATGACACCATATATACATTCTACAGACCCTAGTGAGTATTCCCTGCAATACTTTTACTGCGGCACCCAGAACAGTTTTTGCTCTATAAGCCAATATGTATTCCATATACAGTGATTCGCATTGTGGCCAATGGAATGGGTGGAGTAAAAGGCCAGCAACACTCCATATTATTCAAAGCCCCATGAAATGACACCTTATATACATTCTACAGACCCTACAGAGTACTCCCCACCCCACTTTTACATCGGCGCAAATAATAGTTTTTCCTGTACAGTGATATATTTGTACAGTAGAGTGTCCAGGTACCCCATTTTAAGCTATTTGAACACAGTAAAAGGCCAGCAACACTAAGTATTATTCAGAGCCACATGAAATAACACCATATATAGATTCTACAGACCCTACTGAGTATTCACAACCCCACTTTTACATCGGCACACAGAATAGTTTTTTCTCTATAAGCCAATATGTAATTTATAGCCATACAGTGCATTGCATCGAGACCAATGGAATGGGTGGAATAGAAAGGGCTGCTGGGTATTTACACCACAGTCATCCAAGCAATAACACCATATATAGACTCTAGTGCTACATCAATAGGGTCTGTAGAATATTATGTTTTTTACATTAATTTACTTAAGCTCCAAACATTTATCAATGTGCGCCACCTTATCTTATATAAAGTAGTCATTCTCTTTAGTTTAGATTTTTTAAACATTTTAACATTATGCACTATGCAAAGCTGCAAAAATGATTGATTTCGTTTCATACACACATAGCGTTTCACCGCAGACCTTTATTTTCAAGGCAAAATCGGAAAACCGGAAGTCTCAATGTTGCTGCCATAACTCTAACCTTTTCCAGCTTGCTGTCAAACGGAGTTTTTTTCTACCCTCGTTGAAAAGAAAAGAGCACGTCAGCTTCAACAACAGCTCCCCTAGGTGGCAGCAAGAAATACTTGACCCTTAAAGTGAAAGTGGTCTTATTTTTTTGGGTAAGATATGGGAATTCTTACTACCACTGAAAAACAAGTACACTTTTGTAATGAAGCCCATTCTATTTGGACTGCATGTCTCAAATCCCCCGAACACCTGCCCTTAAAGCTAGAATCCTTAGTTGCTACATCAATTTTTTGACTTGTATAATAATGATATACAGGTATCTGCCAAAATAAAGGAAACACCAACATAAAGTGTCTTAGGATGTTGGGCAACCACAAGCCAGAACAGCTTCAATACACCTTGGCATAGATTCTACAAGTGTCTGGAATTCTATTGGAGAGATGCAACATCATTCTGCCACTAGAAATTCCATTATCATAGAGTGTTGTTGATGGTTGTGGAAAACGCTGTCTTAGGCGCTGCTCCAGAATCTCCCATAAGTGTTCAAATGGGTTTGGTGACTGAGACGGCCATGACATATGGTTTACATCGTTTCCATGCTCATCAAACCATTCAGTAACCACTCGTGCCCTGTAGATGGGAGCATTGTCATGCTATGGGGGCATAGCCATGGTAGCTAAAATAATGGCCTGCCCAGCATTTTTATTCATGACCCTAAGCATGATGGGATGTTATTTGCTTAATTAATTCAGGAACCACACCTGTGTGGAAGCACCTGCTTTAAATACACGTTTTATCCCTCATTTACTCAAGTCTTTCCATTATTTTGGCAGTTACCTGTATATAACCATTGTTGATTCTGAAGAATATAACATTGAAATGCCTCATGAGCTTAGTTCAACTGTCGTACGCCATCAGCCGAAAATACACTGAACAAAAATATAAACACAACATGTAAAGTGTTGGTCCCATGTTTCATGAGCTGAAATAAAAAATCCCAGAACATTTCCATACGCACAAAAAGCGTATTTCTCTCAAATTCTGTGCACAAATTTGTTTACATCCCTGTTAGTGAGCATTTCTCCTTTGCCAAGATAATCCAGCCACCTGACAGGTGTGGCATATCAAGAAGCTGATTAAACAGCATGATCATTACACCAGTGCACCTTGTGCTTGGGAATATAAAAGGCCACTCTAAAATGTGCAGTTTTGTCACACAACACAATGCCACAGATGTCTCAAGTTTTGAGGGAGCGTGCAATTGTCATGCTGACTGCAGGAATGTCCACCGGAGCTGTTGCCAGATAATTGAATGTTAATTTCTCTACCATAAGCCACCTCCAACCTCGTTTTAGAGAATTTGGCAGTAGGTCCAACCGGCCTGAGCACCGCAGACCACGTGTATGCCGTTGTGTGGGCGAGCGGTTTGCTGATGTCAATGTTGTGAAAAGAGTGCTCCATGGTGGCGGTGGGGTTATGGTATGGGCAGGCATAAGCTACGGACAATGAACACAATTGCATTTTATCGATGGAAATTTGAATGCACAGAGATACCGTGATGAGATCCTGAGGTTAATTGTCGTGCCATTCATCCGCCACCATCACCTCATGTTTCAGCATGGTAATGCACAGCCCCATGTCGCAAGTATCTGTACACAATTCCTGGAAGCTGAAAATATCCCAGTTCTTCCATGGCCTGCATACTCACCAGACATGTCCCCCATTGAGCATGTTTGGGATGCTCTGCATCGACGTGTACGACAGCATGTTCCAGTTCCCACCAATATCCATCAACTTCGCACAGCCATTGAAGAGGAGTGGGACAACATTCCACAGGCCACAATCAACAGCCTGATCAACTATGTGAAGGAGATGTCGCGCTGCATGAGGCAAATGGTGGCCACACCAGATACTGACTAGTTTTCTGACCCCTACTGGCAAATCCTTTTCAATCCTTGTCATATGAATACAAATAATGAAGATAAATTATAGGTAAAACGTATCGGTGCTCATTGGCCATTGGACATAAACATTACACAACAAGTTGGAAATTGCAAATTCAACAGTGAATGGTTTGGAAGGAATCAGTGGCTAACTTAAAGCATTGCAAAACAATTACTAGCCTGCTATTCAGTGGAGGGTGTGTGTGGTCCCAAGTCTGGGTTTAAGGGTCTCTTTTCCTAGCTTAAAAGGATCAACATTCAACATTGGCCATGCTGCCAATCCAGCATGACTTCTGCCGCGCTCAAAACAACTGGAAACTCGGAACTGGGAAATCTGACTTCAGTGAGTTCAAAACAACTGGGAAGTTCAAGACAATCCGGTCATCCAACTCGGAATTGCAGGTCGGGAACTCTGGCCTCTTTCTAGAGTTCCGACCTGAAGATCACTGACGTCATCATGATCCGACCTTGTTTTTTTTTAGAGTTCCTAGTTGTCTTGTAAGCACCATCAATCCAGAGAATGCCACACTTTGATGATAAAGTTTGATGACAAAATTTGCCCACGAAGGAGTGTCACATAGCACAACAAGGTGAGTCCAAAAATGTATTGTATGCTGCTGCATAATTGATGTAATATGCCAGGGAGATATGTATACTGTTGCTAAGAAAGTAATACTAAGTGTATGTTGTGTAGTAAGCTGTTAGTAGCCCATGTGCCTCACCCTAATAATTTGGTCCCTTTTCCCCTCATAATTTTGCCTACTGTTCTGACTTGGTGGTGCACATGTAGCCAATAGCCTGTTTTAGAGAAATATTGTAAGAGCTTTCATTGTCTGCTTATATGCCCCCTTTATTTATCCTACAGTTCTGACTTGGTGTACAGGGAGAATACTTTAAGAATGGCCCATGTTCTGAATTATGTCGCTGTACATTTCAAAAGTGATGAACAAATAGTTATATTGACTATGTCCGTCTATGTCATTAATGTCTTAATCGAAATTACGGATTGCCTCTTAACCGCTCGTCGTCCCCTTATGCCATAGTTTGTACATCTCAATTGTCAGTAGAAACCACATTTGTTTAAACAAGTCAGCCATATCAGCTATGTTTTTTTTAAGGCAATAAATTAGGCTGTATGAACTGTTTTGCTGCCAGATAAGGCTCCGTTGATAGGCAGGTGTAACACTGGTAAGGTGTTGGGACTGTTGTTGGGACTCTGCTGTTGGGACAGCTTTATGTAGACCCACATACAGGAACGCCCCGAATTGCGTGCCGCAATCACACACTATTGGGCAAATCTGCTACAAGTGTGTCAGTTCAAATCATATAATTAGAATACTAGAAAGGTCATGAACCTTCTTATGATGGGCCAAAGGTCAGCCATGTTGGTTTGCCAGTGCTTTGATAAGATATTGTGTAAAACAATGAATGTGAATAATTTATATTTTAGCTAGCTAGCCAGACAGTTTTAGAGGAATGATTCCATACATTCCATCAAACAATGCAGTCAATCCACAGCCCAGCTGTACAGGGGCTCAAATCAGTTGATGATAGGACTTAGACAAGTTGTAAATTCAACAAGTACTGATATTGTATCATATAATAGCACTCACAGCTTTCCAAGGAAACAAAATATTGGACATTTATTTTAGAGGCTATTTATACAGAACCCGTATAAACTGTATTTATAAATATGACATTATTTTAGGTTAACTATAATTCCATTTGTTCTGATATCACATGCCTTACTTTTATTTTACTGCATAAGTAAAAGCAGGAAATGCATCACATATGCCTCTACTGCCATTCATTCCAATTATACTGGTTTATTATACTGACCAAGATGGCTGCCATTTTCACCCCATTATGGAACTTTTAGGGTTTATGACATAGCCTCTCTAGTAATTTAATAGGATCTCTGGTTCAAATTTACTTACACCGCATTGATTGTGACTGTGGCTCGTGAAGCTACTCGTCACTCTTCTAGTGTTGATATCCTTACTTCCACCACATGGTCCCTGCCAGAATAATTTAAATATTTGTGTATTAGATATTTGAGGGGATTTTTATTTTGTTACAAGCATGTCGGTGTAAAAGGAGCACACTGTTACCATAAAATACATTATTTCTGGAAGACAAGGAGCTTCAAGAGGCGTATGCAGTGTTGGCCGGAAGTGATCCAGATAATTGTTCCTATCCCCAGGTAAAGATGCTGCCTGTAGTGTATTCCACGCAAAGTCGCATTAGTAGAAACCAAGACTGTTCTCAGGGCAGGCCTGGTTGTAGCTAGATATTTTTGAGTCGCGTCGGGGACTATTTTAGCTAAACCTAAACGTAACCTTAACCTAACCTGCTGTGTAAATTCTCCCTGTTATGAAAAGTCACTTCCGCTAGTCAAAACCGGCAGACCTGCCCTGAGAGCAGTGTTTCTTACCGGACAGCACTATAGAGGACAGAACCAAACCAATCAGTTGTAAGTATATAGCGGGTGAGGGCATTCACAGCCAACCGTTTTTACGTGGTCCTTCTAGCCGGATTTAGTGACCAACAGTTTTTTTATATGGTCCGTCATTTCTCTGGATTTAGCGACCAATAGTTCTTACAAAGAGTAATCCACATCCAGAGAACTACCTGCCGCTGACTCCAGATACAGTGTGGCCTTTTGTGTCTCCTAACATGTCATATTGTGTTACAGGGATATGTGAAGAGACAGGCTGTTTTTGCCTGCAACACTCGTACACCCAGAGGGGTAGAACCTGCTGGGCTCTGCCTTGCCTGCACCAAGCATTGCCATGATGGGCATCTTTGAGCTCTACACAAAACGGTATGAACCTGATGCAAAGAGACATTATTCACAAATGCCAGGAATACAAACAATAATAGCGGTCTGGTAGCTAGCTGTTATTTACATTTCCATACTCATTGTAGGACAAAGAATTTCTACTGTGACTGTGGAAACAGCAAGTTTGGTGAGTTTAAGTGCCAGCTGACACCTGTGAGTCTCCAAATGTCCCATCTACCTCAGTCATGTCTTCCTGACAGCTGAAAACATTGATGACTGATTTCCTCTGTCCTTTTCTCATTGCAGGGAATAGACTGACAAAACACTAAAAAACTATACAATCACAACTTCCATGGCGGTTACTGTACCTGTGACAGACCTTACCCAGACACTGATGATCATGTATGGGTTTCATTCCAGTTACGCACCATTCACTTTCTCCATCACTGCACATTTTCACTATTGATAAATAAATGTTTTATTTCTGTCTGAATCATAGGCTTTGTATGCTAGATCTCTAGGATTCAGTTAGTGTGTTGTTGAATGATAGCTATGTCATTCCTCATCACAAAACACCCTGTCATGCTCTTTATATTTCCCTTAAGGTTAATGAGGAAATTATTCAGTGTATCATCTGTGAGGACTGGTATCATCCCAGTGTATGTATCAGGGGCCAACATCATGATTGTTGTCAGTTCTCTTTCGAGATCTAAACTATGTTAGCCGGGATAATGGTTTTGGTACAAAGACAGGAATGATTACTCCTCCTTGACCATGTGGGCCTCTCTGTGATAGCACATGGGTTGTATGGTGGAAAAGACTGAGGATATGGTGTGTGAGACCTGTATGAACAAAGCCCCCTTCCTTTGGACCTACGCCGCCCACTTAGCAGGTGTGTTATTATTCCTCCCACTGACAGAGACTGCTAGGGATCTAGAGCTCTGGGCTTGGGTTACAAAAAACACCAACCATAAATGAGTACTGCTTTTGAAAATATGCAAATAAGTATCTTGCCCCTAGCGAACTAAAGATGGGAGGTAACAGTATTGTTCTTTGAAATCTGTCTTCCTGAAGTTAACCCACTGTTACTCGGGCGCCGAAGATGTGGATGTCGATTAAGGCAGCCCTCCGCACCTCTCTGATTCAGAGGGGTTGGGTTAAATGCTGAAGACACATTTCAGTTGAACGTATTCAGTTGTGCAACTGACTAGGTATCCCCTTTCCTTTTTCTTTCTCCTTTCTTCTTCTAGGGGTAATTTGGGCTCAGTTTTAGTTTAGACAGTGGCAATGAATTCGACATGATCACTATAAAATATCATACCCTTTATGCACTCCCTGCAGTTAAAACAATTGTTATGTATGTATTTTCCCCCAAGAACCTCCTGTGATGAAAGTGAGCCCCTGTAAAGATGAAGTTGAGGTGAACTTGGAGGAAGATGAGAAGGAGCCAGAGGAGGAGGGGTGAGCCCTGTAAGAACGGGGGCGAGGGGTCCTCCACCACCCTAGCTGTCAGAAGCAGGAGAAGGTAAGGAGAGCCTAGCTTGGACTTCTATCATTTAATTTGAAACCCAGACTCCTGAGCGGTGGTGTAGTGCTATTTTCTTAGGCGCTGGAACGCCCCAAAAATGTTGTACCGACAGATGTAGCCTATTGAATATCATTAGACCTATAGAATGCAGAAATGCATTCTCCAATTGCAATGTCTGCCTATGCCAACACATATTGTCTCAAGAAAATGTTTGATTTTTTAATATCCTCAAACACCAAGTTAGGCATAACTCATTTCAAAATAGGCCATCATCACTGTCAATCGTGAATGATAATTCTTCACGTTTTACCGGTGAAACGTCCAAACTGCATTTGATCTCAATCAGTTTCATGGGAATATGCATTTAGATCTTCTTGAATTAGGCTACTGTTTTGTGAGCGAATTAGAGGAGATGGTGTTGGTGTTAACAAACTATAGCCTTCCTCTATTCGGTTTCAATCAAAGCACATTCTGCCTAGTGGCGTGCGGTTGAGTTTTGGCCGCTGTGCATGAATTTTGAATCATTATGTGGTCTTGTGAGACATCGATTCAGCTTTGATCTAACTTAACTAAACAAGCACTATTGTGAGAAGTGGAGGAGCGACGCTCCGGCAGCACTACACCCTTGCTCCTGAGTGCATTGCTCATCACTTGCACAGAGCAAATGGGAATGACATCAAGTTCCAGTTTTATTGTCACATGCACAAGTACAGTGAAATGCTTAACTTGCAAGCTCTACCCACCAGTGCAGTAATCAGTATCAAAATAGTATAATGTGAGAGTTCAGTGACCAGACGGAGGAAGACAGCACCCTCCTCAGGGGATAGGTACTCAGTGTAGAGCCAATTAGCACACAGCTGGGCCCACTAATTGCTTGGTGTCTTCCTCTATATAGGTGTGCCAGGAGAGGAGCTGGAGGGGGGTTGGGAGTAGAGACGGGGACCTGGGAGGACTTCGTATTGTCCTACCTCAGAGAAAGCTTCTTTGTCTGGGGCACCTTGTCTTTCTGTTAACCAAGGCAGACTATAGATAGAGAGAAGCGTTCCTCCTATAACAATTATGTGTAGATGATAGTCTAAAGACATATATATATATATATATATATATATTAGTACCAGTCAAAAGTTTGGACACACCTACTCATTAAAGGGTTTTTCTTTATTTATTACTATTTTTTACATTGTAGAATAATAGTGAAGACAAACTATGAAATAACACATGAAATCATGTAGTAACCAAAAAAGTGTTAAATCAAAATATATTTGAGATTCTTCAAATAGCCAACCTTTTCCATGATGACAGCTTTGCACACGCTTGGCATTCTCTCAACCAGCTTCATGAGGTAGTCACCTGGAATGCATTTCAATGAACAGGGGTGCCTTCTTAAAAGTTAAGTTGTGGAATTTCTTTCCTTCTTAATGCGTTTGAGCCAATCAGTTGTGTTGTGACAAGGTATACAGAAGATAGCCGTATTTGGTAAAAGACCAAGTCCATAGTATGGCAAGAACAGCTCAAATAAGCAAAGAGAAACGACAGTCCATCATTACTTTAAGACATGAAGGTCAGTCAATACGGAAAATGTCAAGAACTTTGAAAGTTTCTTAAAGTGCAGTCGCAAAAACCAAGTGCTATGATGAAACTGGCTCTCATGAGGACTGCCACAGGAATGGAAGACCCAGAGTTACCTCTGCTGCAGAGGATAAGTTCATTAGTTACCAGCCTCAGAAATTGCAGCCCAAATAAATGCTTCACAGAGTTCAAGTAACAGACACATCTCAACATCAACTGTTCAGAGGAGA
This sequence comes from Coregonus clupeaformis, assembly GCF_020615455.1. Lineage (NCBI taxonomy): Eukaryota > Metazoa > Chordata > Actinopteri > Salmoniformes > Salmonidae > Coregonus > Coregonus clupeaformis. The sequence goes on from NC_059220.1 coordinate 22,639,826, forward strand.
CTGTGGATCAGGCCTTCATGGTCGAATTGCTGCAAAGAAACAACTACTAAAGGACACCAATAAGAAGAAGAGACTTGCTTGGGCCAAGAAACATGAGCAATGGACATTATACCGGTGGAAATGTGTCCTTTGGTCTGGAGTCCAAATTTGATATTTTTGGTTCCAACCGCCGTGTCTTTGTGAGACGCGGTGTGGGTGAACGGATGATCTCTGCATGTGTATTTCCCATCGTAAAGCATGGAGGAGGTGGTGTTATGGTGTGGGGGTGCTTTGCTGGTGACACTGTCTGTGATTTATTTAGAATTCAAGGCACACTTAACCAGCATGGCTACCACAGCATTCTGCAGCGATACGCCATCCCATCTGGTTTGGGCTTATGCTTATATATATATATATATATACACACAGTCGTATGAAAAAGTTTGGGCACGCCTGACAATTTCCATGATTTCCATTTATAAATAATTGGGTGTTTGGATCATCAATTTCATTTTGATCTATCAAATAACTGATGGACACAGTAATATTTCAGTAGTGAAATGAGGTTTATTGGATTAACAGATTAGACAGGTGCATAAATTTGGGCACCCCAACAGAAAAATCACATCAATATTTAGTAGAGCCTCCTTTTGCTAAAATAACAGCCTATAGACGCTTCCTATAGCCTCTGAGTGTCTGGATTCTGGATGAAGGTATTTTGGACCATTCCTCCTTACAAAACATCTCCAGTTCAGTTAGGTTTGATGGTTGCCGAGCATGGACAGCCCGCTTCAAATCATCCCACAGATTCTCAATGATATTCAGGTCTGGGGACTGGGATGGCCATTCCAGAACATTATACTTGTTCCTCTGCATAAATGCCTGGGTAGATTTTGAGCAGTGTTTTGGGTCGTTGTCTTGTTGAAATATCCAGCCCCGGCGTAACTTCAACTTTGTGACTGATTCTTCAACATTATTCCCAAGAATCTGCTGATATTGAGTGGAATCAGAATGCGACCCTCAACTTTAACAAGATTCCCTGTACCGGCACTGGCCACACAGCCCCACAGCATGATGGAACCCCCACCAAATTTTACTGTGGGTAGCAAGTGTTTTTCTTGGAACGCTGTGTTCTTTTGCCGCCATGCATAACGCCCCTTGTTATGACCAAATAACTCAATCCTTGTTTCATCAGTCCACAGCACCTTATTCCAAAATGAAGCTGGCTTGTCCAAATGTGCGTTTGCATACCTCAAGCGACTCTGTTTATGGCGTGTGTGCAGAAAAGGCTTCTTCCGCATCACTCTCCCGTATAGCTTCTCCTTGTGCAAAGTGCGCTGAATTGTTGAATGATGCACAGTGACACCATCTGCAGCAAGATGATGTTGTAGGTCTTTGGAGGTGGTGTGTGGGCTGTTTTTGACCGTTCTCACCATCCTTCGCCTTTGCCTCTCCGATATTTTACTTGACCTGCCACTTCTGACCTTAACAAGAACTGTGCCTGTGGTCTTCCATTTCCTCACTATGTTCCTCACAGTGGACACTGGCAGCTTACATCTCTGCGATAGCTTTTTGTAGCCTTCCCCTAAACCATAATGTTGAACAATCTTTGTTTTCAGGTCATTTGAGAGTTGTTTTGAGGCCCCTTTGTTGTCACTCTTCAGAGGAGAGTGAAAGAGAACAACAACTTGCAATTGGCCACCTTAAATACCCTTTCTCATGATTGGATGCACTTGTCTATGAAGTTCAAGGCTTAATGAGCTCACCAAACCAATTGTGTATTCCAATTAATCAGTGCTAAGTAGTTACAGGTATTCAAATCAACAGAATGACAAGGGTGCCCAAATTTTTGCATAGCCTATTTTTCACATCTGATTTAATTTCATACAACTTAATATTGCTACACTAAAAATCTTTGTCTGGACAATACCCCATTACTCAGCTTTTATTAGAAAATGAATGGCATGCCACTGTGATCATTTTCTGTGACGACAGAGTAAATTATTATGCAGCCTCAGAGTGGTGCCCAAACCTTTTCATACGACTGTATATACAGCTCTGGAAAAAATTAAGAGACCACTGCAAATTTGTCTTAAATCAGCATCTCTACATGTATGATAGCCATTCCATTCCAGTGTCTGTTAAATTCCAACACAGGCACACCTCATTCTACTGAATTAGGTACTGATTAGGTGATCACCTGAACCAAATGTTATTTAATGAGGAAAAGTATAAAAACCACTGCTGTGGTCATCACTATCCTCTTGCAATAGGACCAGCTGGATGGCAAAAACAGTGCTAATAGTACCTCAAAAGTAATATTAATCAAAAAATAACTATTGACCATGCCAAAAGAGTTGAAAAGGAAAGTTTTGAGTGAGGAAAAGAAGGGTTCAATTCTGGCTTTACTGGCAGAGGGATACAGTGAGCGTCAGGTTGCTTCCATCCTTAAAATTTCAAAGACGGCGGTTCATAAGAACAAGGTCAAGCAGCAGACATTGGGGACAACAAAGCTACAGACCGGCAGAGGGCGAAAACGACACTCTACTGACCGGGATGACCGCCAACTAATTCGAATGTCACTCAACAACCGTAGGATGACATCAAGTGACCTACAAAAAGAATGGCAAACGGCAGCTGGGGTGAAGTGCACGGCGAGGACGGTTCGAAACAGGCTCCTAAGGGCAGGGCTTAAGTCGTGCAAAGCTATAAAAAAGCCCTTCATCAATGAGAAGAGCCAGGCGGAGGTTTGCAAAAGACCATAAGGGTTGGACCGTAGAGGACTGGAGTAAGGTCATCTTTTCTGATGAGTCCAATTTTCAGCTTTGCCCAACACCTGGTTGTCTAATGGTTAGACGGAGACCTGGAGAGGCCTACAAGCCACAGTGTCTCGCACCCACTGTGAAATTTGGTGGAGGATCGGTGATGATCTGGGGGTGCTTCAGCAAGGCTGGAATCGGGCAGATTTGTCTTTGTGAAGGACGCATGAATCAAGCCACGTACAAGGTTGTCCTGGAAGAAAACTTGCTTCCTTTTGCTCTGACATTGTTCCCCAGCTCTGAGGATTGGTTTTTCCAGCAGGACAATGCGCCATGCCACACAGCCAGGTCAATCAAGGTGTGGATGGAGTACAACCAGATCAAGACCCTGTCATGGCCAGCCCAATCTCCAGACCTGAACCCCATTGAAAACTTCTGGAATGTGATCAAGAGGAAGATGGATGGTCACAAGCCATCAAACAAAGCCGAGCTGCTTGAATTTTTGCGCCAGGAGTGGCATAAAGTCACCCAACAATGTGAAAGACTGGTGGAGAGCATGCCAAGACGCATGAAAGCTGTGACTGAAAATCAGGGTTATTCCACCAAATATTGATTTCTGAACTCTTCCTAAGTTAAAACATTAGTATTGTGTTGTTTAAAAATAAACATGAACTTATTTTCTTTGCATTATTCGAGGTCTGACAACACTGCATATTTTTTGTTATTTTGACCAGTTGTCATTTTCTGCAAATAAATGTTTGAAATGACAATATTTTTATTTGGAATTTGGGAGAAATGTTGTCAGTAGTTTATAGAATAAAACAATTTTTTTAATTTCACCCAAACACATACCTATAAATAGTAAAACCAGAGAAACGTATATTTTTGCAGTGGTCTCTTAATTTTTTCCAGAGCTGTGTGTGTGTGTATATATACAATGGGGAGAACAAGTATTTGATACACTGCCGATTTTGCAGGTTTTCCTACTTACAAAGCATGTAGAGGTCTGTCATTTTTATCATAGGTACACTTCAACTGTGAGAGACGGAATCTAAAAATCCAGAAAATCACATTGTATGATTTTAAAGTAATTAATTTGCATTTTATTGCATGACATACAGTGGGGGGAAAAAAGTATTTAGTCAGCCACCAATTGTGCAAGTTCTCCCACTTAAAAAGATGAGAGAGGCCTGTAATTTTCATCATAGGTACACGTCAACTATGACAGACAAAATGAGAAAATTATCCAGAAAATCACATTGTAGGATTTTTAATGAATTTATTTGCAAATTATGGTGGAAAATAAGTATTTGGTCAATAACAAACGTTTCTCAATACTTTGTTATATACCCTTTGTTGGCAATGACACAGGTCAAACGTTTTCTGTAAGTCTTCACAAGGTTTTCACACACTGTTGCTGGTATTTTGGCCCATTCCTCCATGCAGATCTCCTCTAGAGTAGTGATGTTTTGGGGCTGTCGCTGGGCAACACAGACTTTCAACTCCCTCCAAAGATTTTCTATGGGGTTGAGATCTAGAGACTGGCTAGGCCACTCCAGGACCTTGAAATGCTTCTTACGAAGCCACTCCTTCGTTGCCCGGGCGGTGTGTTTGGGATCATTGTCATGCTGAAAGACCCAGCCACGTTTCATCTTCAATGCCCTTGCTGAGGTTTTCACTCAAAATCTCACGATACATGGCCCCATTCATTCTTTCCTTTACATGGATCAGTCATGGATCAGTCGTCCTGGTCCCTTTGCAGAAAAACAGCCCCAAAGCATGATGTTTCCACCCCCATGCTTCACAGTAGGTATGGTGTTCTTTGGATGCAACTCAGCATTCTTTTTCCTCCAAACACGACGAGTTGAGCTTTTAGCAAAAAGTTCTATTTTGGTTTCATCTGACCATATGACATTCTCCCAATCCTCTTCTGGATCATCCAAATGCACTCTAGCAAACTTCAGACGGGCCTGGACATGTACTGGCTTAAGCAGGGGGACACGTCTGGCACTGCAGGATTTGAGTCCCTGGCGGCGTAGTGTGTTACTGATGGTAGGCTTTGTTACTTTGGTCCCAGCTCTCTGCAGGTAATTCACTAGGTCCCCCCGTGGTTCTGGGATTTTTGCTCACCGTTCTTGTGATCATTTTGACCCCACGGGGTGAGATCTTGCGTGGAGCCCCAGATCGAGGGAGATTATCAGTGGTCTTGTATATCTTCCATTTCCTAATAATTGCTCCCACAGTTGATTTCTTCAAACCAAGCTGCTTACCTATTGCAGATTCAGTCTTCCCAGCCTGGTGCAGGTCTACAATTTTGTTTCTGGTGTCCTTTGACAGCCCTTTGGTCTTGGCCATAGTGGAGTTTGGAGTGTGACTGTTTTGAGGTTGTGGACAGGTCTTTTATACTGATAACAAATTCAAACAGGTGCCATTAATACAGGTAACGAGTGGAGGACAGAGGAGCCTCTTAAAGAAGAAGTTACAGGTCTGTGAGAGCCAGAAATCTTGCTTGTTTGTAGGTGACCAAATACTTATTTTCCACCATAATTTGCAAATAAATTCATTAAAAATCCTACAAATGTGATTTTCTGGATTTTCTTTTCTCAATTTGTCTGTCATAGTTGATGTGTACCTATGATGAAAATTACAGGCCTCTCTCATCTTTTTAAGTGGGAGAACTTGCACAATTGGTGGCTGACTAAATACTTTTTTCCCCCCACTGTACTTATGGTAATATACTAGTTGTTAAAATATACATGTGAACAGGAGTAGTAGTGACCAGTAGCAGGATAAAATAGATACTGTAGGTACTAATGGTCATGGCAATCAATCAACAGCAGCTTAATGTTAGTAATACATCAAATCAATAATAATTTTAGCAGCAGCATACAGTGAGGGAAAAAAGTATTTGATCCCCTGCTGATTTTGTACGTTTGCCCACTGACAAAGACATGATCAGTCTATAATTTTAAAGGTAGGTTTATTTGAACAGTGAGAGACAGAATAACAACAAAAAAATCCAGAAAAACACATGTCAAAAATGTTATAAATTGATTTGCATTTTAATGAGGGAAATAGGTATTTGACCCCTCTGCAAAACATGATTTAGTACTTGGTGGCAAAACCCTTGTTGGCAATCACAGATGTCAGACGTTTCTTGTAGTTGCACACATCTCAGGAGGGATTTTGTCTCACTCCTCTTTGCAGATCTTCTCCAAGTCATTAAGGTTTTGAGCCTGACGTTTGGCAACTCGAACCTTCAGCTCCCTCCACAGATTTTCTATGGGATTAAGGTCTGGAGACTGGCTAGGCCACTCCAGGACCTTAATGTGCTTCTTCTTGAGCCACTCCTTTGTTGCCTTGGCCGTGTGTTTTGGGTCATTGTCATGCTGGAATACCCATCCACGACCCATTTTCAATGCCCTGGCTGAGGGAAGGAGGTTCTCACCCAAGATTTGACGGTACATGGCCCCGTCCATCGTCACTTTTGATGCGGTGAAGTTGTCCTGTCCCCTTAGCAGAAAAACACCCCCAAAGCATAATGTTTCCACCTCCATGTTTGACGGTGGGGGTGGTGTTCTTGGGGTCATAGGCAGCATTCCTCCTCCTCCAAACACGGCAAGTTGAGTTGATGCCAAAGAGCTCCATTTTGGTCTCATCTGACCACAACACTTTCACCCAGTTCTCCTCTGAATCATTCAGATGTTCATTGGCAAACTTCAGACGGGCATGTATATGTGCTTTCTTGAGCAGGGGGACCTTGCGGGCGCTGCAGGATTTCAGTCCTTCACGGCGTAGTGTGTTACCAATTGTTTTCTTGGTGACTATGGTCCCAGCTGCCTTGAGATCATTGACAAGATCCTCCCATGTAGTTCTGGGCTGATTCCTCACCGTTCTCATGATCATTGCAACTCCACGAGGTGAGATCTTGCATGGAGCCCCAGGCCGAGGGAGATTGACTGTTCTTTTGTGTTTCTTCCATTTGCGAATAATCGCACCAACTGTCGTCACCTTCTCACCAAGCTGCTTGGCGATGGTCTTGTAGCCCATTCCAGCCTTGTGTAGGTCTACAATCTTGTCCCTGACATCCTTGGAGAGCTCTTTGGTCTTGGCAATGGTGGAGAGTTTGGAATCTGATTGATTGCTTCTGTGGACAGGTGTCTTTTATACAGGTAACAAACTGAGATTAGGAGCACTCCCTTTAAGAGTGTGCTCCTAATCTCAGCTCGTTACCTGTATAAAAGAAACCTGGAAGCCAGAAATCTTTCTGATTGAGAGGGGGTCAAATACGTATTTCCCTCATTAAAATGAAAATCAATTAAACATTTTTGACATGCGTTTTTCTGTCTCTCACTGTTGAAATAAACCTACCATTAAAATTATAGACGGATCATTTCTTTGTCAGTGGGCAAACTTACAAAATCAGCAGGGGATCAAATACTTTCTTCCCTCACTGTAGGTGTGAGGGGGAGCAGTATATTTTTTTGCCATTTAACAGTCTTCTGGTCAGGGGATAGAAGCTGTTTAGGAGTCTGTTGGTCTGAGCCTTGATGCACTTGTACCGTCTGTCCGACGGGAGAATGGAGAACAATCCACGTCCCGGGTGGCTGAAATCTTTGGCAATTTTTTGTGCTTTAGACACCGCCTGGCATGTACGTCCTGGATGGCTGGGAGCTCACCCCCAGTGATGCGCTGGGCCGTCCGCACCACCCAATTAGCAAGGAACTGCTAGTCTCAACAGTCTGCTCATGTCAGGCCTGAGTACTGTGGACCGCGTGCAGCAGCTGGAGATTGTTTACCGTAAGGATGGGGACCATATTATACATTTTTTAGGGCAGTGAGGAGAGGAATTCTTCAATTCTTCCATTGAAGGCAGACATAAACACATCTATAGTTAAGCAGACATTTGGTTAACACTGGCTGCTAAAACAAATCATGGATTATTCAAGAGTCATCCACTCAACTATTTGGTAAGTGATTTGCAGTGCAGGTCACCTGACTCCAAGCAGATGGCGCTGGAGGGTAATGTATTGGGCGGATGCAGACAGTGCTGCCTGCCCTCTCTTCTGGGTAATTAGGGGAGAAATTATCCATGGTGCACAGATTCCCCTGCTCTGGGGACTAGCTTGGCCAGGCTTCTCAGCTCCGCTTACTGTAAACGGGACTGATTTCATCAGCCCACCCTCTCATCGTGTCAACTCCTTTTAGAGCACTTATGTATGTCACCAGTGTCGCCTTCGCGGGATGTTATGTATTGATCTTTTTTAAAACAATATGGGTCGGTCCCTCTCTTCCTCCTCGTTCTCCAGTAACACAATCCTAAAAAGACAAAAATGTTATCTCCCTTGCGATCTTCCAGAAGCAGGCTATGAATGGGAGGGCTGCCTGTAAACGGACTCACCAGGAGATGACAGGTCTTCCTGTGAAGAGCCAGGTCAATACTGTGTACTGCAGGCTGAGGGAGCTGAAGACCCAGGGCCTGGAGAGAGCTAGGGAAGGGGCTGTGTTCTGGCCTAACCACTGGAGAGCCAAGCTGTGCACCTGCGTCAGCTGCAAGGTGGGTCACTAAAGATGCTTCTCTCTTGAGATTGTGTGTTTTGCCATGACTGATTCAAAGCACAGTGCAGCCACTGTTGTTCTGAGAGCACATGAACACAGCACAAGAAACCAAAATCTTTGCGCAGCAGTCCATAGGTTACTTCACATGTCAGCACTTGAATGATTGAATGTATATAATTGATCTGCTTGGGCCCAAGCAGTAGCTGAAAAGCAAAACAAGCACTGCAGACCTACTACTTTGGTCATTCACCTCTAACCCCCATTGAACCACTCCTCCCCTCTCAGGTCATCACAGCAGAAGCCATCCATCAGTTCTTTGGGGAGCTGATGAAGAGGCGGCAGATGAACAGCTGATGTCATTCTGCCCCACAGTGTTCTGTTGTCTACTTGTGCAATTTTGTAATGTTACTTTGGGTTCATAGCAAACAGTTCTGTCCACCAAACGCCTTCTATTTTAAATAACAGTGCTGCTATAAAAGATGCTGTTACTGAGGTTTATGAAGTTTTGCTCAAAAAGGGTGTTCTCTAATGGTTCTCCATGGATTTCAAATGGCGTTCCATGTCTTATGAGAAGCTGAAGGACCATGCAAGTAGCATACTGTTAGCAGGCTTGGAGAGATGCTGATGGAATCTAGTCATGGACTTACTGTTAAGACTTTCATAATACTGTGACAGCTGATGAGGATGCACTGCCATTCATATTGAAACAGATCCAGTATGTGACCATTTGTTGTCACTGGCATTCCTGATAATTAAACATTTGAATAGTTCATCCAGCATACTGTGACGTGATTCTGTGGCTACTTGTCATCCAAATACCAGAAGGTACTTCTTAGATGCCTGACTCACTGTTACTCTAGGTTGAACTCAATTACTTAACACAGCCCAGAATTATATTGAAGCAGTTTATTTCAAAGATGCCCAAGTTCATCACTGTTATGCGCCTTTTGAGGTAACAGTAGAAAAATAGAACCAGTGAAACTAAATGCAACTTAGTACAGGAATCTACAGAAGTGTTTATATAGATCAAACGAGTACAAAGAACCTGTTAGATTATAAAGTTCTCAACAAATAACCAATCACAGTTCCAGAGGGTTCAATTTCAAAGGTACCTAAAAAATAAACACGATGTAAACAAAGAATTAGCTACATGAGTTTTACAAAGGACTATTTGATGCAGGTTGGTAAGCTTGTAGAAAAGGCTTGCATAGGATATCAAAGTCACTTCTCCAACAAAAGCCCAGTCTCTGGCAGGGGAAGGCACTGACTTCTACAGCAAAGAGCAAAAATAGAATGTGGAGGCTTTTTATTCAATGGGAACACTGTCCTGGAAAATAAAGCAACTAACCAACATGAACATGAGGAATCTGAAGTTTTGCATTTTTCCCTAAGAAGCAAACTGGATATATATTTTTTTAAATTCTGCCCGGCAACTCCATTACTACATGGCAGAGCGAATATCTACAGATCATCTACATGTTCCTGTGCTAATTAAAAAATCCTGTGCTAGATTTAGAAATAAAATGTATAAAATCTACACAATCATGGTATTCCACACCAATAACAATTTTAAACAATTTTCCTAAAACAAAACATTTAAGAACTAAAATACAAAAAGTCTGACCATCTTTCAGACTACCTTTCTAGGTGAAATGTGGTGCTAAACAACTTCACACTAGTCCTCCACAGCTACAAAACAGCTGAATAATTAATCTAAAGCCACTAAGATGTAATGATGACAAGGCTTTCTGTTCTACAGTATATCAAATTATTATTTACAGGCAATGCTCAGGATTTCTGAATGGTAGAATGCAGGTGATGGAAGCCATACAATTTTATTTACTTAAGAATGATTTAGGTGTTCTGGATCCCTTTTGTTCTAAATTAATTTGTTCATATTCCCCCCTGCTCCCATGTGAAATGGATTGTTCCTACAGTGCAATGTTGCCTATGTACGTATCATGGGTTTTTCAGTTTGTCATAGGAGAGACCGGTGTGGCTGATCTTACAGGCTCGGATGTGTGCACTTTGGTTTCTGTAGCAACAGGCCCAGTAGCTCTCATACAGTATGCCATAACCTCTGATAGTAGAGAGAGAGAAAAAGCAGGTCTTTGCAGGTCCAGGATTGGCCAAAAAGGGGGCGTGATGGTGGTCACGTAGTACATGGCAACAACCGAAATGAACATTAGACTAAGGACATTGGAATGGAGTGTGTGTTTAGAGTGTGAACAGAAGAGTGACACTAACAACTAGGAGAGCCAGTGGTGGCATCACGCTTGTGATGGATCCCGTATGGTCATTTCAAAAAGTGGATTAAGGCTTCTAATTGTTAATTCCATTGAAAGAGCAAGGTGGTTTCAAGCATATTGACCATACCATTCTATGGTCGGTCTCTGGTTAATCATCTCAGAGCCTTGTGTTGATATGTAAATACAGACCTGATTAAAGATGGATACTGAGTCTACAGTACTGATATTGTTTAAACAGTTGCCTGGGAGTACGAAACTACACACACATACAACCACACACACGTTCAGCTGAATACAAACACCTGACTAGCTCGTTCAATCACACACCACTGTACAACAGTTGCCATGGCACCCTTATCTTTCCCAGTGTACCTCAGTCATGAACCTATGCCCTCACTCTCCTGTCTCGTTCTGAAAAGCCTAGGCTCATGCTTTTGTGAGAATATAAAAGCCAGAGACTGTGCAGAAGCAGCACTGGTAAGTTCTGGACACAAACAATGAACCAGAAGACAACAGCGGTATCCAGAGAGAACAATGACAGCCTCCACAGACCTACTTCCTGTCTGATCCCCTTCCTGCCTGATCCAAACCAGCCTGAGCCTAGTGCTCATCACCAGGAAGGGGAAATCAAATGTTACCAATCAGGTGAGGTACGTACTGGAGGAATGCTACAGGAAGAGAGAGGAAATACAAATGAGAGGAGCAAGAAAATAGACGTTTTCCCATGATTTTATCATGAAGATAACGCTGATTGGAGCTATGTGCTGGTGTTCACTAGTTTATACTGAGTTCCTATGTATATATCTCCCAGGTAAAGTATATGGTGATGACTACAGTCCTTATGTATATCACACGTCCTCAGCACATATTTGATCTATATTACACAATTGTTACGATCATAACACATCGTTGTTATTATCGTCATGATATGATCTTAATTCCTGACTCCCACAACTAAGAGGTTACAACAAACCTTTGTGTGTAACAAGGCTCAAGGAAAATAGGCAAAACCCCTCCTAAACAGTACTGCTGGAATGATATTGTAAAACTGCAGCACTGAGGTTGGCTTCAGCAAGCTTCAATTCAACAGTCTGACAGCAACACTACAGTCACTGCTGTTTCTCTAACCTACAGACCTGATGCTGCTTGTCTGTAGCAATCAGAGGAGACGTGAGGTGAAGACAGCACTATGTCATAAAGGGAGGGCTGGAGGAGGTGGGATACTTACACACACAATCTATAAATAGAAATCATTAGCCACCCCTTCACACACTCATTAGTGTTCTGCAGTCCATGACAGAGGAGGGTCATTTCCCCCACCTTTCCCTTTTGACGACTCAACCCCCACTCCTCCCCAGGGGTTAAAGTGCTGACTTCTTGTAAGGGTAGTCAGGCTTGTTAGGCGACCTGCGGTCTCTGTTAGCCTCCTCGCTAACACTATTTCTATGAGGCTGCTGGGCCCCTGACCCTGTGGACTCGCCAGTAACCCCCATCTCCTCCTGGGGTTCACTGTGGGCCGATGGCCGCTCCTCATACCCGTCTAGGTTTCCACTAGCGGAGCCCCACAAGTGGCCAAGGCCGTGAGTGAGGTCAGTCTCATTGTTTGATCGTCCTCTAGGGACATGTCCTGCCTTGGCCTGGGAACTAGAGGGATTAGCCAGAGCTCCATCTAGCCGCTGGGGGGGCAGGCCCAGCACGTCCAGGCGCAGGGGGTCAGAGCGTGCCTCGGCTGTTCGTCCCTGGGTGTCAGACATGTAGGAGGGAGGGAAGCTGCTGGAGGAGCTGTGGCTGTAGAGGTCTGGCCCTGCGAAGGGGCCCAGGGGGTGGCTGGAGGTCGGGGTGGCTGGTCGGCAGGAGAAGTCGTAGAGGTCAGGGAACTCTGCCTGGGCCTCCAGCTTGGGCTCTGGAGCGTGCCTCTTACAGGAATGAGCGTGGCCATGGCTGAGGCTGAGGCGAGTTGAGGGACAGGGTCCGGGGGGGAGGTGTGGAGTCGGGGGGGCCATGGGGCCATGAGGGTGAGGGTTGTGACCGTCCCCCATATGGTGCTCCCTCAGGGTCATGACAGAGACGCCCAGAGCGATGTCAGGCATGAACTCCCTCATCACAGGCTCCATGCTCAGCTGGAGAGACAAACAGAAGCACACAAACACAGCTAGTTAGAGCTATACATGAACACAGCACAATACACTTCTACAGCTACAATGACCAAAAGCAATACACACACAGCATGACATGTGGATCTTCACCTGTGGTTCTGCAAGCAGGGCTCGGCCAATGGCCTGGGGGTTGGTGCAGTCTGGAGGTGGAGGCCTGGGGGCGGAGGGGTAGTCAGGGCTGCCATGCTTGGCTGAGGCGTGGAGCTGGAGCTGGGTGCGGTTACAGGGGTAGGAGAAGGAGCGGGTGGGGGGTGGGATGGGCACATGGGGCCTCCAGGCCCCCTTCAGCTGGGCATGGCTGGGGGTGGCAGGGGGGTGGTACGGGGGTGGAGGGGGAGGCAGCGGGGGGTGAAACCCAGCCATGCCCTCCAGGTCTGAGAACATGCTGTCCATCGCTGGGCTGCTGTTGACCCGACAACGTCCTGCCTGGCGCAGGGCCAGAACCGGACTCTCGTCTCCAAAACGCTCCTCAGGGAAGAACTTGTAAGGGTTCTGAGAATAAACAAACAAAAGATTTAGCATTAGCATCTAAATGGTCTTCAACTACAACACATACAAGTCATCAGCATAGTACACGAAGTCTCTATCAGTCTACAGCCTGGTTACATTCTCAGACCTGGTCCTCCCTGTACCCAAGGGTGTTTCCTCTCACCTGCAGTAGCTCAGTGGCTCCGTCTGCCAGGCCAAACTCCCTCAGCACACGCAACTGCAGCTCATAGCTGACGGTGGCCCCCTCGCCACAGTTTAGGGCGTAGGACCTCTGGACCTGGTCTGTGTGCCTCAGCTCCTGCAGTCTCCGGATCATGTCCTTCACCACCGCCAGTCTGGGTACTGACAGGACACACAGACACACAGAGGATTAGTGGACCATGTAAATGTTACTAATATGTTATACAAAATGGCTTCCTTATTGGCACCAGTCTTCTCCTTTAACCTGGGATCTCATTGGCCACCACGGATGGGACGGTGGTCTGGTTGCTGGCCATCTGCTGATGGTTGATCATGTGACAGCACTGTGGCACGGTGTTGTTGACCATGTAGAGGGTGTCAGGCACGTTGGACATGCGCACCAAACGCAGACGCACCAGATCTGTCTGCTCCACCATCATCTCATCCAGCACAGACTGATGGGAGAAGGAGACGGGTTAGGAGTCTGTCCGACCTCGGCCTGACCCAAACCCTCTTAGAGAGACGAGATCGAACAGAGATAACCTGCACTCTGTTAACCGTGCTGATCGTCATTAACCCCTCAATGCTGAGTGTCCTACCTTGGCTTCCTCTACATAGGGAGAGAAGAGGCGGGGCCGCACGTAGATGCCAGCGTTCTTCTGTCGCAACCAAGAATTGGCCTTGCCCCCCTCTGTCATGGGCAGCATGTCCGAGGGAGGTGTGCTGATCAGACCCCTCTTCGTCTGTGGACGGGAAGAGGAGGGGGATGATTTAAAGAGAACACACCTAGAGGGACAGGTCAGTCAACATGATAGATAGGTTGCACTTTATGTATTGGCAGCAGAAACTGTATTGAAGCCAACATATGACGCATCATCCATGACTACTGACCGCGTCAGAGAGGACGTCGCTGTTGGCAGGGAGAATGTGCTCGGTGCGGATGAAGGGTAGCAGCGGGGACAGGATCTCCTTCAGTTCTTCCAAATCCAGGTCCCTCCTCTTCACCCCCCGCTTGTTCACACTGTGGGCCGTCCCGCTCAGCACGTTGGGCTCTGGGAAAAGAAACCAGCCGCAAAAAACACACAGTTAGTAGTGATTATTTTTGTAATTCTATGGTTAGTACGGCCAACACACACACACACACTAGACTCATTATTGTTTTATGATACAGTATTTTCAGTCGGGTTCAGAGTCACACAAAAACAAAATACTGCAATCTACGATTGAGGTGCTTCAGTCTCCCATTTTAAGGATAAAACTTGGCTTCTTTTATAGCCCTTTGGAGTGTATTTTCCCAGAGCCATTAGGGGGCCTGCTCTGAGGGTAATTATGAGGTGTATTATCTTACCCCTGTCTGTCATCCTCTTAATAAGCTGCTGCTCGCCCCACTTCACAACGTACTTGAGAATGTCCTGCTCACTCGCCTGTGAAAGAGAGAGAGGAAGATTGGGGGATGGTGATAGGGAAGGAAACGAGTAATGACAAGGTTAAACATTGCAGTGAGGATGCTTGCATTTGTGGTTGATGGTGTGACACGGTGTAGTTGTGGCCGAGTGTTGTATTTGTCTGGTTGGAGTACAGCGTTTCACCTCAGCCATCCTGTGTGACACCCAGGGAGCTTGGCACAGCAGAGCAGACCAGAGCTCAGCTTGAAGGCAATGCCTCCAGGGAATGTTCTCACTGTCTGTGCTCCAGACTATGTGTGTTTGGGTTTATGCATGTGTGTGCGTGAAGCCACTTCACTAAATAATGTTATCAAACCAATCATGCCCTAGCTGTCTCGCAGATTTGCGTGAGAACTGGAGGGGTGAAAATACATAAAAAGATGCAGTTACATATTTATTTTGTCAGCCATTATAATCAAAGCACTGACAACAAATGGAGTAATTTAGACAGGATAACATCATTGGTAAATGCATTCAGTCCAATCACACAGACAGCAGTGGTCACCTGCAGGTAGTCTGACTGGATGGCGGTGAGCAGGTGCTCCTTGCTAAGCTCGTAGAGTACGTCAGAGGTCATGACCTGGCTGAACTCCTCACACAGGAAGTGCAGGGCCTGGCGATAGACCCACTTGGAGCCGTAAGGCTGACAGCTCCACTTCAGGATGGGGACCAGGGAGTCCAGGGACAGGCTCTCCACCACGATGTCCTCACAGCCTGGGAATAGTAAGATATTTAATTGAACCATAAATATCCCGCAATACAGTCACACAGCGGTCACTTCTGGAGCCATTCAGATGGCTGCAGTAGTTTCCCTCCTATTCACCACCATGGGGAGCTCTCCCCCTTCCCCTTGGCCCCCTGCACCACAACCCCCCTCCCTGCGTTTCCTAAATAAGAGCACATACCAGAACAGCAGGCAGTGGTTTAACTCTGTTAGACACAACCCCAGAGAAATGCCTTTGATACCTTCATGTGTTCCAGTCGCTCTACCTCCCATTCACCACACTGAGTAAACACAGCGGCCAGATGGAAGCATGCTGCACAGACACACACATCATATAAGCACACATGCATGTGTTCACATCCACACAGGAAACATGCACAAACACGTTCATCAAAAACTCATTCAAAGTCACAGAAGGTTTATGAATTAGGTACCTGATATACTGGAGCTTTTTTGGAACAAATCTGGGGTGAAATGGAATTTCAGAAATGGCTATAGTGGCAGTCATAGTAAATCTAATCAAATGTTATTTGTCACATACACGTGTTTAGCAGATGTTATTGCGGGTGTAGCGAAATGCTTGTGCTTCTAGCTCCGACAGTGCAGTAATATCTAACAAGTAATATCTAACAATTTCACAACATATACCCAATACACACAAATCTAGTAAGGAATGGAATTTAAGAATATATACACATATATGGACAAGCAATGACAGAGCGGCATGGACTAAGATACAGTAGAATATTATAGAATACAGTATATACATATGAGATGAGTAGAGCAAGATATGTAAACATTATTAAAGTGACTAGTGGCAGCAGCAGCCTCTAATGTGCTAGTGATGGCTATTTAACAGTCTGATGGCCTTGAGATAGAAGCTGTTTGCAATCGAGATAGAAGCAGAATAAACATCAAACATTCAAATTCTATTAACATAGATAGGAAACTAGTACATGTCCACAAGGGTACATCAATAATTTGGCTTTTCTTTTTGACAGTCAACTCAGTGGAAATGAGGCAGTGTGATGCCAGTGATAGAGCCACACAGTGTGCCTCTGAGACAGACAGAGATACTGGTCAGCCCTGGCCCTGCTGCTGCTGGCTCTGTATGGGGCTTGTGGAGCAGAGCAGCCTGCCCTGCCCTGGGCTTAGCTGGGGTATGAGCTCTAGTACCAGCACTCCTATGTGACTCTTATCTGTGGGCTGTGTGAGATCTGCTGCACTGCCTTTCGCCTTTGAAACTGCTTGAAAATGCACTCTGGGAAATTGACTCCTGCCCTCTTGCTTTGGCCGTTAAAAGGTTTATTTCCCTTCAACTGTCACACACACACACACACACACACACACACACACACACACACACACTTAAAGCTACATTTTCCTACATGTTTGGTCCCTTCCTTTACTTTTATTAGCTAGGCAGAGAGATGCAAAGCAGACCCCACAGTGTTTTAAATGCAGGATGGAAATCCTGTGTCGTTAAGTGGACAGATGAAGTTAAAACGTGGACACAGGCATTTAGCCTTTTTATCTCCCATAAACAGCCTAGAAGAGGGATTCCACACTTCTCCCTCCCTCCCTCCCTCCCTCCCTCCCTCCCACTCTCTGTATCCCTCAGTTGTCACAAGTTACCATAGCCAAAAGTCTAAATTGGCTATATCATAAACATTTATGAAAATAAAAATAACCTTTTAAGATTAGAGTTAGGCATATGGTTAGCAGTGTGGTTAAGGTTAGGTTTAAAATCTGATTTTAAGAATATAAATCGTAGAAATAGGCGGGGTTTAGACAGAATTATGACTTTATGGCTGTGGTAACTAGTGACGACCGTATCCCTCTCATTCTATCCATATCTCTGCATTTCTCTGCTCGCACTCTGAGCAGGGGTAGACAAAGACAGACACACACACGTTCCTTTGAAAGGTAAAGATTCCCAATTGGCGACAAGCAGCACATGAAAGCAGACGGCTCTGTTCTCTATTAGCCCATTAGAATTCACAGCACCATTCAGCCTTATAAAGAAAGCTCTGCACTTTTATTATGAGCCGGAGATTAGAATCAGCATTATATGTAATACTAAAGCCATTTCCCCCTTCCTCCTTCCCCTCCTCTCCTCTCCTCCTCCGCGGGTGGCACTATGCATTCACTGAAGCCTAGTAGACTGACAAGAATATCAACATGAGTGTTATGGCAACCACATCTTTGACACTGCAATAACTGAGGCATTTTGTCTTGCTGTTTTTATTTGGAGCTCTGTGTTTATGGAACACAACATTTCCAGACACACTTAAAACATCAGCCGCACTCAGGACCTGTAAACACTGTGGTGGACTTGAATAATGTCTGATTACTCAAGGACCTAGCGCTTAATTTTTCGCTGTCTCAAACAAAACGGAAGTAGGAGAGACTAAAACAGAATGATGGGCTCTGCTCCGACCACCTGAGGTTTAAGTCCAACTTCTAAGTAAACCGATAAGCTGAAGTTCTTCCCAGGAGCAACTGGAAATCCCTCTCTGCGTAGAACACAAGTAGGCCCAAGGCTAACAAAAACACTACTGGACTGATTTCTGTGGAGATTCAGTCTCTCTTGGTCCAATTGCATTAGGGTTCACTCACGTCATAGGTCAAGCTCTGCCTGTAACCAGAGAAATTACTTGATCAGACAGCAATATCACAGACCAAGACTTATCCTTAAATCATAACATAACAGCTGACTGATTCTCCTAATGGAAGGCAGTTAGTCACACACAGCGCCTAGCCACAGCCTCGTAGATACAATGGCAAGTTTAGATTTAAATTCAGATCCCATTCACTACCACTCTTAACACTTTCACATCAGCTCTGAAGACTGACTGACTAACACTATTTACTTCCCCTCAAGGGGTGCGGAGGTGTGGTCATTCATCGTATTAATCAATGACTAAAACTAACCGCTCATGAATTATGATTGTAATGGGCCGTAGGTCTCCACAGATTAGTCATTACTCTGTGTGTGTGTGTGTGTGTGTGTGTGTGTGTGTGTGTGTGTAAAGAGAGAAGAAGTAGAGAGAAAATCTACATTGTGTGCTGAGCCACTCATTATCATCACGCTCACTGTGCTTGAAAAATGTATAAGGCTTTTAATATCACTTAAGTGAGAGTGAGTAAAAGAGTGAGTGATCTCCTCTGGCTAGGGGGCTAATAAAGTAGATAATTGCTGATGGGAAAGAGGCTCTCAGATTGACTCCTACCTCCAGTGAAAGTGTACCCTGGCCTGGCCTCCGCTCAACCAGATGGAGGGGAAGCAGTGGAGGCACAGCGGAGGAGAAGGAAGAGACTGCCAGATGACAGAGCTCCACTTCAGCCCCTGACATCAGCCTGCCAAGTGTCTCCTGAGATAGCTCGCAGCTACCCAGGTCTCTGACAGGCAGCTGAGGTCACTTAAGGTTGTCACATGGAAATGAAATCATGGGTCTTCCCAGCTCATTCGGCACTTGGGTGAGCATGCCTTTATGCCTTGTGGTAGAGCATGGCGCTTGTAACGCCAGGGTAGTGGGTTCGATCCCCGGGACCATCCATACGTAAAAATGTACAGTGGGGAAAATAAGTATTTAGTCAGCCACCAATTGTGCAAGTTCTCCCACTTAAAAAGATGAGAGAGGCCTGTAATTTTCATCATAGGTACACATCAACTATGACAGACAAATTGAGGAAAAAAAATCCAGAATATCACATTGTAGGATTTTTAATGAATTTATTTGCAAATTATGGTGGAAAATAAGTATTTGGTCACCGACAAACAAGCAAGATTTCTGGCTCTCACAGACCTGTAACTTCTTCTTTAAGAGGCTCCTCTGTCCTCCACTCGTTACCTGTATTAATGGCACCTGTTTGAACTTGTTATCAGTATAAAAGACACCTGTCCACAACCTCAAACAGTCACACTCCAAACTCCACTATGGCCAAGACCAAAGAGCTGTCAAAGGACACCAGAAACAAAATTGTAGACCTGCACCAGGCTGGGAAGACTGAATCTGCAATAGGTAAGCAGCTTGGTTTGAAGAAATCAACTGTGGGAGCAATTATTAGGAAATGGAAGACATACAAGACCACTGATAATCTCCCACGATCTGGGGCTCCACGCAAGATCTCACCCCGTGGGGTCAAAATGATCACAAGAACGGTGAGCAAAAATCCCGAACCACACAGGGGGACCTAGTGAATGACCTGCAGAGAGCTGGGACCAAAGTAACAAAGCATACCATTAGTAACACACTACGCTGCCAGGGACTAAAATCCTGCAGTGCCAGACGTGTCCCCCTGCTTAAGCCAGTACATGTCCAGGCCTGTCTGAAGTTTGCTCGAGTGCATTTGGATGATCCAGAAGAGGATTGGGAGAATGTCATATGAAACCAAAATAGAACTTTTTGGTAAAAACTCAACTCGTCGTGTTTGGAGGACAAAGAATGCTGAGTTGCATCCAAAGAACACCATACCTACTGTGAAGCATGGGGGTGGAAACATCATGCTTTGGGGCTGTTTTTCTGCAAATGGACCAGGACGACTGATCCGTGTAAAGGAAAGAATGAATGGGACCATGTATCGTGAGATTTTGAGTGAAAACCTCCTTCCATCAGCAAGGGCATTGAAGATGAAACGTGGCTGGGTCTTTCAGCATGACAATGATCCCAAACACACCGCCCGGGCAACGAAGGAGTGGCTTCGTAAGAAGCATTTCAAGGTCCTGGAGTGGCCTAGCCAGTCTCCAGATCTCAACCCCATAGAAAATCTTTGGAGGGAGTTGAAAGTCTGTGTTGCCCAGCGACAGCCCCAAAACATCACTGCTCTAGAGGAGATCTGCATGGAGGAATGGGCCAAAATACCAGCAACAGTGCGTGAAAACCTTGTGAAGAAAACGTTTGACCTGTGTCATTGCCAACAAAGGATATATAACAAAGTATTGAGAAACTTTTGTTATTGACCAAATACTTATTTTCCACCATAATTTGCAAATAAATTCATAAAAAATCCTACAATGTGATTTTCTGGATTTTTTTTCCTCATTTTGTCTGTCATAGTTGACGTGTACCTATGATGAAAATTACAGGCCTCTCTCATCTTTTTAAGTGGGAGAACTTGCACAATTGGTGGCTGACTAAATACTTATTTTCCCCACTGTATGCACACATGACTAAGTCGCTTTGGATAAAAGCGTCTGCTAAATGGCATATTATTATACACAGCTCAAAAAAATAAAGGGAACACTTAAACAACACATCCTAGATCTGAATGAATGAAATAATCTTATTAAATACTTTTTTCTTTACATAGTTGAATGTGCTGACAACAAAATCACACAAAAAGTATCAATGGAAATCAAATTTATCAACACATGGAGGTCTGGATTTGGAGTCACCCTCAAAATTAAAGTGGAAAACCACACTACAGGCTGATCCAACTTTGATGTAATGTCCTTAAAACAAG
The DNA here is from genome assembly GCF_020615455.1 of Coregonus clupeaformis. Taxonomy (NCBI): domain Eukaryota; kingdom Metazoa; phylum Chordata; class Actinopteri; order Salmoniformes; family Salmonidae; genus Coregonus; species Coregonus clupeaformis. The sequence continues at coordinate 22,660,832 of NC_059220.1, forward strand.
TCAAAATGAGGCTCAGTAGTGTGTGTGGCCTCCACGTGCCTGTATGACCTCCCTACAACGCCTGGGCATGCTCCTGATGAGGTGGCGGATGGTCTCCTGAGGGATCTCCTCCCAGACCTGGACTAAAGCATCCGCCAACTCCTGGACAGTCTGTGGTGCAACGTGGCGTTGGTGGATGGTAGCGAGACATGATGTCCCAGATGTGCTCAATTGGATTCAGGTCTGGGGAACGGGCGGGCCAGTCCATAGCATCAATGCCTTCCTCTTGCAGGAACTGCTGACACACTCCAGCCACATGAGGTCTAGCATTGTCTTGCATTAGGAGGAACCCATGGCCAACCGCACCAGCATATGGTCTCACAAGGGGTCTGAGGATCTCATCTCGGTACCTAATGGCAGTCAGGCTACCTCTGGCGAGCACATGGAGGGCTGTGCGGCCCCCCAAAGAAATGACACCCCACACCACGACTGACCCACCGCCAAACCGGTCATGCTGGAGGATGTTGCAGGCAGCAGAACGTTCTCCACGGTGTCTCCAGACTCTGTCACGTCTGTCACATGTGCTCAGTGTGAACCTGCTTTCATCTGTGAAGAGCACAGGGCGCCAGTGGCGAATTTGCCAATCTTGGTGTTCTCTGGCAAATGCCAAACGTCCTGCACGGTGTTGGGCTGTAAGCACAACCCCCACCTGTGGACGTCGGGCCCTCATACCACCCTCATGGAGTCGGTTTCTGACCGTTTGAGCAGACACATGCACATTTGTGGCCTGCTGGAGGTCATTTTGCAGGGCTCTGGCAGTGCTCCTCCTGCTTCTCCTTGCACAAAGGCGGAGGTAGCGGTCCTGCTGCTGGGTTGTTGCCCTCCTACGGCCTCCTCCACGTCTCCTGATGTACTGGCCTGTCTCCTGGTTGCGCCTCCATGCTCTGGACACTACGCTGACAGACACAGCAAACCTTCTTGCCACAGCTCGCATTGATGTGCCATCCTGGATGAGCTGCACTACCTGAGCCACTTGTGTGGGTTGTAGACTCCGTCTCATGCTACCACTAGAGTGAAAGCACCGCCAGCATTCAAAAGTGACCAAAAAATCAGCCAGGAAGCATAGGAACTGAGAAGTGGTCTGTGGTCACCACCTGCAGAACCACTTCTTTATTGGGGGTGTCTTGCTAATTGCCTATAATTTCCACCTGTTGTCTATTCCATTTGCACAACAGCATGTGACATTTATTGTCAATCAGTGTTGCTTCCTAAGTGGACAGTTTGATTTCACAGAAGTGTGATTGACTTGGAGTTACATTGTGTTGTTTAAGTGCTCCCTTTATTTTTTTGAGCAGTGTATTATTACATGTGTGTGTGCAATCGTGCGGGTGCATGTTAAAAGGGGTGTCACTGAGAGGAGGATAACTCTGACACTGGACAGGAAATAAAAAAATGAATATGGACAGATGAAAAAGTATTGAAGTAAATAGAGGGCCTTGATACACCACAACCATCCCACACAACATGGGGTTTCATGAGAACTGATGTTGCTTCTCTGTGGGAGAGAGAGAGAAGAGAGGGGATATAAATACCCTAAAGTAGGGGCTTGGAGTAGAGGGAGGGGAGGTTTGAAGGGATGACAGTTTGCCTGGTGCTAAGCTGCTTTGGCGACCCTGAGAGGCACAACGTAGGGAGGGGGAGGAGGATCTGGCCAGCTGTGTGTGTGTGTGATCCATCTCTTCCACTGTGCCTTCATAACAGGCAAACAGGGTCTTCTGACTGCACTACTCCACTCCCCCAACCCCTTATCAATTCTTCAGTTTTCCACGTGTTAGTCTTGTGTATCATGTGCAGTGACTTTGTGTCCTATGTTCTTTTAATAGTCACTTTGGGATTTACATGAAACGCTTTATAACATTTTTATTGTTATTAACATGTGTTTGTTGTCTGACAGATTGAGGTTTTAATCCTCTCTACGGCCCAATAGTACATCGTTTCCTGTCTGTGATGCTGCTAGTGACAGTAGCGTGACAGAGACCACTTTCACAATACACTAATCCCTGTGCCTGTAGGATGGAGTGGGTGGGCAATGGCCATAATCAGGGACTTTACTATTGAATCTGTAATACAGTGAAAACCACACCGATCTCCAGGAGAGATGGAATGTAGCTGTGGAAGACAGATGGGCATACGGACGCTATTCTTTGCCACATCACCCTCAGTCCTCTATATCGTTATTTCAAGGCTTATTTTGACGGAGAGGCAAGTTTTTCAAATAACTCAACCTGTCACTCAGCTGTCAGAGAAAGGTGTGAGGGGTCTCTGTTAGCAGCACACCACACATAATCATAACCACTGCCTAGCGGAGGTGAGAAACAACATGCCTCCCATGCGTGACTTAGTACATTTATATTAAACTGAACCTCACAGTCATGAAGAGAGCAATCCCCCCTCAGGTTTAAAACACCATCTCTCATTGGAAAGGGAGGTGATGGTAATAAACTGACAACAGCTCCGCTTTCGTCTTCATCTGACATTCTAGGGAGCTCTGGGGGTCAACTCAGAGTGCTGAGAGTGACAGCAGCCAGAGAGAGGGAGAGCGAAGGAGAGATGGAGGGCTGCTGTCTTGTGATAAATAAAGGAGTGATGGAGCCCTGACAGCAGAGCTGGCTGGCTCTCTGCTCAGCAGAGCTGTGTATCAATAAGACGGTCTGTCACTGGAGACCTCTACAACCCCCTGCCTGTAGCAATCTGTTACTGGGAGGGAGGGCAGAGAAACACTCCAGTTTTCTTCAATTTAAACTGGCCTAATGTCTGCAAATGACAAAAACGCTATTTTACCAAAACAAGCAGGGAATTTGAGATGGGGATATATGGAGAATACAGCCCCAGGAATTATAGTAGGGGTGGGGAACATACGGCTCCGAATCTGGCCGCGAGCCCATTCAATCTGGCCCGCGGGAGGTTTGAGTAAAAAACAAACAAAAAATCACTATATACTAAAGTATGTGGACACCCCTTCAAACTAGTCCATTCGGCTATTTCAGCCACACCTGTTGCCGACAGGTGTATAAGATTTAGCACACAGCTATCCAATCTCCATAGACAAACATTGGCAGTAGAATGGCCTTACTGAAGAGCTCAATGACTTTCAACGTGGCAATGTCATAGGATGCCAACTTTCCAACAAGTCAGTTTGTCAAATTTCTGCCCTGCTAGAGCTGCCCCGGTCAACTGTAAGTGCTGTTATTGTGAGGTGGAAACGTCTAGGAGCAACAACGGCTCAGCCGCGAAGTGATATGCCACACAAGCTCACAGAACGGGACTGCCATGTAAAAATCGTCTGTCCTCGCTTGCAACACTCACTACCGAGTTCCAAACTGCCTCTGGAAGCAACGTCAGCACAAGAACTGTTCGTCGGGAGCTTCATGAAATGGGTTTCCATGGCTGAGCAGCCGCACACAAGCCTAAGATTACCATGCGCAATGCCAAGCGTCGGCTGGAGTGGTGTAAAGCTCACCGCTATTGGACTCTTGAGCAGTGGAAACGCGTTCTCTGGAGTGATGAATCACACTTCACCATCTGGCAGGCCAACGGACGAATTTAGGTTTGGCGGATGCCAGGAGAACACTACCTGCCCGAATGCATAGGGCCACCTGTAAAGTTTGGTGGAGGACGAATAATGGTCTGGGGCCGTTTTTCATGGTTTGGGCTAGGCCCCTTAGTTCCAGTGAAGGGAAATCTTAACGCTACAGCATACAATGATATTCTAAATGATTCTGTGCTTCCAACTTTGTGGCAACAGTTTGGGGAAGGCCCTTTCCTGTTTCAGCATGACAATGCCCCCGTGCACAAAGCGAGGTCCATACAGAAATGGTTTGTCGAGATCGTGTGGAAGACCTTGACTGGCCTGCACATAGCCCTAACCTCAACCCCATCTAACACCTTTGGGATGAATTGGAATGCCGACAGCGAGCCAGGCCTAATTGCCCAACATCAGTGCCTGACCTCACTAATGCTTTTGTGGCTGAATGGAAGCAAGTCTCCGCAGCAATGTTCCAACATCTAGTGGAAAGCCTTCCCAGAAGAGTGGATGATGTTATAGCAGCAAAGGGGGGACCACCTCCATATTTAGCCCATGATTTTGGAATGAGATGTTTGACGAGCAGGTGTCCACATACTTTTGGTCATGTAATATATATATATATATATATATATAGCCCTGTAGCATAAAACTTCAAGTAAACGCTGGAGTCTCAAATAGCTACCTGTCCCTTTTAATAGCCGGGTAATGGCACACATTTCAGCGCAAATAAACGCCTGTTTCAAATAGCTGACAACTACTAGCTAAATGGCAAGCACAAAGTCAGTCAACAACTTCGGAGTACAGACCCTAGTGATGAGCAGGTTGACTCATAGCCCGCAGTCCCCGTGGTTATATCCGCAGTGTGGGGGGGTTTAGGGTCATGAAATATTGTGTGGATGAAGGGCAGGTGGGTGGTGGGTTGAATAAAAGAGAAAACAATACCTTACAAAATCCATAAATGCATAATTATTGTGCAATTTATATCTATAGACTGCATTCATTCTTTTTAGGCTATTTGGCATTTGTGTGTAAGCCTTAAGCTTTAGGGTCTAACTTTACGCGTGCCAAATAGCCTTCACGACAATCGCCAAATGCTTTTGGGAACGGGCAGAAAAAGTCGATCCACGGAGGCAAAAACGACAATGTCGGAGTTTAATTCATTAAGAGAAAAGCTGTGAAATGGAGAGTTGAAAATAAAGAGAAGGGAGGTGCCAGAAAAGTCATGTTTGGGAAAGATGTGGTAAAAGAGGATGATAGTAGTGCCTATGTTATGTGTGCTGATTGTGAGGTGGTATACAAATTCGACAGTCACAAGACGGGACTTCAAATAGGCCTATTGCACATCAAGGGAACTGTAGCCTACTGTTCAGACGGGTTAAATGGAAACTGAAATCTGGACACTGACTGTAGGTCTATAATCTCTCACATAGCCTTAATATTAACTCCTGCAGAATTAAGCATTTCTTGCAGTAAAATTATACACCAAATGTAGGCTACATTTTGACTTGGGAACAGGAGTGGAGAAATATGATTTCTTTTTTTTCAGCATCTTGAGAGAATGCGCAGTTAGATACCATCTGTAGAGGTGCTATCTTTATCAGAATCATAAAAGCGGATTGTATTTCAACCACATAAAATAAAATATGCATCCAAGCCAAACTGAAATCTTATCAGAAACACGTTGGGTCGTTTTCACAGCTTTCCATTTCCTTACAACTGGTCAAACTGATGTCATTTGGACATTTTGCACAGAAAATCTTTCCAGTCTTTTTTTTGTAATTGCATTTCTCCACGGTCCATAAACGTCTTTGCCCCGTGAAAGAAGCAGAGATGACAGAGACAACTTTACCAATGTCAACTAGATTAAAGCATTCATTCTATCATTTATGACATTATTCTGGTGAGCAAGGCTTTATTTAGTCTTCTAGGGCAACATATAATGACAGAAGAGAAGCTGCATGTATCTAATTACAGACATGTTGACTAACAAAGCCTACGAAAATGTTGGAAATTATATAAGCAGAAACATATCTGAAGGGCCATCCACACCAAGGACGATAACTATAGCGATAAATTATACATAACTATAAACATTGGCGAGCATCCACACCAGCGGACCATTTATCATACAAACCTGTTAATTAACTGATCAACGCATCCTACTGCACACTGTAGGCCTATTAATAAGGTGGTGTCGTGGAAATTCTTACACAGGGACACTCAAAGTCAATCTTAAATGAATCATTGTTTATTGTCAGCGCGCTGGAGAGGTTCCAACAAACTAAATGCACCATAGTGAACGTCTGTCAGAAGCTCTAACGGGGCAGTCCCGTTAGTTCTGTTCTATACTGCAGACAAGTCATATTTGCATGATTTAGCTTATTCATAATTAATTCATAATTAACGTTAGCTTCATTCATGTGACTGACCAATACTGGGTCATGCATGTGACAGACCAATACCTCACGAGGCTTCTTCTCTAAGCTGAGACCTTGAAACAGATATCAAAAGAAGGGTCTGGGCTTACTGCCAAATTGCAGATACTGATAGTGAGGGTTCATTCAATCAGTCACTTGCATGAACACAGAAATTGGTTTATAGAAAAGCACAAACATAGAAATTGGTAAATAGAAAAGCACAAACATAAAAATGTCCAGCACATCGGTAACACAGACCATTCAGTGCTTCAGGGTGTGTTCATTGTCATAGTGACAACTGCAAATGATACTTCAATGTACATAATGTAGAAACTCATATTTAAATGTAGCAATTCAACAAACGCTGTTTAGTCTGAGCATATTTTACATCATGTCATTGCTTGCCTCTCGTTGCTCAAGTGATTTCGATTTTTCATTTGGATCTTCTTTTTCACTGTGCTCATCTCTCTGTATGTCCTGTGCAACCATTTGCAATGAATCAGTGCAACAATCTTATGATCACTGGCCAAAGTGATCACACCAATGCACTCGCTCTCCTAGGCCTATTTTACATTCAGCAATTAGCAAGAGCAAGCCTGCTTCTCTCCACAAAAAGGCTATTAGGCCTAGTATAAATAAATGTCCTATATATCTTTTGTAGCCTATAGCTTTTCCTGGGATTTCACATGAAGAGGAATAGTGGAGAGTCTTGGGTAGCCTACAGGCTATTGTTTCACAGGAACAGCTGGAAGAGAGTGGCTTTATATGTGTAGCTGAAGTAAGAAGCTAAATATTAGCTAGATATATTAGGCCACTCATTATCTAAATAGTAAGGCTATAAATATTTACCGGTCAAAGTGCAAGAAAAAAACTTGAATTATTAAAATGGTACATCTGTGCGTTCCTCCAGGCTGCGCTCTGCATCAGTCGGGCACGCAAAGCTCCACTATTTATTAGGCTTACATTTGGAGTGGCGCAGTGGTCTAAGGCACTGCATCGCAGTGCTAGCTGTGCCACTAGAGATCCTGGTTCGAATCCAGGCTCTGTCGTAGCCGGCTGCGACCGGGAGACCCATGGGCGGCGCACAATTGGCCCAGCGTCGTCCAGGGTAGGGGAGGGAATGGCCGGCAGGGATGTAGCTCAGTTGGTAGTGCATGGCGTTTGCAACGCCAGGGTTGTGGGTTCGATTCCCACGGGGGGCCAGTATGAAAAATAAAAATAAATGTATGCACTCACAAACTGTAAGTCGCTCTGGATAAGAGCGTCTGCTAAATGACTAAAATGTAAAAATGTAAATAATTATTGTCTAGGGTTGTAAACTGCAGTGATGTAGGCTAACGTCCTGTTCTGAATGATTCATGCCGAAAAAACTGCATACAGCCTAGGCCTGATTATGCAACCATTTGGATCAGTTTGGGTCTGTTTTCGACAGTTTACAAAGTCCAGAAAGGTACATTAGCAGGCTACTCATATGGTGTATTTTGATCACACCATCGCACGCTCTCCCTCTCCTTTCAAACTCCCCTATTTTACATTCAGCAAGCAAGAGCAAGCTGAAATATTTCCTTGATAGGCTAGTAGTAAATAAAATGCTTGAATTAAATGTACAACAAGCTATTGTAGTCTAGCTTTTCCTGGGACTCCAGGAGCTAGGAGGAATGGCTGTAGCTGAGGTGCAGTGGAGAGGCCAGGTGCGTAATGGCACATAGAGAACCCACTGGGCACAGACGTCAGTTCAACTAACGTGAATTCAACTAACGTGAATACAACTAATGTGAATTCAAAGTGAAATCCCCCCAAAAAGTCACCATGTGATTGGATTTAAGTTCAACTGTTAGATGTAAAAATGACGAAATGCCCCTTATGTTGATGAATTTTTGCAAATCCAATCAGTTTTCCACGTTGATTCAATGTCATCACCTAGATTTTTGGGGTTGAAATGACGTAGAAATGTAGGTAGCGATGTGTAGCCTAAGTTAGAAGTGTATGCAACCCATCATTCATCAGCTAAATATTAGGCCTAATACTGCAGTGAATAGCCTATACCCAATGAATTTACAAAGTACATATTTTTAAAAAATCAGATTATGAAATGACAGGTAGCCTAGGATAGTATGCTCCCCAGGCTGCGCTCCAAGTCCCCTCAGGCACGCAGCCCGAAAATCTCCAACTGAGTAAGCTTTTTAGGGACAAGAAAATGATCATACAGTGAGGGAAAAAAGTATTTGATCCCCTGCTGATTTTGTACATTTGCCCACTGACAAAGACATGATCAGTCTATAATTTTAATGGTAGGTTTATTTGAACAGTGAGAGACAGAATAACAACAACAAAATACAGAAAAACGCATGTCAAAAATGTTATAAATTGATTTGCATTTTAATGAGGGAAATAAGTATTTGACCCCCTCTCAATCAGAAAGATTTCTGGATTTCTCCCAGGTATCTTTTATACAGGTAACGAGCTGAGATTAGGAGCACACTCTTAAAGGGAGTGTTCCTAATCTCAGTTTGTTACCTGTATAAAAGACACCTGTCCACAGAAACAATCAATCAGATTCCAAACTCTCCACGATGGCCAAGACCAAAGAGCTCTCCAAGGATGTCAGGGACAAGATTGTAGACCTACACAAGGCTGGAATGGGCTAAAAGACCATCGCCAAGCAGCTTGGTGAGAAGGTGACAACAGTTGGTGTGATTATTCGCAAATGGAAGAAACACAAAAGAACTGTCAATCTCCCTCGGCCTGGGGCTCCATGCAAGATCTCACCTCGTGGAGTTGCAATGATCATGAGAACGGTGAGGAATCAGCCCAGAACTAAGGGAGGATCTTGTCAATGATCTCAAGGCAGCTGGGACCATAGTCACCAAGAAAACAATTGGTAACACACTATGCCGTGAAGGACTGAAATCCTGCAGCGCCCGCAAGGTCCCCCTGCTCAAGAAAGCACATATACAGGGCCGTCTGAAGTTTGCCAATGAACATCTGAATGATTCAGAGGAGAACTGGGTGAAAGTGTTGTGGTCAGATGAGACCAAAATCGAGCTCTTTGGCATCAACTCAACTCGCCGTGTTTGGAGGAGGAGGAATGCTGCCTATGACCCCAAGAACACCATCCCCACCGTCAAACATGGAGGTGGAAACATTATGCTTTGGGGGTGTTTTTCTGCTAAGGGGACAGGACAACTTCACCGCATCAAAGGGACGATGGACGGCGCCATGTACCGTCAAATCTTGGGTGAGAACCTCCTTCCCTCAGCCAGGGCATTGAAAATGGGTCGTGGATGGGTATTCCAGCATGACAATGACCCAAAACACACGGCCAAGGCAACAAAGGAGTGGCTCAAGAAGAAGCACATTAAGGTCCTGGAGTGGCCTAGCCAGTCTCCAGACCTTAATCCCATAGAAAATCTGTGGAGGGAGCTGAAGGTTCGAGTTGCCAAACGTCAGCCTCGAAACCTTAATGACTTGGGGAAGATCTGCAAAGAGGAGTGGAACAAAATCCCTCCTGACATGTGTGCAAACCTGGTGGCCAACTACAAGAAACGTCTGACCTCTGTGATTGCCAACAAGTACTAAGTCATGTTTTGCAGAGGGGTCAAATACTTATTTCCCTCATTAAAATGCAAATCAATTTATAACATTTTTGACATGCTTTTTTCTGGATTTTTTTGTTGTTATTCTGTCTCTCACTGTTCAAATAAACCTACCATTAAAATTATAGACTGATCATGTCTTTGTCAGTGGGCAAACATACAAAATCAGCAGGGGATCAAATACCTTTTCCCCTCACTGTAATAATAATAATAATAATAATAATAATAATAATAATAATAATAATAATAATAATAATGCCATTTAGCAGACGCTTTTATCCAAAGCGACTTACAGTCATGTGCGCATACATTTTTACGTATGGGTGGTCCTGGGGATCGAACCCATTACCCTGGCGTTACAAGCGCCATGCTCTATCAATTGAGCTACAGAGGACCACCCATACGTACCTAGGCTATAACAACACAATCCAATAATGCATTTTATGATTTATTTCTAGTGAGTAAATAATTATAGTCTAGGCTGTAAACTGCAGTGAATATATGCCCTTTCAATAACCGCTAAAAAGACCTGCGTTTTGAATGCATGTTTCATTCCAAAATAATAATAATCTAGCCTAGGCCTGATTAGGCAACCATTTGGATCAGTAATGGATCTTTTCTCGACAGTTTAGGTCCAGAAAGGCACATTAGCAGGCCAGTCAGTGTGCATTTTGTCAGGATGTATCGGCGTTAATAGATAAACCTACCATCTGAAAATATTGCCTTCTCGTGCGCTGTTTGTCGGGGATTATCATTCTCCCAAGTCGTCCTATAATTAATGTGGCCACCAATACGCTCACACATGCCCAGTTATTCAGGCAAGCTTACCGTGCACTCTGCCTTCTCTTCTCTCTGAGCAGCCTTACGCACCTAGACAGCTTCAATAGAATGCGTTTTGATTGGTTGTCAATGTTTTATCTTCGGAGGGACAGGGAAAAAATACAAATCGCTCTGAAAGTGATCCAAACGATATCTTTCCTTATAGTTTTCCACTCTTTGTAGTTATTGTTGTAGTGTGAACGCTCCTGTTCACTTGAATTACACCTAATTATATTTTCTTATTCATTATAGTTATCGTCCTTGGTGTGGACGGCCCTTAAAATCAGGCAAAAAAAATCCTGCACCCCGTCAAAAAATCTTTCATTTTCTATATTAGCGGGTTAGGTCAGTTGCGGGCCTCAGATCTTCATTTTTTCACATATAGTCTGGCAGTTGCAGATGGGTTATTAGCAATTGCGGGCGGATGCGGGTGAACAAACAGCTGTCTCTTGCACCACTAACAGACCCCCAGAAATCGTCTGATCGCCCTCTAGTGGCGAAAGTAAGAACTGCCAGAAATGCACAGTCAAAGACGAGAATAATAATAATTCTGTCAAGAAAAAATAAGAAAATCTCAAAACAGACGCATACTAAGACTACATAAACAGGACAGTGTGTAAATGATAAATTCGTGCAGGAAATCAACAAATGTATTAAAATGCTGGAAGTGAATGCTGGAATTAAACAATTAACTATGCAAATGAGCAAAAGCTGTGTGCATTAAGGAAAACAGGCGCCTGGCTCAAATAGAAGCCCGTCTCTAATGTTGTGTTCAGTGATTGAAGCAAATAAATGCCCGGGCTATTAATTTAAGTTTTACTGTACATCTTTTTGTAAATTACTATTTTGGGTTAAAAAACACTCTAGGCCACTCTTGAACATCTAAAACTACATAGAAATATGTTGAAATTATAATGGGCCGCAAATTGCTTTTGACAAACAAATCGGTACCCAAAAGAAAATCTGTGTGGCCCTCCACCAAAATTATTGCCCACCCTTGAATTATAGGGATGGATGGGCATGGATGGATCAATTGAGCTAGCTTTTTCAGTTGTGCCAATGCCCAGTCTACATTAAAGCCTTGATGTTGGCTCACACTCCTGTCCTGCTAACCTATGATAGATTTCAGCATGCAGAGATGCAGTTCTATAAGGATATCCATTCCCAGTCAGACCCATACTGTCACAGAGCTAAGAGCAATATCATATGGAAACCCATGCCATTAAAATAACACTCCTAGCATGACAGATTGACTTTCAAATTCATAACGCAGCCCATTTATTCACCTTAGCAGACCCGATTTAAAAGGATTTAAAGCATCAAAGCATATTCTCACTGACTGCTACAGGCAGCCTCCCAGACTACCATTCATCCTCATACACTAGACAGATTATAAAGGGATCTGGGATGAACTCGACATGTACCACCAGGTTGAATGTAAACACCAGCTCTCTACTGAGAACCATTCATTCATATCCACTCTGAGCCAGAGTGTGACTGTGGACAGGACAGACAGGACAGGGATGGTTGATACAGTAGCTTACCTTGTGCCAGCATGCTGAACTCAAGGAAGAGGGCGATGTGGTAGAGCTCCATGGCCTCCTCAGTGCGGGTGCTGGCTCCTCCCCTGCCCCCGGCCATCAGGACCTGCACCTCCCCCAGGCTCCCGGCCGAGGGGCTCCCCCTCAGCACCAGCCCCAGCTCCACCAAGTCTGTATACATGCAATGAAGGATGACCCGCACGTACTTCCGCGGGATGATGGACTCGTCCAGCACGATGCGCGTGGGTGTCTGGAGCGTGCGCTCAGTCATCTCCTCCCCTGTGCGGATGCGCCGCTGCAGAAGGTTCCTGAAAAAGGGTGAGCGGGCCGAGAGCACGGCCTTGTGGGCCCTCAGGTCCTCGTCTGGGGAGCCCAGCCCCCCGCCGCCCCCTGTGGCCACGCCACCTCCAGCCCCCCCACTGCTGTAGGCCTCCACCAGCTCCGCGTCAGAGGAGAAGCTGAGCAGGGCGTCGTAGTAACACATGTAGTCAAACAGCCCTCTCATGTCTGCCTCCAGGGAGTTGGGCGTACCAAACTCCTCGCTCAGCTGCACCAGCACGTCCACGTTCTGCAGCCTGGCGTCCTCCGCCCCGCCCACCCCAAACTCCCCTGTGTACAGGTAGTGCAGCAGTGCAGAGAACATGGGCACGTCGATGCCTGCCGTCTCTATGTCCATGAGGACCTCGGCGCCATACCCCGGGGAGGACGACAGCAGGGTCTTGAAGAAGGGACAGCGGGCAGCCAGCACAGCGCGGTGGGCGGGGAAACAGGTGTCCTGGAAGATGAGGTCCAAGTCGGTGCAGTACTTGTGCTGGTAGAGGGCAGCCAGGTCACGCTGCAGGCTGGGTGCCTCGGCCCGTGCCAGGCTGGCATGGAAGCTCAGCTCCTTGAGGGAGGATGTGCCCTCGTACTCCTCCACCAGGGCGTTAGCATCACGCACATCCCACCCCGACAGGAGCTCCCGCATCAAGCGGGCATGGTCGGCAGAGCGGCTGGACTTACGGCGCTTGATGAACCTCTTCTTGAGGGTGGCCAGACCCAGGCTCTTCTTCTTCCTGTCATGGGGCTTGTCGTGACCCTGCTCCAGGCTGTACAGCTTGGACTCCCAGCCATAGCCCTGCTGGGAGTATGACGACGTCCCTGCAACACATAACATAACACAGAGGTCTGCTGGTTCAAATATTTTTGTTTTGTTTTTTAAAACGGGAAAGAAGTCAAGAAGGATTTTATTAATATGATACATGTATCTTGTTTTTCCACAGCTGTTTTCTAAATGCAGTCAATTCCTAGGGCTTGATATCATCCAGTTTTCCTATTCTATTCTGAAATCATGACCATATTAAACCCAAGCGGTCTTTCCTCCTAGGCCGGCCATTTGACCTGGCAGTCTAGACACACCAGTCTCCTCTAACTCCCCCATAGCATGCTTGGCACTCCCTTGATCTAATGCCCTAGTCTCATTTCACAGATAATTCAACTGTCTGTGTTAAGGAACAGGCCATCATTACCAAAATCCCATCAGATGTCATCACAAGCATCAAGGGGTCTATATGCTAATAAAGCTGACTTTGATTAAAGGATGGATGGAATTAGAGGACAACAGCAAGTAGAACATGGACTACAACGTTTTGGATTGTGTCAGTCTGGGGGTAGGAAAGTCCCCCCTCCTCTGTAGTCTTATGCAGTCCACCCATACACAAATGAACTACCCCTAATAGCAGTGATGTTTGGCTGGAGAGAGGGGACGCTTGCGTCAGAGGCAGCACTGCCAAATAGAAAAGTCTCTCTCTGCCCTTACTTCCCTGAGCATCCATCACAGTGACCCACATAGTAGTCATTCTAATACTGTGAATCATCCTTCGTCTACGCCTGCACAGCAACGACTTTAGCTTACAACCAACAATCCTTACAACTGGAAAGAACATCAGTTTATTTCTGCAATCTACAGGGCTTTCAACTCAATCAAATCTCCCTGAGTTTGGACCTACTGTATGTCTCTAGAACTACGGACAAGAAAGGCTTAACAGGAATATGAGTGTAAAAGCCTGTGGTTTTCCTTAAGCAGACATTGATTGAATCCAAAACGGTCTCAAAAAGTCTATAAAATCTGAGTAAATTCATCAGCAGCCAAGAATAAATGGCCACCAATAAGGCCTAGATAATGAATGAGGGATTGATGCTTGGAGTCTGAAATGGAAATTAACAGAGGCAGCGGTGGATGATTGAGCAGTTTTCTGCGAGAGCCGCCAGAGAAAATAAAACTAATAGAATGCAGCTTGAACACTTCCAGCCCAGCAAACCAGACACAGATGACTTCAATTTCATAAGTCAAGAAAAAAAAAAGTTGACTGACAGAACTCGGTTTGTAAAAACTAGAGCCTGAATCAGTTGCTGGAACTGAAAAGATAAACTCCAACCAACCACCCTCCACAATGACTTGCACATTCCTGTATCACAGAGGCTGCTGCTGAGGGGAGAACGGCTCATAATACTGTCTGGAACCGCGCAAATGGAATGGCATCAAACACCTGGAAACCATGCGTTTGATTTATTTGATACCATTCCACTGATTCCGCTCCAGTAATTACCACGAGCCTGTTCTCCCCAATTAAGGTGACACCAACCTCCTGTGCTGTATCATGAATCAGATTTTAAGCATATATCGGTTAACTATGTTCATATCCTTGCCATGAAGGTCTGTTGAGGACACTGATGATATGTCCCACTGAGGACTTTGAAGATGCATACAGTAAAGTAAGAACATTGCAACTTACCTATGAAGGTCTGTTGTGTCTGTGTGTTTCCCCCTATACGAGGGGAGCATGAGTGCGGATAGCTGGATGCATTGGCACCCATCGTCACTCTTCTTCACTTGTTGTTCAGGGATCTCGCCTCCTGCATCTTCATTCTGCCCAGGAGAAGTGCTTAGTTCCTCAGCCGTCGGCTCCCTCTCTCAGGTCCTGGTCCTCTGGAGCCTCCTTAGACACCCAAGCCCAGCCTGCCATGCCTGAGAGGGGGCGAGGAGAGGGAGCAGGGGGGTTAGCCATGGAGTGATTGGATTGTTTTCAGTAACTCTGTTACTGAGTAACGTGCCATGGGGATTAAGGCCTGATGAAATTGGTCTGTTTGAATTGTATTAGTCAATGCATAACCATACATCCTGGCCAGGGGTGAAGGAATCTCTGTTACTTTTGACTGATCTCAATCCCCCATTGTTAAAAAATAAAAAATATACAGTACCAGTAAAACGTTTGGACACACCTACTCATTCAAGGGTTTTTCTTTATTTTTGTACTATTTTCTACATTGTAGAATAATAGCGAAGACTTCAAAACTATGAAATAACACATATGGAATTGTGTTAAACAAAATCAAAATATATTTTATATTTGAGATTCTTCAAAGTAGCCACCCTTTGCCTTGATGACAGCTTTGCACATTCTTGGCATTCTCTCAACCAGCTTCACCTGGAATGCTTTTCCAACAGTCTTGAAGGAGTTCCCACATATGCTGGGCACTTGTTGGCTGCATTTCCTTCACTCTGCAGTCCAACTCATCCCAAACCATCTCAATTGGGTTGAGGTCGGGTGATTGTGGAGGCCAGGTCATCTGATGCAGCACTCCATCACTCTCCTTCTTGGTCAAATAGCCCTTACACAGCCTGGAGGTGTGTTGGGTCATTGTCCTGTTGAAAAACAAATGATAGTCCCAATAAGCGCAAACCAGATGGGATGGCGTATCGCTGCAGAATGCTGTGGTAGCCATGCTGGTTAAGTGTGCCTTGAATTCTAAATAAATCACTGCCAGTATCACCAGCAAAGCACCCCCACATAATTATACCTCCTCCTCACTGCTTCACAGTGGGAACCACACATGCGGAGATCATCCGTTCACCTACTCTGTATCTCACAAAGACACAGTGGTTGGAACCAAAAATCTCAAATTTGGACTCATCAGACCAAAAGGACAGATTTCCACCGGTCTAATGTCCATTGCTCGTGTTTCTTGGCCCAAGCAAGTCTCTTCTTCTTATTGGTGTCCTTTAGTAGTGGTTTCTTTGCAGCAATTCGACCATGAAGGCCTGATTCACGCAGTCTCCTCTGAACAGTTGATGTTGAGATGTGTCTGTTACTTGAACTCTGTGAAGCATTTATTTGGGCTG
This sequence comes from Coregonus clupeaformis, assembly GCF_020615455.1. NCBI lineage: Eukaryota > Metazoa > Chordata > Actinopteri > Salmoniformes > Salmonidae > Coregonus > Coregonus clupeaformis. Next base: position 22,676,932 of record NC_059220.1, read on the forward strand.
CAATTTCTGAGGCTGGTAACTCTAATGAGCAGCAGAGGTAACTCTGGGTCTTCCTTTCCTGTGGCGGTCCTCATGAGAGCCAGTTTCATCATAGCGCTTCATGGTTTTTGCGACTGCACTTGAAGAAACTTTAAAAGTTCTTGACATTTTCCGGATTGACTGACCTTCATGTCTTAAAAGTAATGATGGACTGTCGTTTCCCTTTGCTTATTTGAGCTGTTCTTGCCATAATATGGACTTGGTCTTTTACCAAATAGGGCTATATTCTGTATACCACCCCTACCTTGCCACAACACAACTGATTGGCTCAATTAAGGAAAGAAATTCCACAAATTAACTTTTAACAAGGCACACCTGTTAATTGAAATGCATTCCAGGTGACTACCTCATGAAGCTGGTTGAGAGAATGCCAAGAGTGTGCAAAGCTGTCATCAAGGCAAAGGGTGGCTACTTTGAAGAATCTCAAATATAAAATATTTTGATTTGTTTAACACTTTTTGGTTACTACATGATTCCATGTGTGTTATTTCATAGTTTTGATGTCTTGTATAGTGTAATGTAGAAAATAGTAAAAAATAAATAAAATAAAACCCTTGAATGAGTAGATGTGTCCAAACTTTGGACTGGTACTATATATTTTTCAGATAGAGGATGAAAATTCCTTTTAAAAACCAAATCATTAACTTCCTCTTGTATAACACTCCCTATACGTGCAAAGGCTAATATGAAGAATACAAATGTTGATATTATTTTATATCTACATCTCGGGCACTTTCTCACAAAATGTTGACTGGCGCAGACAATAAACGCAATACAGATGAATGGCGATCTTTGTGGGGAACCAGACCCCAGCCCTGTCCAGCCTACCTCTTTTAAACCAAAAGCCCCATACAAACCCCAGCTCAACCCCTCTGCAGCCCCAGCCTCAGCACTAGCTCCAGGTTGCCCCTGCAACCAACCTCACTTGATCTGTTAGACATACTGTGCCTAGTGAGTCTACACACCCCATGCACAGTTGTCACATTTCACTGCCTTAAAACAAATTCTAAAAAGGGATTCAATTAGATTTTTTTCCTACAAAGCTACACAATCTGCTCCACATTTTCAAAGTGAAAGAAAAAGTATAGACATTTTTTAAAATAAAAAAACAAGGATCTCTTGATTGCGTATGTTCACACCCCCAAAATGAATACTTGGTGGAAGCACATTTGTCAGCAATTACAGCTGTAAATCATTTTGAATAAGAGTCTACCAACTCTGCACAACTCAAAATTGCTGAAGCTCAGTACACTTGGTTGGGAATCATTGAAGGACAGCAATATTCAAACCTTGTCCCTGATTTTTAAGCAGCTTTAAGTCATGACTGAGACTGGACCCCTCAGGAACACTCAACAGCTCTTGGAAAGCCATGCTGGTCTTTGGCATTAAAATGTTTGTAATTGTCCCACTGAAAAATAAAAACTCTATCCCAGGGTTAGGTATTCAGAAGACTGAGGCAGGTTTTCCTTTAACTTTTTACCTGGGTTTTGCTCCTTTCATATTTCTTAAAAATATGTTATTTTATATTTTATAAACAATACAAAACATACACATACAAACAACAACATCAACTACATCACACCTGCCCAGACCCACTAGCACACAGCCCCATCTCCAGCGCCCGCATCACTTTGGCCACATGGCCTCAAACTGCACCATTTTGTTTCTCTCCATCGCCCACGTACTTTCAATTTTTAGACAATAAAGCATTTGACCTTTCCATTGCGTTAATGATGGAGGATTGGTTGATTTTCAGTTTAAGTATAAGCTCCTTTCATATTTATTTGTATTTTCACTTTGTCATACAGGCCAGTAATGGGGAGTGAATACAATGTTGTAAACCCTTTGTATTTTCAAGTATTGTGGTGGCAGCATCATGTTATGGGTATGCTTGTCAACGGCAGTTTGGTAGTTTGTCAGGATTAAAATAAATTTGAAAGGAACAAAGCCCAGGTAAACATTTAGAGGAAAACCTGCCTCAGTTTTCTGAATTCCTAACCCCTATAGTTTTATTTTTCAGTGGGATAATTACACACATGTTAATGCCAAAGACACACCAGCATGGCTTTCCAAGAGAGTGTTCCCAAGGGGTACAGTCTCAGTCCTGACTTTAAATCTGCTTGAAAGTCACAGACAATGTTTGAATATGGCTGTCCATCAATGATTCCCAACCAAATTTACTGAGCTTGAGCATTTGTTGCCCTAAGAGTTGTGCAAAGTTGGTAGAATCTTATTCAAAATGATTTACAGCTGTAATTGCTGACAAAGGTGCTTCCACCAAGTATTAACTGTGGTTGACAGCAGTTTGAGATCTGAAATATGAAGTAAACCGTCTGCAAGTCTTTATGTCTGTTGGCAAGTACAAGTCACGGTGGTCTGCTACTGTCAGTTTTCAAACGATAAATGGGCATTTCCACCGAAAAAGATAAATTAGCACCAACATGTGAAGCATGGCCGGTCCTTGCCGTTCTGCCGCCCAAGGCGAGACCAAATAATGCAGCCCCCCACAAAACTACAATAGTCCCAGTAAGCAAAATGACATTGAAAACACATCTAAAAAGACATTTTTCAGACTTTGACGTTAGATTAAATGTAGGTTCTGAATGAAAGGTGAAAAGGTATTTTCCATATGTTTAAAATACATATTTTCCAGGATGTTGAAAAGGCATATTTTCCGGACAATTTCTTTCATCACATTCCCAGTGGGTCAGAAGTTTACATACACTCAATTAGTATTTGGTAGCATTGCCTTTAAATTGTTTAACTTGGGTCAAACGTTTTGGGTAGCCTTCCACAAGCTTCCCACAATAAGTTGGGTGAATTTTGGCCCATTCCTCCTGACAGAGCTGGTGTAACTGAGTCAGGTTTGTTGGCCTCCTTGCTCGCACACGCTTTTTCAGTTCTGCCCACAAATGTTCTATAGGATTGAGGTTAGGGCTTTGTATTGGCCACTCCAATACCTTGACTTTGTTGTCCTTAAGCCATTTTGCCACAACTTTGGAAGTATGCTTGGGGTCATTGTCCATTTGGAAGACCCATTTGCGACCAAGCTTTAACTTTCTGACTGATGTCTTGAGATGTTGCTTCAATATATCCACATAATTTTCCTTCCTCATGATGCCATCTATTTTGTTGTGAAGTGCACCAGTCCCTCCTGCAGCAAAGCACCCCCACAGCATGATGCTGCCACCCCCGTGCTTCACGGTTGGGATGGTGTTCTTCGGCTTGCAAGCCACCCCCTTTTTCCTCCAAACATAACGATGGTCACTATGGCCAAACAGTTCTATTTTTGTTTCATCAGACCAGAGGACATTTCTCCAAAAAGTACAATCTTTGTCCCCATGTGCAGTTGCAAACCGTAGTCTGGCTTTTTTATGGCGGTTTTGGAGCAGTGGCTTCTTCCTTGCTGAGTGGCCTTTCAGGTTATGTCGATATAGGACTCGTTTTTACTGTGGATATAGATACTTTTGTACCTGTTTCCTCCAGCATCTTCACAAGGTCCTTTGCTGTTGTTCTGGGATTGATTTGCACTTTTCGCACCAAAGTACGTTCATCTCTAGGAGACAGAACGCGTCTCCTTCCTGAGCGGTATGATGGCTGTGTGGTCCCATGGTGTTTATACTTGCGTACTATTGTTTGTACAGATGAACGTGGTACCTTCAGGCATTTGGAAATTGCTCCCAAGGATGAACCAGACTTGTGGAGGTCTACAATATTTTTTTCTGAGGTCTTGTCTGATTTGTTTTGATTTTCCCATGATGTCAAGCAAAGAGGCACTGAGTTTGAAGGTAGGCCATGAAATACATCCACAGGTACAACTCCAATTGACTCAAATGATGTCAATTAGCCTATAAGAAGCGTCTAAAGCCATGACATCATTTTCTGGAATTTTCCAAGCTGTTTAAAGGCACAGTCAACTTAGTGTATGTAAACTTCTAACCCACTGGAATTGTGATACACTGAGTGAAATAATCTGTCTGTAAACAATTGTTGGAAAAATTACTTGTGTCATGCACAAAGTAGATGTCCTAACCGACTTGCCAAAACTATAGTTTGTTAACAAGAAATGTGTGGAGTGGTTGAAAAATGAGTTTTAATGACTCCAACCTAAGTATATGTAAACCTCAGACTTGAACTGTATGTGTTTACACAGTGGGAAATGCAGAAGTTTTTTCTTTTTCGCTATGATCAGTTGATCGTGACAATGGGGTGAAACTCCTGGACAACAGTTGTGATTGTCCATTCCATATTGTCCATTTTACCTGTCCTGTTTTTAGGATATATTGTTTGTTAACACGACAGCGCATTTTTTATTTGATTGAGCACCATTTAGGTTAGGCTATTTGATCGGAGAAACCTGCATGATGTAAAAAGCGTCCGTCTCACTACATTGTCATACATTTTATCTCCATCTTGTAGGCTACAGAAAAGGCCACATACTCTTTCTACCATATCCTATATCTGCTAATGATTTCTGTTAGATAATTGAGGGAACGTTGGGGGAGCGCCGCAGCGATGAATCTCTCCAACAGCACCCTGGAGAGGCGTGCTGGGAATGGACAATATTTTGCGCCTTTGACAAAGTGGACACTGCTTATCACAGGGCGGCATCAGCGCTCACCTAAAAAGCCCATATGCCAATGGTTGAGAGAAATTGTTGCTGTTTTTAGGCAGAATTGTGAGGTTTTATGTGTTGTTGGAGGAGGTGCGTCTTGGTCAGTTTAGCTCAGAAAATGCTGCCCTCGTCAATCGTATTGCCGTAAATGCTGTACAGCCAATGCAGACGCTGGATTGACCACGCAGAGCCTTTAAGAGTCTATATTTTTTTGGGGGAAATGCATAGATACATTTTCCAACTAAAAAATTAGGCATAAGTAAAAGCTTTGATTTATGTTGACTAAACACCCCCTGCCAACTAATAAACACTTATATTTTGTTTTGGAGAAGTTGTTTACCTGATATGAATATTGTTTATTAATTATTAAGTGGTTAAAACTCGTGAACCCAAAAATCTGTAACGGAATTACTGCAACTGAAACAGCTACAATGGGAAATCATAAGTGACAAATCACAGTTGGGTCACCTGCTACTGTCCTCCCTTCCACTTGCATACTGTTGTTCAGCTCATAATGGTTTTATATGTCTTTCTGTTGTCTGGTGGTCAAACCCTCCCTCTCTCCCCTCCCCTCCCTCTCTCTGCCTCTCGCTCTCATTCTTAAGTTAATGTCCCCTCTCCCAGCTCTTACTGACACCTACCCAGGAGCCTCCTCTCTTTCCATTTACTGTAACCAGCATCCTCACCCACTGAGCACCGACCGACACCGGACGTCGAAAAGTAGTTTACATTTGGTCAGTCCACCCTGGCCTTGATGTTAACGTCCACAAACGGACCGGACCAAATCCGAACCTATCATAGACGTATGTTTCACAAGTTTGGATAGCACAGTACAGTACAGTGAGTAGAGCACAGTTGAGTACAGTCTACTGTACTGTGATGTCCAAACTCGTGAAACATCAGGAGAACAATTATGCATTTCTGTGTAGTACAGATCAGGGACCCATGATGTCATTCTATTACCATCATTCTGTTACTGGGTATAAATCCACTTCACTTACTGTCGTTCAATAACCAAAATAGATTTTTTTTCAAACTCAAGATGTCATATCATAGCTGAAACCCTATTATTATTGCAGACATATTTGAATCTTAATTCGGAGCAGATATTTAACAGAGTTTTTGTAAAACGTGGTTGCATAAAAACCTGAGGGAGATTTTACTGTAATTACGTTACCAAAGTTTGCATCTGCACAGTTCTTCCACTAAATTAGTTTCTGTGGAAATTGTTAGAGTTGTATGGTTGTTAAACTTTGAAATCAAATGGTTTTTGTTTGGCATACATTTTAAAGTGAAAAAAACGTAATCAAAGCGTAATTCCGTTTCCGTGGAATTGCCATAATAAGTCACATAATTGACATTGCCTATAGCAAAACAATGTTTGATACAAATCTAAAGATTATATGACCATCAACAACCCAATCTCCCCAAAACCAACAAAAACACACACACAGTATAGCAGCTCCTGACCTTCTGGGAGGCTGGCGGGGAATTCCAATGTGATGGAAGATCTGCTTTATCTCAGAAGGCAGTTTTTCCCCCAGCACACTAATAAATCACTGTGTCTGCTCCCATAGAGCAGCACTTTAACCAGCCTCCCAGGGGCTCCCTGGAAAACCACATGCTCTTAATCAATACACACAATGGTAAACCAAACATTCACACTGCAATACACTAAAACCTAATAAAACTGTGCCAGGCTTCAGAGGGAATTAGGTCTGGATTTGTGTAGAGAATTTGAATATCCAGGATAAAGAGAAAACCCCTGAGATGTGCTGTCTTGTTTGCAGACAAGGGTCCTCTGATGGGCAGGACAGATGCAGAGTAAACAATACATCCCTTAACGCCAGCTAAACGATACACTCCCCCCGCTATACACAGCTAGAGCCCAAACACAATCAACTGCAAGAACCACAATTACCACATATTCAACTAGGATCCTGGAAGCATATCTTAATGTTTGTAAAACAACTATTTTCTTGAGACCTGGACACTCAGTGTCTCCTCAGCTTCCCAAGTCTAACCCCACACTCTCTCTTTCTCACTGATGTCAAATGAGAAGAGGAAGGATGTCTGGGGGTGTGGGTGGAGGGAGACAGCTGGGCTGGAGCAGGGTGTTGAGACTGGGACTGGGACGAGCCTGTGGTGGGTTTGGGGAGGGGAGTGGCAAGATAAGGAAAGGCAAGGATAGCTGGGCTGTGTGTCACTAATGAGAGGTGACAGGGGAAAGGCTAGCCTACACGTCACCGCACTCCCCAGCCCCCATTCTTCATTCTGTAGCTCGCACATATACACACACACATACACCTCACCAGAGTGGGTTGGGTTGCTGTATTTAAATCAGTCATTTACAGAGCAGATCGAGTACCTCAGCCTCCCACAGCACATTACCATACAAAACGCCAGGCAGGAATAGGACCAATGCATTATTCAAATTACAGTGAAGTCACTTTATCAATCATTTATATGGATTTCTTCCTGAGCCCGCAGGAAGAGAAAATAGGAGACTGGGAGATCTCTGGGTCCTATTCATATCCTCCTAAAATTTCAGCTCTCCCAAAACCCTCCTGTTCAACCTTTATCAGATCATTAACAGTGGCTGTCATCTCACACCTAAGTGAAGCTCACACGTGCGCACAGCCAAGAATTTGCATAAGGGCGACAGTAATAATTGGGATAACTTGACCTACTAAGTGTTCTATAGTCAAAGCAGATGCAAAAGGCCAATTTGACTACTGTTTATGCAATGCCCCAGATAGTCCAGAGTTGCAGATTGGTCTAGTTATGGTTACTGTGCCAATTAGTTCTACAATCCAAAAAGGCACTGCGCATTGAACTTTTCTCATTGAATCAGTGTTCTTCACACACACACACACATGCATAAACACACCACACGCTTGGATGTGTCACAGAAATGTGTGTGCTGGTGACCTCACCTGACCACACAGAATTTGCACTGAATAGAATGGATGATTTAATCACTTCATATAGTTCTTTTTTGAAAGAGCTTCAAACCTCTTTAGGATCAATCAACTTGCCATTGACACAAAGAAAGAAAGCGGATGACAAACACCAGCCGGTAGAAAAAGACACATTCACACTCCATTGTAAATTACCCAGTAGCATATTTTATCCTCATTAAAAAGTGTCAAAGACAAGGTTCTCTTTCAGCACCTTATCAAATTGATGCTAGGCTATATTATTTTCCCTATCATCAATAAAACACCAAAGCCTTGAATTGATAGTATACTATTCCAGTTGAATCATTCACAAGGCAATAAATAGCCTTTAGCGCTCCATACCCCACAGGAAGTTTCTCTTCATTTACTTACAATGAAGATGTAGAAGAAGGCTATTGATTTCTAAGGTATTTTCTAATAATTTAAGGTGCCCTACCAGTTCATTGCTCGAACATCCAGTTAGCATTATCTTAGAACAAAGCAGTCCCAAGATACCGTAAAAACAGTCAGGATGTGTGGCTCCCTGAGCTGGAAATGGAGGTTTGGGACACCAAACCTCCAAAGAGAAACTCTGTACTGGTCCTCTACCAACACTTCTCAGCTGACTGTTGACTAGAAGAGTGCTGGGGGAATAACAAGTAGGCTCTCCCTGCGTCATTCTCATTGAGTGCTTTCTTTACTACTGTGCTAACTAATGAGCCAGACTCTAACTTCACAGCATCATCTCTGGCAGGATGGCAGACAGGCCAATGACACTTCTGCTGAGCTCAGACCTGACCTAGCCACCTTTGCCCAAAATGACATAATGGATCAATCACCATTCAGTCAGGATCCACTCTACACATTTGACCCTAAAGGACAGAAGAAAAAAAACATTGTGTTGTTGTGTCATCTGTGAGTAACAAACTACTTAGCTCTGCAGTGCTCTGGTCCATCAGGCCTATCAGTTAGGCAGTGAATCCACTCATTCTATTGATTACAGCCTCTGTTAGGACAGCTACCAGAAACAACTGGAACAGACCATAAAAGAAAAGCACACTGACAAAACAACTGAGGACACAAAAGGTGGTCTGCATGTCAACACAACTCATGGAAGCTAGTGAGCCTCTGTGTTATGCTGTGTGTGCAAATGAATGAGTGCATCATTCAACAGTCTGCCTTGGCATTACAAACAATGAAGGAACTGGATGTCTGTGGTAAACTGGCCTGAGAGTCTTCAGCCAGTCTCTCAGGGTGACGTTCAACATCTTGGGAAACAACGGCAATGACCAGCTTTTTTTATTTTTTTTATTTGGGTCAGCAAGCATTCAACAGGAACTTTAATTGAGAAGCAGTGAGTGTATGCTTTTAATGATTATGTAAGCACAGGCCTGGAGTGTGTGCCTCTAAAGAGGCATCTTAAGCAATAATTGATGTTCCCCCGTTGGATGAAAACAGTGGCTTCTTTGCCTCACAGATTGTTTAGTGAGCACTCACATGTCCATTGTTAGTGAGCTCTATATTTTCTGGTCCCAGAGTCAACTGCTCATCTAAGTGCTCACAGGCACTCAAATCACAACCGACACATGCCAACACAGGCATAAACTGTGTGTGTAACTGCAGTAATTACATGTGTGATTCACAGTTCTGATAGGCACACGGTGACCTGGGGCACGAGGACATTAACATACAGTATACATTTACAAGCTAAATGAGCAACTATACTGAACAAAAATATAAATGGAACAATTAGAATGATTTTACTGAGTTACAGTTCATATAAGTAAATCAGTCAATTGAAATAAATTCATTAGGACCCTAATCTATGGATTTCACATGACTTGGCAGGGGTGCAGCCATGGGTGGGCCTGGGAGGGCATAGGCCCACCCACTGGGGAGCAAGGCCCAGCCAATCAGAATTAGTTTTCCCCCACAAAATGGCTTTATTACAGACAGAAATACTCCTCAGTTTAATCAGCTATCTGGGTGACTGAATTTATCCTCGCTATACATTTATTTCAGTGGAGGCTGCTGAGGGGAGGATGGCTCATAATGTCTGGAATGGAGTAAATGGAATGGTAACAAACCATGGTTTCCATGTGGTTGATACCATTCAATTGACTCCATTCCAGCCATTATTATGAGCCGTCCTCCCCTCAGCAGCCTCCACTGATATAGTTTGGTCTGTCATATTGAGGTGTCTAGCTATAAGTTAAACCTGATCAATCAAATGGATAGGTGTAAGCAATTATGGTAAGTGAGAAAGAGAGGAAGAAAGTGAGAGAGGGAGAGAGAGGTGGGAAAAGAGTAGAAGACAGACAGAGAGATGGAGAGAGAGAGAGAAACAGAGAGAAAAACAGCAGTGCAAATGTACTTAGACTTGAGTATTTCAACAACTCTTCTCTTCCAACTTGTTAGGCAATCATATCTACCTAAGGGGGAAGGATGGCCAGCCACACAGGAGGGTGATTTTTACTAAGGAGGAGAAGGAGGCCGTGCTGACCGAGATGCATGCTGGACATTTCGGAGTGAAGCGCATGATTGCCAAAATCAAACTACGCTTCTTCTTCTGACGGGGAATTGTCAAGGAGGTGGACAGCTGGGCAAGTGAAATAACCTTTTGTTTATCAATCACATTCTATTCTAGAGGTGTCACTACAGACCCGAGTTCGATCCCAGGCTGTATCATAACCGGCCGTGATCGAGAGTCCCATAGGGCGGCGCACAATTGGCCCAGCGTCGTATGGGTTAGGGGTGGGTTTGGCCGGGTAGGCAGTCACTGTAAATAACAATTCTTAACTGACTATAATTTCAATGAATGTCATATCACTTTTTGCTTAAAGGTCAGTACCCTGTCTAGCCTGCCAGAAGTTTGAGAGGGCGAAGACTGTGGCGCCGGAGTTGAAGGCCATCAAAGTTGTTTCACCATGGCACATGATCGGTAAGTGTCCCAATTCAAATTTTGCCCTGATAAGTTGTTTTGTAATGGTTGCTTTATTTGACCACAGCAGAGTTCAATATTATAGAATGTGTGTGTGCCAGTCTCCTTACAAATATGAAAATCTGCATACTGTATGACACAGATACGAGTAAGAATAAAGTAATCTTCTCTCTAACACTTTAAATGTTAGGGGTGGCCCTCATCGGACCCTTCACGAAATCCAGGAATAGCAACAGCTGGTGTATGAAGGCAACCGATCACTTTACCAAGTGGGTGGAGGTAATACCCATTAAGGTCAGTAAAGGAAGAGTATGTGCTTAACTCTAAATTCCCTTCTGTAACCCATTAAAAAGGATGCTTTGAACCAAAAATAGATTTTCGTTTTGTATGATACCCATCAAGGACGAGACTGGCGAGGCCACCTCCAAGGCGATGATGGACATCTTCAACACCCACGGTTCTCCTGAGGTCATCTTGAGTGACCGAGGTCATGAACGCTGGAACAAGGTACGGATGTTATAGGTTAAATTCTGTCACCAATGGTTTGTTTTATTTATTTTTTACAATTTGTTTTTGTTTTTCTAATGGTACATAATTAGACATATTTCAATATCTTACATTGTCAATAGATATCGTTTTCCTACCCCCTCCTCCAGGTTTGGTGAATGGACCAACCAGACCCTTAAGACTGCCATGGGCAAGTCCCTTGATTGGTACCAGGAAGGGTGGGAGAACAACCTGAAGGTAATTCTCTTTGCACACAACAGCAGCATCCAGGCCTCCGAGTACGGACGGGAGCCGCAGCTGTTGACTGAGGTAAACAATGCAATTGTATATACAATTATTGCATATACTGTAGTCTTTCAAATTTGTGATTGACTTAGTGTTGTTGTTTGTCTATTGCTATTTTTGTATAACGTACTTTCAGATCACTGAAATCCCACCTGATGTGGTGGAAGTTGTCGAACCAGATCAGAACGCCTTCGAGGACCACCTTCATGGACGGACTGAGAAGGATGAAGAGGTTTTTGACCATGTAAAAAGTATTATCCGCTGTTAATTAATTTTCTGGCCCTTCAAGAGATATGTAAGAAATGTATTTGTAATATGAAATATAATTGCATTTATTCCTGTTATCAATCAAGGTGAGACTGAACATGGACAAGGCGCAGGAGAAACAAGAATCAAGAAGGGGACCAAGTGCTACGACATCCGGGCGAATTACTTGGTTTGAAAGAAGAAGGACGAAAGGAAGGCGAGACCTGGGAAACCTCGCTGCTCTTTCGCTCCTAGCTGGGGTCACCATCTGTTAAAGTACACATAAAACATCTATTTGCATTTGCACACAAAATAACCTGAAGCTAGTTTTAGTTTCCCTAACACTGATATTTGTATCTTTGTCTTCCTAGGGTTACCTTGGTGGAAGCCAACAATCTTCTAGTTGGAGCAGTTGGACGGTCGACCATTGACGCCCTACACTTCAATGAAGCCGAATAGACAAAGTATGTTAAGCTTTGGTTGACATTTGAGAAAGCAAGAAATGGTAGTTATGTTGAGCTTATAAAAATGTACCTCTTCAATTTACTTTTCCAAATGACTTAAGGACCATCGACTGTCCGAGCCCCCCAGGAGGTATCCCATCCACCAGAACCAGCGAGTTCGGATCAGTCTGATTCTCTGTGCTCTGAGATGGAGGGGGACCAGCTTGAGGTAGCCCATACCTTTCAAAAGTGTTGAAAAGTACATATCTCCCATTTTAAACACTGCACTAATCCATCATATTTTCTCCCAGTAAAGTGTAACCTGTGTGTGTGCTTGCTTACATCTGCCTCCTACCCTGTTCCCTTTAACTCTGCTCCTATTCTCCAGGAGCAAGGGGTTCTGCCCAACACCCAGACGTGGATCCACCTGATGTCCTCCATTACCAACCACCCTGCAACTTTTCATTACATAATCTACAGCTACTGTTGTTGTCATTATCTGCTAAAAAAGTTTTTGCTCTATCATACTTGGCACATATGTGAGACTGGGCTCCTGAGTGGCGCAGTGGTCCAAGGCACTGCATCTCAGTGCTTGAGGCGTCACTACAGACCCCCTGGTTCGATTCCAGGCTGTATCACAACCGGCCGTGATTGGGAGGGCAGCGCACAATTGGCCCAGCGTCGTCCGGGTTTGGCCGGTGTAGGCCATCATTGTAAATAAGAATTTGTTCTTAACTGACTTGCCTAGTTAAATGTTTAAAAAAATAACAACATAAAAGTAAACTCCCCCTTCCAAGACCGGCTGCCTGTTTTTATTTTATTTGCCACTTGGGAGCCCTGCTGAGAACAAGTGACAGGCAGAACCTCCCACCCACACAGCAACCACCTCCACTATATTCCACACACCAGAATTCAGTATTTTAGTCTATGATTGCCATGTGAGTACAAAACATCTGTGAAAATAAATTAATGACACAACTGTAACAAAAACGATCAAAGTGTATTAAAATCTTAAATATTGCCAGGTTGGTTTTCACAGCTGTTTCACAAGGTGTTCATTATTGTAAGTTGTAAGGTATCCTTTGATGGAATTTATTTGTTCCACATTATTCATTGTTGTTTCCTAGGACCTACAATAGATATATATACAGTGGGGGAAAAAAGTATTTAGTCAGCCACCAATTGTGCAAGTTCTCCCACTTAAAAAGATGAGAGAGGCCTGTAATTTTCATCATAGGTACACGTCAACTATGACAGACAAAATGAGAAGAAAAAAAATCCAGAAAATCACATTGTAGGATTTTTAATGAATTTATTTGCAAATTATGGTGGAAAATAAGTATTTGGTCAATAACAAGTTTCTCAATACTTTGTTATATACCCTTTGTTGGCAATGACACAGGTCAAACATCTTCTGTAAGTCTTCACAAGGTTTTCACACACTGTTGCTGGTATTTTGGCCCATTCCTCCATGCAGATCTCCTCTAGAGCAGTGATGTTTTGGGGCTGTCGCTGGGCAACACAGACTTTCAATCCCTCCAAAGATTTTCTATGGGGTTGAGATCTGGAGACTGGCTAGGCCACTCCAGGACCTTGAAATGCTTCTTACGAAGCCACTCCTTCGTTGCCCGGGCAGTGTGTTTGGGATCATCGTCATGCTGAAAGACCCAGTCACGTTTCATCTTCAATGCCCTTGCTGATGGAAGGAGGTTTTCACTCAAAATCTCACGATACATGGCCCCATTCATTCTTTCCTTTACACGGATCAGTCGTCCTGGTCCCTTTGCAGAAAAACACCCCCAAAGCATGATGTTTCCACCCCCATGCTTCACAGTAGGTAGGGTGTTCTTTGGATGCAACTCAGCATTCTTTGTCCTCCAAACACGACGAGTTGAGTTTACCAAAAAGTTATATTTTGGTTTCATCTGACCATATGACATTCTCCCAATCCTCTTCTGGATCATCCAAATGCACTCTAGTAAACTTCAGACGGGCCTGGACATGTACTGGCTTAAGCAGGGGGACACGTCTGGCACTGCAGGATTTGAGTCCCTGGCGGCGTAGTGTGTTACTGATGGTAGGCTTTGTTACTTTGGTCCCAGCTCTCTGCAGGTCATTCACTAGGTCCCCCGTGTGGTTCTGGGATTTTTGCTCACCGTTCTTGTGATCATTTTGACCCCACGGGGTGAGATCTTGCGTGGAGCCCCAGATCGAGGGAGATTATCTGTGGTCTTCCGTATGTCTTCCATTTCCTAATAATTGCTTCCACAGTTGATTTCTTCAAACCAAGCTGCTTACCTATTGCAGATTCAGTCTTCCCAGCCTGGTGCAGGTCTACAATTTTGTTTCTGGTGTCCTTTGACAGCTCTTTGGTCTTGGCCATAGTGGAGTTTGGAGTGTGACTGTTTGAGGTTGTGGACATGTGTCTTTTATACTGATAACAAGTTCAAACAGGTGCCATTAATACAGGTAACGAGTGGAGGACAGAGGAGCCTCTTAAAGAAGAAGTTACAGGTCTGTGAGAGCCAGAAATCTTGCTTGTTTGTAGGTGACCAAATACTTATTTTCCACCATAATTTGAAAATAAATTCATTAAAAATCCTACAATGTGATTTTCTGGATTTTTTCCCTCATTTTGTCTGTCATAGTTGACGTGTACCTATGATGAAAATTACAGGCCTCTCATCTTTTTAAGTGGGAGAACTTGCACAATTGGTGGCTGACTAAATACTTTTTTTCCCCACTGTATATTCAACCACAAGGGTTGAGCTATGTGAGATTGAAAAACAATCATAATAGAGGACTACTGAAATTATATTATTTCAGTGTAGATAAGGGAAGGGCAGGTTAAAATGAAAACATGACAAGCCAGTGTATGAATCAAACATATTTGCATATGAATTGAGTGGAAATTAGCTGACTTCGTGATCTGTAAGGTAAGTAACTTTAATGTGTCAAGCAGATTACATGTTTTCGTTGCCATTTCCGAAACGTAGCAACGTTTAAGACATGGATTTCATGTTGTAATGTTAATAAGGTACACAAAAGTAGTTCGAATTTATGTTTTCATTTTATTAGCTAAACAAAACTTGTTTAAATAGCGAAATTGTCACCGAAATCAGCCTTGTTTGCATAGCGATGATTAAAATAACATAATTTAGCTGTCATGATCTCCAAAATTTGAATAATTAGGTCATCACAACGTTGATATAGCAACGGACGCTAATAGTTTATCGAATCCCATTGTGACGCAGAGGGGGACACTATTTGGCCGGGGGACATTATTTGGCATGACAGGCCCCTTACTTTTTTCAATCTTTATTAACGACATGCCTATCTATGTATGCGGATGACTCAACGCTATACACGTCAGCTACAACAGCAACTGAAATGACTGCAACACTTAACAGTTTCAGAATGGGTGAAAAGTAATAAGTTAGTCCTAAATATTTCAAAAACTAAAAGCACAAAACCCTAAACCTCAACTAAATCTTGTAATAAATAATGTGGAAATTGAGCAAGTTGAGGAGACTAAACTGCTTGGAGTAACCCTGGATTGTAAACTGTCATGGTCAAAACATATTGATACAACAGTTGCTAAGATGGGGAGAAGTCTGTCCATAATAAAGCGCTGCTCTACCTTCTTAACAGCACTAAGTCATTGTTACAAAAAAGTTTGTTAAAAAATCTGATGTTAGGTACTATATTTATTGAATATTATAAAAATCCTATAAATTAAAATGGCCAATTTGGGTGCAATTGAGTAGCTTCATTTCTCAGAGACCAACTTATATTTCAACAAAATAATGTTGCAGGAATGCTAATCTTATCTGTTTCTAACAACAGAAACGATTTCAGAACAATCTGAGATGGTGGGTGTCGAAATCCCATTTTCTGTGCTTTCTGAGTTGGAACGACCCTTCAATTACTGCATTTTTTGCACACAAAATACATTGGCTAATTTCCTTGAGACAGAGCATGTGCAGACCATTTGAAGAGGATTGTGGGATATTTCTCAATAGTTGTATCATTTCTGAATGTAACCATCTACATAGATACTATGTTGCCCAGATAAAACAAGACATTCTCTATCTAGAAGAAAGCAAAGTATGCACCTCAAGGACACCACGCCATGGCAGCAGGATATAACTAATGCGCTTTGCCATGCCATAATTTGTATTGGCTTTAGGCCTCAGAGTAATCAAGTAAACATTTTAATTGATAACTAGGCTCTACACATTTATCCTCACATTGCAAGAAGTTTGTTAAGTGCCTTACTCAAGAAACCAGAAAACAGTTTTGATTGAATATGGTCCACAGTTTTAAAAAATAAGAAGATATAGGGCAAATGAGTCCTGACATTCTAATCAGATGCCTGCGTGAGCTATTCTGATGCAACTCAATGACATACTGGTGGATTTCAAACTCCATAGGGTCCTATACACTAAAAATCCTAAAGCTATAGGATGCAGACAACTAAACACTGTCTGCTACCTGAGATAAGCCCAAACAAACTAAATTAGCCATAGAAGAAAATAGGTTATTTAAACAGCGTTACTGTTGGAGTCAAATGAAAGTGTAATACATTGATCTGAAACGTAACCAAAAAAAACATTTGAATGTTTGACATTGACAAAATTGGGTCACCACTCATTGCAACGCCGCATCCGTCACTTCACTTCAACAGTAAAGAGGATATGTATAGGCTAGCAATAAATAACAATGTTTAACTTTTTATTTAATAATAGTAGAGGCATTTAATTATTTTATTTTTAACAATTTAACAAGTAGTGTTCTAGTTAGGGGAATAGCATTTGGATCGTAGCTGCAACGTAGCCTACAAATAGGCTACATAACAAGCCATAAGAATGCTGTGGAACGGCTTTGTTAGTAGGCTATGGTAAGCCATTAGCCATACCACGGAGCTATTGTTGCCTTGCTGACAGCGGTTCGATTATTCCTGCTAAAACATTCGCATGCCCATTCCTCGTGTGAAATAGGTTCGGCTGAATCGGAAATTAATCACAGTAAAAGTGTCCATTAAAGCAAACAAGTTCAGTGCAAAAACGCTAAGAAACATTTCGGTAGCCTGTTAGCCACGTTCATAACCCTGTGATTACATGTCGGTTGCTACGTCCGCTTTGACTTGACAAGTTTTGTTAATTTTTACTAATAATATAGGCCTGCGATAGATCGTTGATTGAATAGTTTGAGATGTCATACCTTGAGCAGACTTCAATATGCTTGAGCCTTCCTTTCCTTCTCTTCTTACAGAAATTATTCTCCCTTTCAAGTTGATTCCCGACTCAAGTTATGATAATTCCTTTTAGAAAAAAATTGTCAACTGCACAACTCCCCTTTGTAACACCGATCATTACGCATAGAACGGCGCCATATCCAACGAGAGAATGCCGCATGTGCCTTTAGATCCACTTTGCCTCGACTTTTCAACAAATTGCATGTCTTTTTTTGCGAGAAAATAAACTCAAGACGTGTTCCTTTGCTTGGATTTGTTATCCTTAAAAAAAAACATCCTTGCGCGGCGCTTGGTTGGGTGGGTGGTGTGGCCTATCCCGAGGCTGTTTGCTGACTGGTTCTAGTCTGGGAATGAGTCGGGAATTGTCAGCTTGCGAGCGCCGTCTAGCAGTATGTGCGAGCAATATAGGTAGGTCATATAATAGGCCTCCAGTATTCATGAAATACATAAAGTGCCGTTTATGAGTATTTAACAGCCACAGTCTGTAAGATTGTAAACAATCAAAGAGTGGGTCAACAACATGTAAACAATGGAGTAAATGCATCCAATGACAGCTACACATGCACATTTTCACTGGATTTCTCTGATATAGGCCTATATGTAGACAGGGAATGACATTCCATGAGAGCAACAATGAGCTACCATGAACACCACACAGTGTGCATACATACATCTGCATCTTCTCTAGGGCTTTCAGATTCTTTACAGCCCGACACCTGTGCAGTTGCGGTGTGAATATTGTTTAAAAGGTTCTGATCTACAATCAAACAAGCCTAAATAATTCAATAATAGGCTATATACCTAATACATTACTTACTGGTGTGTTTTGTCTTATGTGTATTCTTACAAAATAAGTAGGTGGCGAGGCCAAATTGATAGTTGTTTGCGCTTAATGGTCTTCAGTGTGGGATTTACAGTCATCACTGAAGTACCAATGTCCTCCAACTGAGGGCGACAGGTTACATAAAATGCATTCTGACCATGGATTCTGTCTTGTCCAGAGAAAGAGTATTCGGATTCTCTAACTATTTTCAAAAGGATACTTCTTTTATAAAGGAAAATGTGCATTCTTCCCGATTGCTTAAGTTCATTTCTTATCATAGTAGCCTAGGTGATTATTAAAATATGACATTTACTGTCATAAAATATGACAGTTCCTACATCTATTCTCTTCTGCACTCTTCTATTCACATTGACATCCTATAACATTTCGCGAATGACAATATTAATGTGCATTTAGAGCAATCCAATCTGGTCAAATTTGTTGTCATGGATGTCACATGTCTGAGTTTGTCTGCAGAAACTGTATTGTAGCATATGCCCTGAGAATAGAGCTTTCTAACTTGAGTGCATCATATCTAGACCTTTAGATAAGTATGTTTACAGTAACCGGGCTGTATGTTTACTCTTTAAGATTCTCATAATGACGAACATCAGTTTCAGCAATAGCCACAACCTCCTGCTTCCTAGTGACCTATGTTGTGTTATTGCAGTGTTTGCTGCTGACCTTATGTCCTCCCATGTAGTCTGATTATACATTACAAATGTGATATGGTCCTTCTGCACCAGCTAAATATTCATGTAGAATTCATCAACTGTGAACCATTGCCATAGTTGGCTGCAGTCAGTGTTTATTTTCAGTGTCTATGTGTTTAATTTCTCAAGGTGTCAAGCAAGCAGGCGTAATTTTATGGTGAAACATTTCATTTAATTGTTTCTATACCATTTGATTGCTATTAAACTAAATCATATAAAACCAGTCCTCAATATGATTGCATGTATAGTATGTTTTTTGGACAATGGTGTGTTTTTGAGTCTGGGACCTGTTGTAGTGACTCCTCCCTTTGGATGATGATGATGGGAAGGCTTGATAAAGGCCCAGTGTATGACTGATTCTATCTCACAGGATGTGCTGCTGGGAAGTTGTTGTGTTACTAAGAAAGGGTCTGCTGTCCAGAAGCTGAGAGAACCTGACGTTAGCCACACAGGACTAAGTAGAGAAATATTTTTAGGGGACTCACTGGGTTCCTTGTTCGGACAAAGGCGGTTCTGCTGGACCACAGATCAAATATCTACAGCAAGCCACCCAAGGACAATATTGGGCCTGGGGTAGGAACCAAAGCTTCTCATGTCTCTTTCTAACATTTTATATATATGTAAAAAAGGTCATCTTATTACCAAAAAAACATTGTTTTGGAAGTGTCCCTTTTGGCAATTGTTTCGTTATGTCCATGTTACGAATTTATTTAGATCTTTTGCATTCTTTTTTTGTTGCCTGTAAATATGCATGGTGTACTATATTACCATCCAATGTCAGAATTGTAGGGTCAGGCAGGCAAAGCTCATAGGAATTTAATTAAAAGAAAGCACATTTTTACAAGTTGCTGCCCACTGAACTCCTAAAATGACACAAACATCACACAAGAAACTACAACACTGCAACAAATGTCAGTCTCAGGCAGCCATATCTGTAACACATCACTTTACATTCTCTAATGTGGTGAATTCAAGTGAGGTGGGTTTTCCTGCTGAGAGAGTAAGATGTTTTATTTATTTGTTATTTATAAGTTAGTAGAGCCAAGCTTTCCCCTCGGAAAAGAGATATGATGACTGAGATGTGAGACAGAGCCCAATGTTGGTGCAGCTCTCCTCAGGGACATCCACAGGGTTTTTAACTGATAATTTATGGTTGTAGCTATGAAGTCCACAGTGCCAGGGGAGGATGCTATGGAGGCAGGGGGATGGAGACTGTGCTAGGGAAACCACAATATATTATCATCAGAGCCAAGGTTCATGAGCCTCTGGGGGGAAGGTAAATTGGTCCGCCCAGCTGTAAACCTACAGCATGAGGGGAAGTTGGTTTCTATGAGAGAGAGAGCGAGAGAGAGCGAGAGAGAGAGAGCGAGAGAGAGCGAGCGAGAGCGAGCGAGAGATGGTTTTACACAATGCATAAAAACCTGAACCAGGTAATTACAGTTGGGCCAGTAACCGAAAGTTTGCTAGTTCGAATCCCCAAGCCGACAAGGTGAAAAATCTGTAGATTTGCCCTTGAGCAAGGCACTTAACACTAATTGCTTCAGGGTCACATATGATAATGGCAGACCCTGGCCATGACCCCACTCGCCAAGGGTGTCTCAGGGAGAGTTGGGATATGCAGAAAACACATTTCCAATTCACACATATTATATTATTAAAACACACGTGTACATGTGTGAAATAGGACAAATATAAGCACCACCAAATTACACTGAACAAAAATATGAACGCAACATATAAAGTGTTGGTCCCATGTTTCATGAGCTGAAATAAAATATCCCAGAAATGTTCCATATGCACAAAAAGCTTATTTCTCTCAAATGTTGTGCACACATTTGTTTACATCCCTGTTAGTGAGCATTTCTCCTTTGCCAAGATAATCCATCCACCTGACAGGTGTGGCATATCAAGAAGCTGATTAAAGAGCATGATCATTACACAATGCACCTTTGCTGGGGACAATAAAAGGCCACTCTAAAATGTGCAGTTTTGTCACACAACACAATACCATAGATGTCTAACGTTTTGAGGGAGCATGCATTTGGCATGCTGAATGCAGGAATGTCCACCAGAGCTGTTGGCAGAGAATTGATTGTTAATTTCTCTACCATAAGTCCTGCCTCCAACGTCGTTTTAGAGAATTTGGTAGTATGTCCAACCCTCCTCACAACCGCAGACCATGTGTATGTCGTCGTGTGGGCGAGCGGTTTGCTGATGTCAACATTGTGAACAGAGTGCCCCATGGTTGCGGTGTGGTTATGGTATGGGCAGGCATGAACTATGGACAACGAACACAATTGCATTTTATCGATTGCCAATTTGAGTGCACAAAAATACCGCGACGAGATACTGAGGCCCTTTGTGAGGCCCATTTTTTAAAGGTATCTGTAACCAACAGATGCATATCTGTATTCCCAGTCATGTGAAATCCATAGATTAAGGCCTAATTAATTTATTTCAATTGACTTGTTTCCTCATATTAACTGTAACTCAGTAAAGTCGTTGAAATTGTTGCATGTTATGTTTATATATTTGTTCAGTATATTATTATTATTATTAGTAGTAGTAGTAGTATTATTATTACAAGACCAAGGCGTTACATTCAGGTGTTGCCTGTTGACCATTTGATTCAGTATTTGCACAGCAATGTTTTACATGCTAAATATGTATGTGATCTCCTTGTTTCCCTCACAGCAATCTCTCTTCACAATGTCAGTGTTTGCGTTCGCTCTCCTGGCCCGGCTGGATGGATCATGCACCGTATCCCAGTTTACCGCCAGAGACCCCCTCCAGGACCCTGACTGGGCTCCACCACCATGCATAAAAGGACATCACTGAAACATCACTGAGACACAAAAACACTGCCTAAATGTATCTTATCTTAATAATGTATAAGATTAATGAATGTATAAACACATAAACTAAACCACAATAATTTACCAGGTGGATGGTATAATGTTTAATATTTGTAATTTATTTTGTTTCTAAAGAGGTTGGATCATGAAATTGAGTATTTTGGTCTTGATGTCTTGCATTGTTGCTTGTCTTTATTGCAGACATTTAACATTGTTTCAGCAGACTGGCACCCAGCCCACTCAGTTTTCACCTCCACAATTCCAATCTGCATGTGTCTTCAGTTGAATTAGTGATTTTTTTTTACATGTCTTCTAGTGGACAAAGAGAACCAGGAACCAGTGAGTTCACTCAGGACCAGGCTCCAGAGACAGGATGTTGTTACTTTATCAGCTGGAGATGGGAATGGTTGTGGTTCTTTGCAAACACTGGGATCCGTTGAAACTGAAATTCTTGTTTATCTTTTAGCTGGGGTGTACTGGGAATAATTCTAATTGCTTCCTGTAAAGAAAATAAAATGTTCCTGATATAAATAGTCAGTTGCCATAACTCCCCAGTGACAATGGAAAGACTGTTGGAAAAGCAAGAAACTATAGGAACCAATTTCTCCTCACCACTAACTACTGTGGTTCTCAAATGGCCTATGTTTACCACAAAGAAATACAGTAGTTTGATAGTATCCTTCCCTAAACATGGTCTTTGTGCATACTGTCAAAATACATTGTTTAAAAATGCTACCCATGATGCTCTTTATAAATTACAGTTACAAAATCTCTGACAACCATCTGTTGCTGGATTATAATTGATGTAAAATAGTGATAGATAGCCTATAGCCTAAGAGGAGTAAGTATACCACCACCTTTGAACCTCACTCTTTCAATCTCAGCTGACGCAAAAGAGCATTAGCAGCCTCGTGTTGAGGCGGTGTTAGAAATCACTTTCTTGAATGACAATTTGTCAGAGTCGGACCAGTCCATTTTGAAAAGTATGTGATGATTTAGATCTGGCTTCTTCTATCAGCACAATGACATACATTCCCAAACTATAAAACATGTCCACGAAAGACACCTCATGCATTTACATTACTTACAAGCCCAACGCAATCGATTGCAATTGCTGCTAACATGCTTTTTATGGCAGCAGTGGTTCAACCAGAGCGAGCTTGTGTGCGAGGGGGATTATTCACTTTTTGAAGACTGAGGGGGAACAACACCGTAGGGGAGAACAAAAAAAACATTTGACAGTGTTTGTTTTAGGATTCGTGACGTGTTTCCACAATGTCTACGAAAGCAGAGCAATGTAAGTACCATTATTTAAAATGTTCCTAATATATCATTATCCACCCATTTTATGGTGTAATTTTCTAGTGAGAAAGCGAAGGAGGGAAGCGGTCCTTGGTGATGAAACCGCGGTTGCTAAGGCAGGTTGCAACACGTCCTCGCTCTGCAGAGGATGGCTCTAGGGGCTAGCGTAGGGGATGCCTATTTTCTGGCGGTGGTCAACACAACGATATGGGTAAACATAATAATAGATATTAAGCATACATTTTTGATTGACACGTTGAAAGAAAGGTTGGTGCGGAGACCGAGATGTAGGTTATTGGTTTCAAGGTCGATTTGACAAATGCTCCGCTAAACAATATGGTGGCATTGGTGATCAGTAATGTGTTTGCTTTGCTTGTTCTTTTACTTACTTGACATAATATGAGACGAGTTTTTTCTTCGTCATTTGCCTCTGAACAGGTGGATAAGCATACTGCGGTTACACTGTTTTTGATCAACTGAATCAATGCACAGTGTAATAAACAATTGGTGGTTTGTTGTTGTTGTCAATCAACACGCCTTGGAGAACTCAACATTACTCAAATAGGCATGTGTTACTTGGTTTCGAATAGGCCTATAGTAATAAATGGAAGAAACAAGTTAATATAGGCCCATCTACATTTATTTGGTATGAAGCCTGCTCAATATCGACTTGAAATATACTTGGCCATGTTTGGGGGAAAATAGAATGTTCTATAGGCTACTCTATGGTCCAATGTAGGCTATGTATTGTAAACATCACAAGAAAGGGAAATAATCACCATTTGCCTATTGTAATGAATACTCAGGGAGAAAAAGGTGTAGGTAGATTCACGCGTAGAGCGCGGCAGGTGTTTATTTCGCCTTCGCAGAAGGCAGGAATCGTTGTCACAGGCAGGCAATGGTCATAAACAGGTAGGCAAACAGGTAGGAAAATCAAAAACTAGGACTGAAGGCTATAACTGGTTCTCACAAACGAGCTAGGAAAAGGCTTAGTAGAGTCAAACCGAACAATACCTCACAAGGCACAAACAGAATGAACTGAACTAAATAAGAGACAGTAGACTTCAAGATTTTGCACCTGGCTCTAGCAAGTGAGCCTGTGGATGAGGTTACACCTTTGCTCACATTTCTGGTTTTGCAAATGTGTCTGAAGGTAGCCTACTCATATTAGTTATGTAGTCATTCATTGCTATGAAATTTGCAAAAAAGAACACACTCCATACACCCACGAACAGTGCATTCGGAAAGTACTCAGACACCTTGACTTTTTCCACATTTTGTTATGTTACAGCCTTATACTAAAATTGTTTTTCCCCCTCATCAATCTACACACAATACCCCATAATGACAAAGCAAAAATAGGTTTTTAGAAATTTTAGCACATTTATAAAAAATAAAAAAACGTAAATATACCATTTGCTTAAGTACACTGCTCAAAAAAAATAAAGGGAACACTAAAATAACACATCCTAGATCTGAATGAATGAAATAATCTTATTAAATACTTTTTTCTTTACATAGTTGAATGTGCTGACAACAAAATCACACAACAATTATCAATGGAAATCAAATTTATCAACCCATGGAGGTCTGGATTTGGAGTCACCCTCAAAATTAAAGTGGAAAACCACACTACAGACTGATCCAACTTTGATGTAATGTCCTTAAAACAAGTCAAAATGAGGCTCAGTAGTGTGTGTGGCCTCCACATGCCTGTATGACCTCCCTACAACGCCTGGGCATGCTCCTGATGAGGTGGCGGATGGTCTCCTGAGGGATCTCCTCCCAGACCTGGACTAAAGCATCCGCCAACTCCTGGACAGTCTGTGGTGCAACGTGGCGTTGGTGGATGGAGCGAGACATGATGTCCCAGATGTGCTCAATTGGATTCAGGTCTGGGGAACGGGCGGGCCAGTCCATAGCATCAATGCCTTCCTCTTGCAGGAACTGCTGACACACTCCAGCCACATGAGGTCTAGCATTGTCTTGCATTAGGAGGAACCCAGGGCCAACCGCACCAGCATATTGTCTCACAAGGGGTCTGAGGATCTCATCTCATCTGTTGCAGGCAGCAGAACGTTCTCCACGGCGTCTCCAGACTCTGTCACGTCTGTCACATGTGCTCAGTGTGAACCTGCTTTCATCTGTGAAGAGCACAGGGCGCCAGTGGCGAATTTGCCAATCTTGGTGTTCTCTGGCAAATGCAAAACGTCCTGCACGGTGTTGGGCTTTAAGCACAACCCCTACCTGTGGACGTCGGGCCCTCATACCACCCTCATGGAGTCTGTTTCTGACCGTTAGAGCAGACACATGCACATTTGTGGCCTGCTGGAGGTCATTTTGCAGGGCTCTGACAGTGCTCCTCCTGCTCCTCCTTGCACAAAGGCGGAGGTAGCAGTCCTGCTGCTGGGTTGTTGCCCTCCTACGGCCTCCTCCACGTCTCCTGATGTACTGGCCTGTCTCCTGGTAGCGCCTCCATGCTCTGGACACTACGCTGACAGACACAACAAACCTTCTTGCCACAGCTCGCATTGATGTGCCATCCTGGATGAGCTGCACTACCTGAGCCACTTGTGTGGGTTGTAGACTCCGTCTCATGCTACCACTAGAGTGAAAGCACCGGCAGCATTCAAAAGTGACCAAAACATCAGCCAGGAAGCATAGGAACTGAGAAGTGGTCTGTGGTCACCACTTGCAAAACCAGTCCTTTATTGGGGGTGTCTTGCTAATTGCCTATAATTTCCACCTGTTGTCTATTCCATTTGCACAACAGAATGTGCAATTTATTGTCAATCAGTGTTGCTTCCTAAGTGGACAGTTTGATTTCACAGAAGTGTGATTGACTTGGAGTTACATTGTGTTGTTTAAGTGTTCCCTTAATTTTTTTGAGCAGTGTATTAAGACCCTTTACTCAGTACTTTGTTGAAGCACCTTTGGCAGCGATTACAGCCGTAAGTCGTTTTGGGTGTGACGCTACAAGCTTGGCACACCTGTATTTGGGGATTTTCTCCCATTCTTCTCTGCAGATCCTCTCAAGCGCTGTCAGGTTGGATGGGGAGCGTCACTGCACAGCTATTTTCAGGTCTCTCCAGAGACGTTAGATCGGGTTCAAGTCCGGGCTCTAGCTGGGCCACTCAAGGACGTTCAGAGACTTGTCCCTAAACCACTTCTGCGTTGTCTTGGCTGTGTGCTTAGGGTCGTTGACCTGTTGGAAGGTGAACCTTCGCTCCAGTCTGAGGTCCTGAGCGCTCTGGAGCAGGTTTTCATCAAGGATCTCTCTGTACTTTGCTCTGTTCATCTTTCCCTCGATCCTGACTAGTCTCCCAGTCCCTGCTGCTGAAAAACATCCCCACATGATGCTGCCACCACCATGCTTCACCGTAGGTATGGTGCCAGGTTTCCTCCAGACGTGACGCTTGGCATTCAGGCCAAAGAGTTCAGTCTTGGTTTCATCAGACCAGAGAATCTTGTTTCTCATGGTTTGTGAGTCGTTTAGGTGCCTTTTAGCAAACTCCATGTGGGCTGTCATGTGCCTTTTATTGAGGAATGGCTTCTGTCTGGCCACTCTACCATAAAGGCCTAATTGGTGGAGTGCTGCAGAGATGGTTGTCCTTCTGGAAGGTTCTCTCATCTCCACAGAGGAACTCTGGAGCTCTGTCAGAGGGACCATCAGGTTCTTGGTCACCTCCCTGACCGAGGCCCTTCTCCCCCGATTGCTCAGTTTGGCCGAGCGGCCAGTTCTAGGAAGAGTTTTGGTGGTTCCAAACTTCTTCCATTTAAGAATGATGGAGGCCACTGTGTTCTTGGTGACCTTCAATGCTGCAGAATGTTTTGGTACCCTTCCCTAGATCTGTGCCTCGACACAATCCTGTCTCGGAGCTCTACGGACAATTCCTTCGACCTCATGGCTTGGTTTTTGCTCTGACATGCACTGTCAGCTGTGGGACCTTATATAGACAGGTGTGTGCCTTTCCAAATCATGTGCAATCAAGTTGTAGAAACATCTCAAGGATGATCAATGGAAACAGGCTGCACCTGAGCTCAATTTCGAGTCTCATAGCAAAGGGTCTGAATACTTATGTAAATAAGCTTTTTTATTTTGAATAAATTAGCCAAAGAAATTAAAACCTGTTTTTGCTTTGTCATTATGGGGTATTGTGTGTAGATTGATGAGGAAAACAATTAATTTAATCCATTTTAGAATAAGGCTGTTACGTAACAAAATGTGGAAAACGTGAAGGGGTCTGAATACTTTCTGAATGCACTGTATATAACCTAAACACATTAATTTACTTACACATACACACACACACACACACCCTCCCCCACACAAAAACAAAGCCTGTCGGTGTTATTGTTATTTTTGGGACTTGTCATTTGCAGGTCAGCGAGAGCTAAACACTACCACCTCTCTGAGTCACAAAATGGCACCAAAATGACCCACTCCAGGGCTGGTTGTGACCTAGCTGGCCAAACACAAAGGTCACTTAAAGAGAGACAATGAAGGTGCCACAGAGACCCTGACCCTTTGCCATGCTTATGGGGCAGCATATCAATGACCAGGCTTATACTGTACCAACAATAACCCATCGCCCACCCCCCTCCCCCTGATTTGATAAAGGCTTCATCAGATTTCATATGTTTATCACTCTGCTCTTTATCTTGTTTAGTTGCCTCTAAGATACGATACTTGCAAGAGTATCACAACCGCGTGCAACACAATATTTACCCCGTGCCCTCCGGAACAGACATTGCAAACACACTGAAATACTTTTCCCAAACCCTGCTCAGGTAAGTACCCTGCGCTGGAACCACAGGTGAAGTAACAGAGTGTAACAGTATTTGATGTTTAGTTTCAGAGGAGAGGTGACTGGGGTTAAGCCTAATTCTAATACATGCACAGCATCATGACAGCATTATTGCTGGTAGGAAGTCAGTTGGAATTAAAAGATAGAAGTGGAATAATGGGAAACGGTATTCTACAATGTAACTTTATAGTGTGCATTGTCATTTAAGAATCCTAGTTGAAAACCCCCCTGGTAATTTTCAGAGAGGGAATAGTCTTGCTCCATCCTCTGCCTTTGTGATACCATATGCTTCATGTTTCTGTATGAGGACCATGATCCTACAGTATCTCATCACT
This sequence comes from Coregonus clupeaformis, assembly GCF_020615455.1. NCBI lineage: Eukaryota > Metazoa > Chordata > Actinopteri > Salmoniformes > Salmonidae > Coregonus > Coregonus clupeaformis. Next base: position 22,705,040 of record NC_059220.1, read on the forward strand.
GATAGTGCAGTAAGAGTCAACAACATGATCCTACAGTATCTCATCACTGATAGTGCAGTAAGAGTCAACAACATGATCCTACAGTATCTCATCACTGATAGTGCAGTAAGAGTCAACAACATGATCCTACAGTATCTCATCACTGATAGTGCAGTAAGAGTCAACAACATGATCCTACAGTATCTCATCACTTATAGTGCAGTAAGAGTCAACAACATGATCCTACAGTATCTCATCACTGATAGTGCAGTAAGAGTCAACAACATGATCCTACTGTATCTCATCACTGATAGTGCAGTAAGAGTCAACAACATGATCCTACAGTATCTCATCACTGATAGTGCAGTAAGAGTCAACAACATGATCCTACAGTATCTCATCACTGATAGTGCAGTAAGAGTCAACAACATGATCCCCCTCTTGTCATGCCATGGCTGTTTGGAATAGTATGCTCAAATTGAGACAAGCCAATAATGGCAACTTTGGCAGATTTTAGTTGTGTTGATGTTGTCTGCAAGTAGGAGGTTATAAATGTTAATAATGATGTTATCTTGCTGATTATACCGGGTATGGTTTGTATTATATTTTAGAAAAAACGAACAAAAATAAATAGGCAATTTCAACCCCTCTGTAGGTTCAGTGGTAGCTTTCTAGATGTACATGTCCCTTGGATGGCCTGTAGTCTCACTCCCAGAGGGGCTAGGAGAGGTCTGATCCTCTGGCTCCTTGGGTCTGACAAGTCCCCAGTGTGCTGTGACAGAGGGCCTGAGGAAGGAACAACATGTCCCTTCAGAACAGGTCAAGAAGCCACGGCAGCCATTATGGCCATAAGCAGTATGTGACATTTAGGTCTTGAGTTTGAGCAGAGCTCTGTGAAAATGAGCTGTGCTTTGATAATTGGCTACAGAAAGCATCATCATTAGGCACAGTTATCTAAAGGGATGGGGATGTAAATTATGGGATTATGATGATCCTTTTAATTTCATCACACAGTGGACATACAGTAGTAGTGTACTGTAAATACATTTTACTGCTGCCAAATTATGATTATTTTCAAGTCAAACATTGGTAAAGTATCCTGGATCTTTCTGACTTTGCTGAGAGAGCTAGCAGTCCTAGCAAGTGTGTTGTTACAAGCCTGGCATCCTATTTGTCCTTGGCACAGATGGAGTGTGACAGGGGCTGTGATTGTACGAGCCTGTGTTGTGGCAGCATGTTAACTCGAATGACAATTGTGTCTGTGAGGCGCAGTATCGTTGGAGTGTGAAGGGAATCATGCTGGTATGATACTGTAACATTCGCCTCATGTTTTCCTTGAGCCAAATCTCCTCCCTCCCAACTCACACATCAAGCCATGCCTCCCACATTGAAACCACTCTGCACTGCTCAGTAGACTCTCAGACATTCAGACAGACACCTATGTTTCATTGGCCTGGGGTGCACTGAGGCTTGAAAACTGGAACGAGCATATGTCAGGTTCCTGAAAAAGAAAGTATCCCGCACAGACAGAGGATGGAGTGGCCAAATGAATATTTAATGAATTCTGCAGCATAGAAAGATATCAGTGTAAGACAATGACGGTATTGGTGTAAAGGGATGGGGCTACCCATGGGCTCAATTTAAGGGGGTATACCCCAAGAGGGTGCCATGTAACATGTCCTATATTAGTCAAGGATGATGTAGTTGCCAGATTTTCCTCCCAGCCAGTCATCTAGAAAGTAACACATACCAGCCAAGCTCTCTAGCTCTCTGCATCAATGAGCCATGGATTCACAGTAACCCTGACCCCATGCCAAATTCCATCACTCATTAGAGTGACTGTGAGGAACCAAGATTCAGTCTGACACTGAATCAAGATAATGTAACGTATCATAGTATAATGGAATGTTACTCATTCATAGTTCCTCTTGAACCTTACCTGGCATGAAGAAGTCACACTCAAAGGAAATCAAAAATCTCACATCTAGCTATTTGAGAAACAAAAAACAGGGGCCATTACAGTATTATATCCCCTAGCTAATGCTTAGTTACATTCATGTAACTTATCATCAGTGGCTCACTCATGCTTGAGCGCAACTACATATTGCCACAGTTAGAGAAAACATTTGGAAGATAGCGATGCTTTAATTGGAAGTGTAGGATGTTTTATCTGATCTAAGATGTGTGTCTAACTGTGTGTGCATAATGTGAGTCTGTGGGGTTTGTCTGTGTGCATGTCTGTGTGTTTGTGTGTGTGTGTGGGTGTGTTCAATTGAATTCTGCAGTTTGATATGTGCAAAGAGGGCAGTGATATTAAGTCATACTCCACAAGATATAAAGCTGATCCCCCCCATTGTTAAACTGACTATCCATTCCAACTCCCCGAGAAAAACTGTAAAACAATGTACTCTGGTTACTGGTATTTAAAATTGTCCAACATGGCCGAATTCTTACGGAGTATAACTTTCAGGGGAATCGTCAGAGTGAAGAAAGTGTTAAATTATGTTTATATTGTAAAATGTCATAATATTAGGATATTCTGTATTTCTACGCAAGAATCCCCTTACTCACTGCACCTCTAGAAATGCTATACCTCTATCTCTATGAATGACCTTTCAAAAACAATACATCAGCATTTGTAATCTGTGCTCTCATGCTAAGTACCTCCAAATAATTTTACTGATAGACCAGCTTTGTTTAAAAAAATTAAGTTTAGTAAAAGAGAAGGGCAAATCCACCCTCCCACCCCACCCCCACCCCCACCCCCACCCCCACCCCCATCCCCACTCACACACACACACTAACCAACCAACTAGTTCTCCCATCTCTCTAAATGGTGAGATATCCACCTTGCCAGGGGACAGAAAACACAAACGTCCATCCCACATTAGCTCACAAACATAATGCTATGGTCATCCTGTTTGAAGCAACCTATTCCTTTGTCATTATAGTTTCTCCCCTACCGTAGATTAGTTCTTACAATTATTTTAGAGACTTGAATCCATATGCCTGTTGGATCTCATTATTTCTCCTGATGATACTGATACAGTATCATAATGTATGCATACGGACATTTCTCTGGTGCAATAAACATGTGTTGTGACCCAGGAATTCTTATCTAACCTCACACACATGTTTATTACTAGCTGAAGCATGTTTCAAAAGTGCCACCTCTGTATTTTCCCTAACCGATTTGGTGTAGCTCCCATCCTTCACCACAGCCTCACAAAACAGGATATATATCCCTGAGATACATCATGGCCCATTGGCCTCTCTGTATGACTACTGCTGAATTGATCTGATTGGAATATAGCAGCCATAGAGGGAAAACCATTAGCAGTTTCCCCTTTGGAGAAGTATGGGGTTGCCACTGAAAACATGCAATTTTTTATATTTTTGCTCCTTGTCACCAGATACGCATGAGATGCAGTGATCATTGCAGTTTTTGCAAACGTTTCTGTTCATATTTTTTGTTTTTAGAAGACAAAGATGTACAAAAAGTGAAATAGAAAATTAAAGTAATTCTATATGACACTGAACAGATAAAGCAGGGAACAATTCCCAATGCCTTCAGTGAAATATTAGCGACACTGCATCCTATGTGGGGTCTATCTGGGTTTGTTGTTTTCTATTTACCCTGTCTCTGTAGTGCCATTTCAATGTAATGTGCTGTTTCTTTGTTTCTTTGTTGTCTCTTTTTTTCCCTTGTTCCCCCTCCCCTCTCCCTCCTCACCCCCGGAGCAGCATTCTGTCCCGCACAGGCAGGAAGGAGAACCAGGAAGCTTCCAATTTGGCCGTGCCCATGACCATGTGTCTTTTTCCTGTGCCATTCCCACTCACCCCATCTCTAAGACCACAAGTCAGTTCCATCAACCCTACAGTTACTCGCTCCCTCCTTTACAGCGTTCTGCGTGATGCCCCATCAGACCGCGGGGGGCAGGGGCAGCAGAGTCGGGACGCTCAGCTCTCAGAGTACCCCTCTCTGGACTATCAGGGGCTCTATGCGACCCTCGTGACCCTGCTTGACCTGGTGCCCCTGCTGCAGCACGGTCAGCATGGTGAGTGAAGTCAGGGTCTTCTCTGTACATGTCCATCGCCCCCCGACCATCTTTCTTGACGATATGAAACTACCTTTTCTGGCCTCATTTCCTCCAAGAGAGGAGTCCCACAGAGGATCTAAAGGGATGCATGGGGTGATGGGGAACACGCTGGATCCTGACAGCTCACTTTGTTGATAACATAGAATAACCTGGAATTTACAGACATACTGTAGTACTGTATACATGTATTAACTGTTTGCTTTCTCTTTTTAAATGAGAATGTTAAATTGGAAAAATGCATTGAAAATGGAAATGTATCTGCAAAAAAAGCAATTTTAAAGGTTAAATTGCTATGGCCAGCATATGTTGTGTATCTATTAACTGCACCAGGGAATAGTAATATGTCAATAGCAAGTCTGTGAATATATCTGAGTATATAGAATGTTTGCAACAGCAGTGTTTCATGAATAATTGATCCGTAAAAAAAAAACGTAAAAGCATTAAAGCCTGTCTTCTTGACTAGAAAGCAATACCCTTTGCTGAGGGCAAACATCAGTTTCACAATGCTCTCTCAGGATGTTGTTGTATTTATACCAAACCTGGGTTCAAATATGATTTCAGGTATTTCAATTACTTTTCAATATATTTCAAAACAAGTATTCAGATAAATCTTTATTTGAAAAAACAAGTATTGGAATATTGGAATGTATTTGGAAATACACTCAAATACACTCCCAATTGAAAAACAAGTTATGAAATACTTTCAAATTCATGTTGGTTGTCTATTTGATTTTTACAAATAACCATTCAAAACCAATAAAAGTACTTGTTTTGGGATGTGTATTTGAAAATACTCAAAAACACAGAAAGAAAGTATTGACTCAAATACACATATATTTGAACAGGTCTGATTTATACAAATTCTATATTTATGCATTTTCTTTAGGTTTTAATGCTATATTTTTTTATTTACTTTGGAACATTGAATTACTGTCTCTCTCTGTGTTTGTGCATTTTGGCTCTCCCATCAGATCTGGGACAGTCCATATTTTACACAACAACTTGCCTCCTGCCCTTTCTCAGTGACGATATTCTCAGCACTTTACCCTACACTATGATCTCCACTTTAGCTACATTCCCCCCATTCCTGCACAAAGACATCATTGAGTACCTGAGCACCTCTTTCCTCCCAATGGCTATATGTGAGTACAGCCACTCTGTATCGAACATCCATCTCCATGCATGTGAAAAATAACACTTTGTTTAATTCAAGACAAGTCATTAAGTGGGGTAAATATAATAGAATATCAGTAGTCATACCTATTTAGCAGAAATGTCAGCATGCATCACCATATCAAAGGAACTGCTTGGTTGCTGTCCCACTGTATGCACTACCTCATGAGGTTTAGGTTCTTTTATTTTCTGCCCTTCTTTAGTGGGTTCCACTAGAAGAGAAGGGGGCGTCCCAGCATATGTCAATCTCTCTGCCTCCTCTATGCTAATGATTGCTATGCAATATACTTCCAACCCAGGTAAACCTTTAAATTAGGTTATCCCCAACCAGTACGTCACAGTTTTTCTGTCCAGTATAGCACAGCCTGTCTTTTGATTAATGTACTGTGCGCTATGTTGTACCTGTCACCTGCGTGACTTGAATCTCTGTCGATTTGTTTCCAGTATACCACTGTCAGTTGTTGGAGTGTCTTATGAAGCACAAGCAGGAAGTGTGGAAGGTATATGTCACAAATTGAATGTGTCATGATAGGTTAGATGCCCAAACAACTCTCTCATACAGATGTAGGATCTTCATTTATTCACCCTGTTGCAGGATAACTTTCCTGTATTTGAGGTTTATATTTAAGGTTAAAAAAGGCTTCTGAAGTTTGTAATTTCCACAGAATTTCAGACTTGATTTTCGCTTGAGAAAAATTTATCAACCCCTACAAAAATGTCCATTACACATAATAATTCACATTTCCTGTTGCTGTAGAATTATTTCCCTGCTGTAGCAAACTTGCTCAAATTAAGATCCTACATCTGTAGATATGGAAAGTGTCAGTGAATAGCTTTGTGACGGTCTTAAACGTTAGCTCATCACTATGGCCTGTGTTGTGCTGTGGCAGGACCTGCTGTATGTCATATCCTATGGACCATCCCAAGTCAAACCTCCAGCCGTGCAGATGCTCTTTCATTATTGGCCAAACCTAAAGCCCCCAGGAGCCATCAGTGAATACAGTGGACTGCAGTACACAGGTGAGGGGCTTATGGTCTGCCTGTCAGGCTGTGCTTGTATGCAATACAGGTGGATTATTTTTATTTGATCACCCTGTTGCAGGAGAACTTTCCTGCAATACAGGACATTTAAAACTTGTAGTGTATTTGAGGTTTAAAATGGCTTCTGAAGTTTGTAATTTCCACTTTGAAATTTCAGACTTGATTTTCCCTTACGAAAAATGTATCAACCTCTACAAAAATGTCCATTAATTATAATCCACAAAATAATTCACATTTCCTGTTGCTGCAGGATTATTTTCCTGCTGTAGCAAATTGTCTCAAAATAAGATCCTACATCTGTAGATCTCAGGTTGCAGCAGTCTAACCTCCTCCCACACTACTTTCCCCTTTCCTCCTTTCCCTCTATTCTATTTTCTCCTGCCACAGCCTGGAACCCCATCCATTGCCAACACATTGAGTGTCACAATGCCATCAATAAACCTGCTGTCAAGGTAATGTCTGAGTAACTACTGTAGCCAATATAAAACACATACAAGACCAATATACTCAATACTCAGTGAGAACATCCATTCTGTACACAAACATAAAGTGAATACACAAAGTATGTGCCAGATTGCCATGGTGTGTTAAAGCGTCTTCATGTTTGCTGCTGTAAGCGCAACATTAAATGAGCCAGGGATTGCTTGAGTCACTGTGGTAGATCCGTGGGGTAATGATATCAGTGGCCACGCGACTCAAGGCCTGTTTGCTATGCTCAGCCTGTCTCTGCTCAACTGTGCTAAAAACTGACAAGTAGAGCAGAGACAGGAATGGGCAGGGACAGGGGCCGGATTTCAATTACCCAGGAGCACAGAGGGGGTGTATGAGGGGGGGCTAATTGGAAGCGATGACCCCATGCCGCCCCTGAGGATAGGGCGCCTATAAGCGAGAGCAGTAAATAACAGAACACAATCTGAGCATCCAGGCCATAAGCACTGTAGCTTAATACAAGGCCATGCACAGATCATAGATGATAGAACAGAGACATATGCATGCAGCCAGCCGCAGACTAAAGGCAAGCAGAGACAGGTAAAGAGGACATTATACACACACACATTTATTTGAGTTGGAGGTGTGGTACACTCTTCTTATGACCCCTACAGTTAGATATCACTGCTACTACTGTATATTCCATCTGGATTCTGTAACTGTCTGTTGTCGCACTATAGATGTGCATCGACCCCACCCTCTCCGTTGCCCTGGGAGACAAGCCCCCTCCTCTATACATCTGTGAGGAGTGCAGCCAAAGGATAGCAGGGTATGTTATTGTAACCTCTTTCTCTCCACAAAGATGCCATTCCAAACATCACCTGCTGTCTGCTTCATTATTCTGGTCTTTATCACAAGGGAGAAGCATCACCATGGTTATGTAATTCCATTGCTGGAAGTGTGTTTTCAACTCTGAGGTAGTCTCAGCTAACTATAATTTGATTTATATATTCGTGTGACCTTTACAGAGACCATTCAGAATGGCTTGTTGATGTGCTCTTGCCCCAAGGTGAGTGTTAGCAAACGAGTATTAGCATTCAGGTTGCCATCTCTCTCTCTCTCTCTCTCTCTCTCTTTCTCTCTCTCTCTCTCTCTCTCTCTCTCTCTCTCTCTCTCTCTCTCTCTCTCTCTCTCTCTCTCTCTCTCTCTCTCTCTCTCTCTCTCTCTCTCTCTCTCTCTCTCTCTCTCTCTCTCTCCCTCTCTTACACACATACACAAGCACACACACGCACACATGTACCTCAAAATACCCCCAAAATAGAGTTGTGTAGGGAGGTGGAAGTTATTTTGGCTGAGTGAACCCATTGTCTGTCTGTATGTTATGTTGAATACCTCTGTGGCCTCATTTTTACAGCTGAGATATCTGCTATTTGTCAAAAGAAGGTAAGACATGAACGTTGGTGCATTGATATGTGTTTGTGTTTGTATTTGTTTGTGCTCTCATCAGCTCATGCAGTATTCATAGTGGTATATCTCATGGCTAAAAAAGAGTACCCCTTTTTTCTTCATATTAGAGCAACAAGTGAAGTAGACTGGTAGAGTATAATTGTTTGCTAGTATTTGTTACTTCTCTGTTGGATGGCTTTGCTTACATAATCATGGACTGTGCCTGTGCCTCCCTTGCTATGTCATTGCTGGTTGTGTATAAATATCAAGCCTTCATGCAAACATCCACCCAGTGTTAATTTAACCATGACCAGTAAAACTGCTGTGTAATTGATTTGAGGACAGGAGAGGTAACCACCTGTGTCATTTCAAGTGGTGGAGAAAGAAACACTATGCTAGCCTGCTACAGGCTAACGGGGCCCAAAGAAGCTACAAACTTGCACTTCGACATTTCAAATAGCAAACCATTACATTTATCTCTGAAGTGTTTAAGGACTGTGCTCTTTCATTTGGAGAGTCCATTCACTGGAACACTCCGTTCATTACTTGTCTGATGGATGGCCCAGTCTTAATGGAACTGGCAGGGCATGATGTTTGTTCCGGAACACAGTCCCAAAGGCATAAAAGTTCCCCCTTGGTTCCCACGGAGACTGACACACAAATCTGTCAGGTAGTGTATCAAATAAAATAAAATAAAATGTTATTTGCGGCGAATACAACGGGTGTAGACTTAACCGTGAAGTGGTTGCCCTTCACAACGATGCAGAGATAAAAAAATTATAATAAAAAGAAAAGACTAAGCTGAGCAGCCACCCAGGGTTGTCATGGGAAACAGCTGTCCTACATCCAGTTCATCCAGCAGTAGTTTTAATCCTCACACAGCCTTTTCAATAGGCTTTGTCCCACTGCAGAAAGCCCTTTAAACTCTTACCTGGATCCATGCCAGCTCTCTCATTATCAGCGCACACATTACTGTTCTATCTGAGAGTTGATTGCTTGTCAGAGTTACATCTAGAATAGGGATTGCTTTCACAGTGATCTGCAGTTACAGTATAAGATATACTGTAGTGCAGTGTTCCCCAACTGGCGGCACGCAGGCTGAATTTTGCACACAGGTGATTTTATTTGGCCCCCCAAGTTTTCTGAGCAAAATAGTTTTTTATTTGTTTTTGTTGGACATAGAAGACTGTAAAAACACCAGTAAATCAGCTCCAAGTGATACGAATTTTAGACATCTGTTCCAAAGCATGCACACCCAAAATTACACAAAGTGAAAGAACACCATTCATTCTTTTAATTTAGGATGTTTAAACATCAATTAATTTATTGAGGCATAGGACCATTTTAGGATAGCTTTTTTCACTTAAATGGTAAAAACAGTTTATTAGGATTTTAAATTTCTCAGTTTATAAGTGATACGAGGAGTTGTTGTATCTCATTATCCCCTCTCTGTCTTGTAGAACTGTAGCTCTCATGTCAGGAGGGCGGTTGTCACCTGCTTCTCAGCTGGTTGCTGCGGGCGCCATGGCAACCGGCCTGTCCGCTACTGCAAGCGTTGCCATGTCAACCACCACAGCAGCGAGGTGGGGGCTGCGGCGGAGACCCATCTTTACCAGACCTCCCCACCTCCCATCAACACCCGTGAGTGTGGGGCAGAGGAGTTGGTGTGCACTGTGGAGGCTGTTATCAGGTAAACACCACAGCATCACAGACAACACAGGCAACCAACCGCATGCTTCACAGTAGCACTGTATTCAACCACAGTTATATCTCTATCACTATCCGTCTATCTATCTCCCTCTGTCTTTCTGTCTGTCTCACTCTTTATTCCCATTCTCTCCATCTATCTATCTATCAACATCAGTCTACTGAAGGAGGCAGAGATCCACGCGGAGCTACGTGAGTTTGAGCTGAACAGGCGTCGTCAGATGGGCCTGTCTGCCTCCCACCACTCCCTGGACAACATCGACTTTGACAACAAGGAGGACGACCAGCACGACCAGAGGCTCCTCAGTCAGTTTGGCATCTGGTTCCTGGTGCGTGGCTCGCTGGTCTACCACTCACTATCGCAGTCGTGAGATTAGGATGTTGACACACCTGTCTGGGCTCTTATTACCAGCCTATGCTGTACTCTCTTCATAGTGCAACATTATAATGCTTTAACCGTATCTGTCTCCAATCTTGGAAGCCCCTGACTGACCATGTTACACCCCATCCTTGCCCCCACCCCTGTAGGTGAGCCTGTGCACCCCCAGTGAGAACACGCCCACGGAGAGCCTGGCGCGGCTTGTGAGCATGGTGTTCCAGTGGTTCCACTCCACAGCCTACATGATGGACGACGAGGTGGGCTCCCTGGTGGAGAAGCTCAAGCCCCAGTTTGTCACCAAGTGGCTGAAGACTGTGTGTGACGTGCGCTTCGACGTCATGGTGATGTGCCTGCTGCCCAAACCGGTGGAGTTTGCCAGGGTGAGGAGGAGTGGGGAAGGAGAAGGGGGGTTGGAGGGTAAAGGCGGTTGAGCTTCAGGGAGTGTTTGTGAGGGGTTGTAGGGTGTAATGTTGGGTGTAGGGTAGTATGAGGTTAGGACTGTTTCTCTGGGGACAATGCACACTGGAGGTACAACGTGTGATGGTTGTGTTTCTTGGTGAATATCCCCCATGGTTATACCTGACCTTGTGTATGTGTCTGTGTATCCATATCCCCAGGTGGGGGGTTACTGGGATAAGTCTTGCAGCACGGTGACCCAGCTGAAGGAGGGGCTGAACCGGATCCTGTGCCTGATCCCCTACAATGTGATCAGCCAGCCGCTGTGGGAGTGCTTCATGCCAGAGTGGCTGGAGGCCATCCACACTGAGGTGCCTGACCAGCAGCTCAAGGAGTTCAGAGAAGTGCTCAGGTACTGTATACTGGACCTCCTCCAAGTCACCTAGTTCACTGTACCACCTCAATGGGTTCCTATGGTTACTGATCACGCAGAAATAATTTTCTGTCTTATGAGAAAATAGAATGTTATGTGAAATGTAATGTGACTATGTGTAACACACAGTGAAAATGGTTTCCATTGTCTCACCTGCTAGTGATACACCAAAGAGGATATACCAAATGCTCAGCTCTAAAAGCTTGGAACCTCCCTCCTCTCCCCTCTGTTCCCCCTGCAGCAAGATGTTTGACATTGAGCTGTGCCCTCTGCCCTTCTCCATGGAGGAGATGTTTGGGTTCATTAGCTGCAGGTTCTCAGGCTACCCAGCATCTGTGCAGGAGCAGGCTCTGCTCTGGCTGCATGTAAGTATAAGGCCTGTTGCTGTTTACGAGGATCCATTTCATATTGTCTGGTTGAAATGAAATGAACAGGTTGTCATGATGTGTGAGTGCCTGGGCAGGGGCTGTACTGAATATGGAACTGAGTCACACGGCCAGCATGAGACCGGAGTTCTGAGAGTGAGAGAGGAGGGATTTTGCTTTTGATTCCATATGCACTCACAGCCTGCTGTCCTATATACGTGGAAGGGTTTTCAAGTTTTCTGTCACGACTGTGATAACAGACACCAAAGTAATTCAATCTGACTATATAGGTCACACTCAAAGCAGAAATACAGGAGTCTGTGTAGTGTACTACATTCACATTTTTATCTGCTTATATATGTTTTCTCTTTTACCTCTCTTAATGTCTCTGTTGTTTGTTTGTTTGTGTGTTTTATATGTGTGTGTAAACCTGTTTTTGTCATTAATGTGTCTTGTGTTTGGTGTGCATCTTTGTGTGCTCTCTTGTGTGTTTGTGTACCTGTTGGTGTATGTGTGTGTGTGTGTATGTGTGTGTGTGTGTGTGTGTGTGTGTGTGTGTGTGTGTGTGTGTGTGTGTGTGTGTGTGTGTGTGTGTGTGTCTGGTTGGACACAGGTGTTGTCAGAGCTGGACATTGTGGTGCCTCTGCAGCTGTTAATCGGGATGTTCTCTGACGGGGTGAACTCTGTGAAGGAACTGGCCAATCAGAGAAAGACTCGAGTCTCAGATCTAACTGGCGAAAATACTGAGGCTCGGAGGGTGAGATATCGTACTAGTCATCAACTCCCATGCAAAACCACCTCAATGCCACAGAAATAAGCTATTATCGCTCACATTTCCTCTCTCTGAATAAACAGTAAGAGCAGAACAAATGAGCAGTTACAAATTACAGTTTACATCCACAATCTGAAAATGCTTGTTATCTATCTACCCAGCTAGCACATAATGTTCTGAGAACCCATATGTTTCTTAGAGCTTGGTGAAAGCGTGGTTGTCCTATGGTTATTTTGCTTACAACCTTCCCCACAACTTTCTGGGAATGGTGCAGGATAGTTGCTTGGCTTTGGAACATTCTCAGCACGTTAAAGGAACTTTACAAAAATACTTTATTTTCTGGGTATTTCATTACTTTAACAGAACGTTTCCTAAAAGTACAAACATGGTTACATTTAATGTAACCAATTTTGGATATGTTCTAGGAACATTCTCCAACTGGTTTGGCATTGGGAATGTTCTCAAATAGTTCAGAGAACGTTAAGAAACAACATTATTCTGTGGGAATTTCAATACTTCAGCATAACGTTTTCTGCAGGTTTCCTCATGGTTCTATTTAAAGTAATGTCCTCAGAACATTAAGAAAACTTTCCTTAAAAACCACAAGAAAACCTTAGTAACGTTCAAAGAACATTTTAGTAATGTTATTAAAAAACATACATTCCGTTCTCAGCTTCAACGAAACTCTCTCTATCCTCTATCTTGTTAAGTGTGTTCTGGTGTGTTGGCCACTCCCACTAATTGGCCACACCTGATCTTAATGAGTGCTTGTTTCCTATGAAATGGGGTCCGTTTGAATAGACTAAAATGAACAGCTTTGTATGAGTAAAAAAAAACATGGCTCCATCCTGGTGGCGCAGTGGACTAATTCCATGGATAGAGAACAGAAGATCATAGGTTTAAATGTCACTGACGCCGTGCCACAATAAAAAAGAAATGTGTATGCATGATTAATGCCTAAGCAAATCAATGTCCACGTGTCCTATTTGTGCTTGGAGTTACAGCTAACCTAAGCAAGCAGTGTTATTAAAAGTCATATTGAAACATGTTCTCAGAACGTTATTTAATTACCTTCAAATAACCTATCAAACCTCCCAGGAAAACTTTCAGGGAACCATTGTAAAACGTTCTTAAAAACTCCCTGCAACCTAAAAATGTACTTCCCAGAACAGGCAAAATGTTCACTTCCGTTCACAGAACGTTAAAAAACATTCAGTTTTACCGGTCAGGAAACGTATGCCTTCGTTCCCAGAACCAATGGGAAACCAAAAACGTACGTTCCCACAACTTCCAAGGAACCAAATGTGCTAGCTGGGTACCCTCTATTGTAGACCATCCACAGGCATGTGCGTTGCCATGGTAACTGCTGAAGTCTAAATATAGTCCTATTTAAGGGGCTTAATTGAGCTCTGCCATCATTCAGATTTATCAGTGAAAGTTAAAGCCTTTAGCTCATCTATCCCAGTATATTTCTACACCTGAATACACCTCGATAACTTGGAGGGTAGATCTCAGGATAGTATAATTACTGAATACACCTTGATAACTTGGAGGGTAGATCTCAGGACAGTACAATTATGGAACAATGATACGTGTTTGTGTGTTTGTGTGTGTGTGTGTGCATGCATGCGTGCTTGTGTCTCATGTCCCTAGGAAAGCGTGGTTTCAGATCCAGGCCGCCGTGGGCCGCACAACACCCTGAGCCCGTTCCCCAGTCCGTTCCGGAGCCCATTCCGGAGCCCCCTGTACTGCAGCCCCTTTAAGAACCTGGGCCATGCTACGGGACACTGTGCCCTGGACCTGGACTGTGACGATGATGACATGAACCTGGGCTGCTTCATCCTCATGTTCGACCTCATCCTCAAACAGGTGGCAAGCCCATACACTGCAGACATGGGTTCAATTATACAGTACAGTTACATTTTACAATACCTAATTGAATACGTCAGAGCCACCAAGTTGAGTTCTGTCCCACTTTCTATTTCTGTAGGTTCTCCTGTTCAACATGTTGTGATGGTTACTTAATAATAATAATAATAATTTCATCCATTTGTAAAGTGCTTTTCATTATACAGAATAATCTCAAAGTGCATAATATATATTTTTTAAACCAAATAGAAATAACATTGACACAACTAGACAGGGCAACTGACACAATAAACCCAGCTGATGCTACAATGTCCTTGTCCAGATGGAGCTCCAGGATGACGGCGTGATGCTCGGTCTGGAAAACAGCCTGGGGAAGGACATTGTGGGCATCATCAACAACATCTTCCAGGCCCCATGGGGGGGCTCCCACACCTGTCAGAAGGACGAGAAGGCCCTGGAGTGCAGCCTGTGCCAGTCCAGCATTTTGTGCTACCAGCTAGGCTGTGAGCTCCTGGAGAGACTCACCCCCAGGGAGGAGATACGGCTGGTGGTGAGACACACATGCACACTCCTGTAAAAACAACATGAAGGATGTTTTGAATTGGTCCAATCGTTTTTCAGTGGTTGGTAATTCTTACTGTATTTGGTTGTCAATAGACATGATTGTGTCTTCCCTATAGGAGCCAACAGACATCTTGGAGGACACATTGCTGTTGCCTCAAGTGTTTGGGCCTGAACAACGGACAAAGCAAGGGACAGAGGAAGCGGACAACCCTGCCAGCACACACACTGACAACCCTACAATTCAAAGTTACTCTCCTGACAACCCACGTATGTATCCATGGCGAACTAAGGCTTGGGTTGGAAGGGTTTTGGTAGGGTACAGAATATCTCAGTATACTGATACAGATCTGATGAAACACAAGCAGAACAATTCTCAGTTGTGTAGGTGTAAACACCTTACCAAAATCTAATCCCAAATGTATTTTATGACATGAAGCCAACGAATGAGAAAAAAATATTTATCTGTAACAGTTCAGAGGCTGCGTGCAACATGAAAAGGAAACACTGCATAGTTTCTCCTCTGCTGAGGAATTCTCTCTTTTACATCAAAGCTTTCTCTCCTACAGCAATGAAGAATAATGCTGATAAGAAGTTTTCCTACCAGCAGCTCCCTGTGTCTCTCAAGCTAATATACACTATTCTGCAGGTACCTGCCAGTCCACCTTTATCCAGTGTTAAGGCATCTTGTAATGTACAGATATAAACTGTCTAAAGAATATAATAGATGCATAATCAAAGACAATAATCTTGTATCCTCATTAGAAAAGACTGAGTGAGCAAAGGAACTGTACCTTTTGTTCCCTTTGTAGGAAATGTCTAAGTTTGAGGAGCCTGATATCCTGTTCAACATGCTGAACTGTCTGAAGATCCTATGTCTCCATGGAGAGTGTCTGTACCTGGCCTGTAAGGACCACCCCCAGTTTCTGGCCCACATCCAGGAGAAGATGCTAATTCCCAGGTCAGCACAGTCACCATCACCACATGGTGCCTCTCCTGCAGTTTCACACGTAGCTTGTTTGTTTACAGAAATCTCTGCTAGTACTTTCTTTAAACATGCCTTGCGTCATGAGATGTAGCAACTGAAATCGTTGATCACGATCTTGATGTCATTTGTACTTCATCATCAAACACGTGAAGAGCAGCCAGGTATGTGTGTGTGTGTGTCTAATGTGATACCTGTGTGTTGCAGCCTGTGGACCATGCTGAAGTCCGAGTTCTGCCAGCTGGCCTCCCTGGCCGTGCCTCAGCTCCTGCATGCCCTCTCCCTCTCCCACGGAGCAGACATCTTTTGGAACCTGGTGGACAGCAACTTTAACAGCAAGGACTGGAAGATACGCTTCGAAGCAGGTGAATTATATATGAGGCTTCACCTCACGTGTGCGTGTGAGTACTGTATGTGACGATATGAATGAATCATGAGGGGAGGACATCCACCCCTCTCCTATAATCCCCCCCAACAAACCGCTGTCTACAGACATCTCCTCCCTGCATTGCCATGGTTACTACTGTATGTGTCTCCAGCAGGCAGCACAGAGGAATTGTGGGATTATTAATCAGGCCCTTCTCTCCCTGTGATTGGCAGAGAGAAGCAATGTGTGACCTTGAGACAGAGTCAGTGGACAGGGTCTCTGTCTGGCAGCATTCATATACTGTAGACACTGAGGGTAGATAGTTACTTTACATATAGGTTAGGTTAGATTCAAATATTTATTTTGATTTCATTTTTGTAGTTTTATTGTGACATTGTCACAGAGCGCTAATTATAATATAATATCAGTCTGTTACATTCACATGCAATAATTTAACAGACTCTAACTATAAACAGCATAGAAAGTAGATGTTTATTACATATTGCTTGCAAAGTAACATTACTAATTAACATGAACAATTGCTAAGGGAAATTATGTCATGACTACAGGTTGTGTGCACACGTGAGCCGTAGGATGATGATCATATTAGCTGTTCTGAAACAGATGGTAATTTACTTGTCTGTGTAAATCAACCCAAAAAGACACCAGTTCGGTGCCAAAGCAGTACTATGGCCCACAGGCAATCTGGCTACAATAATGCTGTCTCCCCTCCCTCTACTGACACACTGCCATCTAGTGACAGGCACTGTACATTAACCATCAGCGTTAGAGTGATGCTGTTTTAACATGATCCTTTGCAGTGTCCTATCAAACTTTATGTGACATGGCGTTGAGATGTTGTCTTGTGCCCTGTCTGTGTTGTCATGGTAACTCCCAGTGGAGAAGGTGGCGGTGCTCTGTCGGTTCCTAGACATTGGTTCTTTGACGAAGAACCATCTGCTGAAGTACTCCCTGGCCCATGCGTTCTGCAGCTTCCTGACCTCTGTAGAGGATGTCAACCCGGCTGTGGCCACACGCGCCAGGCTTCTGCTGGACACCATCAAGAGCCCAGCACTACAGGTGACTAACAGATATCTATCTAGGCTAAGATAAACTGCCATACAACCACTTTTCATGTGACAATTGATCACGTGTATGGAGTCTTTCTTGTCCTGGAGAACAAATTGCTTCGCAGCATGTCAGCAAACCATTTTTTATTGATGAATAACACAAAAACATGTAAGTGCAGTGCTAACACTTGTGTATTTGTGTGTCTGTGTCTGTGTGTCTGTGTGTTTGTGTGTCTGTGTCTGTGTGTTTGTGTGTCTGTGTCTGTGTGTTTGTATGTCTGTGTCTGTGTATTTGTGTGTCTGCAGGGTTTGTGTCTGTGCCTGGACTTCCAGTTCGACACTGTGGTGAGGGACCGACCCATCATCCTCAGCAAGCTGCTGATGCTGCACCACTTGAAGCAGGAGGTCCCTGCCCTCAGCTGGGAGTTCTTTGTCAACCGCTTTGAGACGCTCTCCCTGGAGGCCCAGCTCCACCTGGACTGCAACAAGGAGTTCCCTTTCCCAACCAGTACGCCCAGCTGGGGGATTCTCTCAGTTACATAGTCTGCAGAATATAATTTACAGTATGACTAATATTCAATACAACAAACCAACCATGTAGGGAAACATAAACCTGTGAAATAAGAACATTACAGTTCATGTTTGTGTGGTTGAGGTGTGTTAAGTGTTATGAGACACAGGCACATTGATGTGTGTTATTTATCTTTCCTTCCTTGCCTCTCCCTGTCAGCCATCACAGCTGTGCGCACCAACGTGGCCAACCTTAGTGATGCAGCGATGTGGAAAATCAGACGTGCGCGCTTTGCCAGGAACCGCCAGAAGAGTGTACGTTCCCTCCGTGACAGCGTCAAGGGCCCGTCCACGACCAAGCGAGCCTTCTCCCTCCCAGAGACTCTGTGTAACCGACTACGTGAGTGTCCATCGGTTGGTTAGGCTACTAGTCCGTAGGTCTCAGCTTTTGTCTGTCCCATGCTTCTACTGTTTCTCTCTTCATCAATTCACCTCTCTCTTCTGTTAGTATACCTACAAAATCTGTATTCCTGTTTGTTTCATTCAATTGCATATTTTCTCAGTGATTTGTTCTCTTGCTGGAGGTAAGAGGTTTCTCTTCTCTGTGATTTCCTCATTGACCCTGCACAGGATGCGGTCTGAGTTTCTGGGAGAGGGGGTCTACTGTTGCCTTTAGACTGTGTGTGGTTGTTGAGCTTGAGTAAGCAAGTGGAGGCTAAATTATTAATAGAATAACTCGACAAGTCTCAGCATCCACATACATCTTGGGATCACTTTATGTGAATGGTGTGAGACATTGGGATGTATAGGGTTGTCTGGTGTGAGACATTGGGATGTATAGGGTTGTCTGGTGTGAGACATTGGGATGTATAGGGTTGTCTGGTGTGAGACATTGGGATGTATAGGATTGTCTGGTGTGAGACATTGGGATGTATAGGGTTGTCTGGTGTGAGACATTGGGATGTATAGGGTTGTCTGGTGTGAGACATTGGGATGTATAGGGTTGTCTGGAAGCTCAGACGTGTCCTGTGCTATCTCCCCAGAACATTCTCCTAAATTGTGTTCTTCATGTGTGGTTTTTAGCTTTAAGGCTTACGAGGCAAGAGCACTCTGCCCCGACTCTGGGAGATATGATAGAGAAAGTCCTGCCAGGTAAATAACAACCCAAATCTAAATACAGAAACAGATCAACATTCCCTTCAGCATAATCACATCATATACAGTGGGGAAAAAAAGTATTTAGTCAGCCACCAATTGTGCAAGTTCTCCCACTTAAAAAGATGAGAGAGGCCTGTAATTTTCATCATAGGTACACGTCAACTATGACAGACAAAATGAGGGAAAAAAATCCAGAAAATCACATTGTAGGATTTTTTATGAATTTATTTGCAAATTATGGTGGAAAATAAGTATTTGTTCAATAACAAAAGTTTCTCAATACTTTGTTATATACCCTTTGTTGGCAATGACACAGGTCAAACGTTTTCTGTAAGTCTTCACAAGGTTTTCACACACTGTTGCTGGTATTTTGGCCCATTCCTCCATGCAGATCTCCTCTAGAGCAGTGATGTTTTGGGGCTGTCGCTGGGCAACACAGACTTTCAACTCCCCTCCAAAGATTTTCTATGGGGTTGAGATCTGGAGACTGGCTAGGCCACTCCAGGACCTTGAAATGCTTCTTACGAAGCCACTCCTTCGTTGCCCGGGCGGTGTGTTTGGGATCATTGTCATGCTGAAAGACCCAGCCACGTTTCATCTTCAATGCCCTTGCTGATGGAAGGAGGTTTTCACTCAAAATCTCACGATACATGGCCCCATTCATTCTTTCCTTTACACGGATCAGTCGTCCTGGTCCCTTTGCAGAAAAACAGCCCCAAAGCATGGTGTTTCCACCCCCATGCTTCACAGTAGGTATGGTGTTCTTTGGATGCAACTCAGCATTCTTTGTCCTCCAAACACGACTGAGTTTAGTTTTTACCAAAAAGTTCTATTTTGGTTTCATCTGACCATATGACATTCTCCCAATCCTCTTCTGGATCATCCAAATGCACTCTAGCAAACTTCAGACGGGCCTGGACATGTACTGGCTTAAGCAGGGGGACACGTCTGGCACTGCAGGATTTGAGTCCCTGGCGGCGTAGTGTGTTACTGATGGTAGGCTTTGTTACTTTGGTCCCAGCTCTCTGCAGGTCATTCACTAGGTCCCCCCGTGTGGTTCTGGGATTTTTGCTCACCGTTCTTGTGATCATTTTGACCCCACGGGGTGAGATCTTGCGTGGAGCCCCAGATCGAGGGAGATTATCAGTGGTCTTGTATGTCTTCCATTTCCTAATAATTGCTCCCACAGTTGATTTCTTCATACCAAGCTGCTTACCTATTGCAGATACAGTCTTCCCAGCCTGGTGCAGGTCTACAATTTTGTTTCTGGTGTCCTTTGACAGCTCTTTGGTCTTGGCCATAGTGGAGTTTGGAGTGTGACTGTTTGAGGTTGTGGACAGGTGTCTTTTATACTGATAACAAATTCAAACAGGTGCCATTAATACAGGTAACGAGTGGAGGGCAGAGGAGCCTCTTAAAGAAGAAGTTACAGGTCTGTGAGAGCCAGAAATCTTGCTTGTTTGTAGGTGACCAAATACTTATTTTTCACCATAATTTGCAAATAAATTCATTTCAAATCCTACAATGTGATTTTCTGGAATTTATTTTCTCAATTTGTCTGTCATAGTTGACGTGTACCTATGATGAAAATTACAGGCCTCTCTCATCTTTTTAAGTGGGAGAACTTGCACAATTGGTGGCTGACTAAATACTTTTTTCCCCCACTGTAACTAACTTATGGCTACTGATAAAGTTGATGGGCATCAGGAAACTTGATGAAAAAGCAATGTTTGCTCTTCACTGACATTCATTGCTTTTCATCCAAAATTCATAGATACCCACTGGGCACACACTGGTTGAATCAATGTTGTTCCCACGTCATTGCAATGAAATTACGTTGAACCAATGTGGAATAGACGTTGAACTGACATCTGTGCCCAGTTGGCAGTCCGTTCTTTTTTAGTCTCAAAAACAAATAATGTTGGAATTGGAGAAAACTGTTACTCTTGCTATCTTGATAGCTTGTCACATTTTCTGTTTGCATTTGACATATACCATGAATATGTTAAAGTGATGTCCATATATGTAATCACCTTGCCGAATGTAGACCAAATTAGATGACTGTCGTACCCTCTCCCTCGCTTTGTTCCCCTGCTTCACCGCCCCTCTCCTCTCCATCCGCTCCCCTGCCTGCAGCACGCTTCCTCCCGCCCTTTAACCCTGACGCTTCGGCCCCTTTCCTAGGCCACAGCCCCTCACCGGAGGATGACTCAGTCATCAGGGACCTGCTCCCAGAGGATGCTGGGATAGACCACCAGACGGTGCACCAGCTCATCATGGTGCTCATGAAGTTCATGGCCAAAGACAAGAGCAGTGCCGAGGCAGACATCGGCAGTGCCAAGGCCTTCAACTCGGTGAAGCGCCACCTGTATGTGCTGCTGGGCTATGACCAGCAGGAGGGTTGCTTCATGATCGCACCGCAAAAGATGAGGACCTCCACCTGCTTCAATGCTTTCATCGCTGGCATCGCACAGGTCAGAGGATATCATTAACCCTATAAATGATCGCCGTTAATGCTGTAATAATTCTAACATTAGTTTTAATGACAATCCTTGAATAAATCTAGAGTTTAATCCCGAGAAAAATCCCTGACTCTCACTTGCTTCAGTTGGGAGTAAATGAAAGGTGGGAGTTTTTTCAGTTTGTTTCCCACTGTAAAGTTGAAGTCTTATATTGCTGCTGCTGAATGAGGTGAATTATGACAATCTGTCAAGCATCAAGAAGAACCTAGCGTGACGCGATATCTCCTCCAGGTGATGGACTACAACATTGGGTTGGGGAAGCAGCTGCTCCCCCTGGTGGTCCAGGTGTTGAAGTACTGCACCTGCCCCCAGCTCAGACACTACTTCCAGCAGCCGCCGCGCTGCTCTCTCTGGGCCCTGCAGCCACACATCAGACAGATGTGGCTCAAAGCCCTGCTGGTCATCCTCTACAAGGTACACACTACCCACGGTTGGAATATAATGAAATCTTATCCACTATTTGAATGTGTTTACATTGTAAGCTTTATAGATACAGTGTGTCTATAGTTGATTACCTGTACTTCTGAAAATGTTAGTATTGAGGACAGCTAATTTATACATATTTAAGTTGCATTGTACTCTCTTACCCTTCACTTCTACCGATCCTGTGTGTGGTCCCAGTACCCCTACAGGGACATGGACGTGAGTAAAGGGGTTCTGCACCTGATCCACATCACCATCAACACCCTGAATGCCCAGTACCACAGCTGTAGACCCCATGCCACCGCCGGACCCCTCTACAGTGACAACTCCAACATCAGCCGCTACAACGAGAAAGAGAAAGGTTGGGACAACAGAGATCATCACATGCCTGGACTCTAAATATAGGCTTTTACTTGAAATTAATCAGGAATAAGAATTAAGAGTTTTGGACATACATTACATTTTAGTCATTTAGCAGATGGTCTTATCCAGAGCGACTTACAGTTAGTGCATTTATCTTAAGATAGCTAGGTGGGACAACCACATATCACAGTCATAGTAAGTACATACACGGGGTGGGGGGGTGCTGTGGGATTATTTAAAATACTCTTTGAAGAGGTAAGGTTTCAGATGTTTTTGGAATATGGGCAGGGACTGCCATCCTAGCTTCAAGGGGAAGCTGGTTCCACCATTGCGGTGCCAGGACAAAGAGCTTGGACTGGGCTCCTGTAGGGGTCGGAGGGCCAAGAAACCAGAGTTAGCAGAACGGATTGCTTGGATTGGGGTGTAGGGTTTGAGCATAGCCTGAAGGTAGGGAGGGGCAGTTTCTCTTGCTGCTCCGTAGGCAAGTACCATGGTCTTGTAGTGGATGCGAGCTTCGACTGGAAGCCAGTGGAGTGTGCGGAGGAGTGGGGTGACATGGGAGAACTTGTTAAGGTTGAACACCAGGCGGGCTGCAGCATTCTGGATAAGTTGCAGGGGTTTGATGGCACAAGCTGGGAGCCCAGCCAACAGCGACTTGCAGTAATCCAGATAGGAGATGACAAGTGCCTGGATAAGGACCTGCGCTGCTTCCTGTGTGAGGTAGGGTCATATTCTACGGATGTTGTAGAGCATGAAGGAGAATATGATGGCGCCAAGTGACTTGGTGTACAGAGAGAAGAGGAGATGGCCTAGAACTGAGCCCTGCGGGACATCAGTAGTGAGATTAAGTGGTGCAGACACAGATCCTCTCCACGTCACCTGGTAGGATCAGCCTGCCAGGTAGGATGCAATACAAGAGTGTGCAGAGCCTGAGACGCCCAGCCCTGAGAGGGTGGAGTGGAGGATCTGATGGTTCACGGTATCAAAGGCAGAGGATAGATCTAGGAGGATGAGAACAGAGGAGAAAGAGTCAGCTTTGGCAGGGCGGAGAGCCCCCGTGACACAGAGTAGAGCAGTCTCAGTTGAGTGACCCGTCTTGAAGCCTGACTGGTTAGGGTCAAGAAGGTCGCTCTGAGAGAGATAGCGAAAGAGTTGGTCAGAGACAGCACGCTCAAGTGTTATGGAAAGAAAAGAAAGAAGGGATACCGGTCTGTAGTTTTTGACCTCAGAGGAGTCGAGTGTTGGTTTCTTGAGGAGGGGAGCGACTCGGGCCATTTTGAAGTCAGAGGGGATGCAGCCAGTGGTCAGGGATGAGTTGATGAGGGAAGTGAGGAATGGGAGAAGGTCTCCAAAGATGATCTGAAGAAGGGAGGAGGGGATGGAGTCGAGCGTGCAGGTTGTCGGGCGGCCGGACTTCACTAGTTGCAGGATGTGAATGAGGAGCGGATTTTGTTAACCTTCTTTTCAAAGTGGTTGACAAAGTCGTCTGCAGGCAGGGAGGGGGAGGGGTGAAGGATTAAGCTTGAAATTTAGAGTGATAGTTTAGTGGCTTTAGCAGCAGACACAGGGGAAGAGAAGGTAGGGAAAAAGGGAATGAAAGGATGATAGGTCCTCCGGAAGTTAATTTTTCCTAACTTTTCGCTCAGCTGCCCGCAGAGTAGGGTCGAAGAGGCAGAATCAGGAGACAGGAGTGAGAAGAATTTATCAGAAGGGAGAGATGATAGAATAGAAGAGGAGAAAGTAGTGGGAGAGAGAAAGCGAAGATTGCGATGGCGCATGACCATCTGGGTAGGGGCTGAGTGGCTAGGGTTGGAGGAAAGGGAGACAGAAAGGGAAACAAAGTAATAATCAGAGACCTGGAGGACAGTTGCAGTGAGATTAGTAGGCAAACAACCTCTAGTAAAGATCAGGTCAAGCATATTTCCTGACTTGTGAGTGGGAGGGGACTGGGAAATGGTGAGGTCAAAAGAGGCAAGGAGGGGAAAGAGGGTTTGAAAGAAATGAATCGAAGGCAGATGTCAGGAGGTTGAAGTCACCAAGTCATCATCAGGAAATGAGTTTATCAAGGTTTCAAGCTCATTGAGGAACTCTCTAAGGACACCTGGTAGGCGGTAGATGACAACAATGTTGAGCTTGAGTGGACAAGTGACAGCATGGAATTCAAATGAGGAGATGGACAGGTGAGAGAGGGGGAAAAGAGAAAATCTCCACTTTGGAGAAATGAGTAGCCCTGTGCCACCACCACAACAACCAGATGCTCTTGCACTATGAGAGAAAACGTAGTCAGAGTAAGAGAGAGCAGCTGGAGTAGCAGTGTTCTCTGGGGTGATCCCAGTCTCTGTCAGAGCCCAAAAATACAGATGTAGGATCTTAATTTGACCTATATAATCCTTCAGCAACAGGATTTGAACGTTTAGTCCATAATGTTGCTTGATTGGTGGTTAGGTTATTAGCTGGCCAAACAATTGGCTGCATTAAAAGGGCAATACTGTAAATATAACCGTGTGTTAGTATGGGTTTTCAGTGAATTTATCTAAATCACGAAGCTCATCCGCATTTCCTGCAGTGCAAGTCAATGCTTAGCAACAACAATAGTGATCAAATTAAGATCCTACATCTGTAATGTGTATGTTGTTTTTCTTTCAGAGGAGGACAGTGTGTTTGATGAGTCTGACATCCATGACACCCCAACTGGAGCAGGCAACAAGGAGTCCCAGACCTTCTTCGCCCGTCTGAAAAGGATCGGTGGCAGCAAGTCTGTCAAGTACCAGCCGGTGGAGCTGAATGCCCAGAAAAGTATGAAAATAGTCTCAAAGGATGACCTATTTTATCCAGCAATGAAATTCATTGAACTTAAACGCTTTCGCTGATATGAATTGAGCTTTCACAGATTTTCCCGATCAGATATGATCTATCTTTTGATCCTCTCTCTGTCTGTGTCAGGTGAAATTGAGCTGTCTGAGTACCGCGAGGCCAGTGCCCTGCAGGACAGCATCTTGCACTGTGTGAAGGAGGAGAGCACCAGGAAGAAGCGTCTGCAGGCCATGCACAAGCAGAAGTCCCTGGACATTTCCAACACTGACTCCATCCTCTACAACCTGGATGAGCACCGACGCAAGTCCTGCATAGACCGCTGTGACCTGCAGCATGGTCCCTCCGCACCCCCCTCCTCCACCACCTCCCACCCCAGGCGGACAGGGGGCCATGGGAAGGGCTCGTCAGACGGCTCCTCAGGCCGAGCGGAGGGCAGTGACCACCAGGAACGTTCAGGCTCCCTGAAGGGCCACTCAGACTGCTCCAGGCCTGTCATCCCAGAGGTGCGTCTCAGCTGCATGGAGACTTTTGAGGACAAGGCCGACTTGGACTCCCCTCTTACAGGCGGCTCTTCTGCAGAGAAGGAGGACCAGGACCTCATTGACCTCTCCTCCGACTGCACTTCCATCCCAGAGAAGCACTCCATCCTCTCCATGTCCGACAGCGACTCCCTGGTGTTTGAGCCCCTACCACCACTGAGGATAGTGGAGAGTGACGAGGAGTTTGACCTGAATACGGTGATGGGCCCCAGGTTGAATGGGAGTGCCAGGCCCCCTGCTTCCCCTGCCAGGCCCGCTGTCTCCCCTGCCAGGCCCGCTGTCTCCCCTGCCAGGCCCGCTGCCTCCCCTGCCAGGCCCGCTGTCTCCCCTGCCAAGCCCGCTGCCTCCCCTGCCAGGCCCCCCGCCTCCCCTGCCGGCAGCAGCACCCTGCACCTGTCCGCTATGGTGCAGGTGAGTGTGGAGGACTGCTCTAAGGACAAGAGGACCACAGACTCCCAAGCAAAAGAAAGCCCCCAACAGCCTCTACAGAGGAGGCCACGCTATGCGACCCCCACCACCTCCCTGGAGCTGCCTGACTGGCTGGAGCACCCTGGCCTGGAGAGTCCCATGACCCTCAGCTTACAACAGAAGAGGGACCTGCTGAGGAAGACCCCTGCTGTCCCTGACACCTCCCTGGATGACTTTGTGCACCCTGAGGACCTGAAGGCAGCGGTGGGTCTGGGGACCAGTCCCTCTGGCAGGACGGTCTTCCTGGACATCCCTGAGGACACAGTTGAACCCCTCACCTCTCTGGAGGGGAACAACAACGATGAAGAGGAATATTATGAAGAAGATGATGATGACCTTGATGACAGTGACCTTAAACCTGATGATGATGATAATGATGAAGATGATGATGATGAGAATGACGAGGCAGAGTTTAAGATCCAGATAGTTCCCCGGCAACGCAAACAGAGGAAGATAGCTGTGAGCGCCATCCAGAGAGAGTACCTGGACATCTCCTTCAACACCCTGGACAAACTGGGTGAGCAGCCCACTGATACAGGTAAGAGAGACCAGGGTCAGGGGAGACAGGAGCCTCAGTCCAGAGAGAGGGGTCCCTCTGTATGGACCTACAGCTGCTGTGCCCCTGAGATAAGTATGCTGACTTCATGCACAATATGTATTTGGATGTATGTGTGTTTCAGTGGTGACATCTCTAAGGTTTGAGGGGGCTTAGGAGATATGACTGATAAAACAAGTTTTCAACTGAAGTGTCTGCTTAGAAGTGCAGAACCACATGAACAAAATATAAATTGTCTAGTCGTATATCCACGCTACCTCCAATCTTTAGTCAACTGGTCACCACTGCTGTCTCCTGTTCTGTGGTGTGGCTTTGTACATGTCTCTCCCTTTCCCCATTCCAACCAATGGTAAACCACTGAAAAGCATACTGTAAAAGAAAGTCCTAGAAACCGATAAGTTAATATCAGTACAGCGCCTTCAAATTACTGCAACACACTTTCCATAAATAGCTGTCCATATAAGAACTAGTAATAGCATAAAATGAGAAGGCAAATTAGTTTTTTACTAAATAGTACTTCAATAAACAATTTTAATTTCTTCAACACATCTTCATTTTAGATTGCTCTTGCACTAGGACTCAATGTATACTTGCAGTTAACTACTTGTAGCTCTACACTACATTTGTATTGGCGTTGGGTGTCTGCAGCATCCCATGCTCTAAACAGTTGTCTACATGTGAGGTAATAAGGTGGCTGAGATGCTGAAGCAGCCACTATTCCGCCCCATCACTCACCCACATTGCCTTACAGATCACAAAGTTCTGTCTACCCTGGAAAAGCCACGGGAATCCGCCTCAGCCCCCACCCTCGAAGCTGCTATCCCAGAAACAAGCAACCGCTCTTCAGTATCAAGTAGGATCCAAATACTTCCACATTGTCATGTGTTTAAATCACCAATAAAACCGGGTGTGGTCATTACACCAAGAACATTACACTGTTCAAACATTTGGCCTTGGTTTTTTCAAGGTGTAAAATACTTTTTCTTGAGTCGTTCTTTCTCAGCGTTTTGTTTTAGACACCAGTGCAGTTTTTTCATGGTTATTTTATTTTTCTTATCAATAGATCAGGATTCTATCTATCCGACGATATATATACATTCATGAATATACGCAACTAAGCCATTCAATCATTTCATTTGTATATTTACCTCTGTGAGTGTCTTCTACTCCCCATTTTCCTGACAGTTGCTTTAAAGGGCAATTCCACCACTTTTCAACCTCATATTCATTATCTCCAGCACCAAATCAGTGTCTACATACTGTATGTGAAAACAGCACATTTCTATGATCTGTGGTTAAAAAGATAAGAAGAAAGGTCCAAAAAAAATGCTTCTCTGTGACATCACAGGGTAGGATTAAAAGTAAAAAACAGTTTCTAGCCCAAGGGAGAAATGCACCGTTTTCACATACAGTGACTTGCGAAAGTATTCACCCCCCTTGGCATTTTTCCTATTTTGTTGCCTTACAACCTGGAATTAAAATAGATTTTTTGGGGGTTTGTATCATTTGATTTACACAAGATGCCTACCACTTTGAAGATGCCAAATATTTTTTTTTGTGAAACAAACAAGAAATAAGACAAAAAAACACAAAACTTGAGCGTGCATTACTATTCACCCCCCCAAAGTCAATACTTTGTAGAGCCACTTTTTGCAGCAATTACAGCTGCAAGTCTCTTGGCACATCTAGCCACTGGGATTTTTGCCCATTCTTCAAGGCAAAACTACTCCAGCTCCTTCAAGTTGGATGGGTTCTGCTGGTGTACAGCACTCACAAGTCATACCACAGATTCTCAATTGGATTGAGGTCTGGGCTTTGACTAGGCCATTCCAAGACATTTAAATGTTTCCCCTTAAACCACTCGAGTGTTGCTTTAGCAGTATACTTAGGATCATTGTCCTACTGGAAGGTGAACCTCTGTCCCAGTCTCAAATCAAAGACTGAAACAGCTTTCCCTCAAGAATTTCCCTGTATTTAGCGCCATCCATCATTCCTTCAATTCTGACCAGTTTCCCAGTCACTGCTGATGAAAAACATCCCCACAGCATGATGCTGCCACCACCATGCTTCACTGTGGGGATGGTGTTCTCGGGGTGATGAGAGATGTTGGGTTGCGCCAGACGTTTTCCTTGATGGCTAAAAAGCTAAATTTTAGTCTCATCTGACCAGAGTACCTTCTTCCATATGTTTGGGGAGTCTCCCACATGCCTTTTGGCGAACACCAAACGTGTTTGCTTATTTTTTTCTTGAAGCAATGGCTTTTTTCTGGCCACTCTTCCGTAAAGCCCAGCTCTGTGGAGTGTATGGCTTAAAGTGGTCCTATGGACAGATACTCCAATCTCCGCTGTGGAGCTTTGCAGCTCCTTCAGGGTTATCTTTGGTCTCTTTGTTGCCTCTTTGATTAATGCCCTCCTTGCCTGGTCCGTGAGTTTTGGTTGGCGGCCCTCTCTTGGCAGGTTTGTTGTGGTGCCATATTCTTAAAATGTTTTAATAAAGGATTAAATGGTGCTCTGTGGGATGTTCAAAGTTTCTGATATTTTTTTATAACCCAACCCTGATCTGTACCTCTTCACAACTTTGTCCCTGACCTGTTTGGAGAGCTCCTTGGTCTTCATGGTGCCGCTTGCTTGGTTGTGCACCTTGCCTAGTGGTGTTGCAGACTCTGGGGCCTTTCAGAACAGGCGTATATATACTGAGATCATGTGACACTTAGATTGCACACAGGTGGACTTTATTTAACAAATTATGTGACTTCTGAAGGTAAATTGGTTGCACCAGATCTTATTTAGGGGCTTCATAGCAAAGGGGGTGAATACATATTGTTATGTGGGCAGCTTGTCTCTCCCTTTTCTGTTTCCCTTCCTCCTTGTTTTGTCCCCTCTGTCTGTTGTATCTGTATGTGTGTTTGTCCCCTTTATGTGGGTGTGTCTGGAGTGGATCAGGGGGCGTGCTCAGGATCTGCCTCTCCTGTGCAGCTGCGGGTTGTTTCCAGTGATTCCTGCCTACGCAGCTGCATCCTATTCTCTCATCAACCTGCACTACTAATTCCGGGGCATGGCTCTCCACCGGCGCCAGATCGTTGTTCTTACCAGAGCGTTCAGACATACCTCCCAACCTGCCTGCCTTCCTGCCTGCCGGTCTGCCTGCCTGCCTGCCTGCCTGCCTCAGCCTCTCCTTCCTCCGGAGCCGACTAGCCCACTCTGTTCCTTTACTTCAGTTGTTTTTGGACTAAGACAATTTGAACTTTTATTAAAGTATTTTTGTTTCTTCCACTCCCTTTGTCGTGTTTGTTTCTCTGAGTGCTGGGTTGAACCATAGCCTAACACATATGCACGCACCACTTTTCCGTTATTTATTTTTTAGAATTGTTTGAAACACGTTTTAGTTTCATTTCACTTCATCAATTTGGACTATTACATTCATTACATGAAATACAAATACAAATCCATTTAAATTACAGGTTGTAATGCAACAAAATAGGAAAAACGCGAATGGGGATGAATACTTTTGCAAGGCACTGTATGTTGGCACTGGCATTGCCCTTGAGATAATGAAAATGAGGTTGAAAAGTGGTGGAGTTGCCCTTTATGTAAACCAGACATTGAAATTAAAATAGTGGAGATAGTGGGAAAGTACCAGGCAGCTCAATCCTTTGTGTGTGTGTGTTTGTCGCACCCCCAGCTCAGTACCGTCAGGCAAAGCGAGGCTCGTTGGGAGCTCTAACCATGAGCCAACTGATGAAAAGACAGCTGGAGCACCAGTCCAGTGCCCCTCACAACATCAGCACCTGGGAGACAGGTCAGTCACTGCTAACTATCTCTGGTCCACCTCTCCAGAGAGAAAAACATCAAAACACCTTTTTAATGACTGTGCTTGATTGGGTTTAGCTGTGCTGATTTTATTGTACTCTCTACACAGGCCCCACCAAGACCAGCCTTCTATCTGCCCCCAGTACAGTCAGCATGTTTGTGCCCG
The DNA here is from genome assembly GCF_020615455.1 of Coregonus clupeaformis. NCBI lineage: Eukaryota > Metazoa > Chordata > Actinopteri > Salmoniformes > Salmonidae > Coregonus > Coregonus clupeaformis. The sequence continues at coordinate 22,735,440 of NC_059220.1, forward strand.
CCCCTGAGGAGTTCATTGATGACCAGCCCACCACCATGACTGACAGGTGAGGGAACCTACCGCCAACCACCAACACTGACTGGTGTGTCATTCAGGATAGCAGACACTATGCATGAATGGTTATTTAGTGTTGTTAATGATAATACTGTGTGGTCTCTCAGGTGTCGTGACTGTGGTGCGGTGCTAGAGGAGTATGATGAGGAGACCCTGGGCCTGGCAGTGGTGGTGCTCTCCATGTTCATCCACCTCAGCCCTGACCAGGCCGCTCCACTGCTGCTGGACATCATGCAGTCTGTGGGCAGGTCTGGCAACTACAGCAGCTCCTGCACCAACCCCCTTATACAGTACATCCACATACACAAACCTGATTGTTCAGTAACATTTTAGCACACTCTCTGTCATGTCTCCGATGTTAAATTCAGATTTGTGTCTTTCAGGCTGGCGTCTAGTGCTAATTTCTCTGGGCAAGCTGAGAGGTATGACACATCACAAGCAGATATACTAAATATATTATTATATTGTGTGTGCTAAACTCAGGTGTACTGTGGATGCTGATGACTTGTTCACACTGGCTGTATTCTTGTACACAAATGAGAGAATATGCCAACATGAGGTGCAGACGTTCTACGTGTGTTGATGTCTCTGTTGGTGTAGTATGCTGATCCCTGGCAACGCAGCAGGTGTGGCTAAGCAGTTCCTCCGCTGTGTGATCCACCAGCTGGCCCCCAACGGCATCCTGCCCCAACTCTTCCAGAGCAACATCAAAGGTCTACTCATACACACAAAACACAATATGTCTCCTGTTAGGAGCAGCTTTGAGGAATATGGTTGGATCTTTACCATCATTCTTTTCTGTGCATTTTTAGATGGAGGTTTTCTGAGAACATTGGCTTTTTCCCTGATTGATTTTAATGAACTGAGTTCTGTGGCTGCACTGAACCAGCTGCTGGAGGTGGGACGTTTTCTTGCTTAGTGTAATGATTAAATCTCAGTACTTGGCTGAAGGAACTATGCGGGTGTGTGCTTGTGTATGGGCTTGATTCAATCAGTAACGCAGAAGATGAGCGTTATAGAGCGATTGACATTAAAGGCAATGTTTTCACATTCGCGGAGACTGCATTCACAGTAAATGCTGCATATGTCAGCTCAATCGGAAATTACCTTTACATTTAAACCACACTACAAAGCAGATCTTCCAGATCTTCAGTGCTATGAATTGAATCGTGCCCTCTGTCTTGAATCTCAAGCAGAATCTCCACTGTCATCATGTATCCAGTAGGAGGAGCTCTTGTAAAAGTTGACAAGACTAACACTGCTGTTTGGATAGTACCAAAGCAGATTAAGAATACTGCTAAAGAGCATGCCTCTGCATGGTTATTCACAATATTTACTGTTCACTATTACCTTGGTTTGTTTTCTTTAGCAATCTTACACTGTTACAATGTTAAAGTAATAGCACTTATGATAGTCTCAGTTCACTCCTTTGGCTCATAACAATCACTAGTCCAAACCACTTTTAGAATATATTTTTTAACAATTGATAATGTAACAGTTGGTAATGGCTCTATGGCAATACATTGTAACCCTGTTATCATTTATGCCACTGTCCTCAGGGTCTGAACAACAAGAAGAGTCTACCAGCAGGGGGCACCATGCTGCACTGCCTGGAGAACGTCGCCACCTTCATGGAGGCCCTGCCCATGGACTCCCCCAGCAACCTGTGGACCACCATCTGCAATCAGTTCCAGACCTTCCTCACTAAACTACCCTCAGTGCTGCCTCTGAAGGTACTGGACCTCGCTCTGCATTTAGGCTGCATTGACTGTTTTTTGACTGTGATCCATATAGAGCTGAATTTGATGATGTCTCTCTCAGTGTCCCCTGGACTCCAGTTTGAGGATCATCATTTGCCTGTTGAAGATCCCCACCACAAGTGCAACCCGGGTGAGTCTGTGTGTGCTTGATATACATTAGGATTACTAACCAAATGGTGAGGTCAGTCTTCATTTGAGTGTCATAAATAACACTATCCCAGGCCCTGAGCAGGTTATGATTGGTTACATTCTGACTCTTTAAATAAAATGACTTAGACCTGATAGCATTCAGGTATGTCAGATCAGAGGAAGGTCAGAAAAATTGCCAAAAGACTCCAGTTGCCCAAGCCGTAGACTGTTCACTCTGCTACCGTCTGGCAAACATTACCGGAGCATTGGCTCTCTGACAAACAGGCTCCGAGACGCCTTCTACCGCCAAACCATAAGAGTGCTAAATAGCCATAAATAGTTTAATTAATGGTTACCCGGACTATCTTGAACTGACTCAATGCACACTCACAAGACTATATATACACACACACACACACATTCACTACATTACACACACACGCATACCGACACAACACACACTCTTATTATTCTTATTATTATAATCTATTCTAATGCCTAGTCACTTTACCCTGCATTCATGTTCATACAGTATCAACCTCACATTCCTACACATTGATCTGGTGCTGGTACTGCCTGTATATAGCTCCATTGAGTATTTTATTCCTCGTGTTACTATTTTCTTATAATATTTTTTTTCACTCCGCATCGTTGGGAAGGGCTCTTCAGCAAGAATTTCACGGTTACGTCTAAACCAGTTGTATTCGGCGCCTGTGACAAACATTTTGATTTGAGATCTTGTTCAGTGAACAGCTCATTCACATTGACTGTCATTTGCATGACTGAACCCACAAGTCTTACTCATTTGGAATAAGCAGAAAATATTACAAAATCACTGGTGTGGTACGATCCCCTCACCCACCCACCAGGCATTGACCCTTAACTCCCTCTCTTCCTCAGAGCTTACTGGAGCCCTTCTCCAAACTGCTGAGCTTTGTCATCCAGTATGGAGTGTTCAGCCTCTCTTACCTGGTGGAGCTGTGTGGCCTCTGCTACAAAGCCTTCAATAAGGTAAGAAGATATGTACAGGTTAGCTTACATTTGATATTAGTATATTTGTTTATTATGTTTGTTGTAAAAAATTATAACAATAATTGGTACAGATGTAGGATTTTATTTGATCACTCTTTTGCTGAGAAATTCAAACTTGTAGTGTATTCAAGGTTTAAAAAGGCATCTAAAGTTTGTAATTTCCACTTCAGTTTCTCAATTGCTTGAGCACATTTGTCCAAACAGAATTCACTTTTTCAAAACAATTAACACGCAGCCCCAAACAGAAACGTTAGCCACAATGACACATTTCATTTGCAAAATGTATTAAGACTCAAAACATTAAATACATGACACAAAATCAACTACCTACATAAAAACATATAACTTGTTATCTAATGAAATCTTATTTCAGTCAATAGTTACACAATGGCCCAATAAATACTAACTACAACTATCAATATACCCTACCATGGTGTTAACCATCTTTATGTCTGGGCCATTTGTTGATACTATAATTATAGTATGCACTATAAAAGGAAAGTGAACATATCACACCAATGGCTGTATTCTTTTTTCCTAAAATTATTTTACCAAAGATGCCCATGCAGAAAGAATGTCACTCAAGAGCATGAATATCCAGAAACAAAAGGCTTTATTTTACCTTTTTCCATTTTAACTGAGAGCTGAACTATCTTCCTCTATGGGCCCCTCTAAATCTCCTTTGTCTTTGCCCTCGGCCTCTTACTTGGTCCATTCTTACAAATAGCAACTCAGAAGTGACCTCTTTTATGCATGAATAAGGACTGATTGCTGATTGAACAATTGTGCTTTACTGTTTTGCAAAAATGTGCTTAGCATTTGCATTGTGTGTGAAAGCAATGAGAAATTACAGTTTTGAAAAAAATGATACTGTTGTGCTCATTAGGTTATGATGGAAAGCAAGTGGACCCCAGTTTAAATAAAAGTGTCTTAGCAATCGAGAAACTGTAAAATGATTTGCCCTAATGAAAAATGTATAAACCCTTTAAAAAACATTATAATCCGCATAATAATTGACATTTCCTGTTGCTGCAGGATTATTTTCCTGCTGTAGCAAACTGGTTCAAATTGAAATCCTACATCTGTAGCATAGCAATGATCTCATGTGAAAGGCCCAATTAGAAAAGCGATACAGAAATATAATTTCCCCACATTGTTAAATATAAAACCATGTCTGCAGACCTTTGTATACAGTAGTTCTTGGTGATAATACTTATCCCCAGCCTATCCCGCTAGACAGCAAGGAGGCTGTGAGTCACAGATGAATAAGTAGGCAATCAGCCAGTATTGATTTACATGATTAATTGAGGCTCTGGGCTGAGGATGTATGGTGTGTATCTGAGGGCAAGCCTCCCTTCGTTAGAGCTGGTGCCTGGGCTGTCTCCTGCTGCAGGACGGATGGATCCTCACCCCGCTACTGCTGTCACAGCACCATGCTTTATGTCTCCTGCTCTATTGATTTCCTCTAGCCTTTTTAATCCCTGCTATATAACATCCGTTCCTCAAAATGCGAGTCAACATGACTGATAATGTCTATTTAACTGTTTCCTGTGCATTTAGTCTTACGAGGTGAGCTTTCTCAAATACAAGTTTAAGGAGGATTTTTCAGTGGGTTGTTGTAGACATATGGATGTTTGGGGAATTATGTTTATCACTAATGCACTAGACATTGAACATTTTAACAAATGTGATCCCAAATCAACTGTACTGTATGTATTGGAGTTTCATGCTGATGAGAAGGCAATTATTTATTTTGTAATATACACTATCTATACAAAAGTATGTGGACACCCCTTCAAATTAGTGGATTTGGCTATTTCAGCCACACCCGTTGCTGACAGTTGTATAAAATTGAGCACACAGCCATGCAATCTCCATAGACAAACATTGGCAGTAGAATTACCTTACTGAAGAGCTCAGTGACTTTCAATGTGGCACCGTCATAGGATGCCACCTTTCCAACAAGTCAGTTCATCAAATTTCTGCCGTTATTTTGAAGTGAAAACGTCTAGGAGCAACAACGGCTCAGCCACAAAATGGTAGGCCACACAAGCTCACAGAACGGGACCCCCAAGTGCTGAAGCGCATAGCATGTAAAAATCATCTGTCCTCGGTTGCAACACTCACTACAGAGTTCCAAACTGCCTCTGGAAGCAACGTCAACAAAACAACTGTTCGTCAGGAGCTTCATGAAAGGTTTTTCCTGTTTCAGCATGATAATGCCCCTGTGCACAAAGCGAGGTCCATACAGAAATGGTTTGTCGAGATCGGTGTGGAAGAACTTAACTTGCCTGCAGAAAGCCCTGACCTCAACCCCGTCGAACACCTTTGGGATAAATTGGAATGCCGACTGCGAGCCAGGCCTAATCGCCCAACATCAGTGCCCGACCTCACTAATGCTCTTGTGGCTGAATGGAAGCAAGTCCCTGCAGCAATGTTTCAACATCTAGTGGAAAGCCTTCCCAAAAGAGTGGAGGCTGTTATAGCAGCAAAGGGGCGACCAACTCCATATTAATGGCCATGATTTTGGAATGAGATGTTCGACAAGCAGGTGTCCACATACTTTTGGTCATGTAGTGTATGAACCAATATGTACCACTACCAACGTGTATAATAAGGTAACTGCTGTATGCTATGCCCTAAGTAAGAGAGAGAGAGAGAGAGAGAGAGAGAGAGAGAGAGAGAGAGAGAGAGAGAGAGAGAGAGAGAGAGAGAGAGAGAGGGAGAGAGAGAGAAAAAAAAAAAAAAAAGAAAAAGAGAAAAAGAGAGAGAGAGAGAGAGAGAGAGAGAGAGAGAGAGCTTTGTATTGAGTGGATGATTTAACAGAGAGAGCTGTGGCTTCTCAGGCTGACAGGCTCATTTGAACTGGATCACAGTTGTTTTCTATATTCTCTCTCCACTGTCCTCATTTCCTCTATCCTGAGCTATTTTGTGTGTTTATTTGCCCAGGAGAGAGATAAGTTCTATATGTCTCGTATTGTGGTGCTGGAGCTTCTGCAGGCTCTGAAGTTCAAGTCTCCTCTACCCGATACTAACCTGCTACTGCTGGTCCAGGTAAACAGTAGTACAATCAAATCTACTTGTGGAAAAGACTTAAACCCCAAAGTACCCAAGATGACTTCGCATATTTATTTATGTTAACTACATCCTATGTGTGTATGTTGTCAGTTTGTTTGTTCAGATATTGGTACGAGGCTAGCAGAGTCTACTATTCTATCAAAGCACATGATCTCATCACTTCCAGGGGTAAGACAGTGCAGTACATCATACATTACATTGGTTCTCTGGGTCCCTTTATGATGACCTAATGAAACCAAATGAGATACAGATATTTGCCATTTGATTGTTGCACTATTCTCTCTCTTTTTCAGTGCACGACAGCAGCAATGGAATGCATGAGGCAATACATCAGTGAACTTCTAGACTTCATAGCGGATATGCACACACTGACCAAACTAAAAGTGAGTTTCCTCTTTACTCTGCCTTAACTCATTCACCTATCTTACATAGGTCCCACCTCTAGCCATCTTGTCATGTGGGTGGGTGCTTATATTTGTCCTATTTCACACATGTACAGGTCTGTATTATATGCAGGTGTGAATTGGGAAAATGTTTGCATATCCGAACTCTCCCTGAGACACCCTCGGAGAGTGGGGTCACTGCCAGGACCTAGTCATGTGACCTACCCTGTGATCATGTGACACTCTCTCTCTCTCCAGAGCCATATGAAGGCGTGTTGTCAGCCGCTGCACGAGGACACGTTCGGAGGGAACCTGAAAGTGGGCCTCGCACAGATAGCTGCTATGGAGATCAGCAAAGGCAATCACCGTGACAACAAGGCAGTGATCCGTTATCTTCCCTGGCTCTACCATCCCCCGTCTGCCATGCAGCAGGGGTGAGAGGCACCGACAGTTACAGCACAGATGTCACTTTCAGTGATCTCACTATTTATAACCATGAAGATAGAACTATATGTCATAAATGGTGTAGCAGACTTGACCAGTTAGATTTCTGTAGTTTTTCACTAGAAGTGCTTCTATACGGCATGAGAATAAATTGTGAGTCTAATAAGACTGTAATGTATGTTCAAAAAGCGTTTAACCTCTGTCCTCTCCCTAGTCCTAAGGAGTTCATTGAGTGTGTGTCCCACATCCGCCAGCTGTCCTGGCTGCTCCTGGGCTCGCTGACCCACTATGCCCTGCACCAGGGCTCCACCTGCTGTATGCCCATCCCCCTGGACGCTGGCTCACACATTGCTGACCACCTCATCGTCATCCTCATCGGCTTCCCTGAACAATCCAAGGTCTGGACAATGTCTAAATGTTAAATGCATAAATGTTGAAGTAAATGCTACGTAAACTTCTGAAGATTTTATTTATCCTCCCTCAACCAAAGTCTAGGATGAGATAAAGACCAAAGTGTCTCTTCCTTCCCTCCTCTGTCTGCAGACGTCAGTGCTGCACATGTGCTCCCTGTTCCATGCCTTCATGTTTGCGCAGCTGTGGACCATTTACTGTGAGCAGTCGGCGGCCACTCCGGCCCTGCAGAACCAGAATCAGACAGAGTTCTCCTCCAACGCCATCCTGACCGGCCTGGAGTTCTGGAGCCGTGTTACACCCAGCATCTTGCAGCTCATGGCCCACAACAAAGTGGTGAGGAAGATCCACACGCGTATCTGTCAGCTGCTAGAGGGGTGTGCTGGAAAGAGGATGTGCTTGGAGATATGTGCAACAGTTGAATATGAAACGTAGGGCCTACCGAGTGGCGCAGCGGTCTAAGGCACTGCATCGCAGTGCTTGAGGCGTCACTACAGATCCGGGTTCGATCCCAGGCTGTGTCGCAGCCGGCCGCGACCGGGAGACCCATGAGGAGGTGCACAATTGGCCCAGTGTCGTCCGGGTTAGGGGAGGGTTTGGCCGGCCGGAATGCCCTTGTCCCATCGTGCTCTAGCGACTCCTTTGGCGGGCTGGGCGCATGCACGCTGACACGGTCGCCAGTTGTACGGTGTTTCCTCCAACACATTGGTACAGCTGGCTTCTGGGTTAAGCGAGCAGTGTGTCAAGAAGGCTTGGCTTGGCAGGACATTGCTGTTATGTAAGGCCGGGATTCAATCCGATCGCGCTTTGTCCACAATGCATGTTTTAAAGGCAATGTTCCTGCGTTCGCGGAGACCACATTCATGGTAAATGTCGGGCCCAATCGGAAATAACCTTTAAAGCATTGTCCAAATACGCAGTCGGATTGAATCCCAGCCTAAGAATCTGCTTTGCTACGATATATTTTTATTGATATTTGGAAGCAGGGTGATCATAAATCATGTGCTGATCACTTGCAGTAATACAAATGTGTTCTTTGTAACTTTCCAAGATGGTGGAGATGGTGTGTCTACATGTCATTAGCCTGATGGAGGCTCTACAAGAATGCAACTCAACCATCTTTGTGAAGGTAAGGGGGGCATTTCCCCAAATTTTCCCTAAACATTTGATTTTACACTTTATTTTGCCTCTTCATGTTGCTTTCTATTTCAACTCAAAATTTCCCTCTTCTCTCCATCAGTTAATACCTATGTGGTTGCCCATGATTCAATCTAACCTAAAGGTAAGAGTTAAATTGCAATTCAAATATGACTTGTATTATGTTTATATATGGATATAGATGCTCAGATTTTCTTCAGAACAAAAAACTCTCAACCTGTCCCATGCAGCACCTGTCTGCAGGGCTACAGCTGCGGCTGCAGGCCATCCAGAACAGAGTGAACCACCAGTGTCTGCAGGGCCAGGCGGCCGGGGCCCTGCCCTTCGCCCTGCGCAAGTGGCTGCAGTGCACCCAGTTCAAGATGGCCCAGGTGGAGATCCAATCATCCGAGGCTGCCTCGCAGTTCTACCCCATGTGACCTGCCTACCTCTCAGTATGGGAGATCATCCGAGACCCAGTCCTCCTCAGGACCAGCATGCATCTGTCTGCTGCCTGCCTGTCCATAAACATCAGGAAGTTGACTCCTGCATAAACTGACTCTTGCCGTCTTAAGACTCTGCGTCTGACGTAATCATCTTCAGCACCTTCTAAACTTTGTATATCTATACTACTCTTTCGTACAATGAAAGGATAGGTAAGTACAGGTTGGGCAGGTGTGCAGATGCAGGGGGATCACAGTACTGTAGATAATAGCATAGGTGTCCAACATGCTGTGTGCCGCATCAGAGGTCAGAACAGATGGAGAGAATATCTATCAGCAGATGATAGAGTGGAAGAGTCTGGATGAGGAATGCTGAAGCTCAGACTTGTTCACTTGGTGATGCTCATGGTCTATAGCGTTATGTTCAGTTGCTTGGATGCAAGCCTGATGAAAATAATAAAATCAAGCCACATTTTCTAAATATATGTCTATCTTGTTGTCTCTGTCATTTCTACAGAGAGCAGTTAAAAGTGCACAAAGTGTGATATGATTGTACATCTGCACAGTAACTACTACAGTATACAGTGGGGGAAAAAAGTATTTAGTCAGCCACCAATTGTGCAAGTTCTCCCACTTAAAAAGATGAGAGAGGCCTGTAATTTTCATCATAGGTACACGTCAACTATGACAGACAATATGAGAAAAAAAATTCCAGAAAATCACATTGTAGGATTTTTTATGAATTTATTTGCTAATTATGGTGGGAAATAAGTATTTGGTCAATAACTAAGGTTTCTCAATACTTTGTTATATACCCTTTGTTGGCAATGACACAGGTCAAAGGTTTTCTGTAAGTCTTCACAAGGTTTTCACACACTGTTGCTGGTATTTTGGCCCATTCCTCCATGCAGATCTCCTCTAGAGCAGTGATGTTTTGGGGCTGTCGCTGGGCAACACAGACTTTCAACTCCCTCCAAAGATTTTCTATGGGGTTGAGATCTGGAGACTGGCTAGGCCACTCCAGGACCTTGAAATGCTTCTTACGAAGCCACTCCTTCGTTGCTCGGGATCATTGTCATGCTGAAAGACCCAGCCACGTTTCATCTTCAATGCCCTTGTTGATGGAAGGAGGTTTTCACTCAAAATCTCACGATACATGGCCCCATTCATTCTTTCCTTTACACGGATCAGTCGTCCTGGTCCCTTTGCAGAAAAACAGCCCCAAAGCATGATGTTTCCACCCCCATGCTTCACAGTAGGTATGGTGTTCTTTGGATGCAACTCAGCATTCTTTGTCCTCCAAACACGACGAGTTTAGTTTTTACCAAAAAGTTATATTTTGGTTTCATCTGACCATATGACATTCTCCCAATCCTCTTCTGGATCATCCAAATGCACTCTAGCAAACTTCAGACGGGCCTGGACATGTACTGGATTAAGCAGGGGGACACGTCTGGCACTGCAGGATTTGAGTCCCTGGCGGCGTAGTGTGTTACTGATGGTAGGCTTTGTTACTTTGGTCCCAGCTCTCTGCAGGTCCCCCCGTGTGGTTCTGGGATTTTTGCTCACCGTTCTTGTGATCATTTTGATCCCACGGGGTGAGATCTTGCGTGGAGCCCCAGATCGAGGGAGATTATCAGTGGTCTTGTATGTCTTCCATTTCCTAATAATTGCTCCCACAGTTGATTTCTTCAAACCAAGCTGCTTACCTATTGCTGATTCAGTCTTCCCAGCCTGGTGCAGGTCTACAATTTTGTTTCTGGTGTCCTTTGACAGCTCTTTGGTCTTGGCCATAGTGGAGTTTGGAGTGTGACTGTTTGAGGTTGTGGACAGGTGTCTTTTATACTGATAACAAGTTCAAACAGGTGCCATTAATACAGGTAATGAGTGGAGGACATAGGAGCCTCTTAAAGAAGAAGTTACAGGTCTGTGAGAGCCAGAAATCTTGCTTGTTTGTAGGTGACCAAATACTTATTTTCCACCATCATTTGCAAATAAATTCATTAAAAATCCTACAATGTGATTTTCTGGATTTTTTTTCCTCAATTTGTTTGTCATAGTTGACGTAGGTGAAAATGACAGGCCTCTCTCATCTTTTTAAGTGGGAGAACTTGCACAATTGGTGGCTGACTAAATACTTTTTTTCCCCACTGTATCTTAACTAAGGTTTATGGGAAAACTAAATGACTGCAAGAGGATATGTTAAACCCAAAGACTGTATAGGAACCACCCATATCCTAGCTCAGAACAAACCAATAGCAATCATACTGTATATCTTATCAGTAAATCTAATTAGACTTTAGGGCTCCCGTCTCACCTCTCCCTCTGCTCAGTTCAAACAGGTTGCCTCTCGCCATCAGAGCCCAGATCAATCAGACACAATGTGGGTTGCAGTAGCAACAGCGTTGTAACTTGATCAGGATGAAACCAGACAGCGGAGGTAAACAAGACAAGGTAGTCCGTGTTGACCGCCCCCTGTAGAGCCTAGCCATCATTTGCCACAGACACGGACTAAACACAATTACCTCTGGTCTAATGTTGTTTGTCATGATCCATAATCACATTATGGAAAGGGCACTTGTCTGGGAATACCATGCCACATGACAGCTGGACTATACTGTATATTTAAATCCAAGCTTGATCTCACTCACTTTTTTTCTCTACATTGTTCGCCTTTATTTTAAAGTTTAATTAAAAAGCTATTAGATACCGTGGTTACATTAGCAAATGTAAAGTAGTCAGTTGTCGTCGGAAACAAAAGGAAAACAAGCAGGGTAGAATTAGATGAGTCCTGTAGAATTTATAATATTTCATAACTTCTCTACGCCTGTACTTTGTAAAGGGATCCTCTATAATATGAGAGGCGTGTGTCAAATGAGTCACCAGCTTTGAGTGCTGTCTGATGATATCACACACACACTGGTGACTCCATCCCATCAATCTCTGGGCTTTGCTCATCAAATAGCCACTCTGTAACAGTGTTCCTATGTGTGTGTGTGTGTGTGTGTGTGTGTGTTTAATCAACTGAAGTCCCCTTGCACCGGGGCTGCATCTGCCAGCCGTCGCCACCGTCATGATCGTTTGAACTTGCAACTCTTTTTTAAAGAACCTCTCTCATTAGCAGCTGCTTATGTAATCAACGTCCCACAGGTACCCAGTACTCTCCCTGCCACGGCCTGCCTGCCTACCTCCTCCTGGAGGACCATATGGGAGCACTGACCTGATGAGCAGGCAGCCGGAGATCTAGTAGGTAATTAATGCTGACCAAGGTCTCTCAGGCAGAGTGTCCTCGGAGCAAGCAGCCCTAGATTGTGAAGGTCATCTTTGAGACACACACACACAGCAGCATGGACATGCATGGATTTTCCCTGATTAAAAGGGTAGCCTGTTTACTGCTCGACAGCAAACAGTTCAGCCTTGAGCTAACAGCCACAAACAAGAGACACACAGAAGCACTCACTGGATGTCTAATAAGTATATACTCATATAACCAATAGTGCAAGTGGCCTCTGATTGGTCATAATCAATCAATAGCGCATAAGCAGCCTAAACTGTAAAGAATGGATCGAATTTGCTGCTAAACAAATAACCGAGGTGATTATTTTCCCATTTACCCTGGTGAAATACATTGTCTTTTATCTGGGCGAACCACACAGAGCTTGTTGAGATAGAGAGGATCCCTGGCCTTCCTCTTCAGGCCTGTCAGATCTTCTTTATTACAGAGCAACTCAGAGTGCCCTGGCTGGACAATGCATGAATGTTTAAATTGCCCAGAGTGTCCAATGGCATTATCATCAAGTGGCACATCTAAAGCAGGAGAAGGCAGACTACTGTATGGTCTCTCATTCACATTACTCTGGCTCTGTTGTGCCCTCCCTCCCTCACTCCCTCTCTACATGGCTCAGCTTGGACCCTGATGGATTTCTCCCCCTCTGAAGTAGTTGTGTTTCAAATGGTCTCCCCTTTTAAAGGAGAAAAATGCTAAAGAATATGGACTAATTAATTCCTTGATGACCTACCAGAGCCCATAGCTTTTCCCAATTATATTATTATCTATTGACAACATTTATGAGGAGTATGCTGTACATATTCCCAGATTGTGTGATTTGGGTTTGTCAGCTGCTCTATTCAGTCACGCATGTGGGTCACAATGGCCAGAGTGGTAGCAGAGCAGAAGTGGCTGACCAGTCCTATGTACATACTGTAGTCTGTGTGTACCAAGACCCTGACATCAAAAGAACCCCAGTGGCCCACAAGTTGTCCCGTTTGCATGACGGAGCCCCAGGGGGATGGCCGTGTTTGATAATATCTGTTCATTAAAAATGAACAGTGTGAGACAGACTGAGAACACGTCCTGCGCCCAGGGGGAGCCCAGAAGAAGACTAGCAACAGAGCTCTCTGAGACACGGAGAGGAGAGGCACCATGGGTACAGGCTAAAAATAACACCTTTATCATTAACACACACTGGCTTTATCAATGTTGTACTGTACACCATTCAATTAAAACATGGTCTCATTTTGTCTCTCCTTTTGATGTTTATGTGATAAGACTAAAGGCCTGTCATTCTGTTCACTTTTATTTACAACTGAAAAAGTCAGCAATAAATCAACAGAATGCACATTATCAATTGTATGTATCCTTTTGGTATATAATGCATCAATTGTGCAATAACTTTCATTGCCAAATATATATATATATATATATATATATATGGCTTACTCCATAAACATGATAACATTGATTTAATTCTAATTGGTAGCACATTGTTTAATTTCTACTGTGTATAAACACATTTTCTGTTACACTGTACATGTAATTAACAGTCCAGAAGGCAGATATTTTTAAATATCAATATTTACATTCATGCATCCAAGGTTATTTCCCTCATAATGTACAGTATTAGTGACGTATCTTCAGTATGTGAGTACATTATAGGTAAGATATGCTAATACCTATGCATTTCACAATGCAAGGTCTGTTTTTACAAAATTCAACAGTAATGGAACATTTTCAGAGATACTGCCAGCCATACATGTATTGTGCTCTCTCTCACGCACGTACACTCACACAACACGCACTAATATACAAATGAACTGCACCTATGCCAACAAGCAGCGTAATAATTGAGTAATGCTTTAAATCAACTGTGTACTGTTTATTGCAGAAGGATGTTGGGAATGCCTGTGAGTGTGAGTGCACTGAGTAACATGTCCCTTTTGAGGCCATCCTCTCTGCAACTTGATATCCGGATTAGCCTCTGTTTAGATTCCTGTCCTCCACCAATCAGCATGTCAGCCCTGGGATCATGTGCACTGTTTCTATAGTGATGGGTTGTCCCCTTGCTGGGAGGTGGAACAATTAAGACTGTAAAATCACATCAGAAGATGGCAAAGGGCTTCCCACTGTCCCCAACTACCTCCCCCTGGCTGTCTAACCAGTGAGATGTGACAACACAAAATGCAATACCATGTTAGTCTTGTGATAAAGAATTGAGGGGTAGTATAAGCTGCTAAAAGCATGGTCAGAATAACACACATTCACAAACTCACATCACAGAAATCCCCATCATATTCGCTGAAGTTACAGGGGAACACAGAAAGGCATATCAAACAGCAAGAGATCAACAATTGATACCCAAAACTCTTTGCAGATATGTTGTCTGCGTCAGTGTCTGTTGCAAATTAAAAGTGGGCTTGAAGCATCAGAACATTAAAATGAATGATATGATTACTAAATAATTAATAGAAAAAGAAAACATTTCAAATCATTAAACTGACTGAATTAACCAATAATGACATACATTAGCAGACAAATAAATTAATAAATAAATAAATACAGTCAATAAATAAATGAACAAATTAGATAGATAGGTAGATAAAGTTTGTCCTCAGGCTCAGTTCTCAGTTGTCTTGTTGGTATGGAACACAGGAACTGACTTGATCTCCTTGTTTTACTTCCCACTTGGTATGACCTGTAAATATATGTTTTAATTGCATAGTCAGATGAGCACTATACATCCCAAACCACAGCAGGCACCTGCAACTGTGCCAGTATAATACAAATTCTGCTTTAAAAATCAAAAATTAAAATGGTCAGATGAGAATAGATGAGAGACAGCCCGAGACTGTAGAAAAAAATGATACATTTTCCATAAAAACTGCGTGCACATTTTCTTCATGATCTGGTCCTCCGCAACCTCCTATCCCATTGCTGCACTTCAGTGTCTGTTCCTACATTGAAGTTGTCTGTAAGAAGTGTAGAGCTGTGCAGATTGGCAGCCTAGCAGTCAACCATTCCCCTGTCAATGACACTTCATGTTGACAACATGATGTTCAGTCTGGTGTAATACTTCTCAATTCACTTTTTTACTCATTCTCTGAATCCACTTCCATGTTTTGTTTTTCTCTCTATCTGGTTCTCGCCGCTCTCCTTTATCTGGATGTTGTCTTTCATCCAGGCAACATGCTAGGAGAGAAGGAAAGGTGTTTATGCATTTTTAACAGGTCAACCCCCTGTTGCGTTCTAGGTAATAGGAGTTTTGGGTAGGGTAGGGTGGATGGTGGGGGGTGATGGTGATGTCACTTCCTCTTTCTGTCAGTGGACAGTCTACACCACAGTGTTGTTGGGGCCCATGGCCTTCTTGTTGCGTACACTCATGGCATACTCCCCACGACTTGTCCCGTTCTCCTCTTTCCGTAGTGGTTTCCTGCAAATAGACACAATTTATGTTAGGACAGTAAAGGTGCTTTAGTCAACTTCAGGAAAAACATAAATCATTCTGCTAAAGCCTGTGGCTGTTCACCTATGGAGAGATTGGATTTCATAGGCTATTGTGGATGCACTGGTCAGTCATGCTCTCTAATAAGCTGAACATTAAAAGGTCACATTACACTTAGAGCCAGGAAAGGAACGAGAAGATACAAATCAAACAGAAGAGATGTTGGATGTGGCATTTAGACACACTCTCCATTGATGGTCGATTATTTGTTATTTTACCTCAGAAGAGCTTGTTATGTATACATTGGACACAGAAGAAATACTGCTAGGGTTTAAATTCAAACCCACCCTAATACGGTGATACTCTGTGTGTGATTCTCTCTAACTCTGGTTATGCTGTAATGCTACCCTTTCTGTGAGCCACATTTGGGTGAAAAACAAGCAGAAGCACATGATCCTCCACTGTTATTGGTCTGTGAAAAGCAGTATCCTTCAATGCAAGCCCCTTTCATGCATCCCTCAGTGCTTTTGTGGTTATTATATTTGTCCAGTGTACTGTGTCTTCTGTGCCGACCCCTTCAGCTGCTCTCCTCTACCCAGGCTTATGTAACCCAGAGACAGATCTGAATACAGTCAGTACAGTCATTGTCCCACTCATTACTGTACACTGCCTTCAGTGGCACAGAGGACCCTTAAGCTACATCTTAGCTCAGTTTCTCCTTCCCTCTCCTCCTAAAGCCACATCTGGCCAGTCTCACCTGATGGACAGTCATTCTCAGTCTAATCCACAAATGCTATGTCCACAACAAACCATTTTTGTACTTATGTATTGTATATTGTTTTTTTGTGGTTTGGCTTTTATATAAGCCCTTGGGCTTCTAACCACACCTGCACACCGTGTTTTATTACATGTTTTATCTGATTTGTTGTTTATCACTTATTTTCTTTGGTGCAAATAAACTTAAACTAAACAAATCATCATCCACAAATACTATGTCTTCTTGTAAAAAGATAATATTTAATCTCCATGGATTATACAAGCCATAACTGTATTGTATGAGTGATAGAAACTGTGTTAATGTCTCTGAACCCATTCACTCTTTCCAGTACTAACTTAGAGACACTTAACTTGGAGTATCTCATTAGTATAACTGAATAGTCACTAATGAGTACTCCGTAGCTTCCTTACTAGCTTCCTGTCTGGGGGTGACAGTTGGCTTCCTAAGTCTCAGGCAAGGTTACCCATCACACGAGACAGTGACAGTGACTCAGTGCACTTCCTATGTTTTGTTTTCTGTAAATGCCATCTGTAGGAGTGTGTCCTGTAGTGCCGGACTGTGGTGGTGGTGATGGCTACCCACAGACAGACGCCAGCCCTGCTGATAAACAGATGCTGTGTTCTCCCTCTGGGACCTGGGACAACCTGCCTGGGAGAGGAAACTGCCGGGCCCAAGGGTACCAACACATCCTGCTGGGACATGATTGGCTAGTGCTGGGGTATATGTGTATGTGTGTGTGTGCGTGCATGTGTTCATGATTGGAGGTAGCTAGGGGAGTTGGGATACACCAGACTTCCCCACTGCAGTCTCCACAGACCACTAAAGAGGTGTTTTAACATTCTCCAAAGGCACTGACCTAGTCTCTAGTCAATGATCATCAATGTTTTTCCAGCAGACCACCATAGAGGGCAGGGTGTTTGGGCCTCACAGCGACCTCTACCCAGGCCTTCAATAATAGATGTCATGCTGTTGACACGTGGCAGGTGGCTACACAACATTTCACAGGTCAGATTAATATTTCATATCAAAGCTGTGCAATCGCAGTACATGCCCCTGTTTGAAGTTTGGGGAAGGGATAATGTTGAGGTTGGGACATGTGTTGAGCTGTTTACAGTTACTCTCATCCCATCTGGACATTAGAGGAACAAGCTACTGTTCAGAGACCCCTCATATAGTGGTTTTCACTTTTCACTGTTTTGAAAGTGGTTGTGGTAATGAAATATCATAAAACCAGAATAGATAACATACTATGTAATATATTTATTACATATACAGTATATTTAGCTTCCTCGTGAAATCTTTCCCTAACTGAATGGTTATGGTGGATTTACCCTGAACACAAACTGTCCTGATTTGTCCTGTCCTGATTTGTCCAGATATCCCTGAGGAGCAAGTAGTTGAGGAAAAACCAGCACAGATTCATTAGTATGTTATCTTGTTTTGTTGTGGTGTTTAGACTCCCTGCATTGCTGACAGCATGGACTGCAGCATCATGTCTGTGGTTTGGATAGCACAGCACTGTCACGCAGCGTGTCTGAATCTTCCTCTCTATGCTCACTAACAGCAGCTCCCCTGATGCTATGAACCTAATTGAATTGAATTGGATGGAATGGGTTTCGTCCAACCTCATTCCCTCTGACAGACGACTGGCGGAATAAGATTACGAGACAAAAAAACAAAAGGTCAAATGTGTGCAGCCCGAGCTAAGGGACGGCCTGGGCTTGCAGAGATAGCTCCTCTAGTGTCTGTGCTGCTGGGGCCTTGGCCACACTCCAGTGGATTTTCATTGGGAAAGCCCTGACCACTGAGGGGCTGGAAGGGCTATATATAACAGGCTCTGTTTTTCTCACTGACAAACCCTCTCTCACATTGTTATTGACAAAGACATCCAATTACTACGGTTTCACAGCTTTGGTAGACAACATCCTTATCTGTCCCTGTATCATTCATTTCTCTGGCTGTTTCTCTCGCACACTCAGTCAGAGAGGATGCATGATTATAGCGCCCATGACAAAGTTTCCTCAGACTGATTTCTCATTGGCTCAGGACTAATGAGTGTTCAATGTGGGCAGTCAGACTGGACCTTAAGAGTTTCTACCTCCTCACTCAGTCAGAGGGGATGGAGGCTTGGTGTGGCACAGAGTCTGCAGTCACAGAGCCCACTTCCATCAGATTCTGCAGTCACAGAGCCCACTTCCATCAGAGCTTCAGGACACGACCTGCTTGCATGTATAAAAGATGTGGCCTGCGACTGAATGACTGCGCAAATTAATTCATAAATAATGACTTGGGTTTGGGGCTACAGCGGCCCGTATTGCAACAACACTTCCCTGCCATCGCTGCATTAAATAAGGTGCCCCTTGGCTACAGAGGGGGCTGGAGAATTGCCATAATGAATTCCTGAGCCAACCGCCTATTAGTTCCACTGCCTGAACTTGCCTGTTTGACGTTTGAGAAAAGGATAAATATTATCCTACTGAGGAAAGCCATATGTAGGATCCACTCTTTATACAGTTTTATGAATAACAATTTGATGTATTCAAATAATGTGCAGAAACGTGTCAACAGCTGTGTCTGTATGCATTTCTTTGCGCACATTTATATTTTCTTTAGTCACACTGTGCCTGTTAGCATGTGTTTATCATGCGTGTCTATGTCCAGCACCGTGCACAGTATGTGTGTGTTTAAGTGTCTGAACGCATGTGTCTGAGTGACACTCTGTGCTGCCTGAATGTCAGACAGGGAATTGGGTCTTGGTTGTGCTGCAGGCTAAAACCCCACATGGCCTTTCCTTTGATGAACCAATCCAAACAGTGGGAAACAGTATACATCATCACTACGACGAGAGGGACAGGTTCATGGGCGTTCTCCGGTAACCCATATTGCCTTTACTTTCACAACCATTCAGCTGGTAGCCTAAAAAGCTCTGAACAATTACACAATTCAAAATCAGCCCACTCCGAGAAATAGAACAGGGAATGTACAAAGTATTTCAACGTCTCGAACACTGCTGATAGAGACAGCTAACTATAGCACAGGTCTTTCAGATCAGTGGGTTATTCCCTGTAATATTATATATATTCATTTCAATCTAACTTGCTTTATTGTGATAGCTGCAATGCGTAACGCTATATATGATATACAGTACAGTATTAATGAGTGACAGTGTAATGACATTGCTCTAGGTGAATAGGTAAGTAAGTCGCTTGTGAGAGCCGGAACGGCTCATAGGAGTCAAATCACATCAAATGTTATTTGCCACATGCGCCGAATACAACAGGTGTAGACATTACCGTGAAATGCTTACTTACAGCCCTTAACCAACAAGGCATTAATTTTTTTTATAAAAAAGTAAAATAAAACAACAACAAAAAAGTGTTGAGAAAAAAGAGCAGAAGTAAAATAAAATAACAGTAGGGAGGCTATATATACAGGGGGGTACCGGAGCCTATCTCCTGTTTCTCTAGCATGAGGTAGCTTGATGTACAAGTACACCCCTTGGACAGGACGCTAGTCTATCGCAGGGCCTTACCCCCAATCTATCTCTTTAATGCTGAATGCTGATCATTGAGTTATTCCTTGTAAGATTATATATATTCATTTCAATCTAACTTCCTTTATGGTGATAGCTGTATTGTGTAATATTATGTATGACATACAGTACAGTATTGATGAGTGACAGTGTAATGACTCTTACAGTGTAAATTACAGTGTAATGATCTATTCCATTTCCCTGACCTTTGAACTCCCTTTGACCCAAAATACTTTTTTGTGTATTCTGAATGGATGTAGGCTATAAGAATGTCACCACACAGTCTCTTCCATGCCAATCACATTGACATTGACAGCTAAACAACATACCTCTTTATGGCCTTGTAGCAGATGATCATGGCTGAAAGGAGGAAAACAACTGAGGCACAGCCCACCGTCCCAAGCACTATGATTTCCATCCACCATGGCCTCAACAGGGGCAGAGGGGACTCAACCACTGGGAGGGAAGGGGAGAAGGGGAGGGTAGGAGGTAGAGAGAGAGGGGAGGGTAGGTGGTAGAGAGAGAGGGAGGGTAGGGGGGGAGAGAGAGGGGGAGGGTCGGGGGGTAGAGAGAGGGAAGGGTAGGGGGTAGAGAGAGGGGGAGAGTAGGGGTAGAGAGAGGGGAGGGTAGGGGGGTAGAGAGAGGGGGAGGGTAGGGGGTAGAGAGAGGGGAAGGTTAGGGGGTAGAGAGAGGGGGAGGGTAGGGGGTAGAGAGGGGGGAGGGTAGGTGGTAGAGAGAGGGGGGAGGTAGGGGGTAGAGAGAGGGGGAGGGTGGGTAGAGGGTAGAGAGAGAGAGGGAGGGAGGGTAGGGGGGTAGAGAGAGAGGGGGAGGGTAGGGTAGGGAGAGGGGGAGGGTAGGGGGTAGAGAGAGGGGAAGGGTAGGGGGTAGAGAGAGGGGAAGGTTAGGGGGTAGAGAGAGGGGGGAGGTTAGGGGGGTAGAGAGAGAGGGAGGGAGGGTAGGGGGTAGAGAGAGAGGGGGAGGGGAGGGGTAGAGAGAGGGGGAGGGTAGGGGTAGAGAGAGGGGGGAGGGTAGAGGGTAGAGAGAGGGAGGGTAGGGGGTAGAGAGGGGGAAGGGTAGGTGGTAGAGAGAGGGGGAGGGTAGGGGGGAGAGAGGGGGGAGGGTGGGTAGAGGGTAGAGAGAGAGAGGGAGGGAGGGTAGGGGGAGAGAGGGAGGGTAGGGTAGGGAGAGGGGGAGGGTAGGGGGTAGAGAGAGGGGAAGGGTAGGGGTAGAGAGAGGGGGAGGGTATGGGGTAGAGAGAGGGGAGGGTAGGGGGGTAGAGAGAGGGGGAGGGAGGGGGGTAGAGAGAGGCGAAGGGTAGGGGGTAGAGAGAGGGGGAGGGTAGGGGGTATAGAGAGGGGGAGGGTAGGGGGTAGAGAGAGAGGGAGGGGAGGGGTAGAGAGAGGGGAGGGGAGGGGGAGAGAGAGGGGGAGGGGAGGGGGAAGAGAGAGAGGGAGGGGAGGGGTTAGAGAGAGAGGGAGGGTAGGGGGAAGAGAGAGAGGGAGGGTAGGGGTTAGAGAGAGAGGGAGCGTGGACAAAGAGAGAAAAGACAAGTAGTTTCATTTTTCAAACAGCATTAGCATTCTAACAGCCTTAGCACTTGGCCGCTTATCGAGATTAGGTTATCATGCAAACTGATTTAGCCTAGATACTGTGTTTGTCCTATGTATTACATCATAAATGCTTCATAGACAGCCATCATGTCTTAGGATAACATGATGAAAGCTCATCATTCATGCAGCCCAACCCCAGTCCATGTTGTAAATCAATTTGCTGATAAATTTTGTATTGATTCTCTGCAACATTATTATACCATTCCACCATAAAGCTCTGGGTCTGATTCGTCTCCTAAATCTGGGTAGCAGGGTGGTGCTCACCTGTTCTAAGGTTCAATGTTCAGAGATATCTAACCCTGCTCCATGAATCATTTAAAATGCAGTCAGTCTTTATTACAAAAGCACTCTGTGTCCAAACTTATTTCACCTGCAGGAGCACCATGTTCTGGTCACATTATGTCTGACTGAGGGTAGAACCATGTACAAGTACACATGCCAGGGACATTGTATTACACTCAGTGCAGCTTACAGTATCAAGAGCGCGCTCTCTCTCTCTCTCTCTCTCCCTCTCACTCTCTCTCCCTCTCTCTCTCTCTCTCTCCCTCTCTCTCTCCCTCTCTCTCTCTCTCTCTCTCTCTCTCGTTAAAATCTATGTGGCACTGACAATCCTGCTCAGTTTGACAGGGGGGAGGTCCCCAGCAATAAGCATGTCTCATTCTGTCAGAGAGGGAATCCATTTTATTATATCTAAGTATGAAAACATGAACTGAACATACTGTAGCTCCCCAACCAACTGCTAAGAGTGTAGTGATGACTGTATTCTGGGTATAATAATCTAGATCAGGGATGGGCAACTTCATTTCAATTTGTAGGAGCTCAGTCTCAACTTACTGTTCAGAGTTTGAATAGTAGAATACACGATATTTGGTAGTACATTAGCAGTTTTTATCTTGTTATGTCAGTCACTGACACTCAATTAGCCCATGCAAAAAAAAAATATATTGGTAAATTAGTCTAGCCAGCTATCTAAATGTGTAGTAATCATGGTCAAATTACTGACCGGGGGGCCCCCATTGATTTTGTTAATCACTCTCACTCAGATATCATATTAAAAACTGCAAACATTTCTCTCCACCTTATGGCAAAATGTATAGAATTGCAGGAAGTTAACTCTAAAACGTATATTTATTCTCTCCGCTGTCAAGAAGGCGGCCACTAAAATGTTTTGTTCACAAGGTGGGCCCAGCCCCCCCAACAAAATGTCACTTAGGGCCCCCAAAAGGTTACTGCATGTGTGGGTATGGATGCGGGTACGCAGACCCGCAAGCCACTTGCGGCCGTTCATGATGAGCTCTGATTTTTTGTGGCTCCACCTCCATCAAAGTTGCCCATCCCTGATCTAGTAACAAGAGAGAAATGCAATAATCACATACATATGCATTTGGATTATAGTTATGTTGTGAACGAGAGGGAGGAATTGACTCCATGGTAACACATAACCCTTAGTAATGCTGTGGAATATTCCAACACTGCAGATTTATCCAGAGCAAATGACAAGGCACGTTTCTCCCCAGTACACCACGTCATGAGTCACTATGAATGTAAAATCTCCTCTGAGCCCAACTTCCGTTTTAATCCTACATTTTGTCAACGGCTGTAGGATTTAATTCAGTCGGGGTAAGGATCTACTTCATTGTGATAAAGATCTCTCATTTGAAGGGAATTCTGAGCCATTTTTAGAGCACAGACTCTTATTCAACACTGCCAATTTGCCTCATTTGAAACTTTTTGTAGATACAGTCTCTCTCATTGTCCCACTTTCATGCATACTTCATGCATATTCATGTTTTATTTTGGAATCAGCTCCCTTATGCATCTGGCACATACAAAAACACACAGATTTTACAGCAGCAATGATTACAGTTAAACCATTTAGAAAAGGAGTAGGCCTCTTATTTATTCACAAAACTCTCACTAAGGCCAGATTATACATGTTTTGCCTCCCTCCCAATACATAAATATAAATAAGTGCCTCCTTCCCAACCTACCATAGGCTATTATAAAAAGCTGCTATTTTCACATTTTACTCTAAGAAATACATATTTTTTTTGCTGGGGCCAAGAGGTTTTGCTTTGCAATTGTAATGGTTCTCTTCTTTTCAAACCACATAACAAATACAGAATGCCATGCTGCAATGTACAGTCAGAGAATCTCATAAAATGATTCAGAGAATCTACCATGCCAGCAGTCACACACAGAGGTATATAACCAAAGAAATAGAATAACATACATACAGACTGTGCATAACTCTCTAGATTCATAAACAGAGAATTACAATATGGTGAGAAGATACACAGCCAATACTAGACTGCAGACCAAGTTTGCACAAAAGACCCGGTGGAAGAGTCCTGTGTTCATGATGGACATCGTGGACTTGTAAATCAACAGGTGGCAGATAGGTTAGCTAAGTTAGAGACACAGTGGTCAATGAAAGCCCTATCTATCTATTCATAGATGCCTCACGTGGTGATGCAGGAGGAAAAGAGGCCCATCTGAGTTGACCAAACAGAGGAAATCATTTAAGCTGATTGATTGAACCCTTTCCACGGCTGTCTGTCGAGCATTTGATGATAGAGTGCTCCTCCATACTCTCAGCATGAAGTGTTCTGGCTGACTGATTTTCAACATTCTCAGTTGTGACCTGGGATGAGTGCACCATCAGCAATGCCTGTCCCATATTTCATAACTTCTCATTACAGTATTCATGACAACATACAAATCATATCAACTGTCATATTGACAAACTATCCTCCTTCCACCATTGCGATATCATATACTGATTCATATAGTTGATATAACTACTTTGTCAATGACAAGAATGTCACAGTTTCAGATCGGATACATATCTGATCATTAGTTAAGCACTGAAATATGTTGAAGGAGACATGGAAACCAGTAAGGCAAGAAAACTGCATGACAACAGACACACACACACACACACACACACACACACACACACACACACACACACACACACACACACACACACACACACACACACACACACACACACACACACACACACACACACACACACACACACACACACACATACACATACACATACATACACACTCAGTGCCACCGGCTCGACTTTAAAACACAGAAGGAACTGCCGGGCCAGTTCATTAGCCCCCTTATCTGTATCAAAACCCTAATTTAATTAACTTATCTGCTTTTTATATCAGGGGGTCCCTCCAGGGGAAACCCAACCACTGAGCCCAGCAGGCAGATATTTCACAGGAAACTGGGAACTCCCCAAGGTCAAGCCAAGCATAAATTAGCCCTCTGTTCAGCTGTCAACATTCTGCCAGCTCTATCACACACTCGTAGTCTTCTCAGAAAAAAGCCTTTCTACATCAACACACAACACACTCTTCCACTACCTGGTTTTAAATTCTGCTCCCCCTAAGCCCCTGGCTCTTTTCTGAGAAGAAATACACTTTATTCCACTATAGATGCTCTGGTATGAGGCCACTGTACTGCAAAGTGCTAGCAAGACATTTAAAGTGAAAAGGTTTAGGTAGATACAGGCACTGGAAGTGAGGCAGTTGTGAGTGAAACAGGTGACAGTGAGACAGGATAGTGAGACAGGAGCGTGAAACAGCAGAGGCTGGTTGATGTGGTGTGATACAGGTGTGAGTTGAGCCTTACCTGTGGCCAACAGTAGCCGTGGGGGAGGTGGGGGAGGAGGTGGGGGAGGAAGGGGAGGGTAGCTTCTACACTGGCATGCCAGCTGGCAGTGTTCGCTCACTTTCTCAGTTACAGTCTGCGAGCATGACCTCTGGAGTTCACCCTTATGGACAAAGAGAAAGAGAGACAGAAAATAGATAAATAGTTTCACTATTCATTATGCATTCAAAAATATTAACTTTTATTATCCACCCTCAAATGGCATATTTCAGAATGTCTGCTTTTTTATCATTAAAAAAGGAGCGTGAGATGAGAGCGTAGAATGTTAATATACTGTAGTGTAGCCTACCTGCTGCAATATGCACTGAGTAATTGTATCAGTGTATATAATGTCCTGCACCATCAGTGCTAGGGCATCAGCAAACTAGATCATCATGGTTTGTGGTTTGGAAACAGTAGTACACAAGATCATATCTCTCTACTATATTGCTTCTCTATAAGCTGCATTCATAGACATACAGGATGGTATCATGTCTACGGATGCAACCCTCTCCCTCAGAGAAACCACCCACCACCAGAGTGGGCAGCAGGCTTCCCCTGAGGAGTGTGTGTGGGTGTACTTGGAAACTCGAGCAAATCATATTACACATGAACCCTGGCAACATCCCGCGCCTGCATAGCGACTCACTGTTCTCTGTAGGCAGTAGCATGGGGCAGGGGTTAGAATACTCATCCTCAACATCATATTCCAGATGGGAATCTATAGCTCACTATGTGCTACTTTCCAGGAGTCTACCGCTATCTGCCTGCGTGCGTGCGTGCGTATGTGTGTTCCAATCACCAATAGCCTACTTCACATGAAAACATTGCATCAATTGACTGGGAACTACAGCTGCTTACCACTAAAAACGTATCATAGTTGATGCAATTGTGTGAGAGTGCAGAAAGGCCACAGGCACCTCAATAAACATGGCATTGTGTGTTTAAAAATATATATATATATATTTGATATTACGTTACAAAAAGGTGACAAGAGCAGTTCACTCAACCAGGATCAATAGCCAGTATTATCAAAAACACAATACAGCCCCACTTAGATGTGTAATAACTCGCCATGCGTAAAATTACAAGAGTGTGTAGGCGCGCACGAACACCATACCTACCTGGCATGAGAGTAAAACCAACGAGAGAATGCAATGACCGAAGAGAAGAGGCCAAAAACTTAAAGTAAATGGTATTAGATCTTGGACCAGCATTCCTCCTGCGCTCTTCTCGAAGACACTAGACAGTGTAGCGAGTAAACAAGCACGGTATGCATAGGATTGGACCGTTTGGGAAATTCTCATCCACCCTATCCAAGTCGGCAGCGATATCTGTGACCGGCGTCTCCAGAAATAGTTTATGCCATATTCATTTTGCGCTTGAATTTCCGTTGTCGGTGGCATATGACAGACAAAGAAAGCAGGTGACCAAGCAATCCCAATATATAAAGTTATTTATCTGGGCACTCAAACGCAATCCGAATCACAGCGCTATAGGTCGATGTCCAGCGCTGCGAATCCAACCGATGCTCCCTTGCTCCGTGATGTGAGAACCGTAGACGGGCCATAGGCTACCTTACATTCTTGCTTGTCAACATGCATGAGTGAAAATACTCAAGCCATCGAAGTTGAAGCAAACGAAGAAGAAATATCATTAGAATGATTGTCCAACACAACTCCCCAAAATAGCTGCAGCCCCGTCACACATTTCCTCAACTTATTTACTAAATATTACTTAAAGGCTATTTACAAATATGTGCAACTCTTGAGAGCAGAGCAAAGGGTTAAACCGATGCATCCCTCTGCCTAAAGACTATAGATTAGGCGGGGAGCCTCACCGTACCATCGCGCATCCAGTGGAGTGCCCTTCCTTCCAGCGCAGTCATACTTGACTGCGAGTAGGCTATTCTCGAATCGCACGAACCGTAGGAAAAGTTGAACAGACGAGAGACGTTTACCGAGACATGTAGGTCGAAATGCCCAGTATGCAAGACGTATTATGTGTTACTAAAATCCGTGCCACTCGATTTAGTATATGTTACATTACGTTAGGTTACATTATTTGACCCGTTTAGTATGATATATTACGTTCGATAAGACAGTAGGTTACTTAAACTGACCATTAGCCTAACTCCAAACTCTAACCTTAACCCAACTAGTGTTAGCGACCTAGCTAATGTTAGCATTAGCGACCTAGCCACCTAGCTAATGTTATCCACAACAAATTGGAATTCATACCACATCATATGTATTGCAAAATGTAACATATTGTACGAATTCAATCAAATCAAATTTTATTGGTCACATTCTTTGTAAACAACAGGTGTAGACTAACTGAAATTATTATGGCCCTTCCCAACAATGCAGAGAGAGAGAAAAATAGAAATAATAGACAAATAAAAACAGAAGGAATACATACAACGATAACTGGGCTATATACACAGGGTACCAAGTCGATTTACAGGGGGGACGAGGTAATTGAGGTAGATATGTACATATCGGTAAGGATAAAGTGACTAGGCAACAGGATACTGTAATAAACAGTAGCAGCAGCTATGTGATGAGTCAAAAGAGTTAGTGCAAAAAGTGTCAATGTCCGGGTAGCTATTTGGTTAACAATTTCACTAACTATTTAGCAGTCTTATGGCTTGGGGGTAGAAGCTGTTCAGGGCCCTGTTGGTTCCAGATTAGGTGCATCGGTATCACTTGCCGTGCGGTAGCAGAGAGAACAGTCTATGACTTGGGTGGCTGTAGTCTTTGACCATTTTTAGGGCTTTCCTCTGACCACCTGGTATAGAGGTCCTGGATGGCAGAGAGCTCTGCCCCAGTGATGTACTGGGCAGTACGCATTACCCTCTGTAGCACTTTGCGGTCGGATGCCAAGCAGTTGCCATACCAAGCAGTCATGCAGCCAGTCAAGATGCTCTCAATGGTCCAGCTCTATAACTTTTTGAGAATCTGAGGGCCCATGCCTGATTATTTTCAGCCTCCTGAGGGGGAAGAGGCATTGCCGTGCCTTCTTCACGACTGTGTTGGTGTGTGTGGACCATGATAATTCCTTAGTGATGTGGACACCGGGGAACTTGAAGCTCTCGACCCGCTCCACTACAGCACCGTCAATGTGGATGGGGGCGTGCTTAGCCCTCTGTCTCCTGTAGTCCACAATCAGCTCCTTGGTCTTGCTGATGTAGAGGGAGAGGTTGTTGTCCTGGCACCACACTGCCAGGTCACTGACCTCCTCCCTTATAGGTTGTCTCATCATCGTCGATGATCAGGCCAACCCCCGTCATGTCGTCAGCAAACTTAATGATAGTGTTGGAGTCGTGCGCGGCAACGCAGTCGTGGTTGAACAGGGAGTACAGGAGGAGACTAAGCACGCACACCTGAGGGGCCCCTGTGTTGAGGGTCAGCGTGGCGGATGTGTTATTGCCTACCCTCACCACCTGGGATAACCTGTACATGATATAAAGGATACATAAACTAAAAAGACTAAAACAGTTTCATGAGTTTCTGGGTTTGCCGTTAAGTAATTATAGCAATTTCAAAGTAACTCCAGTTGCAGAGGGAGGTGTTCAGTACCAGGGTCCTGAGCTTAGTGATGAGCTTAGAGGGCACTATGGTGTTGAACGCTGAGCTATAGTCAATGAACAGCATTCTCACATAGGTGTTCCTCTTGTCCAGGTGGGAGAGGGCAGTGTGGAGTGCAAAAGAGATTGCCTCACCTGTGTATCTGTTGGGGTGGTATGCAAATTGGAGTCGGTCCAGGTGTTGATGTGAGCCACATATGTGAGTGCTACGGGGCGAGTCATTTAGACAACATATCATACGAATTGTAATTCGTAAAATACCATACGTCCTACAATTCGTATTATATTGTACGACTGCTATTACATTGGTAGGCCAATGTAATGTAACCTAACATAATGTAACAAGTGATATTAAATGGAGTGGCATGGATTTTAGTAAAAAATAACATGTTTTGCTCTGAGACCAGGTTGGCCAATTGCAGACCCTACAGAGGGAACAGTAGGAGAGGAAAGTTGCATAACAATTTGAATGTGCATGCAGTCTTCTGTAAATAACAGGACACCGTTATCCATTGAGTCTATGTTTACAGTGTCTCTCTCGCGACCTCAGTGGACAAGCAAATGTGGTGCTCTCATTACATGCAGGTCTCTCCATATAATTCTCATCCTCTTCGCTTATCTCCCTGATCAGCACAGAGTGGAGATGATTTATGCAGACTAAAGGTCAATTACTTCTTCTAATTAGACAAGTCTACTCTAAACACTCTGCAGGGGAAAACACTGGCTAGCCTGATGTCAATTAACTCTTTAATATGATGTCTAGTCTACTTTCCTCACATCAGTACCCATTCATGTGCTAACTAAACATGATGGGGGACAAGACTATGTATGGAGAGTAATAAAGGAATTTTGACTTTAATTTTTGGACCATGAATATAGGTATGACTACAGTGGGGGAAAAAAGTATTTAGTCAGCCACCAATTGTGCAAGTTCTCCCACATAAAAAGATGAGATAGGCCTGTAATTTTCATCATAGGTACACATCAACTATGACAGACAAAATGATAATTTTTATTTGCAAATGATGGTGGAAAATAAGTATTTGGTCAATAACAAAAGTTTCTCAATACTTTGTTATATACCCTTTGTTGGCAATGACACAGGTCAAACGTTTTCTGTAAGTCTTCACAAGGTTTTCACACACTGTTGCTGGTATTTTGGCCTATTCCTCCATGCAGATCTCCTCTAGAGCAGTGATGTTTTGGGGCTGTTGCTGGGCAACACGCACTTTCAACTCCCTCCAAAGATTTTCTATGGGGTTGAGAAAAAAAAGTATTTAGTCAGCCACCAATTGTGCAAGTTCTCCCACTTAAAAAGATGAGAGGCCTGTAATTTTCATCTTAGGTACACGTCGACTGTGACAGACAAATTGAGAAGAAAAAAATCCAGAAAATCACATTGTAGGATTTTTAATGAATTTATTTGCAAATTATGGTAGAAAATGAGTATTTGGTCACCTACAAACAAGCAAGATTTCTGGCTCTCACAGACCTGTAACTTCTTCTTTAAGAGGCTCCTCTGTCCTGCACTCGTTACCTGTATTAATGGCACCTGTTTGAACTTGTTATCAGTATAAAAGACACCTGTCCACAACCTCAAACAGTCACACTCCAAACTCCACTATGGCCAAGACCAAAGAGCTGTCAAAGGACACCAGAAACAAAATTGTAGACCTGCACCAGGCTGGGAAGACTGAATCTGCAATAGGTAAGCAGCTTGGTTTGAAGAAATCAACTGTGGAAGCAATTATTAGGAAATGGAAGACATACAAGACCACTGATAATCTCCCTCGATCTGGGGCTCCACGCAAGATCTCACCCCGTGGGGTCAAAATGATCACAAGAACGGTGAGCAAAAATCCCAGAACCACACGGGGGGACCTAGTGAATGACCTGCAGAGAGCTGGGACCAAAGTAACAAAGCCTACCATCAGTAACACACTACGCCGCCAGGGACTCAAATCCTGCAGTGCCAGACTGCTTAAGCCAGTACATGTCCAGGCCCATCTGAAGTTTGCTAGAGTGCATTTGGATGATCCAGAAGAGGATTGGGAGAATGTCATATGGTCAGATGAAACCAAAATATAACTTTTTGGTAAAAACTAAACTCGTCGTGTTTGGAGGACAAAGAATGCTGAGTTGCATCCAAAGAACACCATACCTACTGTGAAGCATGGGGGTGGAAACATCATGCTTTGGGGCTGTTTTTCTGCAAAGGGACCAGGACGACTGATCCGTGTAAAGGAAAGAATGAATGGGGCCATGTATCGTGAGATTTTGAGTGAAAACCTCCTTCCATCAGCAAGGGCATTGCAGATGAAACGTGGCTGGGTCTTTCAGCATGACAATGATCCCAAACACACCGCCTGGGCAACGAAGGAGTGGCTTCGTAAGAAGCATTTCAAGGTCCTGGAGTGGCCTAGCCAGTCTCCAGATCTCAACCCCATAGAAAATCTTTGGAGGGAGTTGAATGTCCGTGTTGCCCAGCGACAGCCCCAAAACATCACTGCTCTAGAGGAGATCTGCATGGAGGAATGGGCCAAAATACCAGCAACAGTGTGTGAAAACTTTGTGAAGACTTACAGAAAACGTTTGACCTGTGTCATTGCCAACAAAGGGTATATAGCAAAGTATTGAGAAACTTTTGTTATTGACCAAATACTTATTTTCCACCATCATTTGCAAATAAATTCATTAAAAATCCTACAATGTGATTTTCTGGAGAACATTTTTCTCAATTTGTCTGTCATAGTTGACGTGTACCTATGATGAAAATTACAGGCCTCTCATCTTTTTAAGTGGGAGAAATTGCACAATTGGTGGCTGTTACGGATACAGGTATCCTGTGTCTTTTTGTGTTTTTCCTCTCCTTCTGCCCTAATCACAGGTGTCCTGTATGTTCCTGATTGGTGGTCGTTGGGGTGTCTGCTGATTGCTGAGGTGGACCAATCAGTGGACATTCCTCTGCATTGCACCACCTGTTTCTGGTTTTTCAATCACACATCCCATTGTTTAAAAGCCGGTCAGTTGTGTTTGTTGTTAGAAGACTATTTTCCGTATGTGAGTATGGATACTGTGGTGTCCTGTGTTTTGTGTACTCACTAATTTGCTGGTTACTCTGTTTGGTAACTTTGTGTGTTTCTGGGAAAAGGGGAAGTTAAGCAAGCTGCCCTTGGGCATACATTACCCGTAGAAAGAAAACTGTCTATAAACACTAGTTAGATCTGAGCGGACCACCCACTGTATTTTGGTATGATTAGCAGTAGTTTAGCGGTTCTTGAGGCAGGCAAGATCAGTTTAGGGGTGTTTTACACTATTGTTTCATTTCTTGGGTCCTGCTCAGCCCTTTTTCCCAAACATTTACCGTGTGTTCACAAATAAACATTTTATGTTTGACGGTAGTTTATGGTTGTCGTGTAGTTTTTGTTCTCCCTGTTCCATGTCACGATTCTAATTTGCATGATTTATGTTACGGGTCTCTTCTCCATCCACCCTAGACGTTTAAAGCCACGGGGTTCGTAACATAAAGTGGGGGCTCATCCGGGATCATTCTCATTGATACCCGTGCTACTCATGCAAATTAGTTAGTGTCTGGTTCAGTGTTGAGTTTGGCAGCTGTAACTAACTGGTTTTGTGTTCAGTATTCGACGGCTCGTGTTGCTAGTTTAGGATGGCTACTTTTGAGTTGGATGCATTTTTGGAAAACCCTACGTGGGAGGTTTTTGAGAATTGCCGTAGAGTGGATCTACAGGTTTTGGCTGACCACTTTTCTGTACCCATACCGAGGGGTTTAGTGAAAGCAGAAGTTAGGGAAGTAGTGTTAGAGATATTATTGAACGAGCGAGTGCTTGAATTACCGCCGCCTGCTGCTCCTGTAGGGGATGTGGTTGCTGCTCCTGTAAGCCCGTCGGTGTCTGAGGACGAGGCTAAGGCTCCAGCCACATTGCCCCGTTTTGACCCACTGTCCGACAGTGATGCTAGGATGGATGTCCGCTCGACACGGCTCCAAATGGAGGCGGAAGAGCGGGCACAAATCAGGCAAGACAAGCAGGAGACGCGTAAGATGGAGCAGGAGACGCATAGGCTAGAGGCAGAACAGGAGACGCGTAAGATGGAACTGGAGATGCGTAAAATGGAACTGGAGGCAGAAACAGCGAGGTTAGTCTCTGCTCGTACTATGCCTACTAGTGAGCCGTCCTCACCAGCTGTGTCGTCTGCTACGTTTGATATTAGTAGACAGATCACCTTGGTACCTGTGTTCAGGGAGTCAGAGGTTGATTCCTATTTCAGTGTTTTTGAACGTATTGCGGTAGCATTGAAATGGCCCGAAGAGGTATGGTGCCTATTACTGCAGTGTAAATTAACAGGTAAAGCCCAAGAGGTTCTGTCAGCGCTACCTCTTGAAGACAGCTTGAATTATGACGTGGTCAAAGCTACTGTTCTTCGTGCCTATGAGCTTGTTCCTGAGGCATATCGACAGAGATTTAGGTCTCATAAAAAGTATCCTACTCAGACTTATGTGGAGTTTGCTAGAGACAAAGGAAATCTGTTTGACAAATGGCACAGTGCTAGTAAGGTAACTGATTTTAACTCTCTACGGGAGTTAATCTTGTTAGAAGAGTTTAAAAATTGCTTGCCCGAACGCATTGTAGTTTATCTGAACGAACAGAAAGTATCCTCACTGTCAGAAGCGTCTGTATTGGCAGACGAGTTTGTGTTGACGCATAAGAGCGTGTTTTCGGCTCGTACGGAGAGCAGGGCCGCGGACTTGCTAACTTTTAGTCCTAGTCGACCAGCAGTACATCCAGCACGCCAAAAAGATGTGCGTCACTGTTTCTATTGTCATAAGGTGGGACATTTGGTTAATGATTGCTTTCTGCTAAAACGCAAACAGGGGATGCCTCAGCACGCCAGGCCGCCAACGGGTGTTGGGCTGATTCGTACGGTTGTAGGGCCGGAATCAAGACAGAGACCTCATAGTGAATGTGGTTTGAAAGTCCCAGTCCCAGATCCCAGTTATGAACCGTTCATTTTTGAGGGGTTTGTTTCCATATCAGATCATATATGTTGCCAGTAAAAGGTGTGACATTTATAATGGGCAACGATATTGGCGGAGGAAAGGTGATACCCGTATTGGAGGTATTGGATAAAAGTGACCGGTCTCTCTCCGACGAGCTGGCACAGGGTTATCCAGATGTGTTCCCCGCTTGTGCTGTCACACGTGCTCAAGCACGACAAGTGGGTGAAGTGATAGATTTGTCGAACACGATTCTATTCAGAGAGTGTGACCCAGAGGATAGTTCGGGTGCTACCTCTGGTAAGCTGGTGCAGTCTGACCAACAGCCCAGAGAAAGGAAGAAGGATGTGGAACTTGTTCCTGAGGCAATACAGTTACCAGTCACTCGTGAGCAGCTGATCGCAAACCAAAAGGTTGACATTAGCCTAGCTAAATGTTTTTCTAATGTTGTCTCAGAGGAGGAGCTAAATAAGAAAAACATGGCATACTTCATTGATGGTAATCTCCTCATGCGTAAATGGACATCCCATGTTGACGCTGGCGGAGATTGGAATGCTGTTTACCAAATAGTGATTCCTACAGCCTTTCGACAAAATGTTTTATCCCTCGCTCATGATCACCCGTGGTCCGGACATCTGGGAGTCACCAAGACTTATGATCGAGTTTTGCGACATTTCTTTTGGCCTGGTTTAAAACAAGATGTGGCTCAGTTCTGTCGGACTTGCCACACCTGTCAAGTAAGTGGGAAACCGAACCAGGTTATTCCTCCCGCGCCTCTTTGTCCCATACCTGCCCTAGGTGAACCATTCGAACATGTGATGGTTGATTGTGTTGGACCATTACCAAAAACAAAATCTGGTAACCAGTTTATGTTGACGATTATGTGTGTGGCCACCAGGTACCCAGAGGCCATTCCTCTGCGAAGGATTACTGCTCCGGTGGTGAGTAAAGCGTTGATCAAATTCTTCTCAACTTTTGGGTTACCTAAGGTGATACAAACTGATCAGGGTACGAATTTCCTTTCTAAACCTTTCAAACAAGTGTTAAAATCCTTGTCAGTTACACACCATGTGTCAAGCGCATATCACCCAGAGTCTCAGGGTGCGCTTGAACGTTGGCATCAGACACTGAAGTCTATGCTCCGTAAATATTGCTTGGAATCTGAGAAGGATTGGGATGAGGGAGTTCCTCTAGTTTTGTTTGCTGTCCGTGAGACAGTACAGGAATCCTTAGGGTTCAGCCCAGCTGAACTGGTGTTTGGACACACCATGAGAGGACCTATGAAAGTCCTTAAGGATCAGTTTTTATCACAAGAGTTGTGTGTGAAAGAAAATGTGTTGGACTACGTTAGTCGCTTTCGTGAGCGCCTACATGGTGCCTGTGCTCTAGCAAAGGAAGCGCTGTCTTCCTCACAGAGACGGATGAAACGGCACTATGACACCCAGGCTGTTTCTCGTTCACTGCAGCCAGGTGACCAAGTTCTTGTATTGTTGCCGGTGCCAGGAGCGTCATTGTCAGCACGTTTCTCTGGTCCTTATGTAATTGAAAAGAAACTAAGTGAAACTGACTACGTGATACAGACTCCTGATAGAAAATGCCAATCTCGTGTGTGCCACGTTAACATGTTGAAAACATACCACACCAGACCCGTCACTCAGATAGACAGTCCAGAGAAACTGGCCGAGTCGGCTGTCTCTATTGCTGCTACGGCTGTAGTGGGAGGTCATGTTAATGATGTGGACGGAGATGGTTTGGAGTTGCGCAATACTCAGCAGCAGTGTGCTAGATTGCCCAATTCAGAGATGCTGCTGTCTCTCCCGTCAAGCCTGATTCATTTAACGGACGGACAGTCAGATGATATTGTGAGACTATTACATGCACAAATGTGTTAGAACATGACATTAATGTTGGAAACGCTGCACCTATCAAGCAACATGCTTATCGTGTCAACGTCTCTAAAAGAAAGATAATGAGGGATGAGGTCGGTTATTTGCTAGAGAATAACCTGGCTATGCCAAGTTCAAGTCCTTGGAGTTCTCCGTGTATTCTGGTTCCTAAACCTGATGGGACATCCAGACTATGTACGGACTATCGGAAGGTAAATGCTGTCACAGTGCCCGACTCGTTTCCGTTACCCAGACTGGATGACTGTATTGATACTGTTGGTGCTGCTACTTATGTAACCAAACTAGATCTTCTAAAAGGTTACTGGCAGGTGCCGTTAACCTCACGTGCCTCTGACATCTCTGCCTTTGTGACCCCAGATCACTTTCTACAATATGCTGTCATGGCATTTGGGATGCGGAACGCACCAGCCACTTTCCAACGCTTGGTTAACACAGTATTGGCTGGAGTTCCTAATTGTAGTGCTTACCTCAGGGGCGGCCTGTTCAATAGGGCGATATGGGCGACGCACTGCCAAACGGGAAAAGGAAGGGATTTTTTTTCTAATCAATTATATCACGGCAACAGTAGTTATCAGTGTTGTAATCTATACGTCTGATCTGCCACAGTGCCACACTGCCACTAAATGTCGAATCAGGCTAAAGTCGTGCTTCAAATGGCTCCCCCCCCTTTTGGGGCGATTTCAGTCAGGTTGAAAATCGCCCAGAAGTCTGTCATAGACTCCCATGTAAAATCTATTTTTTTCAAATTTCAGAGCCTTCAATACAATCTCAATGGGTGTCTGTGGGCTTGCACTTACGCTTTCGTCATACGTTACGTAACCATGAACGTAACTGAGAAAAGAGCGGATTGTTTGAAAGAAGTTCCTTTTTGTCGGCGAACAAATGAAGATAAATTGGCAACGAAACAATTAGGACCTCCCAGACCAAATTTAATAATTCAACAGGTTTCTACTAAAGGCGGAAAGTCCTACACCCGAGGATTTTCCAAAAATTGGTACTGAACGAAAAAAGACATTGCCACTCACTCAACTGGATGAGGGATACAGGCTAGCTGTCCGCCGCCACAACGATGAGGTTAGTGTTGATAATCACAAGTTTACTGGAGAACTGAGACCAAGTAGAGACTTTGGACAGGGTGGATATGGTATAATAAAGGCAGTTTATTCAGAGGTAAAGATATCTGGAATCGCGTTCACGGACCCGTTCGTCAAACTCTTAGGGAGCTATAAATTAAGCCCCATTACTTACCATATCAGATAAGAGAAATTGCTGCAGCTACATATATTTTACATCCTGGCCCTACATAGTTCACTATTTGCATCACTTACCAAAATATTACATGTGGTCATATATGCTTGGAAAGTGGAGATGCCATAGAACGTCAAAAAAAGTAAACATTGCTGGAGACACATTGCCGTTTTGGAGAAGACATCGCGTTTGCTAGCGAAGAGATTTGTTGTGGCAAATGAACTTGGGCTGGGAATTGCCAGGAACCTCACGATAAGATATATGCATCAGCATTGCGAGTCTCATGATTCTATACGTATTGCGATTCGATACTGTGATTTTATTGCGCACCATATGTCTGTTGCAGAGGGATCAGAAAGCCATGAGAACGAGTTTTGATCAGTCATGGAAATAAAAGTGCTGAAAACAAATTGGCTCCCAATGTGAAAAGATTGAGAACAAGCTATGAAGGAACAATAATGGTGTTTTGGTGCAGGTACAGCCAACTAGCGCTAAAATATTGCGATATTGTCAATACAGTATATCGTAAAGTATCACTGTGTAACTCGATTTCTTTCACCCCAATCCCTCAAATTAACGGTAAATAACTGAATTGTTTGCCCCACATTTAGCTAAGATGATTAGCTAGCCAGCTAAAATGTTTTATTTAGTTAGCAGTCGCATCTACAATAGTTTACTGTCAATAACATGTCTCCGAAAATGACGTGGTGTCTCCAATTGTGTTGACATTTTACAATTGCGATGCGCATCCATGAGTATCCACTTTCTGTAGCTCAGCTGGTAGAGCATGGTGCTTGTAACGCCAAGGTAGTGGGTTCGATCCCCGGGACCACCCATACACAAAAATGTATGCACGCATGACTGTAAGTCGCTTTGGATAAAAGCGTCTGCTAAATGGCATATTTATTATTATTATTATTATTATCTGAAGAGAGCCCCGAAACATTGTGTGCAGACATTTTATGCAATAAATGAAGTAGGTTGAATCTAGTAGTTCTGATCTTCTGATTGGTCCTGATGAGTTGGGCGAGGTCCCCTCCAGGCTACTGTCACTGTTGCATTGGCTCTGAGTCGGGTTCTCTGTCTTCAAATGTTCAGCCTAAGAGAGGGGATTTTTGTGTGTGTGTGTGTGTGTGTGTGTTTAACAGTGATGATGTGTGTGTGTGTGTGTGTGTGTGTGTGTGTGTTTAACAGTGATGATGTGTGTGTGTGTGTGTTTGTGTGTGTGTGTGTCCTCAGAGCAAGAACTCGTGAGTTGGAAGAACTGAGAGGCCTATGGCGTGGGTGTTGTCCTTGGCCACCTGCTGACAAGGCTGACAAGATAGGACCCTTTTGTCCATTGTTATTGGATAGGAACAGAACTTATAACCAGCTCCTGACCTAAATAGATCTTAGCACAACATTTTACTCAACATATCATATTCCATATTCACTATAACAAATATATTTACTACGACATTAGCAAGAACCGCCACATCCTCAGCCGGCTAATCCAGTGTGTGAAGTTTTGCGGAGTGTTTGAGTTAGCTTTGCCGAGGCAAAGATGAAACTGAGGGCTCCACCAACCCTGGTAAGCCAACACTTTTGAGATCAGTCAATAAATGCTTCTGGTATTGACTTATATGCTGCCCCTGTCTTCATGTTGTTGCTGGACATATCTTTTTTTAAATGTGTGTAGGTCACCTAAATCATCAGAAAAATTGCCCCTCCTGAGAATTTTTTCAGGAGCCGCCACTGGCTTACCTTGATGATCTGGTAATTTATTCAACTGAGTGGTCTGATCATGTTAACACTCTAAGGGTAGTGTGTGAACGTCTAGCAGCCGCTTCTCTAACCCTGAACTTAGCAAAGTGCGAGTTTGGGAAGGCCACTGTTACTTATCTCGGTAAACAGGTCGGCCATGGTCAGGTGCGCCCTGTAGATGCCAAGGTCTCAGCTATAAATGCATTTCCCGCACCTACCACCAGAAGAGAGCTACGCCGCTTTTTAGGGATGGTTGGCTACTACCGTAGTTTCTGTAAAAATTTCTCTGCGGTAGTTGCTCCATTAACGGATTTGCTCAGTCCGGCGAGAAAATTTGTATGGTCTGAAGATTGTCGTACTGCTTTCAACACTGCTAAAGCACTCTTATGTAGAACTCCTGTTCTTGCTGCGCCAGATTTTAAACGACCGTTTAAACTGGAGGTAGATGCAAGTGCCAGAGGTGCTGGTGCTGTTCTACTGCAGCCGGACCAGAGTGGAGTGGACCATCCTGTCTGTTATTTTTCACGGAAATTTAACAAATGTCAGACAAACTATTCCACCATTGAACAAGAAGCTCTAGCTTTGTTGTTAGCTCTGCAGTACTTTGAAGTTTATGTTGGTTCCAGTGCATTACCAGTGATAGTGTATACTGACCATAACCCCTTAGTTTTTCTCCACCGGATGTACAACCAGAACCAACGCCTTATGCGTTGGGCACTTGTAGTGCAAAATTATAATTTGGAGATCCGCCACAAAAAGGGGTCGGATAATGCGTTGGCAGATGCTTTGTCTCGTGTTTAAAGAACTAGGTTTTTTTGTTTTGTTTGTTATCCCGTCAGGATGCTGTTGATCTTTTGAATTTTGTGTGTGTTTGATGGTACGTGTGTCGCAAACCATTGTGGTTTGCTCTTTTAAGGGTGGGAGTGTTACGGATACAGGTATCCTGTGTCTTTTTGTGTTTTTCCTCTCCTTCTGCCCTAATCACAGGTGTCCTGTATGTTCCTGATTGGTGGTCGTTGGGGTGTCTGCTGATTGCTGAGGTGGACCAATCAGTGGACATTCCTCTGCATTGCACCACCTGTTTCTGGTTTTTCAATCACACATCCCATTGTTTAAAAGCCGGTCAGTTGTGTTTGTTGTTAGAAGACTATTTTCCGTATGTGAGTATGGATACTGTGGTGTTTTGTGTACTCACTAATTTGCTGGTTACTCTGTTTGTTAACTTTGTGTGTTTCTGGGAAAAGGGGAAGTTAAGCAAGCTGCCCTTGGGCATACATTACCCGTAGAAAGAAAACTGTCTATAAACACTAGTTAGACCTGAGCGGACCACCCACTGTATTTTGGTATGATTAGCAGTAGTTTAGCGGTTCTTGAGGCAGGCAAGATCAGTTTAGGGGTGTTTTACACTATTGTTTCATTTCTTGTGTCCTGCTCAGCCCTTTTTCCCAAACCTTTACCGTGTGTTCACAAATAAACATTTTATGTTTGACGGTAGTTTATGGTTGTCGTGTAGTTTTTGTTCTCCCTGTTCCATGTCACGATTCTAATTTGCATGATTTATGTTACGGGTCTCTTCTCCATCCACCCTAGACGTTTAAAGCCACGGGGTTCGTAACAGTGGCTGACTAAATACTTTTTTCCCCCACTGTATATACACACACACACACACACACACACACATATATATATTGTGATGTCACGAGAGGCTGTGTCCTGGAGGGACGTTACATCCCCCTGAGGTGGCTGCAAACCCAGACAGCTATGGCTCCATCTGCTGGTATGGTCGGGAACTCCACCCCTCTATGGCCAATCTTCCCACGCAGCTGAAACAAATGAGGGGCTGATGAGCTGAAGGTTTGGGAAGGGAAGAGACACAGTCTCCAACCTGGGCTCTCTGGAGAACAAGAGTGCTGCACGTCCACTTCCA
Source organism: Coregonus clupeaformis (assembly GCF_020615455.1). NCBI lineage: Eukaryota > Metazoa > Chordata > Actinopteri > Salmoniformes > Salmonidae > Coregonus > Coregonus clupeaformis. The sequence goes on from NC_059220.1 coordinate 22,776,056, forward strand.
TGAGGAATATAAGGATTTGGAGATACTTACCTTTGGGAAATACTCACCTTTGGATATATGCACCTGTGGAAATACGTGAGAGATTTTTGGAAGGACTTTTTGCTGGGTTGGCCACTAGCTGCAACGTGGACTACAGTAAGGCTGGGGAAAAGTTATCTGAGCGAGTGAGAATTATGATTTTGGATGTGGAAGAGACATCCCTGAACTGTTAACCCTTAAAGAGCCACAAGAGAACAGAATTTGGTAATATTTTCGTTAATTTCCCAAGACCTATAATAAAATCCTTGTTTTGTTTGAACCTTGTCTCCTTGCACTACTTGAGCAATCCCGCTGAAAGCTGTGTAGCCTCTCGTGACGTCACAGATGGTGGAGAATACGGGCACGCTCAAGCGTTAATAGTGCATGTCAGAGGAGGATACCGAAGGTTTGATCACCCAGTTTTCCAAGTTGGCCGTAGGCTCCCCGCCCGACTGAAATGGAGGACATATTGAAAGCCCTTGTTGCTGGCCAGCAAGCCCAGATGCAAGCAAACATGGCTCTCTTGGAGGAGCAAAAGAAAGCCAACCTTCTGAAGGCAGAGGAATTGCAGTTGCAGAGACAGAGGGTGGTCCAAAATACCCGCCCAATAAAGGCAAGTGACTTTATATCTAAGATGGGAGCTACCGATGACATTGAGGCATACCTGCATGCATTTGAGGCCACGGCCACTAGGGAAGCCTGGCCCAAGCAACAGTGGGTTGGTCTGTTAGCCCCTTTCTAACCGGGGAATCGCTGAATGCTGTCCGGGACCTGGGCCCCTGACCAGGTTACTGACTATGATGCCCTGAAGTCTGAGATCCTCAGCAGATATGGACTCACAAAGTTTGGTATGGCCCAGCGCTTTCACAGCTGGACCTTCCAACCAGACCAACCTCCTCGGGCGCAGATGCATGAACTTGTCCGAATCGCAAGGAAATGGCTGGATCCGCAGAGGAATACAGCAGCGGCGGTGGTGGAGGCCGTTGTGGTGGATCGTTACCTACGCGCCCTGCCTTATGAGGCAAAACGGTTCATCAGTCAACAGGCCTTGACCACGGCTGATCTGACCGTGGAAGCTGTGGAAAAGTACCAGGCCACAGCGGAGATGCTGAATGCTTCCCGAAAAGACCCCAGGAGGGCGGCCCCCACCACAAATGGGAAGAACCCGTCCAAAGGACCCCAAGGTCTCGAACCCAGCCACGTCAGGACTTATCCCGGCTCCAGGGGGAGCCAGAAACCAGGCGGGTCCAAGAAGAGTACACCAGGAGGGGGAAACTCGACAGTGTTACCGGTGTGGGGAGATGGGACATATCTCCTGGCAGTGTGGGAAACCAGCCGATGAACCTATGCCCACTGCGAGTCCTCCAGCTCAGCACCCACACACCGTTTTGCCTCGCTCTTGGGAGTCGTAGATGGCGGCCCAGATCGACCCCCCACCTGCCCGGTAACTGTGAATCACCATGATGTGGAGGCCTTACTGGATTCTGGTAGCCGGGCCACCCTGGTGCGTAAGGATTTGGTGGGCCCAACGTGTCTGACCCCGGGGAAAGTCCTCCCAGTTTCCTGTGTCCATGGGGACACCAGAGAATACCCCATTACTGAACTTACAATGACCAGCACGCGGGGAACCATACACACGACGGCGGGGGTGGTTGATTCCCTCCCCGTCCCTGTCCTAATTGGACGAGACTGCCCAGCCTTTTACCCACTCTGGAGAGAGTCTCAGGAGAGGTTAACCCGAGTACCTCGGAAATGGAGAGGCAAGACTCATCCTGGGAAGGCTCCGGTGCAATCCTCCGAGTTACTCACTCCCGCCCGGGCTCTGATAGGGATGGCAGGTGCCCAGACCGACACAGAGACGGAGCTACAGAATCTGGACAAAGAACTGTCTGGTCTGAAGGGGACCGCTGAGAGGTATCGTTTGTTAAAGCAACAGTTAGACATGAAGACAGAAGAGTTAGATATCCTCCAGGCTAAACTCCAACAGAGCTCCTTCCCTAAGCAACAGGAGGAGCTGGAGAGGCTGCGCAGGACCATCGAGGAGTGTGAGGAGACCCTGCGCAGTAGTAAGGAGGTCCAGAAGAAGGCAGAGGAGAAGTACAAGGTGTTGGAGAACAAGATGAAGAATGCGGAGGCAGAGAGAGAGAAGGAACTGAAAGCTGCTCAACAGAAGCTAAACTCTGCTAAAACCAAGGCTGATGCGTTCAGTAAGAAACTCAAGGAGAGACAACAGGAGGCTGAGTCCCTGGTCCTAGAGTTGGAGGAGTTGAAGAGAGAGCAGTCTGGCAAGCACCACGGCAATGCGGACGCCCTCTCCCGGCGTGATGCCTTCTTCGCTGCCTTTACCCGACGAGACGTCGGTCCCGAGGAGGGGGATGTGTGATGTCACGAGAGGCTGTGTCCTGGAGGGACGTTACATCCCCCTGAGGTGGCTGCAAACCCAGACAGCTATGGCTCCATCTGCTGGTATGGTCGGGAACTCCACCCCTCTATGGCCAATCTTCCCACGCAGCTGAAACAAATGAGGGGCTGATGAGCTGAAGGTTTGGGAAGGGAAGAGACACAGTCTCCAACCTGGGCTCTCTGGAGAACAAGAGTGCTGCACGTCCACTTCCATGAGGAATATAAGGATTTGAAGATACTTACCTTTGGGAAATACTCACCTTTGGATATATGCACCTGTGGAAATACGTGAGAGATTTTTGGAAGGACTTTTTGCTGGGTTGGCCACTAGCTGCAACGTGGACTACAGTAAGGCTGGGGAAAAGTTATCTGAGCGAGTGAGAATTATGATTTTGGATGTGGAAGAGACATCCCTGAACTGTTAACCCTTAAAGAGCCACAAGAGAACAGAATTTGGTTATATTTTCGTTAATTTCCCAAGACCTATAATAAAATCCTTGTTTTGTTTGAACCTTGTCTCCTTGCACTACTTGAGCAATCCCGCTGAAAGCTGTGTAGCCTCTCGTGACATCACAATATATATACACACACACACACACAAATATACATATAAATATATATACATACACATATATATATACATATATACAGTGAGGGAAAAAAGTATTTGATCCCCTGCTGATTTTGTACGTTTGCCCACTGACAAAGAAATGATCAGTCTATCATTTTAATGGTAGGTTTATTTGAACAGTGAGAGACAGAATAACAACAACAAAATCCAGAAAAACGCATGTCAAAATTTTTTATAAATTGATTTGCATTTTAATGAGGGAAATACGTATTTGACCCCTCTGCAAAACATGACTTAGTACTTGGTGGCAAAACACTTGTTGGCAATCACAGAGGTCAGACGTTTCTTGTAGTTGGCCACCAGATTTGCACACATCTCAGGAGGGATTTTGTCCCACTCCTCTTTGCAGATCTTCTCCAAGTCATTAAGGTTTCGAGGATGACGTTTGGCAACTCAAACCTTCAGCTCCCTCCACAGATTTTCTATGGGATTAAGGTCTGGAGACTGGCTAGGCCACTCCAGGACCTTAATGTGCTTCTTCTTGAGCCACTACTTTGTTGCCTTGGCCATGTGTTTTGGGTCATTGTCATGCTGGAATACCCATCCACAACCCATTTTCTATGCCTTGGCTGAGGGAAGGAGGTTCTCACCCAAGATTTGACGGTACATGGCCCCGTCCATCGTCCCTTTGATGCGGTTAAGTTGTCCTGTCCCCTTAGCAGAAAAACATCCCCAAAGCATAATGTTTTCCACCTCCATGTTTGACGGTGGGGATGGTGTTCTTGGGGTCATAGGCAGCATTCCTCCTCCTCCAAACACGGCGAGTTGAGTTGATGCCAAAGAGCTCCATTTTGGTCTCATCTGACCACAACACTTTCACCCAGTTCTCCTCTGAATCATTCAGATGTTCATTGGCAAACTTCAGACGGGCATGTATACGTGCTTTCTTGAGCAGGGGGACATTGCGGGCGCTGCAGGATTTCAGTCCTTCACGGCGTAGTGTGTTACCAATTGTTTTCTTGGTGACTATGGTCCCAGCTGCCTTGAGATCATTGACAAGATCCTCCCGTGTAGTTCTGGGCTGATTCCTCACCGTTTTCATGATCATTGCAACTCCACGATGTGAGATCTTGCATGGAGCCCCAGGCCGAGGGAGATTGACAGTTATTTTGTGTTTCTTCCATTTGCGAATAATCGCACCAATATACATCTGATTGATTGATTGCTTCTGTGGACAGGTGTCTTTTATACAGGTAACAAACTGAGATTAGGATTACTCCCTTTAAGAATGTTCTCCTAATCTCAGCTCGTTACCTGTATAAAAGACACCTGGGAGCCAGAAATCTTTCTGATTGAGAGGGGGTCAAATACTTATTTCCCTCATTAAAATGCAAATCAATTTATAACATTTTTTAGATGCATTTTTCTGGATTTGTTTGTGGTTATTCTGTCTCTCACTGTTCAAATAAACCTACCATTAAAATTATAGATTGATCATGTCTTTGTCAGTGGGCAAATGTACAAAATCAGCAGGGGATCAAATACTTTGTTCCCTCACTGTATATATAAATCTAATCAAGTCAAAGCACAGTTGTTATATGCCTATATGACAAGCAATCTGCTCATTATAAGGAGGAGGCCAGAGGGGAGGGTTGGCATTTAAGGATCTACTGACTAGTGCAGTATAAATTACAGAGCTCGCAGCCCTTTCTGTCATGAGATAAGTTGGACAAGACCTGGCATTTAAGAACGCTGTCGGCACCCAATCCAATTATCCAAGTTATTTTTGATGAAGATCAATTCAGTCAACAAGTATCCTGCAGCAATGCAATGCATTCTGTCTTGTGGGAAACAAAACATTTGTATTTTTCAAATGTTAGCCTTTTATAAAGCCTACAGTATATGTAACTGTATTTTGCTGCTATCAAATGAGCACGTCCAGAGAGGATTGCATTAAAGCTGATTACACATTGATGAATATTGGCACGAAAGTAAAAATACCTTTTCAGAGTCTGAAGTCTGAAGTGTTGGCATACACATGTCTTCTCTAGATGGTTTGAGTTCTCCTGAGGGAGCGGTTTAGTGGTTTTGCTCCTCCATCCTCTACTCCAGTCTATCCCTGCATTGATTAACTGACAAGAAAGAAGCTCTACATCATCCACTTCCTGTCTTGCTGACTCAATTTGATTCCAGCAACCACAGAACAAACATCACACAGAATTCAGGATAAGACCCTCTTGCTGTCTTTTGCTAATCAAGATAGATTGGTTATGTTTACCTTATTACAGTACCATACAGTGTAGTATACAGTGTAGACTATAGAATGAAGTACTCATACCCACTAAAGACTTGCCATCTTGTGACAGGTCTTTCTTGTAAAATAGATTTTTTAAACCATTGGGATAACCTGTACATGATATAAAGGATACATAAACTAAAAAGACTAAAATGGTTTCATGAGTTTCTGGGTTTGCCCTTAAGTAATTATATCAATTTCAAAGTAACTACTGATATTTAATAATGTTCAATAACATCAAAATATGGTCCCTCAGTGTTATTATTTTAAACAAAGCTTTATACAGCGCTGACTTGTTTGTCCTCATTACTGCATTCTAAACTGTAGAGGTGTATTGCCATCTAGTGGCAGAGTTGATAATGTAAGAATAATGTGATTTACCCAAATACTGCATATTATTACTTGTGCATCAACACATGACAATTAGGGAGTTAAGTGGTTTGGGGGTTAAGTGGTTAGAGAATTAAATACTAAAAACACCATGTAATATCATACAATATGTGTCAGGATATGATATCATTAACATAAATAACAAATGAATACAATGTTGATACTAAAGTAATTACAGCATTACTACATGTACAAATGTCATAATGTAAAGTGTTTGTTAGTGATGCTGGAGTGTGGAAGTACATCAGGCTGGAGTGTGTGAAGTGGATGTGCCGTATGCTAATGAGGGGGCTGGTGTAAGGCCCAGAGAGCAGGGCTGGCTGGGGATCAGAGGGCAAAGTGGAGTATTGTGCTGTCAACACAGTGACCGATTGGCAACCAAGAACCAGGGAGGTTGTTGTGGTTACGACGGTGATTGTGGTGTGTGTGTGTTTACAATCTGATCTGTCTACTAACATCAACACAAAGTTACAAGAGTACCGGTAATAAGTGTTATTACACAAGGATAAGAGCAAAAGTGTTTTACAGTGATTGACTTTGATTTGATTAGTGCTTCCTTTCCAGTCATATTTCTGATGAGGTTCAGCACATTATTATTCTATAATCTACCCTGGCCTGTGTCCCATAACATACAATCTGAAATGGCTGACAAACCTCTCTTCCATCCATCTTACTCAAAATGGCATGAGGACAGGTACACATAGTGGGATTTATTGTTTACTGGTGCCACTATACTTCCTCTTTCTCGCTCTCAGTCACTTCAAAAGCACAGGAGTAGGGCGACAGGGGAGGGGTGCACCATTGTTAATTGGCCCTTTAAGAGGAACAGAGAGGTGAACAAAGAAGAAGAGAGGGGGACAGTAGGGTCCTGTTGCCTCTCCAAGGGTGAACAGCCCGAGCAGAGGACTAGTCAAGATACAGTATATGTGATTCACACATTATGGAGGTTATATATCCTGAGAGAAATAACAAGTTAGTATAGTATTAGTCATAAAACATGACATGCCTATAGAGCCATTGCATTGCAGGTGCAAACATTAAAATATATTCACTTTTAATATGACTCTGAGAAGTCAGTAAATATGAATATCACATGCCCTGCAGTCAGGGCTGAGGGCAGCAGAGCAGTATTGTGGTTATAGTCATGGGGTGTAGGTTACTTACCAGAAAAACTGTTGCCTCACATCTCATGCCACACTGATGCAAGAGATGGTGGTTCAATGGAACGATAGGTACTCTTTTTTTCTTCAATGAGGGGATGGACCTAAATTAGCATTTCACAAGTCCCCTTTTCCTCCTCTATTGCAACCTTCCCCGCAGAGCCCTTGCTTTCCCCGGGGATTGTCCTGTTTTTGGCACTTGTTGCCGTTGGCAGGGTGACAGTATTCGAGTGTGCAAACTTGTGCTATTGTCCGCGGGCCAGAAGGAGCCATGGAGACCCACTAATATGACACAGGAAAATGTTTGCTGATGGCAATTCTATGGGCTTTGTCTAACTCTTTCTCCTTCATGACGACTCGATTTAAGTCTCTAAATGTTTGACTACAAATGCAGGAGTGCTATCCAGCTCCTTTCCTTTTGTCCCGCGAGGTTTGAATGAGTAATTCAGCTTTTGTGTTGCTCGATTGAGGGGGCAAACAGAAAGACAAGATTCTTGAGCGCTCAAGCCCCCTTTCCATGGATATGTGCTCTTTAGATCCCCCTCCCCACCAAATCCTACATCTGACACCACTCTGGAAGGGGGGGTCTAGATCACAACAGTTGAAAGTAGCCAAACTAAAATTGTCTCACAGTGATGAAGCATGCCCATACCATTAACAGCCTATGTCAGACTAATCATGCACGGTAGTTCTTGGAGCATATTTAGAAGTTTGGATAAACTATTGTAAGGGTGTTCCATGAGCGCGCGGAAGACCGGGCAGAAATATTGCATCTATTAGCTGCTTTTCTTGGAGGATCTCCGTGACAACAATTTGCGATGGCAAAGAATTCAATACCGGGGGCTTGGAGGCTGATTGGGGTGCATTGTGAGGGGACTGAGGTCGCTGATTGGTTCAAGGAAAGCACCAACACTACACGCAGTTTATATTCATTCAACTTGTTGAAGCACTCAGACTGCTTCTGGGAGAGAGACAGGAATGAGAATCCTCAACAGGGGACATGGTAAGTTGTATTTGTGGTTATGAATGGATAACTTGCAACCTACGTGTTGTTAGGCTATGCGTAATTGTGTAATTACTGTTTTATTAGGCCATATGCGTAATTGTGTGATTATTGTGGTATTCCTCATGAACAACGAATAATGTGAGTATATTGAGTTCTAAATATTTTTATTACATTTCTTATAACTTATGATGCCATTTATTTTTTTCTCAGATTTTAAAGATGAAGAATAATATAATTTGCATGGACTTTTTTGGTAGTAGGCCTATGGATTAAAATATTTGCACTGTAAAATGGCAAGTGCAGACAGTGAGGTGAAAACGTTACTGAACTTTGTAAACTTGGCATCCAGTGACATCAAGGCGGCTCTGGACAAATCAGCCCCTTGCAGGCGCTCTGTGGACCACAGGAAATACCTGCAGAAACAGCTCAAGCGTTTTTCTCAGAAATACGCTCGGATGCCCAGATGCCACACACACAGGTCCACGGAGTCTGGCATTGCCAAAGCCGTGGTGGACAAGTCCAGCGCGTATTCCTTGGAGACAATTCACCCGAGCATGACGTGCATCAATGAAAAAGGGGGTTCGGATGCGCAAGACGTGGAGAACGCAAGGATGGCTCAGAACCCAACTGTAGATAGTGATAACAGTAAGCAAGATCAGGTTCCCATGAGGAAACGTCAACTCCCTGCATCATTTTGGGAGGAACCCCGATTAGCCCAAACCAACGTAGACTCTTTGCAGTATGGATGGAAAAAGAGCCAAGGTGTGACAGGAATCAACGAGGTTGAAAAAAGAAAAAAAGCTCACGAGGAACCAACACCGACCTTGTTTCTCTCCAATCGACGCGGCTCTGTCGAGAAAGAACCGCTCAAACTGGACTTGGCCTCTCACAACGTCAATGTGTGCGGTTGCTGTCCGTTTCAGTACCACGGACACCACGTCTTCCAGAGTCACATAGTTGTTCCACAATCGGCTGTGGGACTCTGGGGGAAAGCCACAGTGGCTGAAACGGAAACACCGGACATGGCACACCGACATAAGAACTACACGCATGTCGTGGTCAAACCCATACCGACTAAACCCACGGTCCCGCCATCCATTTTCAGTGTGTTTGGGTTCATTTAAACACAATTACGGACGTATAAACATAGGTTAATAATTGCCTAAGCAATAATGAAGATGTAAATATTAAGTTGTTTAGTTCGCTATGCCGGTTATTTCTTATTTTAAACTTGGCATTTCTCTTTTTTTAAAGGGTAGTCAAAGCACTTACTTTTCTTTCAAATTTCAGACCAAACATTTCTGCTTGGAATACTTGCACCTTTACCACTTGGGTTCCATAAAGTCTAATAGGAATTTATTATAAAATCATAGCACCGTCTCAAACTGAAAAATGTAGACTACTTCATCTTTCTAATTTTTAAAATGGAAGGGAACTTGTGTTGATATAGGAATGGAGTGACATTCGAGGTTGTCCATTCTTTTATTAATTGTGATAATCTATGCTAAAGGAGAGGTATACGGGTGTGTTGATTACCTCATGGTGTATATATTTCTTAAATACACTGGTTTAAAAATGAATTGATCGAAATTACTTGTAGTTCACTGGTGTTTGTCAACAAACGGTAAACACAGATATTTAGATTTTTTTTAGTTGGTTCCAACACCTTTTTCAATAGCCTACAGGATTCATACATTTTGGCACTGACATTTACAATATGTTACAACAACAACTCGACTATAATATACACTCATTACACTAGGTCTGTTGAAAACACACTTTCAAAACATATTACAAAATCAGTGCTGAATATCAACAAGTAAATTCCATCCAAGCAAGTACACTTCATAAAACATGACATTTTAGTCATTTAGCAGAAGCTCTTATCCAGAGCGACTTACAGTTAGTGAGTGCATACATTTTCCATACTGGCCCCCCAACATCACATTGATTGTCTCCCTTTGTTCGCTTGGGCCTAAACATCTGAATGACAGGTATTTTAAAAGCTTACTTTGAGTTCATTTGAGCTCAGTTTTGCTGCACTTCTTCAGGGGACTATCAACTGCTGTGCCTTTATCTATCATCATTCGTCAGGCCATCCACTCAGAACTGCAGCTCACTTCCACTCTATGTGCACACAACACACACATTCTATGTGCACACGACACACACATTCTCCCCAATCATCACTACCCCATAAATACAGTAAAAAATAATCCTGTAAACTGGTAATATACTATAAGGCACAACACACAGGAACACTGACAAGCCTTATTTGCCATCAGGGCAGAAGTCATCAAAGCTGTGTCTGGTCAGGCTGAGGTACTGCAGCAGTCTATCTGGGAGGGGTAGGCTGTCCAGAGACCTGAGTCTGGACACACCCATCTGCTCACGGATCCTTAGCCTGCACAGGTGCATCAGTGGACGGGCTGACACTGAGGAAACAGTAGGGGACGCTGTGTTAGATTGTCCCACCTGTTTGTGTGTGTGTGTTCATTGATGTACTCACATGACTTGGTCTTGATGCTGGGCCATTCCTGCCGTCCATCCAGGAGCTTGGTGAGTCTGGCACACAGTTGAACATTACCAACGTAGTCCAGCAGTAAGTCTACGATGGGCCCTGCCCAGTTACGCACAGATGGAGATGAGATCAACTCACAAAACTAAGGGATATAAGAATGAACAGAAAGAAAAGATAATGAGCATCATGCCAAGAAGAAAAAAGGCTATTTATCAAGGTCCCAGAATAATAATAATAAAGTAGGAGCCTACTTTGCCTTACCTGTACTTTACTGGCAACAGGTCCTGTGCAGGTTAAAAGAGACATGTCATTGGTGGGCAGTACAGTGTTGATGTCGATGACTATGCTGCCCATGCTGTCCTGGGCTGGGTGTGGGCTGCAACCATAAGCACATCTGAAGTAGGCCCATGCATCACAGCCATTATCCAAAAGGCACTTGAGAAGAGGTAGGTTATTCATACAGAGTATGATAGCACCAGGGAAGGTGGTAGGACAGGCTGGGATGCTGGTGTTAACGTCAGCCCCATGCTCCAGCAGTAGAGAGACAGTCCTGGTACAACCCCGTCTTACAGCTGCTAGTAGAGGGTTGACTGGGTCCAGGCTCAGATTAGCACCAGCTTTCAGTAACATTTCTACTGTTTTAGTGCTGCCATTGGAAATGGCAAAGTAGAGTGCTGTGGCGCAGTGATCCGAATACTGCATGGAGCGATTGTGGGATAGTGTGGCGTTGACATCGGCACCTGTCTTGAGCAGTATGGCTGTGACCATGTCCCGGTTGTGCTCTGCAGCCAGGTGGAGGGGGCTGATCCCGCTGTGGCGAACTCTGGCCCGACTGGTGACTGGGACAAGCAGGGACACAATACTGGAACAAGGGGACATTAGTACTGTACATAAGAGTAATACAAGAGAGACACGACAGGAGGAATATAGTGCACTCGTACATACTCATGGTGTCCATACTGAGCAGCAACGTGTAGAGGTAGGAGTCCTGTCTTGGTGGGTTTGTTGGCATCTGGGTTGTGAGAGAGTAGCAGCTCCACTATCTCCCTGTGGCCATTTTTACTGGCCTCATACAGGGCTGTAGCATCATCACACGTCTGCATGTTGATGTCAGCACCTGAGGAAAAAGAACACACCGTCAGTGACTTTGCAGAAAACTGAATGACTGTAATAAGAATGAATGTATCACCTCATTATTAGGAGTTTTCATTGTCTGTGTGAATAAGGTGATTACAGTAAAAAGCCATATAGCAGGGGTGTATTATAGGGCCAACCATGTCATCTGTTACAGCATTACACACACTGTAACCTACCTTTCCTAATGAGGTATCGCATGGCCTCTACACATCCTTGCTGGGCTGCTACTATGAGTGCTGTGATGCTGTAGGTATTGGGAGGGTTAATGGTGGCTCCTGCCCTAACTAGCATCTCACAGATCTCTACGTTGTCCCTGCACACTGCCTCGTGGAGGGCTGTCCAGCCCCGGTTACACCTCTGGTTCACTGTGGCACCGTATGACAGGATGAGGCTCACCATGTCCACGTTCTCCCACTCACACGCTGGAAGGCATCAAAGGACATTGGGTTAGACAGACTGGCAGAAGACACCATGCTTCAGTATAGGCCTACATATTCCTCAAAACCACTATCTCATGTTATAGCCACGTGGGGAGCTGTACCTTTGTATAGGGGAGTCTCTTTGTTCTTGCTGCTGATGTCAGGGTCTGCCCCTGCCTGTAGAAGGCATTGCACACAGGACAGTCGCTGACTGGAAACTGACAGGATTAGAGCAGTCTGTTCCTGGAGGGTGCGCTTGTCAACTGATCCTGGTTGGGCTGGAGTGGAAATAATATACACATAAACAAAATGCTTTAACATCCAGTCTATAATTCAACCCCAATTTAAGTTAGCGCCATTAACATAGGCAAGGGTTTGCATTTCAAGACTGTTAAAATGATGCTCTCAATGTGTACCTTTCAGCAGTGCCTTTATGCATTCAGCTTGGCCACAATGTGCAGCCTCATGCAAAGGTATCCATCCTTCTTTGTTCTCTTTCATCAGGCTGAGTGGTGCAGCCACTGACAGCTCTTTCACAGCTTGAGCATCTCCTCTCTGGATGGCAAACACTATTGGATCTACATCCCTACAATGAAGAGGGAAGGCAAATGACTTGAAGAGAATGCAGAATGTAGGTTAATAGATGCAGGTTTATGATACCGAGTTCTCTCATAAATCTAGTTGTTCATATTTTTAAATAAAGAGTAGGCAAATCCGTGATTTTATTTTCCATAGTTTAGATATAATGGCAATAATGTATGGTCCTTGTAAATCAATAAATATTATAATTTATTATATAAAATATAAAAAAATTATAGACTGAAACAGGGATAGCCAGGGTTCAGCGGTGCTTTGAGATTATTTTAGGACGATATTGACATGTGAAGATATTGACATGTGAAGGCATCATCCGCCCAAAGAAACAGGCAAATTGCATCAGGATACTTTGGGCATCTGTTCTCCATCACCCCGTTAGTTTTTATTATAACATTTGCCAACTGGCAGGTGTTTTTATATTTTGGTACACTTCAAATAGGTGTTATATTAATTTGAATGGAATTTTCAATAACTTTAAATGTAAAAAAATGCCCATGGTTATTTTAACAAAATTATTAACCCAACTCCATTCGTAAAAAAGTGAAATGATGGCTTCTTCACCATACAGTATTTGTGCAAACATGCTGACAGCATGGAAATCTTAACACTATGAGCATAAGTGCCTATTGCCTAAGCCTTGAAAACTACATCTTTATAATAGCCTACCACATAATGATGCTCTTCAGAGAGTTTGATGCCTATGGCTACTGTATATCCCACCATATAGTGAGTGATAGGGGCTCAGAAGTTTATTTAAATTATCTTGGTTGAAACTATATTAAATAAAATGAATACATACAGGACATATCTTCTTTGTAAGGACTCACCTTAAGATCTTGATGGATGAAGGGATTGTAGGCAGAGTCTGATAGTTAGCTATGTCTGCGTTATCTTCAATATTTAGTCTATGGCATAGTGTTATGGACAGGCTGGCTGGGATGGTCACATTGGTGGTCACCATATTGCCCTAAACAACTAGGTTACCCAGCACTTCCCTGTTGTCCTCATAGCCCAGTGATGAGCATGTTGGTCCTCGAGTTGCAACACATGGACCTGGAAGGAAGTTGACAGGATGAATGAATTCATCATAAAACTAAATATTCCTCTCAGTCATCAAACATAGAATTGAGAATTTCCATTTAAAATCCTGCAGTCATGAAATAAGAAGGGAGAGATGATTAATGAAAGAGGTGGCATGCAAAATCAAAGGCAGCAAATGGTAAATCCTGGAACAAATGATGTACACATACAGTCATATAAGTTTTCCGCATGTGGAGTAACCTAAGAGCCAGGCACTCCTTTTGCGAGAGAGAACAGCTATCTGTGCTGCCAGACTAGGGAGCAAGCAGCCCCAGCAGTGGTGATGCCTTTTAAGGGCATGTTTAGCTTTGTTTGGTTCCACTTGATTCCGCTGCTATTATTAAAGGCCTCTCTGGCTTGAGGGCTTACATGGCTATGGCAGAGGTTATGAAGGAGTATTACAATCATACACACAACAGCTTGAATTACAGTCCCTGGTGATAACATCTGTAAAACTTTTGTGACACATAAGATAAATCACTCAGTGAAAATAAAATAAACAGTCAACATCCAGAAATAACAAGATTAGCTCTACAAAAACGAAATTTTCAAATCTATTGGGGGAAGTAAATAGCCTTCTCCAGTATATAAAAAATGATTTCAGACAAAGGCTAGAACATATTTATAGATAAACTATAATAAAATATTATGCAGTAAATGCTGAACTTCTCTATCTTTGAATTCCCAAAGCTCTATCTGACAGTCTCAGAATAGCATTCCTACTCAAGAGCACCCAAAAGCATATCTCCAATATCTGTTAGTAGACAATAACACTGGTTGAGGCTGTGGGTTCATTGGGACTGATTGCTATTTCCTGTCTAACTGTCAAGTCTTGACAGTCAAGTAAATGTGTCTTGGTCTGGTTAAGATCCAATGTCATACCATTACATATTATAACATGACACCACCACTGTAACCAGCATAATGTTTACTTCTGAAGAGTGAGAAAATCCTGGTTTTAAGTTGTAAGACATGTAACTATTACTGCCTTTCTGAACAACAGGTTTATCAACATATCTCCTTAAAACAGGCTTAGCAACTTGCTAAATTATATTTTCAGAAAATTGCAGCGAATCAGCTGTTGACAGTTAGACACTGTTGGAAACGTTTGAGGTGCAGATTATAAACTACCCATTTCAACCCAAAGTGGTATTAATTTGATACTTTGTTTAATTGAAACTGTAGCCTACGGACTTGGCTGAAATAAAATATTTCATTTTTGGTGTCAAATGAACTCAGCCTGGTCTCAGACTAGACAACATAGTAAACATAAATCCCAAAACACTAAAATCATTAGTATGATATGTTACCTTTAGTATGGTTATATATGACAGATAGTTACTTAAAGCAAAAATGAAAGGAGGGTGGTTGGTCGGGTGGGTTTATAATGCGAACGTCTAGCAACCCAAAGGTTGCGAGTTTGAATCTCATCACAGACAACTTTAGCATTTTAGGTAATTAGCAACTTTTCAACTACTTAGCAGGTTAGCTAATCTAACTCTAACCCTTTTAGCTAACCATTCCCCTAACCTTAACCCCTAGCCTAGCTAACGTTAGCCAGCTAGCTAACGTTAGCCACCTAGCTAGAATTCGTAACATATTGTACGTTTTGCAAATTCGTAACATATAATACGAAATGGGTGATGGACATCCACAAATTAATCCACACCATACGAAATGTAACATACCATACTAAATGGAGTCTCGGATTTACATACAGAATAATACGAAATGCTCTGAGACCAGGTTGATGAACTAGATCCAGTCCTACTCATCTGCAAAATTATCTGAAGTCGATACAGAATCAAGAAAAATGCTGGCGCCAATCAAGTAGGCTGGATACCTTACAATTACTGACAATTCATGCAGATATCTATATATTTAAAATGAAATGTGTAAGAATTGTTCTATTTAGATTGAGACAAAGTTTATGATCTGTTTGCAATGTCAGTCTTAATAATTTATAAAGGCTACTGCCTTTTGTGGAGTACCTTTCACTTGCTTTCCATCTGTGAAATAGAATGCCTCCCGGGCAGTTGCTATGACAACCGAGAAACGAATCCGCTCGCATTCCCTCTCGCCTCCCCCCTGGTTGCTCGGCAACATTTAACACAAGTTCAGGAGAACACCCAATCTGGAAGACCTTTGTTGCTCTCTTGTTCGTGTGCACGGAACAATTCTTTCAGGAACACAACAACTGCTGCGTTTTATAATATTATTGGAGTTCTGTTTCTCTCTCAAGGATCATACCTATTTTATAAAATAAAAGTTGCAACGCCTAAAAATATGGAGACTCTTCCTTGTATAAATAAAGATGATCCTCGTCTAAGGCTGAAAGTGGAGAATAGAATGAAAAACATTTTCGTAACGCAATTTGAGGAAACTAGGTATGTTACAAACAACATTTATAATTTTATGCATTATGAACGATAATTATAGCACATCTGTTCACCTTCTGTTTTGCAAATCTTTTGGGCCACAATCATTATGTCTTGATACATTTTAATCGAATAATCATATCGTAGGTCCATGACAATTGGATGCATCATGATTTGCATTTTAAATATATTGCACAATTATGCAGCTCAAGTTTAGTTTGTAATGGACTACCAATTTCAGCACTACATTGCCATTAAACGCTTGAATTATATATTTCCCCTGACATAGAGAAGAATATGAAAATGTCAATCACATACCGGTTATAACAGAGGTAAGTAGTCCTAATTATATTTTATTTGAACACAAAACATAGGCCAGTGTCTTGGTGTAGATACATTTGATGTGCATCATTCTTATGACCAGTGATTTCCCATGTAGACCGCTAGCAGAGTCCTGGAGACAGGAGTGAACACATTACAGAGAACCCTTGTCCTGAAGAAGCAGGTGGAGGTGGATGAAGTGGATAGGCAGCTGACACAGAAACGGCAGGAATTCAAAGGCCGCATGCAGGCCCTTGCACAGAGGAGGGCAGAGCTAGAGCTAAAACAGCAGGCGGTAAGTTACATTTAAGCAATAAGGCCTGAGAGGGTGTGGTATATGGCCAATATACCACGGCTAAGGGCTGTTCTTATTCACGACGCAACGCGGCGTGCTAGGACACAGCCCTTATCCGTGGTATATTGGCCATATATCACAAACCCCCGAGGTGCCTTATTGCTATTATAAACTGGTTACCAATGTAATTAGAGCAGTAAAAATAAATGTTTTGTCATACTAGACAAGTCAGTTAAGAACAAATTCTTATCCCCCAAAAAAAAAAAAAAAAAAAAAAATACTTATTTACAAGGACGGCCTACACCGGCCAAACCCGGACGACGCTGGGCCTATGGTGCGCCGCCCAAGGGACTCCCAATCACGGCCGGTTGTGGAATCGAACCAGGGTGTCTGTAGTGATGCCTTAAGCACTGAGATGCAGTACCTTAGACCGCTGCGCCACTCAGCGTTCAAGGCTCGAACGACCCAGTTTATAATACACAATTCCCGATGAGCTAAGGCATTTCAATACCATGGACAGGTGAAATGATACAGATACTGTATAGGTTTAACATAGAACCAATATATACAGTAGTGACCTGCTTATGTGTACATCATCTCTTGACTCTTTTCCTTGGGTTTATGATTTCATCCAGACTAAAGACAGAGCTAAGAAATTTGAGAAGTTTGTTGAGGACAATGAAGTGAAGCGCCGTCGGGCCCTGAAGAAGTACCAGGTAGCGAGGACGCAGAACGATCTGAAGCAGAACGAGAAAGAGGAGCTCACTGAACAGCTGGAAAAACTGCAGGCCAGGTGAATGGGAGCTGGATTTTGGATTGGGAAACTTCTTGCCCAAATACTTGTTGGTCACACTTCACCTGATATATTTTTTCCCAATCCTTACAGGCAGCAGTATTTAAAGGACAGGGTGACCATGTATAAAATGTACGAAGACTACATGATGAAAATGTTAGATTTCCTCCCGGAGAGTAAGTTCATGTTTCTCTTAGTTGAATATATTTTCTTAGTTAATTCTCTTAGTTGAATCAATACCTGGATCTAGAAAACTATTGTTTGGTCGAAATGTTGAGAAATTGTATTTTTGCCTCCAACAAATAAACATAAAATGACATAGTGTTGGTTGTGAGGTACAATACAATAAGGAAGTTTGTTTCTTAACCTGGCTGTGAATGTAGATTACCTGGAGTATGGGGCAGACTCCCTGGTGATGCCCATCATCCGGCGCCATGAGACCCTGTCCCTCACCCATCAGGACCTGGTGGAGCGCCTGGGTCAGCTGGTGGAGGAGCTGGAGCAGGGCCAGCGTAGCCTGGACAGCCTGAAGCAGGAGCACAACACCAACAAGCTGGTCAGACATACACATACATGCTTAGAAATACATGAACAGTACTTTCAGAAAATATTCATACCTCTTGACTTTTTCCACAGTTTGTTGTGTTACAGTCTGAATATAACATTGATTAAATTGAGATTTTGTGTCACTGGCCTACACACAGTACCCCGTAATGTCAAAGTGGAAATGTATTAAAAATGAAAAGCTGAAATGTCTTGAGTCAATAAGTATTCAATCCCTTTGTTATGGCAAGCCTCAATAAATTCAGAAGTAAATATTCGCTTAACAAGCCACATATTAAGTTGCATGGACTATAATAGTGTTTAACATGATTCTTGAATGACTACCTCATCTCTGTACCCCACACATACAATTATCTGTAAAGTCCCTCAGATGACAGAGTGAAAAGAAGGAAGCCTGTACAGAATAAAAATATTCCTAAAAATGCATCCTGTTTGCAATAAGGCACTAAAGTAAAACTGCAAAAATAAATTAACTTTATGTCCTGAATAAAAGGGTTATGTTTGGGGCAAATCACAGAGATTGAACAGTCGCTGAGATTATATGCTGTATTTGGTAATCAATGCAAAATAGGCTACTTTGATGAATAGCCTATATAGCCTATAGATCAGATCAAGGACCCAAGCGACAACACTTCCCCCACGGCTGCGGAAAGAATGATACGGCATGTCTCAATTTTCAGATATAAGTACACTACATGACCAAAGGTATGTGGACACCTGCTCGTCGAACATCTCATTCCAAAATCATGGGCATTAATATGGAGTTGGTCCCACCTTTTCTGATATAACAGCCTCCACTCTTCTGGGAAGGCTTTCCACTAGATGTTGGAACATTGTTGCGGGGACTTGCTTCTATTCAGCCACAAGAGCATTAGTGAGGTCGGGCACTGATGTTGGGCAATTAGGCCTGGCACTCAGTCGGCGTTCCAATTCATCAGGTGTTTGATGGGGTTGAGGTCAGGGCTCTGTGCAGGCATGTCAAGTTATTCCACACCAATCTCGACAAACTACTTCTGTATGGAACTCGCTTTGTGCACTGGGGCGTTGTCATGCTGAAACAGGAAAGGGCCTTCCCCAAACTGTTGCCACAAAGTTGGAAGCACAGAATCATCTATAATATAATTGTATGCTGTAGCATTAAGATTTCCCTTCACTGGAACTAAGGGAACTGGCCCGAACCATGAAAAACAGCCCCAGACCATTATTCCTCCTCCACCAAACTTTACAGTTGGCACTATACATTGGGGCAGGTAGCATTCTCCTGGCATCTGCCAAACCCAGATTCGTCCGTTGGACTGCCAGATGGTGAAGCGTGATTCATCACTCCAGAGAACGCGTTTCCACTGCTCCAGAGTCCAAAATTCTAAAATGTGATAAAAAATCAAAATTTAATCCATTTAAAATTCAGTCTGTAACACAACAAAATGTGGAAAAAGTCAAGGGGTGTGAATACTTTCGGAAGGCACTGTAATTGACTATATACTGAGTATACCAAATATTAGGAACGCCTGCCTAACGCTTCGATCACACCGACTGCTTAATTGCATTTTGGTACACCAGAAGTACATTAATTTCCAATGGAACGCTGCGTTTTCCTTGCAGCATTGTGTTGCAGAGGCAGTTGCAGTGCGTTCTATGTGGTGCATACGTTGTTGACAGATATGGTAGCAGAAAGTGAATGTTGAACTTTTGTTGCACACGTATCTAGATGATGCTGCATGCTATTTTGTGCAATGACGCAGTCGGTGTGTTCAAAGCGTAATATTGAGTTGCACTCCCCCTTTTGCCCTCAGAACAGCTTCAATTCCTCAGGGCATGGACTCTACAAGGTGTCGAAAGCGTTCAACAGGGATGCTGGCCCATGTTGACGCCAATGCTTCCCACAGTTGTGTCAAATTGGCTGGATGTCCTTTGGGTGGTGGACCATTCTTGATACACATGGGAAACTATTGAGCGTGAAAAACCCAGCAGCGTTGCAGTTCTTGACTCAAACCAATGCGCCTGGCGCCTACTACCATACCCCTTCAAAGGCACTTCAATCTTTTGTCTTTCCCATTCACCCTCTGAATGGCAACATACACAATCCATGTCTCAAGGCTTAAAAATCCTTCTTTAACCAGTCTCCTCTTCATCTACACTGATTGAAGTGGATTTAACAAGTGACATCAATAAGGGATCATAGCTTTCACCTGGATTCACCTGGTCAGTCTGTCATGGAAAGAGCAGGTGTTCTTAATGTTTTGTATATAATGTATAAGGCCTCTGACATTGTTTAATTTATGTATTTTTCTTAAAACCTGTGTTCCTGGCTATGAACTTTGCTAAATATGCATTTTAAATGTATAATCCAACTTCCGTATATGTTTGCACAATTTTAAAAGTACAAAAATATATATATAATAATTTGTGTCTGTGTAGAGCTTGTAGTAAGCTTTATCCAGGTCTGTGCCCAAACAGTTTGAGCTTCTACTTCTAAAAATCCACCTTTCCAGAAATAAGTCTCTCACTGTTGCCACTTGCTACAGACCCCCCTCAGCCCCGAGCTGTGCCCTGGACACCATATGGGAAATGATTGCCCCTCATCTATCTTCTTTGTTCGTACTGCTTGGTGACCTAAACAGGGATATGCTTAACACCCCGGCCAACCTACAATCTAAACTAGATGCCCTCAAACTCACACAAATGATCAACGAACCTACCAGGTACAACCCTAAATCTGTAAACATGGGCACCCTCATAGATATTATCCTGACAAATTGACCCTCTAAATACAACTCCGCTGTCTTCAACCAGGATCTCAGCGATCACTGCCTGCGTCCGTAATGGGTCCGTGGTCAAACGACCACCCCTCATCACTGTCAAACGCTCCCTAAAACACTTTAGCGAGCAGGCCTTTCTAATTGACCTGGCCCGGGTATCCTGGATGGATATTGACCTCATTCCGTCAGTAGAGGATGCCTGGTTGTTCTTTAAAAATGCTTTCCTCTCAATCTTAAATAAGCATGCCCCATTCAAAAAATTCAGAACTAAGAACAGATATAGCCCCTGGTTCTCCTCAGACTTGACTGCCCTTGACCAGCACAAAAACATCCTGTGGCATACTGCATTAGCATCGAACAGCACCCGCGGTATGGAACTTTTCAGGGAAGTCAGGAACCAATATACACAATCAGTTAAGGAAAGCAAAGGCTAGCTTTTTCAAACAGAATTTTTGCATCCTGTAGCACTAACTCCAAAAGGTTTTGGGACACTGTAAAGTCCATGGAGAATAAGAGCACCTCCTCCCAACTGCCCACTGCACTGAGGCTAGGAAACACTGTCACCACCGATACATCTATAATAATCAAGAATTTCAACATGCATTTTGCTACGGCTGGCCATGCTTTCCACCTGGCTACCACTACCCCGGCCACCGGCTCTGCACCCTCCGCTGCAACTTGCCCATGCCCCCCCCGCTTCTCCTTCACACAAATTCAGACAGCTGATGTTCTGAAAGAGCTGAAAAATCTGGACCCCTACAAATCAGCTGGGCTAGACAATCTGGACCCTTTCTTTCTAAAATTAGCCACCAAAATTGTCGCAACCCCTATTACTAGCATCTGAGATCCCCAGAGATTGGAAAGCTGCTGCGGTCATCCCCCTCTTCAAAGAGGGTGACACTCTAGATCCAAACTGTTACAGACCTATATCAATCCTGCCCTGCCTTTCGAAAGTATTTGAAAGCCAAGTTAACAAACAGATCACCGACCATTTTGAATCCCACCGTACCTTCTCCGCTATGCAATCCGGTTTCCGAGCTGGTCATGGGTGCATCATTTAGGACCTCAAGGTCCTAAATGATATTATAACCGCGATCGATAAAATACAGTACTGCGCAGCCGTCTTCATCTACCTGGCCAAAGCTTTCGACTCTGTCAACCACCGCATTCTTATTGGCAGACTAAATAGCCTTGGTTTCTCAAATGACTGCCTCGCCTGGTTCACCAACTACTTCTCAGATAGAGTTCAATGTGTCAAATCGGAGGGCCTGTTGTCTGGACCTCTGGCAGTCTCTATGGGGGTGCCACAGGGTTCAATTCTCAGACCGACTCTATTCTCTGTGTATATCAATGATGTCGCTCTTGCTGCTGGTGACGCCCGGATCCACCTCTATGCGGACGACACCATTTTGTATACATCTGGCCCTTCATTGGACACTGTGTTAACAAACCTCCAAAAGAGCTTCAACGCCATACAACACTCCTTCCGTAGCCTCCAACTGCTCTTAAACACTAGTAAAACTAAATGCATGCTCTTCAACCGAACGCTGCTTGCACCCGCCCACCCGACTAGAATCACTACTCTCTGCGGGTCTGACCTAGAGTATGTGGACAACTACAAATACCTAGGTGTCTGGTTAGACTGTAAACTCTCCTTCCAGACTCACATTAAGCATCTCCAATCAAAAGTTAGACCTAGAATCGGCTTCCTATTTCGCAACAAAGCCTCCTTCACTCATGCTGCCAAACATGCCCTCGTAAAACTGACTATCCTACCGATCCTTGACTTCGGCGATGTCATTTACAAAATAGCCTCCAACACTCTACTCAGAAAATTGGATGTAGTCTATCACAGTGCCATCCGTTTTGTCACCAAAGCCCAATATACTACTCACCATTGTGACCTGTACGCTCTTGTTGGCTGGCCCTCACTACATATTCGTCGCCAAACCCACTGGCTCCAGGTCATCTATAAATCACTGCTAGGCAAATCCCTGCCTTATCTTAGCTCACTGGTCACCATAGCAACACCCACCCGTAGTCTGCGCTCCAGCAGGTATATCTCACTGGTCATCCCCAAAGCCAACAACTCCTTTGGCCGCCATTCCTTCCAGTTCTCTGCTGCCAATGACTGGAACGAACTGCAAAAATCTCTGAAGCTGGAGACTCTTATCTCCCTCACTAACTTTAAGCATCAGTTGTCAGAGCAGCTTACCGATCACTGCACCAGTACACTGAAAATCTGAAATTCGCCCACCCAACTACCTCATCCCCATATTGTTATTTATTTTGCTAATTTGCACCCCAGTATCTCTATTTGCACATCATCTTTTGCACATCTATCATTCCAGTGTTAATACGAAATTGTAACTATTTTGCACTATGGCCTATTTATTGCCTTACCTCCATAATTTACTACATTCGCACACACTGTATATATATATTTTTTCTGTTTTATTTTTGACTTTGTTTTGTTTACCCCATATGTAACTCTGTGTTGTTGTTTTTAATCGCACTGCTTTGCTTTATCTTGGCCAGGTCGCAGTTGTAAATGAGAACTTGTTCTCAACTGGCTTACCTGGTTAAATAAAGGTTAAATAAAATAAATAAAAATAAAATAGACTGTGTTCTCTTCTCTCCCTCGGAGGCAGATGATGAACAGGGAGCTGTCTGAACTGCAGACCCAATGGGACAGAGCCAAGGAGAAGAACAACCAGACTGAGATGAAACTGATGATGCACCAAGGCCAGTCCAGAGACCAGGTCTGAGCACCGCCACCATTTTACATTAATAACCAATAATAACGCCATAATAAACTCCCCTCCACCTCTCTTGTCAGGTTGAGGAAGTAGGTAGCCTGCTGATAGCTGTGAAGAACCTTGCAGAGCAGTGCTACTTACACCACTATGGGCCTCTGGAAGAGATAGACATGCTGACGATGATGGATATGGTAAAGGTAATGTCTAATTGCATTGTTATTAGTAATTACCTTGAATGAGTTCCCATTTGTTCTCATTTATAAAGTATACTTAGTTTATTTAGAATTTATTATCCAGGATTTCTTCTGAAATCCAAATGTTGTATAGTGTAATCATATCAATTCCCCAAGCAAGATTGCAACTACAAATTCATTTTATTACTTACCATATTTACAGGAATACATTCTTGAGAGGGCAGACATCGTGATGAGAGCAACACGACTGATAGACTCAGGCTCTGTATTGACGAGTGCCACAGAGCACAGAGGATCATTGAAAAACATTAACAGTAAAACACAACTGAAGAGCACCAGCAAAACCAGTGGGAGGAGTGGACTGTCTAGTTGATCAATGCCGAATAGACCTTTTACGAGTTTGTGGAGAAACACACGAATACAACCATGCAAGTGTACGCACGCACGCACGCACATGCATACGGACAGAGTAAAGGGTGTGAGTGCAATATAAGGTACTTCCAACTTGTTGTTGTAATAGTGTTACAATAGTATCATTCTTTGTGGTGAAGTTAAAGTTGCTTATGAAGGAAATTGCTGTGGTTGTAATTCATTTGTACATGAATTTCTCATAAAGCCTAATATAAGATTTATGATTGAAAATTGTTAGGATGAATTCAAATATTCATTGTTTTATTCCTTGATTTATTTTAAAATAGTTTTTATAATGTTCATCTGACAAAATCTCTTTGAAATTATGAATAAAAACAGTTGAATATGGGTTGTGGTTGTTGTTTTTAAACAATAAGATTGTTGAGTTCAATAGAAAAACATTTACCAAGTTGAGGGAAGTTCATATGATGGTCCTAATCCACCGAAGTTTGAAAATACTACAATGTACATAGTAGGCCTACACAGACAAATCTAGGCCCACTTATGGATATTTCTGGGGGGGGTTCCTCTGTAACAAAAATAATAAATGTACCAAAGATACTGGTAACTAACCCTTTTGTCTGTGAATGTACTGTCCCTTTAAATACAAAGCACGTGGCAGTTCTAAATATCCGGTTGTTGTTAGGTCATTGTTGTTGTTCCTGTTGCTCGAAAATGAAAGAATTCTAGAATGTCTTTCGATGGTATATTTCATTCCACTGTTTGTTGCGTACAACAGAAGTATTTTGCCACGCGCTTATTAGCCTGCGAGACAGGAGGACAATTTGTGGAAACATTTAAATCTGTGTTTCTACTTAGCTATCCATGTTTATCTTAGTAGCATGCTAACCTAGCCTTTATGAAGGTGGACAGAAAATTATTTGACCACTCTTTGAGACGCCTCAAGAATGGTAATGTTATCTTTTAGCAACAAAACATTTTGAACGTAGGAATTAACAAAGCATTACTTTTTACAGACTTATATTAATTTAGCAAATGACTGTTCTTCACAGACGGACGGACGACAGTTTGTTTCAAGTAGAGAAGAAATATCTACATATCTGCTGGAGGTGGAAGCTGCAAAGTATCGGGTAATAATGCCAATTCATATAGCTAGATAGCCATTGCAAAAGGCTGACAAGAAAGAACATCATGTGAATGATGCTACCTACATACATAAAGCTTTACTTGTCTGCTGTGAGGTCTCTGACTTCTTTGGATAGATATTCCTTGGATATCCTGAAACAAATGTAATGAAATGACACTAAATCAGGAAACTGTAAAAAAGAAAGTGTTACCATAAATTATATGGACTAATTAGTTAGTCAAATCAGATGTATTAAATAAAACATAAGACAGGCTGGTGAAATTAAATTACTTGTTACTGTTTTTGAATTTGTCAAATTCACAGACATCTCTTCTCTTCTGTTTTGAAGGACATTTGCAGCCAGTATAAGTACATGCGAAAAATCAGGGGAGATGGCAATTGCTTTTACAGAGCCCTATGCTTTGGACATCTGGAATCATTGTTACAAAATGACAGAGCTTTGCAAAGGTAAATTCCTTCCTATGCATAGCCTTCGCCATGTGCATTCGTAGAATGTTTTGGATTCCAAAATGTGCCTTTGCCTGTGTGTGGCTTTTCCACTTCCAAATAATGGAGGAATATGTATAATTTCTCTATTTCTCAGATTCAAAGAAACAGTGATACAAAGTGGCAGAGAGTTATTGGCTGCAGGCTTTGATGAGAGCTCTTTCAAAGACTTGCTCGACATGGTAAATTTACATTTATCTACCTTGGTACTATTTTCTAAAATCAAATATTGCATTTTCACAATAATAACCATCAGACTCATGTAATTGAAGCCTGTTGATTAATTACAAGGGTTAGTTATCGAACAGTTCATCTTTTAGTTTTTAGGTGTTCTGGAACAATGTGAAGCTGATGAGCATGGTGACACATTGCTCCAGCTCTTTAATGAGCAAACTACCTCTGACAGTATGGTGCAATACCTCAGGCTGCTCACCTCAGCCTACCTGCAAAACCATGCCGACTTCTTCAGCCACTTTGTGGAGGCACCCAGTCTCAAGGTTTACTGCACTCAGGTCAGTATGAGTTGCGCTCAATACCATATTGATGTCATCTCCTGTTTAATATGCTATGTAAGTGTGCCTGGTGCTGCTGATTTTCTCTGTAGACAATCAGACCTAGTCTCAAGGAGTTTCTCGCCACTCAAAACTAGTGTCTGAAAGTGTTTTGCTGCTCTCTAGTGGTGGTGCAATACATTGAAAGGAAATGGGGTGTATAGGGACCACTCATTGACATCACAATTTTTGGTAACTGATCAACCAATCAACATTTGTACTGACCACACAGCATTCTGTTTCTGCATGGGTAGATACTTACATAATGTCCATTCTTGACTTATCCAGGAAGTGGAAACCATGGCAATGGAGTGTGACCACGTAGATATCTTGGCTCTGTCGGAGGCCTTAGGAGTTAGCATCCACATTGCTTCCGTGGAGGGGGGAGACGGACAGCGTCTGGCCCACCACACCATTCCAGAGGGAACCGAGCCCT
This sequence comes from Coregonus clupeaformis, assembly GCF_020615455.1. NCBI lineage: Eukaryota > Metazoa > Chordata > Actinopteri > Salmoniformes > Salmonidae > Coregonus > Coregonus clupeaformis. The sequence goes on from NC_059220.1 coordinate 22,802,709, forward strand.
CCCTACACCTCCTCTACAAAACAGCCCACTATGACATTCTCTACCCACATCATTGCCATTGAGGGGCCTGATAAAGGACTCCACTTATCTCAGGTTTACAGGTAGTTTAGTGTTAAAATAAATTATTAAGAAGAGTTTCTCAAACAAAACTGTTTTTAGCATTGTTTAGCATTCGGAAAGTATTCAGACCCCTTGACCTTTTCCACATTGTTACATTACAGCCTTATTCTAAAATGGATTAAATTAATGTCTCAATCTACATACAACATACAATAACCCATAATGACAAAGCGAAAACAGGTTTAGAAATGTTTGCAAACGTATTAAAAAAAAAAACTAAACAAATACTTTATTTATTCTGACGCTTTGCTATGGGACTCAAAATTGAGCTCAGGTGCATCCTGTTTCCATTGATCATCCTTGAGATGTTTCTACAACTTAATTGGAGTCCACCTGTGGTAAACTCAATTGATTGGACATGATTTGGAAAGGCACACACCTGTCTATATAAGGTCCCACATGACAGTGCATGGCAGAGCAAAAACCAAGCCGAGGTCAAAGGAATTGTCCGTAGAACTCCAAGACAGGATTGTGTTGAGGCACACATCTGGGGAAGGGTACCAAAAAATGTCTGCAACACAGTGGCCTCCATCATTCTTAAATGGAAGACGTTTGGAAACACCAAGACTCTTCCTAGAGCTGGCCGCCCGGCCAAACTGAGCAATCGGGGGGAAAAGGGCAATGGTCAGGGAGGTGACCAAGAACCCAATGGTCACTTTGACAGAGCTCCAGAGTTCCTCTATGGAGATGGGAAAACCTTCCAGAAGGACAACCATCTCTGCAACACTCCACCAATCAGGCCTTTATGGTAGAGTGGCCAGACGGAAGCCACTCTTCAGTAAAAGGCACATGACAGCCCGCTTGGAGTTTGCCAAAAGGCAGCTAAAGGACTCTCAGACCATGAAAAACAATATTCTATGGTCTGATGAAACCAAGATTGAACTCATTGGCCTGAATGCCAAGCGTCACGTCTGGAGGAAACCTGACACCATCCCTACGGTGAAGCATGGTGGTGGCAGGGAGACTAGTCAGGATTGAGGGAAAGATGAACGGAGCAGGAGTGGCTTCGGGACAAGTCTCTGATTGTCCTTGAGTGGCCCAGCCAGAGCCCGGACTTGAACCCGATCGAACATCTCTAGAGAGACCTGAAAATAGCTGTGTAGCGACGCTCCCCATCCAACCTGACAGAGCTTGAGAGGGTCTTCAGAGAAGAATGGGAGAAACTCCCCAAATACAGGTGTGCCAAGATTGTAGCGTCATACCCAAGAAGACTCGAGGCTGTAATCGCTGCCAAAGGTGCTTCAACAAAGTACTGAGTAAAGGGTCTGAATACTTATGTCAATGTAATATTTCATATTTTTATAAATTTGATAACATTTCTAAAAACCTGTTTTTGCTTTATCATTGAGGTATTGTGTGTAGATTGATGAGGAAAACAACCAATTTAATCCATTTTAGAATGAGGCTGTAACATAACAAAATGTGGAAAAAGTCAAGGGCTCTGAATACTTTCCGAATGCACTGTACAGTAAACTCACGCGGTAGACTCCGCTCCACTTTCTTGAATGTCCCCCCCCCCACAAAAAAACAACAACAACTGATATCTCTTAAAATCATTTTATGTGAATTTTTTACAATAATTGCACTGTATCTCAATTTATAAAAATTCAATCTCATACATTCTAATTGAGACGACACTCATTTTTAACACTTCTACTGCTGCTTCTTTTGTTTCTGTATTTTCTTCTGATTGGAGACACTGGTCAAGGCCGTTTCCAAACCATGTAGGGGCATGTTGGGCAGGGAGAGCTTACCCATCTGTGTGGGGTACTTGGTCTTCATCACATTCTTGAATACAGGCTGAGAAATCAGGTGTTTCAGGTGCTTCTTCATGCCCTTCACCATCTTCTGCTGCTGCCTGTCGTCTTCCTCATCCTTCCTCCCCCCTGAAAAAACTAAATGTCACTGATCTATTGATGGAAGTCCCTTTTATGTCTGGGTTTCTCATGAGGCAACCTCCCACTCCTAGATAACTCATTTAATTATGTAGTCTTACCAAGCAAAACATCATCATCAAGATCCACCTCCAGAGCTTCTGCTGCTTGCTTAAACCAAGAGTTGTGCTGCTTCTCTCTGCTATTGTGGAATTCAATCTTCTCTATCTTCCTGGCCATGTTGACTCGCTCCTGTCAAGGCAGACAAAACATTGTACCATATTTCATATTATGAAAAATAAGTAAATATGTGCAGCTCCTAGCTCAGATTGACCATCATGTGATCAAATACAGGTGCCTGGCTAGGTGCCTACCTTGATGGCAGCCATGCACTTGCTCTGTATGGGAAACATGGGAACCTCCTCATCCTTTCCCAGAGCTCTGTAGATTTTCTTGAAGTTCATCATGTCATCTGGCCCAACCAGGAGCAAACTGAGACCCTCTTTGGTGGCTCGTGCTGTCCTACCACTGCGGTGGACATAAGTCTCTGACGTCCTTGGAACCTGGGACACACAAGAATGTTCTTAATTTAAGGAATAACTGTTAGAGACAAAGTATGACAGGAAGCCACCAAAGGTGTCAAAAGGCATACCTGGTAATGAATGACGTGTTGAACATTTGGAATGTCAAGCCCTCTTGCCGCCACATCAGTTGTCAGGAGCACACAGCTGTAAATATCAATGTGTACTATAGTTAAAATAGTTTATGGTACAGATGTATTTGCTGACCCACTCAAGGCTAATCCAATTCATAACTCAAAACCGATATGGATAATAACTAGCCTGCAGCATTTCCATGTACTTTTTCTACGCCTCACCTCTCCCTCTCAGCGAACCTCTCAAGGTTCTTTAGGCGCTGCTTCTGGTGCATGTTGGCATGCAGTGGCAGTGGAGTACGGTCCAAGATGACCAGCAGAGAGTTAAGCCGCTTGATGCAGTCAATACTGTTGGCAAACACCATAGTCCGGCCTGGATACTGGAGCAAGAAGTAGTACAGGAAGAAATCCTTCTCTTCCTTTTCACAGTGTATCCGTCTCTCAGTCAGGGTCTCGACTGTAGCCTCCTTCCGGGTCAGATCAATGACTTTAGGCTTGGACCTGATCCCCACTTTCTCCATAAGGACCTCCAGCTTGCTCCTCTGGTCCACCTTCTTGCCCTTCTTCTGTAGGACACGGGTGGGCAAGCTGTGGGCCATGGTCAGGGTGGCGGAGAACACAAATGTCTGCCTCTTTGGGTTGAACTGGACAGTGTTCAGCATCTCCAGCAGACTTTCCAGCTCAGCAAAATGGCCTCTTTCCACCATGCGGTCTGCTTCGTCAATGACTAGGCACCTATGAAGAAAAAAAAAATGTTTTACTGATGCTTTACAATCATGACTGGTATGAAGCAAAAATGTTACTTTCCAGGCCAGATATGGACAAACATCTGCATTGAACATGCATTATACCAACTATTTAAACACACTACTGATTAAATTGACGCTACCAAAACAAATAGCTTCAGCTCACACCCTGACTTCCTGATTTCTTACTGTTTTTGTTTACTTGTATGTGCTGTGTACGTAATTCAGCTTTTAGTTGCCAAGTACGGCCTACATGTAATGTAATGTCATAAAACTACACTTTTTAAAAATGTATATACCTTAGCTGCCTTAGGTTCACCAGATGTGGATGCCTCTCTTTGATCATCTCCCACAGGCGTCCTGGAGTGGCAATGATGATCTCAGGTCTGCGTTTCAGCATCCTGATCTGTTTCTGCTGAGCCATTCCACCGACCACAATCGCTGTTTTTATACCTGTACACAGGAACAAATCAGTTCAATCTATTCATTTAAATAGGTTTGTGGAATCTCATTCAAATCTGATTCTTGAAAGCCCACACCTACTTCATGAATAGGGTAATCCCAATTTTTTTTATGAATCAGTGGCTTCTCACTGCCTTTAGCACTCACCAGTAAACTTAGCCACAGCATCAATGTGATGTTTCACCTGTACAGCCAGCTCCCTGGTCGGGCAGAGAACCAATCCTAACAATGGCTGTTTCTCACTGACTTTCAGAGTCTCTTCTTCTGCTGTGTTGTCAAATTCAAACTCCATATTCTCAATGACTTTGACGCACCCTATCTGTTCAGAGTCACTCTCATCCTCGTCCTCCTGATATATTTCTTCATCATTCTCCTCCTCCTCAATTGTTTTTTCGTCATCCTCAATTATTTCTTTGTCATCAGCAGCATCTTTGTCTTCCTCTGCTACATCTTCACTCCCCTGCTCTTGAGGATCTTCCTGCTCTGTGGTTTCCTCAGTGACCTCATTGCTGGTGTCAATGGAAATACATGTCTCAGTCTCTACAGATTCCTCCACTGTCGGCAGGTACAGGCTTTCCACCTGTGTTCCTGGCTCAGTCTGGCCATCTGTCGCCCCCTCACTTTCATCTGCTCCCTTCTTCCACTCCAGGATATGATGGATCATGGGGATGCCGAAAGACAGCGTCTTACCACTACCCGTCTCGGCTGCCCCAACAATGTCCATATGGTCTCTGATAGCAGGTGGCAATGCCAGAGCTTGAATGGCCGTGGGTGATCCGAACCCTAGACTGCTCAGTGCCTTCAACACTTGGTCAGGGACAAACAGATCCTTCCACGCTGTCACATCTGAGTTTTGGTCAGAACCAGAGCGTGCCGCGTTGGTCCAATTCTTTGCTTTCTTTTTGGAGAGTTTAGACACTTTGCCTTGAGGGGGTAACTCTGTCTGTGACTCTGGGACTGTCTGCTTTTCTACCTTTCTTTTCTTCCTCTTTTTGCCATCAGTCTTTGTATTGTTTGATTGTGGCTGAGCATCCTCAGGACACATAACAGCATCTTGTAAGACAGTTTCTTCAGGGGCTTTCTCCTCTTCCTCCTTGACCACAATGTTCTCTGAACCATTTTTAAGGTTTTGGACTTTGTCACTCACCTCCTCACTTTTCACTTTACTGTCCGCAGAAATGTCATCCTGTGTGGTTGGATCATTTTGTTGGGTTGTTTTCTTTTTATTCTTCTTCCTAGCTGGTTTTTCAGACGTTTCATTTTCGTAACTACCTCCCTCACATACCTCCTTTTGTTTCCCTCCATCCTTATCTCTCTCACTAGCCTTTCTTTTCTTAGCTTTTTTCTTTTCTTTTCTTTCTTTTCTCTTCTTTTTATATTTGTCTGCTTTAGCTTCTGCTTTAGCTTCTTCCTTGGCAGAGTCTATTAGGCGGTAGTCTGTCAGCTCCTCAAAACAGACCAGTCCCCCCATGCCCTCTTCTGAGAAGAGACTGGGGTCCAGTTCTACTGCTTTCCAGCTGCCCTTCACATGGATCCCCCGTTTGGCTGACTTCGTCCTAGAGAAAGGGCGCATATTTTTCATCTGACTCCCGTTGGGCTTCATTTTCCTATGAATAGATAACAGTTCCATTGTTAATATGATTAAGACTACATTCATGATCAACAGTAAAATGAACAGTTCTGTGTATTCCAATTGGATATTTTGATCTTAGTACAGTACAAGGAGCAAGCTAGATTGTTATAAAAAGTGTCCTTATACCAAAGCGTGTAGCTGAAGTAGCTAGCCATAAGCAAACTAGTTAGCTATGATGACAACAAACGCATCAGTTGTAGCTAGCAGCTATCGGTAGATAAAACCCCTTGGATTTCTGTATTCTAACTGGTACGTGCTATAGCTGATTAAAACAAATGGAATAAAGGGAACTATTCACTATCTAATTCACTGAAAGGTGTAGCCTAGCTAGCCAGTCTGACACATTAGATAGAAAAACATCAGCATGGTAGCTAGCTACTTTATAGCTGTCCACATGAAACACTCCGCACCACAAATGGATTAATATTCAATAAAGTTCCATGAAATATAGCTGCATAAAAAGATTGACAAATAAATATAAAGTACCTTTGACTGTTTACAGGAATTTCCTCTGATAAGAATTAATCACACGACTTGATTGGACTCACGTATGACACGAGGACGCAGCCATGGCACTTGTGATCACGTGGTTTGAAAAACTTTATTAGTAACCATTTAGTTTGAGCAGAGAGCAGTGTTGCTGGAATGTGAGTCTGAGGTGATGAAGACATTAACAAAGCAGATCTTACATATTATCTATGAAAAGGTTATCTATACTGTAACATTAATTGGACTCTAATGTTGGTCATATTTGCGTCATTTTTTAGATAATATGTGATTCATGCCTTTAATTTAAGGACTCAGGCAGGGTTGATATGTTCAGGTTGCTGTCTTTATATTAGGAAGATCACCAAACCAGTTGAATATCTGTTCACCTTTTAATACATACAAATGGAACATATTACATGTACAACACCTCTCCAGACACCAAATGCACGGTACTCATTACAGTCAGTTTTTGGTGGGGTCAATCACTCTGCCCATGAACAGCAAGCTGTTAGTGACCTCATGGTAGATAAAAAAGAAGAAGGGTCGGTTGACGATGAAAGAAGAGGGTAAGGCGTATCCAGTTATGGTGCCTTCTGTGGCAGCGGCTGCAGTGGTGCCTCTCTCATCCACCTCGATCACTGCCTTGTGCAACACCTGTAACCACATTATCATTGCAATAATATGTTATTTGTTATTAATCCACAGTGTGTAATTTAATTGTATATTTCTCAATTGATCCAGATGGAAATTGGTTAAGGCCTGTTAATCCAACTGACCTCTGACACCTTCAGGCCTGGGTCTCTGCTCAACCTAGTGAGGTTAGCGGTGTCATGGAAGATACTGGATATACCCAAATCTTGAAGGATGTTGTGCATGGCGTAGGATTGCGCCATCTTGAATTTGGGCAGTTGAACTTCCAGTTTCCTGTGAAAAAACAGACAACTTTCATACAATACGGAACTCTTACAAAACCTATGCAATTTTGCAATGTTTCATCACAAAATACACTTGACTTTTCTATCTACATTTCTTTCAGGTTTTTGATCCAGCTGAGGAATCTCTCAGCTGTGATCTCGTCATCTATTGTGGTATAATCCAGGCCTTTGTTGGGTAGCAGAATAAGCATTGAAACGCCCTTCCGGTATGGTAGCTTCAGCACCTTGGCGTTCAGAGGAATGTCATCCATTGTGTAGAACTTATCCTCCATACTAAACATCATGGGCACCTGGACAATGTTGTAGTTGTCAATAAAGAAACGTTCATTTTCTGTGTGATTGGGGTTGAAGGGCATCTGCCATTCACCTAAATTCAAAATATGACAAAGCATATTTATTGGGAAGAAAATGTGTTAATGTGGTATTTTAGGCAATGCAATTTAACTTTGAATAAGATATACTGATGGGATGCAATTATGGTAGACCCAAGTCTAAACTAAACGTACTAACTAGTAAAATGTAATGTTTTTTAAGTGATATGGTAGAACTGCTTAAATCAGAGAATTCATGACATAGCTGCTCACCCTGAAAAAAAATGGTGTTGATGAGCATGAGTTTGGTAAGTGGATCCAAGTTAGAGACCACCTCCTTGACTTTGTTACCAGTCTTTCTCATGATGTAGTCATTGATCAGGGCAACGCTAGCTTTTCTATCTGCAAAGTCAACATTTTTGATGTCAGCGTTGAAGAATTTCTTGATCTGGTCACTGTAGTCTCTCTCTACCTCAAACGTTAGCCGGACGAAGAGGGCGGTGCTCTGGTCAAGTTTCAATGATCCATCTTGTGTGATGTTCCCTTGGAGTTGTTGGAAGAGTTCTGGAATTATATCTGGCTGGTTGTCCCGATCTAGGTGGGCCAGGTTGAGCCCCTTCAGTATCTGGTCTCGTGTGGGACCCTGTGCTGCCATGGAGAGGGTGGCAAAAGCTGTGGATATGCTCAGGGGTGAGAAAAATATGTTATTATCATGGTAACCAGCAATCTTCCTGTAGAGATTCATAGCAAAGTCCATGTTCTTGAAGGTCAGGTCTGTGATGTTGGGGCTCCGCTCTTGAGTTTGGTAGACAGGGGTGAGGGTGCAGACATAGGTCAGGAGGAAAAGGAGTTCCACCTTCATCATCATAGTTCTTTGGTGACTTATGTGATCCAACCTGCAATAGTACTTATAAGTCCTATGGGCAAATTGCAAGAGATAGGTTTGGTATCAATTACTAATGCATTGTATCAGGAATCATACACAAAGTAAACTGAGACAGAAACAATTTCAATTGAGTAATTTCAAAAGAAATGTCAGCCAATTTTGTTCGCTATTTAGGGGTTTTCAAAATCACAACTCTCAAATAAGATTGTCACATTTCAACAAAGCAACACTGTGTATCTTATCTAATAGACCTACTGTATATACATATATTATTACAAATAGTTATATACTTCTCAATAACAGACCTACCTTTCAGCTTGGGTATCAGCAAGATATGTCAAAACCCTCCATTTACTATTTGGGGAGACAAAGTGCAAGTGTGCCTTTAGGGTTATCTATTAACTATGGGCTAGGGTTACTCAAACTGTTAAAGTCTGTTATTTTGGTTGATTTAAAAATGAATTTGGTACTAACAATTAAAGTATACACGTTCAAAAGTGGGAATGATTAAACTCAAACAAATTAGGACAAGGATTTAATTAAACAATTCAGCCATGGTTATAGATCAATGAAGCAAGATTCCATAGACTTCAGTAAGAGCAAATATAATTTTATTCCTGGAAAGAAATGTTTTAGATACAGCAAAGGAATGAGAATGATGTAATAACATGGGGATGTGGAGTATAACAAACATCTGATTGTTTAGTGCCTATTGAAGAATGTAAAGAAGTGAAAATTATGCAATCATAAAAAACACAAAGCATTGCGGGATCACAACTGTAGTAACAATTTTGTTCTCTAATAAAACAAGAACACTTTCAAGAATCAAGAAGAGAATGAAATCATGAAATTAGCTGAGAAGTTAACTTTGAGCACATCTCAAACTCTACATGGGATATTACTGTACTGTAGTTCTATTTCTGTAGAGGCAAAAACATTTTTTAGGGGGGGTGTCGTGAAATACATGCTTTGAATTGGCACATCCGAACTGGCAAATTCCATGTAAACACAATAATTATAAATGACATTGTTCACTTTATTACTGTATTAAAAGTGTTTATCTATACATCTTCAAAAAACCAAATCAGTTTGTGAACCATGGTGGTGGCCTGGGTGCTTAATAAAATAGCTGTGGCAAGTCGGATCAGTCCTTTAAAATAACCCACACAACATATTGCTGTTTATATAACATGTTTCTTTTCATTATGCACTAATACAGCTAAAAATGAATTCACCTCACTACTGGATACCAATCTATTCTTTAATTCGTTTTTTGGGGGAAATGGTGACCTCTTACAAGACCCAAGTGAAAGAGAAGGTAAGAGACTATGATGGTCTCTATCAAACCTCTACATGATGGTCTCTATCAAACCTCTACCTCAATCGAACCAGTGGTCCCATGTAGCACTCCCATACTGAAGGCTAGAGGATTATCCTAGGTAATTCCTGGTTTCCTGTCTGTAACACACCTCACCATTGTGCCCATCTACCCCCCACCAAACACACCTCGGCACAGTAGGCGCCATTAAGACCCCTCCCAGAGGTAAATTACAAGCGTAGGAATAAAAAACAACAACACACAAATTAGACAAAGAAGGCGCTGTGGTAGAAAGGCCGTCACAGACTTGAGGCCCTCTTCCTGGCCTCAGCGTCACTTGTGTTAGATGAGACTCGCACTTTATTCTTTGTTGTTATTCTCTTCTCTACAACTTGTCAGCGAACTAGCCAAGAGAGCTGTGTAAACCTTCTGGCCGGCAATAATGTTCACTCATTGGAAGGGTTAGAGAAGGGGATGAGGTTTCCCCGTGATGGGGGTACCAGCCAAGGCAGGTAGTAGTCAACGTAGGCTTCTGCTGGACCTCCCTCCACCTTACTGGCTGCGTTTGGCTTGTGCATCCTCCTCTGTGGCAATCTTCCCGGATCCTGGAAAAGATTAGACAAGGGAGCATTCACTTTTTGGGTTTGAGTCTCAACCTATTAGCTCAATTCAAAGGGTAGTACTCAAAATATTACTGTATGTACTCATTTCCCCCATACCTGTGCTTTCTGTAGGTTGTTGAGGTGAAGTGGGCTTAGCCAGCTGTTGGGACTGTCTACATGGTAAACAGAGTGGATTTACAGGTTAGCGTTGCCCAGTCTAGGTATTTTTTATAACCACACACACAGCCATGCACACATGGACACAAACAGAAGAATATTCCAGAGGGTACAGCACTCACCTGTCAAAGTAGGCTTGTCTCCTCCTTCGCAGTTCCTCGGCTGAGAGTTTCTCACTCTGAGGTGTTCCTACTGCAGTACTCCCTGGTGCCTGGTCTGACGATGTTGTCTTGGCAATAAGCCCCCCTTTCGGCATTGAATTATCGCTCATTACTGGCCCTAGGCAGACAAAGACAAAATGACAGATATCAGTGTCAAGATACTTTTTTAAAAATCATATTGTCACACATGGTGCAAAATGCATAATGACTGTGTTAGTAGTCTGTTCATTTATACAGTTCTAAATCAGGAAATGTATCATGAATCGATTTAGTGTGTGATATTCTGGGTGATTTTTAACTGTTGCTTACCCAATACAGCCTTACCCTGCATGCTGAGCTGTATGGCCCTGCGAAGGTCAGCCTCTTCATCTTCCACCTCCATGTCCTGTCTACTCAGGGCCAGGGCCTTCCTCAGCTCCTCCTCATCCTCTTCCACCACACCCTCTTCCATGCCAGGGCCTGTCTCCAGCACACTACCCTGCCCTGATGATCTGCTGCTCAGGGTGAAAAGCATTGTGGGGGTTCATTCTCTCCCCTTAGAAAATACAAATGACTCTAGATGTTTAAGTTCGAGATGTTACATCAATCTGACAGTATGGGTGAATGGTGGTCATTTGTGATCTGGAGCCTACTCTCTGTAGGCCTACTCTTTCTCTCTTACCCCATGCCACTACTCGACTGAGCCTTGTCCTCTCCAATCAGCTTTGGTCTCTCTTGCTGCTGCACCTTCATGATCCCCAGTATCTGCTCTGCTTCACACTCTGGGAGATTTCCTCGGATCACAAATATGGAATACCCTGCAAAAAGACAGGCCTTCTTTGACCAACTAGCAAATCTGAGAAATCAACAGCACAAAAATTTAAACAAAATCACATATGTCAGGTTGTTTTACCTTCTTGTTGTAACTGTGCAAGGAAGAGAGCTAAGTATGTGTCTGATATCAGCTCTGGTCCAGTCAATAATGAATTCAAATTAAACCACTGCAATGACATATAGGGTTAAATCAAGAGGCTATATCATCTGTCCCAGACGGCTGAAGTTATATAAATTATTAAATTATATAAATTATACAAGTTTTTTAAAATCACAATTTATACCTGTTGCCCAAGTTTTCGTATTGTAAACCAGTGCTCCTTGTAGTTGCATATAAATGCCTTTTCATTTCTGAAACATGAGGACATTATTTCAATTGATGTGCCAAGAGGATATAGACCATCCAATACATTTGTAAGTAAAATTTCAAGGCAGGAACTTGAAGATTTGTATCACATCCAGTGTGATTTTTACATTGGGTTTATCATAAGCCTCTGGTACTCTCGACTGTTGAAGAGGGTCAGCTCCAAACCCCACACTGATAACGCATTGCTGATAACCTGATGGAGAAAATCACAGAATAGTGTTATCATGAGGTAATCTTGATATGCTGTTTATTTGTTTTATAGTTCTACTTTTTCATCCCTCAACCCCAATTATTATGATTATTATGTGTTCATTGGTTGCACTAATTCCACTGTTTATTTACATAACCTGGGGTACGTTCAGTTCGGTTCAGCGTTTGCTATGTTGAGTGACAGTTTGTACTGAACAACACGTTTCCCCAAAACGGTGGGCACCGTTCTTCAACAGCCTTTGTGGTACATTTGCTCCCATTTGATGGGTGTGGCTTGATCAATATGGGTGTGAAACCATTTGAAATTGCAAAACGTCGTGCAGAACACCATGCACAATCTTCCTCTGGGCCACCATAATTCTTCAACTGGTCGTTCAGTACAGTACCGTTTCCGTTGAATTAAACGTTGAACACCACACCCCTGGTTCAAGCATTCATTATGTAACCCTGAAGAAGGCACTGAATGCAGAACCGTTTGCGACTTTCTTTTTATATAGTGTTATCATAAGGATCAGGATACATTACTTATCAGATACATTTTTCATATATTTCAACTTATAATGCATGAGTTGGCTTTCTTACTCACTTGTATAGAAAAGAAACCACTGTCATCCATGTTACCAGATGGTTGCTGCAAATACATAAAAATTAAGAGCATTAGCTCACATTCTAAAAGCCAATAATAAACAACTGCATTATGTATCATAACAAGTCCAAGACCCCTCCCTTACCTGTAAAAACGTTCTGTACTCCTCACTACCCATACCACCCTCCGCCATCCTCATCCTTTCCTCCTCATCCAGTTGATGGGCAATGGACGATAGGTCAACGGGGGTAAAATACTCGCCTTGCAGAAGGTTGTTAAGACAATGCTGAGCACACAGGGAGCCCTCTTGCTGTAAATAAGAATACATGCATAAATCAAACTTGTACCAGGCACTGCTAGAAAATGTGTCAACAGCAGCTACTTAGCTGGCTAGTTAGCTAGCTACAACGTACAAATAATTCGCACATTATTACCAGTTAAAAGTCGGTAACGTTAGTTGGCTAGTTATATAGGTAGGTTACACGATCTTCACATTTGACAACATATGTTAACTAGAAACTGGGACAAATATAACTTATCAGCTAGCTAGCTATCAATAGCAATCGGTCTGGTAATAAGGCAAATCCCTCCAGCTACTTCAGATGTACTTTTGCGCAATTTAGCTAGCAAGCTAGTTTAAAACGAGCAGAATACACATTATGTGAACTTAATAATCGAAAGAAAACAGACAAGCTTACTTTCTCATGAAAGATAGACTCCATGTTTAAATGTACTGCTAAACATTACACTCTGACCTTCGACCATGCTGTGTTCAGGACGGAACAGCCAATCAGCTCTCAGTATTCGTTTGTTATTGTTTACACTAGCGAGATAGATTGTTGCGATACAGATAGCTATGAAGTAACACGAATATATATAACAAGACACGTCTTAGTGTAAAATCAGATAAATTAATACTACCTGTGTATTATATCTAGTTAGCATTTATTTAAATAAAAATGTTTGAGGCGAGGTCAGAGATATTAGAGAAAGGCAATGAATGGAGATAAGACCCCATTCAAAAGACTGTCTTTCAATAGCGTTCACGTTGTCATACTGCGTCACGCGGTTGCTAAACTAATCGTCATGCAATCCCCTTCTCAGAGTCAGGTTATTAGTCGATAAACCTGCCTATTTTCCTCGAAATTATGTAATGTCACGATTCTAATGCTATACGATATTACAGAAAATAAGTTAATTATCTCACATCTCGGGAAATATTTGTAATGTTGTACTTCTTGTTCACGAAATTCATGCTAATGTTGGGTTTTTGAGCTAGCACCCAATTGACTCCCATTCACTCCTTGAAGGAGTGCTCTCCTTGTCCCAGAATCGCCCAAACTGCACCACATAGATGACACATGGGCAACGTTCACAATTGGCGTTAATATGATTCCAATGGCGTTTCCCATCTCCTCAAAAGTATCTCTGGCCAGGTCGAGGACCAAAAAGAACTCCAGAGCCAGAACGTCTCCCTGGCAACAACAGTTTTACGGCATATGGAATATGGTGGAAGGTGGAAGAACGTTAAACGGACAGGACCTCAGTAAGGTATGGTATATTTATGCTCTAAATGAAATTTGTATAGATTACACCAATGACTGTATATATGAAGGATTACACGCGTATTTAATTGTCACGTTCCATTTCATAATTTACTGAAGATATGGTTTCACACTCATATTTGAAAGGTGTTTTACTTGGTGGGCGCTCTACGCACCCCTCGCTAGCTTGCTAGCTAACTGCTGGCCACATTTGCTAGTTAACTAATGTTGCAATAACTATTTTGGTGGGCGTCACGTTAGATAGCTAGTTAGTAAAGATACGCTACATGACCAAAAGTATGTGGACACCTGCACCCTGAAGAAGGCACAGTGATGCTGAAACGTTGGTGTGTTTTTACCCAATACATTACTGGGAGGTTATACATATGGAGTGTGCGACTCTTTGGTTTTATAGCTTACAGTTTATTCACCGTTAGTCAGCACCTCTACACTAAATCATTTTCTCTGGGTGTGCGCCAGCTCATGCTTTTTATTAGACACCTGCTCATCGAACATCTCATTCCAAAATAATGGGCATTAATATGGATTTGGTCCCCCCCCTTTGCTGCTATAACAGTCTCCACTCTTCTAGGAAGGCTTTCCACTAGATGTTGGAACATTTCTGTGGGGACTTGCTTCCATTCTGCCACAAGAACATTAGTGAGGTCGGGCACTGATGTTGGGCGATTAGGCCTGGCTCACAGTCTGCGTTCCAATTCATCCCAAAGGTGTTCGATGGGGTTGAGGTCAGGGCTCTGTGCAGGCCAGTCAAGTTCTTCCACACCAATCTCGACAAACCATTTCTGTATGGACCTCGCTTTGTGCACGGGGTCATTATCATGCTGAAACAGGAAAGGGCCTTTCCCGAACTGTTGCCAAAAAGTTGGAAGCACAGAATCGTCTAGAATGTCATTGTATGCTGTAGCGTTAATATTTCCCTTCACCGGAACTAAGAGGCCTAGCCATGAAAAACAGCCTGTTATGATGAGTTTCTGGTATTGAGAAGTTCAAGATGCAAGAATTTACTTAGACATTCTGTGGAGATTTTATACCAAGTATTTATTGGATCACGAGCCGTGAGTTCATCTAACAAACGGACATAGCTCTGCCCTTTGTCATTTGAACTGCCCCTACACACAAATCTCGACTCCTTTATACTCTTGGTTATCCTTCCTTTCACATACATCTGGCAACCATCATAGGCACTCCCTTTCTCTGTTGTTATTACCCTTTGCCCCAGGTCATTATATCCTTTCCATCAATCATACTACCATAAACATCACTAATCTCCTTTGACATAAGGAATGTAGACTTCATGGCCCCAAACCAATTATCTCGTAACTCTACCTCGGTCCTCACAATACTATGAAATGACATCATTACACAGCCCCAGACCATTATTCCTCCTCCACCAACCTTTACAGTTTGCACTATGCATTGGGGCAGGTAGCGTTCTCCTGGCATCCGCCAAACCCAGATTTGTCCGTCGGACTGCCAGATGGTGATGCGTGATTCATCACTCCAGAGAACGCGTTTCACTGCTCCGGAGTCCAATGGTGGCAAGCTTTACACCAGTCCAGCCGACGCTTGGCACTGCGCAAGGTGATCTTAGGCTTGTGTGCGGCTGCTCAGCCATGGAAATCCATTTCATGAAGCTCCAGACGAACAGTTATTGTGCTGACATTGCTCCGAGAGGCAGTTTGGAACTCGGTAGTAACTGTTGCAACCGAGGACAGACATTTTTATGCACAACGCGCTTCAGCACTTGGTGGTCCCGTTTTGTGAGCTTGTGTGGCCTAACAATTCGCGGCTGAACTGTTGTTACTCTTAGAGGTTTCCACTTCACAATAACAGCACTTACAGTTGACTGGGGCAGCTCTAGCAGGGCAGAAATTTGACGAACTGACTTGTTGGAAAGGTGGCATCCTATGACGATGCCACGTTGAAAGTAAAGCCAGTCTACTGCCAATGTTTGTCTATGGAGGTTGCATGGCTGTGTGCACAATTTTTATACACCTGTCAGCAACGGATGTGGCTGAAATAGCCTAATCCACTCATTTGAAGGGGTGTCCACATACGTTTGTGTATATATATATGTATGTCTGGTAATTGAATTGTGTTCACACAGCTAGCTAGTGAAGATGTTCTTATTGCTAGTTAGGTACGTTGTCACACAGCAATTGAGAATATTTGTTGTCAGGATCTGTGTTACTGTAGCTAGCTAGCTAACGTTAACTAATGTTATAGTTATCTGCTTGAGTGTGGTTTTTGGGTGCATGATGTCGAGGTTTGCTTCTGCACCAATGTAACTTAGCTAGCGTGAGTCTCCCGGTGTGTGTGTGTGTGCCTGTTAGCGTGAAATACACTATGATCCCTTATTGATATCACTTGCTAAATCCACTTAAATCAGTGTAGATGAAGGGGAGGAGAGGGTTTAAATAAGGATTTTAAAGCCTTGAGACAATTGAGACATGGATTGTGTATGTGTGCCATTAAGAGGCTGAATGGGCAAGACAAAATATTTAAGTGTCTTTGAACGAGGTATGGTAGTAGGTGCCAGGCACACTGGTTTGTGTCAAGAACTGCAACGCTGCTGGGTTTTTCAAGCTCAACAGTTTCCTGTGTGCATCAAGAATGGTCCACCACCCAAAGGACATCCAGCCAACTTGACACAACTGTGGGTAGCATTTGGAGTCAACATGGGCCAGCATCCCTGTGGAATGCTTTCGACACCTTGCCCCGACGAATTGAGGCAGTTCAATATTGGCAGCTGTCCTTAATGTTTTGTACACTCAGTATGTAATAAATAAATAAATATGTGTGTGTGTGTGTGTGTATGTATGTATGTATGTGTATATATATATATATATATATATATATATATATATACATACACACACACACACACACACACACTACCATTCAAAAGTTTGGACACCTACTCATTCAAGGGTTTTTCTTTATTTTTACTATTTTTTACATTGTATAATAATAGTGAAGACATCAACACTATGAAATGACACATGGAATCATGTAGTAACCAAAGAAGTGTTAAAAATATCAAAATATATTTTATATTTGAGATTCTTCAAATAGACACCCTTTGCCTTGATGACAGCTTTGCACACTCTTGGCATTCTCTCACCCAGCTTCATGAGGTGGTCACCTGTAATGCATTTCAATTAACAGGTGTGCCTTGTTAAAAGTTAATTTGTGGAATTTCTTTCCTTCTTAATGCGTTTGAGCCAATCAGTTGTGTTGTGACAAGGTAGGGGGGTATACAGAAGATAGCCCTATTTGGTAAAATGGACTAGGTCTTTTATGTCAAGAACAGCTCAAATAAGCAAAGAGAAACGACAGTCCATCATTACTTTAAGACATGAAGGTCAGTCAATATGAACAATTTCAAGAACTTTGAAAGTTTCTTAAAGTGCAGTCGCAAAAACCATCAAGCGCTATGATGAAACTGGCTCTCATGAAGACCACCACAGGAATGGAAGACTCAGAGTTACCTCTGCTGCATAGGATAAGTTCGTTAGAGTTACCAGCCTCAGAAATTGTAGCCCAAATAAATGCTTCACAGAGTTAAAGTCACAGACACATCTCAACATCAACTGTTCAGAAGGGACTGTGTGAATCAGGCCTTCATGGTCGAATTGCTGCAAAGAAACCACTACTAAAGGACACCAATAAGAAGAAGAGACTTGCTTGGGACAAGAAACACGAGCAATGGACATTAGACCGGTGGAAATGTGTCGTTTGGTCTGGAGTCCAAATTGGAAATATTTGGTTCCAACCGCCGTGTCTTTGTGAGATGCGGTGTGGTTGAACGGATGATCTCCGCATGTGTATTTCCCACCGTAAAGCATGGAGGAGGAGGTGTTATGGTGTGGGGGTGCTTTGCTGGTGACACTGTCTGTGATTTATTTAGAATTCAAGGCACACTTAACCAGCATGGCTACCACAGCATTCTGCAGCAATACGCCATCCCATCTGGTTTGGGCTTAGTGGGACTATCATTTGTTTTTGAACAGGACAATGACCCAACACACCTCCAGGCTGTGTAAGGGCTATTTGACCAAGAAGGAGAGTGATGGAGTGCATCAGCAGATGACCTGGCCTCCACAATCCCCCGACCTCAACCCAATTGAGATGGTTTGGGATGAGTGCTTAGCATATGTGGGAACTCCTTCAAGACTGTTGGAAAAGTATTCCAGGTGAAGCTGGTTGAAAGAATGCCAAGAGTGTGCAAAGCTGTCATCAAGGCAAAGGGTGGCTATTTGAAGAGTCTCAAATATAAGATATATTTTGATTTAACACTTTTTTAGGTTATTACATGATTCCATATGTGTAATTTCATAGTTTTGATGTTTTCACTATTATTCTACAATGTAGAAAATAGTAAAAATGAGTAGGTGTGTCCAAACCTTTGACTGGTACTGTGTGTGTGTGTGTGTGTGTGTGTGTGTGTATGTGTATATATATATATATATATATATATATATATATATATATATATATATATATATATATATGTGATGTCACGAGAGGCTGTGTCCTGGAGGGACGTTACATCCCCTGAGGTGGCTGCAAACCCAGACAGCTATGGCTCCATCTGCTGGTATGGTCGGGAACTCCACCCTCTATGGCCAATCTTCCCACGCAGCTGAAACAAATGAGGAGCTGATGAGCTGAAGGTTTGGGAGGGGAAGAGACACAGTCTCCAACCTGGGCTCTCTGGAGGACAAGAGTGCTGCACGTCCACTTCCATGAGGAATATAAGGATTTGGAGATACTTACCTTTGGGAAATACTCACCTTTGGATATATGCACCTGTGGAAATACGTGAGAGACATTTGGAAGGACTTTTTGCTGGGTTGGCCACTAGCTGCAACGTGGACTACAGTAAGGCTGGGGAAAAGTTATCTGAGCGAGTGAGAATTATGATTTTGGATGTGGAAGAGACATCCCTGAACTGTTAATCCTTAAAGAGCCACAAGAGAACAGAATTTGGTTATATTTTCGTTAATTTCCCAAGACCTATAATAAAATCCTTGTTTTGTTTGAACCTTGTCTCCTTGCACTACTTGAGCAATCCCGCTGAAAGCTGTGTAGCCTCTCGTGACGTCACAGATGGTGGAGAATACGGGCACGCTCAAGCGTTAATAGTGCATGTCAGAGGAGGATACCGAAGGTTTGATCACCCAGTTTTCCAAGTTGGCCGTAGGCTCCCCGCCGACTGAAATGGAGGACATATTGAAAGCCCTTGTTGCTGGCCAGCAAGCCCAGATGCAAGCAAACGTGGCTCTCTTGGAGGAGCAAAAGAAAGCCAACCTTCTGAAGGCAGAGGAATTGCAGTTGCAGAGACAGAGGGTGGTCCAAAATACCCGCCCAATAAAGGCAAGTGACTTTATATCTAAGAAATGAGCTACCGATGACATTGAGGCATACCTGCATGCATTTGAGGCCACGGCCACTAGGGAAGCCTGGCCCAAGCAACAGTGGGTTGGTCTGTTAGCCCCTTTCTAACCGGGGAATCGCTGAATGCTGTCCGGGACCTGGGCCCTGACCAGGTTACTGACTATGATGCCCTGAAGTCTGAGATCCTCAGCAGATATGGACTCACAAAGTTTGGTATGGCCCAGCGCTTTCACAGCTGGACCTTCCAACCAGACCAACCTCCTCGGGCGCAGATGCATGAACTTGTCCGAATCGCAAGGAAATGGCTGGATCCGCAGAGGAATACAGCAGCGGCGGTGGTGGAGGCCGTTGTGGTGGATCGTTACCTCACGCGCCCTGCCTTATGAGGCAAAACGGTTCATCAGTCAACAGGCCTTGACCACGGCTGATCTGACCGTGGAAGCTGTGGAAAAGTACCAGGCCACAGCGGAGATGCTGAATGCTTCCCGAAAAGACCCCAGGAGGGCGGCCCCACCACAAATGGGAAGAACCCGTCCAAAGGACCCCAAGGTCTCGAACCCAGCCACGTCAGGACTTATCCCGGCTCCAGGGGGAGCCAGAAACCAGGCGGGTCCAAGAAGAGTACACCAGGAGGGGGAAACTCGACAGTGTTACCGGTGTGGGGAGATGGGACATATCTCCTGGCTGTGTGGGAAACCAGCCGATGAACCTATGCCCACTGCGGAGTCCTCCAGCTCAGCACCCACACACCGTTTTGCCTCGCTCTTGGGAGTCGTAGATGGCGGCCCCGATCGACCCCCCCACCTGCCCGGTAACTGTGAATCACCATGATGTGGAGGCCTTACTGGATTCTGGTAGCCGGGCCACCCTGGTGCGTAAGGATTTGGTGGGCCCAACGTGTCTGACCCCGGGGAAAGTCCTCCCAGTTTCCTGTGTCCATGGGGACACCAGAGAATACCCCATTACTGAACTTACAATGACCAGCACACGGGGAACCATACACACGACGGCGGGGGTGGTTGATTCCCTCCCCGTCCCTGTCCTAATTGGACGAGACTGCCCAGCCTTTTACCCACTCTGGAGAGAGTCTCAGGAGAGGATAACCCGAGTACCTCGGAAACGGAGAGGCAAGACTCATCCTGGGAAGGCTCCGGTGCAATCCTCCGAATTACTCACTCCCGCCCGGGCTCTGATAGGGATGGCAGGTGCCCAGACCGACACAGAGACGGAGCTACAGAATCTGGACAAAGAACTGTCTGGTCTGGAAGGGGACCGCTGAGAGGTATCGTTTGTTAAAGCAACAGTTAGACATGAAGACAGAAGAGTTAGATATCCTCCAGGCTAAACTCCAACAGAGCTCCTTCCATAAGCAACAGGAGGAGCTGGAGAGGCTGCGCAGGACCATCGAGGAGTGTGAGGAGACCCTGCGCAGTAGTAAGGAGGTCCAGAAGAAGGCAGAGGAGAAGTACAAGGTGTTGGAGAACAAGATGAAGAATGCGGAGGCAGAGAGAGAGAAGGAACTGAAAGCTGCTCAACAGAAGCTAAACTCTGCTAAAACCAAGGCTGATGCGTTCAGTAAGAAACTCAGGGAGAGACAACAGGAGGCTGAGTCCCTGGTCCTAGAGGTGGAGGAGTTGAAGAGAGAGCAGGCTGGCAAGCACCACGGCAATGCGGACGCCCTCTCCCGGCGTGATGCCTTCTTCGCTGCCTTTACCCCGACGAGGACGTCGGTCCCGAGGAGGGGGATGTGTGATGTCACGAGAGGCTGTGTCCTGGAGGGACGTTACATCCCCCTGAGGTGGCTGCAAATTCAGACAGCTATGGCTCCATCTGCTGGTATGGTCGGGAACTCCACCCCTCTATGGCCAATCTTCCCACGCAGCTGAAACAAATGAGGAGCTGATGAGCTGAAGGTTTGGGAAGGGAAGAGACACAGTCTCCAACCTGGGCTCTCTGGAGGACAAGAGTGCTGCACGTCCACTTCCATGAGGAATATAAGGATTTGGAGATACTTACCTTTGGGAAATACTCACCTTTGGATATATGCACCTGTGGAAATACGTGAGAGACATTTGGAAGGACTTTTTGCTGGGTTGGCCACTAGCTGCAACGTGGACTACAGTAAGGCTGGGGAAAAGTTATCTGAGCGAGTGAGAATTATGATTTTGGATGTGGAAGAGACATCCCTGAACTGTTAATCCTTAAAGAGCCACAAGAGAACAGAATTTGGTTATATTTTCGTTAATTTCCCAAGACCTATAATAAAATCCTTGTTTTGTTTGAACCTTGTCTCCTTGCACTACTTGAGCAATCCCGCTGAAAGCTGTGTAGCCTCTCGTGACGTCACAATATATATATATATGTGTATATATATATATATATATATATATATGTATATATATATATGTGTGTATATGTGTGTGTGTGTATAATAATATTTATTTATTTAAATGTTTTGCTGCCTTAAGTGGAAAGAGTCAGGATTGTGTGGTTTGTACCTAACCCAGATGTTGCTCTCCTCCCTCCCCCTATGTCCTGAAGAGATGGCAGGATGCTGCGGACAGCGGGGCAGAGATGCTCCGGTACGTGGTGGAGCAGGTGCCACAGATCTACTGCCTGTAGGTGGAGTCCAACCCCCAGGAGGAGGAGGAGGTGATGCAGACCCGTCTCCTCCAGCCCTTGGAATGTTTCCTGTTCGAGGAGGACCCTCAGGCAGGCATGGAGAAGCTCCAGCAGGGCTGTGCCTCCAAGGAGGGGGAGACTGTCTACTCCTGCAGGTCAGAACCAGCCTACTGATTGTCATGCATCTATGCTCATTAAGACACCTGCTTATCAGACAGAGGTTTCATAACTCCTGAACCAACTCAGTCAGTAAGGTTATGGCATGTCAAGAAACAGAAATATGAAGAATCTGTTGACCTTATGAACGTACTAGGGCTGTGACGATACCAGTGTCGCAATATATGGCAAAAATGAAAACACTAAGCAGACCACACTCTTTGGTCCTTTAAAAACCTTGTGTATTTAATATGTTGTGTGCTATAGCTTGGAAAATACATGTGTGACTCTAGATGACACTATTGATGTTTGTTTCCAACATTAAGGCTGTTTTCCTAAAGTTAAATCTGATTTGTGTTTTGTTTCCTTACCACGATACTAACGAGTATCGCAATACTGGTTTCGTCCCGGCCCTAGAACGTACTGTAAGGTGACAACCTTTTTAGCCACCAGATTAGCTTTAGGCCTAGGTTCAATCAGATCGTGTGTTAACCAACGTTGGCCGACATCCGCATAGTAGGTGTTTTGACGGTGTTGGAGGTGTAACTACGGTATGAGCTGACATATCGGTGAGCGGCTGCTCTTGTGTGTCAAAAACCACTCCCTTCAAAACGGCACTCAAAAACGGCGCTAGAAAGTGTAGGCTTTATTGATGTTAGAAATAATGACTCTCTAATGTCAAACCATTGATGTTAGGCTAATGCATGTTTTCATGTTAAAGGAAAAATCCACCCAAAATCACTAATTCCTTTAATTTACCATGCTAAATAACACAAATGTGAGAACAATATTTTTTGTGAACAAACGTTTCATTTTGGTGTTATAAAATCATGTGAAAATCTGTTGCAGCTCATGTCGACTACAAAATCCACAATGCAGTGCTCTCTAGGGGCTGGCTGGCTAGCTAGCAAACGTAGCTACACATAATAATACCAAAGACTATCAGCATGTAAAGTAGCTCGTTAGCTGTAAAATCGCCTGAAGAAACTGCACTATCAATTTCGTTAACAAAAAGTACAACATTACAAATCTTTTCCTAGCTGTGAGATAATTATCTTGCTATCTGTAATATCGTAAAGCTTTGGAATCGTGACATTATACACTTTCGAGGAAAATAGGCACATTTCTCGACATATACACTGACTTTGAGAAGGGATTGCGTGACGATTAGCTTAGCAACCGCGTGACGAAACATCACAACGCGATTGGTCGACAGTCTGCTGGGTGGTGCGTTTTCCGTTCCTTCATTAATTGAATTGCTAATCTCCTTTCTATAATATATCTGGCAACGGCACCATGCAATGCACCCTGTACTAAATTACACATTTCTCAAGGTAGGAATATTGCAAAAATATGATCAATGGCTCATTCGAGAGAAGACATCCTCCCGAGTTATGACATCGGCCAGTATTGAAATCTGACATGTATGATAGACGTTTTCATGATCTAAAAGTCGTATTCCTATTAACTTCCAGTGTAGTGAGAGCGACTTTATTACGGTGCTACGTCATACCGGCCGGATTTCTGCCTGCTTGAACGGCAATGACTCAAATACACGTGAAAATATGAAATGACCCAGGGAATCGATAGGACATCACTCAGCGATGCACAAAAACAATATAACATTCAAAATGGGTGAACCTTTCCTTTTTAATTTGGATGGGGGGGATTTATGCCTATCAGTCTAATTCGAATGTTTGAACTTATAACGTGGCTGCATGGGATTTGTCGCATTATAGTCTGGTGTTGTTTCGTTGCTATGGTAACGCGTCGAGACGCTTGTGGATTTGACTGCATTAACACAGTTCCACCTCCGATACCGCCTGCCAAAACAACGCTATGTGGATGTCAGTCTGATTGAATCTAGCCCTTAAGCTCTGAAGGTTAGTTTTTATTCTTAACTCTATTAATAATGCACTTCAAAGATGTATGTAAATACATCAAAATAGTTTAGGCATGATTCGCTAAAGATGCAGTTCTAATATTAGCTAATAGGCTTACCTTTTTATCACCTCACACTACAACACCACAGTACTTAGCCTAACTGGCTGTAATTAATAGTTAATAAGTGGTCTCTGTATCAGGTTTTAGTGTGTGACTGTGTGTGTGCATGTCTTTGAGCCAACTGTTGATGTGTGTGTGTGTGTGTGTGTAATTAAATTACGAATCTAACCTCCCTTGGGCCTAATTGCAGGGACTGTGCAATAGATTCCACATGCGTACTATGCATGGACTGCTTCCAGGACAGTGTGCATAAGGGCCATCGTTATAAAGTAGGTTCCCATTTTTCCTTTAAATGTTGTTGTTTTGGAAGGGTTTAGTGTTAATATAAGTGTTTTAAGTGGTAATAACATGTTGATAACATCTAAGTCTCTCCTGCTGTCCGTGTCCATCACTGATCCTCAATGATGTTTGTATGATTTTTCCAGATGCATGCTTCGTCAGGCGGGGGCTTCTGTGACTGTGGGGATTGGGAGGCCTGGAAGACTGGGCCCTGCTGTTCCAAACACGACCCGCATCTTCTTTTCCATTCCATGTTGATGACCTCAGTTTGCTTCTTTTCCTGTCTTGAGTTGGAGAATGCACGTGTCTGGGAAAGTGACGCTTGGGCAGCCTGCGTCACAAAACAAATTACAGCTGGAATGATAGAGGCAGAGGGAGGGTGGTTGCAGAGAGGCTTTATAGAAAATAAGGGGATGAGAAAAAGCCAGTCTAGTGATTATATCATTTGGTCCACTTATGTAATATTATCATTAATTAACAATGTTTCCATATCAACGTGGAATGGCTTTTGCTGATAAACTTAATAACAAACAATTAGGAATAGGCCTAAATGGAGGGGCATTCAAGTCATTGAACAGTGTAGGGAACAGTCATGCAACAAAAGTGGTTTAGTACTGATTACTTAGGACCTGGGCCCGGTTGCATAAAACATCTTACAGTAGGTCAATTTCCCCCTTATCTTTTCCCTTAAAGTTTCCTTAACTTTAAGTTAGGCGCACAAAATATTTTAAGGCAAAATTTCCCCTTAAGTTAAGTGAAAAAGTTAAGGGTGCCCATGAGGTCCCTTAAGTGCTTCATTCAGTATGGATATCAATGTAAACAGCATTTGTGGAGGTGAACGTTGCTTTCCTCTGCCCTGGTTGCAAAAGGAAAACATCAACCAGTTAGCTAGGTGTATAACTAGCTAGCTGCTTAGCTAAACAATGAAAGGTAATCCATGGCTAGAAGGTAATTCATAGAAACAAGTTGAGAAAAAAGTAACTGAAATAAACATTTTATTATCTTCTAAATCAATTTGTTTATCCTGTCTTGAATGTAGAAGTTATATTTTGGGATCTCCACATGCGGAAAACTTATATGACTGTATGTGTACATCATTTGTTCCAGGATTTACCATTTGCTGCCTTTGATTTTGCATGCCACCTCTTTCATTAATCATCTCTCCCTTCTTATTTCATGACTGTAGGATTTTAAATGGAAATTCTCAATTCTATGTTTGATGACTGAGAGGAATATTTAGTTTTATGATGAATTCATTCATCCTGTCAACTTCCTTCCAGGTCCATGTGTTGCAACTCGAGGACCAACATGCTCATCACTGGGCTATGAGGACAACAGGGAAGTGCTGGGTAACCTAGTTGTTTAGGGCAATATGGTGACCACCAATGTGACCATCCCAGCCAGCCTGTCCATAACACTATGCCATAGACTAAATATTGAAGATAACGCAGACATAGCTAACTATCAGACTCTGCCTACAATCCCTTCATCCATCAAGATCTTAAGGTGAGTCCTTACAAAGAAGATATGTCCTGTATGTATTCATTTTATTTAATATAGTTTCAACCAAGATCATTTAAATAGACTTCTGAGCCCCTATCACTCACTATATGGTGGGATATACAGTAGCCATAGGCATCAAACTCTCTGAAGAGCATCATTATGTGGTAGGCTATTATAAAGATGTAGTTTTCAAGGCTTAGGCAATAGGCACTTATGCTCATAGTGTTAAGATTTCCATGCTGTCAGCATGTTTGCACAAATACTGTATGGTGTCTCCCGAGTGGCGCTCCCGAGTGGCGCAGTGGTCTAAGGCATCGCAGTGCTAGCTGTGCCACTAGAGATCCTGGTTCGAATCCAGGCTCTGTCGTAGCCGGCCGCGACCGGGAGACCCATGGGGCGGCGCCATTCCCTCCCCTACCCAGCGTCGTCCAGGGTAGGGGAGGGAATGGCCGGCAGGGATGTAGCTCAGTTAATAGAGCATGGCGTTTGCAACGCCAGGGTTGTGGGTTCGATTCCCACAGGGGGTATGAAAAAAAAAATAGAAATAAAAGTATAATAATAATGTGACTAACTGTAAGTCGCTCTGGATAAGAGCGTCTGCTAAATGACTAAAATGTAATGTAAATGTCTCCATGGTAACCAGAGACTCTTTCTACCATACATGCCTTCAAACTACTGTAAAACCCCTTAAGTATGCCCTTACCTAAGGACAAGGTTTGAAGGATTCTATGCAACACCCTTAAACAATTCCCTTAGGTAACGGGAAATTATTCCTTAAGGGAAATAAAATATGTTTTATGCAACCGGGGCCTGCTGTCTTGAATAAAGCCCAGCCCAGGTGTTGTCTGTCTTTACTTACCCAGTGTGAGATTACTGTGCCTTCCTCTGATAAGATCAGGAGCGGTGAGCCAACACAAAAGGCCCCTGTGGCTCATTGCGTTTTTCTGTAAACAGCAGGTGCCTCCATTGAAGGCTGGCCGCTGCCCTGTAGGCTGCTTTTTGTTTTACTGTCTGGATCTGAACATGTTTTGAATGAGCAGTGACACATCACATGGCAACACTGTCTGGGTTTCAAACAAGGAAGCTCTCAGGCGGGGGATATCTAGCAGAGAATGGCGTTGCAATGGATAGCAGCCGTTTTATGGGCTCCTGACCAATTCTGCTATCGTAACATTTTTTGTAGAAAATGTTTCCGCCATCGTTTCCTTTGACTGAAAAGAGCTTCTGGACATCAGAAAACCAATCACTAACCTCGATTTGGATGAAGATTTCTACATAAAGGAGTTGGGAGCGTGTGACGTACTGCTCACCCCGGACCAGCCCCTAATCCCAGAGACTCAGAAATGATAAAGGCGTATACAGTGCCTTCGGAAAGTATTCAGACCCCTTGACTTTTTCCACATTTTGTTAGGTTACAGCCTTATTCTAAAATTGATTAAAATGTTTTTTCCCCTCGTCAATCTACACACAATACCCCATAATGACAAAGCAAAACTGGTTTGTAGAAATTTCTGCTAATTTCAACAACAAAAAAAAGAAAGAAAAAACTGAAATATCACAATTACATGAGTTACCGCCACACCGGCAGTCACGAGTCATGAAGGCAGTCAAATTCCACATGACTGTGTAGTCACGGTAAATAGGCTTCTCCAAGCTCTGCAGCTGCTGCTGGTCATTAGTAGCCTACCAAACTTGCTAACTGCCTGGGACTCAGCACTCTATTGTCCCTCTAATCACTCTGACATCAATGCAAATTAGGCCTACTATATTTATTTCTCAACTTTCCTAATATTAAGCACATTGCTAATATTTACAACAGGAGTATAGCCTGGCTGGCATGAAAATAAACCATGGGGAAAAGCGTCCTCCATTCGCTGTTTAAGTGCATAGATGACATGTATTTTTCCCCGCTGCCCCTGTTTTGATACAGGTGCATGATAATGGTCCATTCTAAATCAAATCAAATGTCACACATACAGTACCAGTCAAAAGTTTGGACACACCTACTCATTCAAGGGTTTTTCTTTATTTTGACTATTTTCTACATTGTAGAATAATAGTGAAGACATCAAAATATGAACTAACACATATGGAATCATGTAGTAACCAAAAAAGTGTTAAACAAATCAAAATATATTTTATATTTGAGATTCTTCAAATAGCCACCCTTTGCCTTGATGACAGCTTTGCACACTCTTGGCATTCTCTCAACCAGCTTCACCTGTAATGCTTTTCCAACAGTCTTGAAGGAGTTCCCACGTATGCTGAGGCATTGTTGGCTGCTTTTCCTTCACTCTGCGGTCCGACTCATCCCAAACCATCTCAATTGGGTTGAGGTTGGGGGATTGTGGAGGCCAGGTCATCTGATGCAGCACTCAATCTTGGTAAAATAGCCCTTACACAGCCTGGAGGTGTGTTGGGTCATTGTCCTGTTCAAAAACAAATGATTGTCCCACTAAACCCAAACCAGATGGGATTGCGTATCGCTGCAGAATGCTGTGGTAGCCATGCTGGTTAAGTGTGCCTTGAATTCTAACTAAATCACAGACCGTGTCACCAGCAAAGCACCCCCACACCATAACACCTCCTCCTCCATGCTATACGGTGGGAAATACACATGCGGAGATCATCTGTTCACCCACACCGCGTCTCACAAGGACACGGCGGTTGGAACCAAATATTTCCAATTTGGACTCCAGACCAAAGGATACATTTCCACTGGTCTAATGTCCATTGCTCGTGTTTCTTGGCCCAAGCAAGTGTATTTATTTGGGCTGCAATTTCTGAGGCTGGTAACTCTAATTAACTTATCCTCTGCAGCAGAGGTAACTCTTGAGTCTTCCATTCCTGTGGCGGTCCTCATGAGAGCCAGTTTCATCATAGTGCTTCATGGTTTTTGCGAATGCACTTTTTAGAAACTTTCAAAGTTCTTGAAATGTTCGGTATTTTACTGACCTTCATGTCTTAAAGTAATGATGGACTGTTGTTTCTCTTTGCTTATTTGAGCTGTTCTTGCCATCATATGGACTTGGTCTTTTACAAAATAGGGCTATCTTCTGTACAGTCGTGGTCAAAAGTTTTGAGAATGACACAAATATTAATTTTAACAAAGTCTGCTGCCTCAGTTTTTATGATGGCAATTTGCATATACTCCAGAATGTTATGGAGAGTGATCAGATGAATTGCAATTAATTGCCAAGTCCCTCTTTGCCATGAAAATGAACTTAATCCCCAAAAAACATTTACACTGCATTTCAGCCCTGCCACAAAAGGACCAGCTGACATCATGTCAGTGATTCTCTCGTTAACACAGGTGGGAGTGTTGACGAGGACAAGGCTGGAGATCACTCTGTCATGCTGATTGAGTTAGAATAACAGACTGGAAGCTTTAAAAGGAGGGTGGTGCTTGAAATCATTGTTCTTCCTCTGTTAACCATTGTTACCTGCAAGGAAACACGTGCCGTCATCATTGCTTTGCACAAAAAGGGCTTCACAGGCAAGTATATTGCTGCTAGTAAGATTGCACCTAAATCAACCATTTATCGGATCATCAAGAACCTCAAGGAGAGAGGTTCAATTGTTGTGAAGAAGGCTTTAGGGCGGCCAAGATAGTCTCCTAAAGTTGATTCAGCTGCGGGATCGGGGCACCACCAGTGCAGAGCTTGCTCAGGAATGGCAGCAGGCAGGTGTGAGAGCATCTGCACGCACAGTGAGGCGAAGACTTTTGGAGGATGGCCTGGTGTCAAGTAGGGCAGCGAGGAAGCCACTTCTCTCCAGGAAAAACATAAGGGACAGACTGATATTCTGCAAAAGGTACAGGGATTGGACTGCTGAGGACTGGAGTAAAGTAATTTTCTCTGATGAATCCCCTTTCCGATTGGGGCATCCGGAAAAAAGTTTTTCCGGAGAAGATAAGGTGAGCGCTACCATCAGTCCTGTGTCATGCCAACAGTAAAGCATCCTGAGACCATTCATGTGTGGGGTTGCTTCTCAGCCAAGGGAGTGGGCTCACTCACAATTTCGCCTAAGAACACACCCATGAATAAAGAATGGTACCAACACATCCTCCGAGAGCAACTTCTCCCAACCATCCAAGAACAGTTTGGTGAAGAACAATGCCTTTTCCAGCATGATGGAGCACCTTGCCATAAGGCAAAAGTGATAACTAAGTAGCTCGGGGAACAAAACATCGACATTTTGGGTCCATGGCCAGGAAACTCCCCAGACCTTAATCCCATTGAGAACTTGTGGTCGATCCTCAAGAGGCAGGTGGACAAACAAAAACCCACAAATTCTGACAAACTCCAAACATTGATTATGCAAGAATGGAGTTAATTGACAGCATGCCAGAAGTTAATTGACAGCATGCCAGGGCGGATTGCAGAGGTCTTGAAAAAGAAGGGTCAACACTGCAAATATTGACTCTTTGCATAAACTTAATGTAATTGCACTCCACATTGTCGTTTCCCACTGGATAAGAGGAACACCTACGTGAGAATGCTGTTCATTGTCTACAGCTCAGCGTTCCACACCATAGTGCCCTCCAAGCTCATCAATAAGCTAAGAACCCTAGTACTAAACACCTCCCTCCGCAACTGGATCCTGAACTTCCTGACGGGCTGCCCCCTGGTGATGAGGGTAGGCAATTACACATCCGCCATGCTGACCCTCAACACGCGGGCCCCTCAGGGGTGTGTGTTTAGTCCCCTCCTGTAGTCCCTGTTCACCCATGCCTGCATGGCCACGCACGACTCCAACACCATCATTAAGTTTGCCGATGGTGGTAAGTAGGCCTGATCACCGATGATGATGAGACAGCCTATAGGGTGGAGGTCAAAGCCCTGGCAGTGTGGTGCCAGGACAACAACCTCAACGTCAGCAAGACAAAGGAGCTGATCGTGGACAACAGGAAATGGAGGACCTAGCAAGCCCCCATTCACATTGATAGGGCTGTAGTGGAGTGGGTTGAGAGCTTCAAGTTCCTTGATGTCCAAATCACTAAGGATCTATCATGGTCCACACACACCATCACAGTCGTGAGGAGGGCACAACAACGCCTCTTCCCCCTCAGGAGGCTGAAAAGATTTCTCAAGTTTTACAGCTGCGCCATAGAGAGAATCTTGACTGGCTGCATCACCGCTTGGTATGGCAACTGCTTGGCATCCGACTGCAAGGCGCTACAGAGGGTAGTGCGTACGGCCCAGTACATCACTGTGGCCGAGCTCCCTGCCATCCAGGACCTCTATACCAGGAGGTCAAAGGAAGGTACTTAAAATTGTCAAAGTCTCCAGACACCCAAGTCATAGACTGTTCTCTCTGCTACCGCACGGCAATGACCCTGAAGAGCTTCTACTCCCAACGAGCCATAAGACTGCTTTTTTTGAATCATCACATACTGCTGCTACTGTTTATCTGTCACTTTATTCCTAGTTATATGTACATATCTACCTCAATTACCTCGTGCCCCTGCACATTGACTCGGTACTGGTAGCCAAGTTATCATTACTCATTGTGTATTTATTATTACTTTTATTATTACGTGTTTTACTTTTCTATTATTTCTGTATTTCTTTTTCTCTGCATTGTCAAGGGCCCGTAAGTAAGCATTTCACTTAGTCTACACACGTTGTTTACGAAGCAAGTGACAAATAAAATATGAGTGATAGATCCCATCCCCTTTTTTGACATGGTAGTGTGACATGTTGTCTAGAATAAACAGTACACTGCTTATTGTGGTTTTATATGTTAAAATATTTTTGCCTTGTTCTTAATGTAGCCTTGAAGCTACTATAAAGCAGTTACAGTGCATTAGGAAAGTATTCAGACCCCTTGACTTATTCCACATTGATATGTTACAGCCTTATTATAAAATAGTTTTTCCCCCCTCATCAATCTACACACAATACCCCATAATGACAAAGCAAAAACAATTATTTTTTTGTGTGCAAATTTATATTTAAAAAATATAAAACGTTTACATAGGTATTCAGACCCTTTACTCAGTACTTTGTTGAAGCAGCGATTACAGCCTAGAGTCTTCTTGGGTATGACGCTACAAGCTTGGCACACCTGTATTTGGGGAGTTTCTCCCATTCTTCTCTGCAGATCCTCTCAAGTTGGATGGGGAGCATCGCTGCACAGCTATTTTCAGGTCTTACCAGAGATGTTTGATCGGGTTCAAGTCCGGGCTCTGGCTGGGCCACTCATTTTTTAATTTACATAATTTAGCAGACGCTCTTATCCAGAGCGACTTACAGTTAGTACATACATTTTCATACTGGCCCCCCGTGGGAATCGAACCCACAACCCTGGCGTTGCAAACACCATGCTCTACCAACTGAGCTACACGGGACATTCAGAGACTTGTCCCGAAGCCACTCCTGCGTTGTCTTGGCTGTGTGCTTAGGGTCATTGTCCTGTTGGAAGGTGAACCTTCAACCCAGAATGTAGGTTTTAACTAATTAAACAACAAAGAATATGATCTACATGATCAGTCTCTGTGTGTAAAATGAAAAGTGGTTAATGGGAACCTAACTCCAATGTTATTTGTTGCCTAGACTTTACTGAAAATGACACTCAAGTCCAGAGAAAAACAATACATTAATATTGCAGTTAGCATGACAGCCTTTATAATAGAACGCTTGTGACCACACACACGAGTGGCACAGCGGTCTAAGGTGCTGGATCTCAGTGCTACAGGGGTCACTACAGACCCTGGTTCGATTCCAGCCTGTATCACAACCCGCCGTGATTGGGAGTCCCATGGGGCTGCGCACAATTGGCCCAGCGTTGTCCGGGGTAGGCCGTCATTGTAAATAAGAATTTGTTCTTAACTGACTTGCCTAGTTAAATAAAAAATAAACACATCTAAATATTGTACTTGGGAAGAAAAAAAAAACATCTTAAAGTAGAAATATAATGAAACAAACAGGCATTCTATTTTTATCTCTGTTATAGTGGCTACGATTATAGTGACCACTATAGTAGACATCGATCAAGTGCACAAGGCTATATATATATATATCTATATCTATGCTACAATGTGCCAGCAGCAGAGCATGAGACCCTTTGTTGGCATAATTGATCTCTTTCAGGCAGAGTACACCTGGCATACCCCTTTTTATCCACCATATTGATAAAGTGAGAAAGAGGGAAAGTGTGTGGTGTTCCTTTCACCTCTATAGTGGCATCCAGCTTAAACCAGGCCCAGCTCCAGCTACACTTCATCCCTGAATCCACTTGTTTAACAAGCAACGCCTAATTGTCTCATTCTGAAAATTAACCACATACTGTAGAGGGAAAACATTAGTTAATAGATAGTAGTTAACTAGCTAACGGATAATTCGACCCAGCTTGCAAGATACTTAACAATGCTAACAATTGTTGTTCCACCACACTTGCTCCCTCACCTCAAACTTTCCAAATGCCAGTTGTTTTTCGGTTACTTCTCCGTTGTCAGGCTTCTCACCTACCTCTTTGTTATCCTCTGACGCGCTGCTGTAACTGGCAAACTGCCTTTCTGCTCTCTTTCCAGAGCGCCCGCTAATGCCAGTATTGCAACAAACGTGCATCACTTGTTCGCTTACAGCCACTATTGATCCATAGCCCCCCCAAAAAAACGGCGAATTTTGCCGAAAGGTGACTAGTTTGCATCCCTCTATCTAAAGAAACACAGCAGAGACTTTCTTTATGAAATAAAAAAGTTTATCTTGTCAAAATTAAGAGGAACATTTGACTGAACATGAATTAGAGCCCACTAATTCATGTTCATCACAAAAGGAGGGCGTTGGAAATCTCTTTCCAGGTTCTGCCAAAAACCTAGTTCTGACAGTTTATAGCCTTTGTCAGAGCACTTTATTCTTCTGGGCTTTTGGAGAAAGATTTCCATTGCCCTCCTGTAATTGAGCTCCTTGATGGGGGGGAGGGGGGGGTTGATGGAGAGCCGCATGCAGGCGGCTAGATGCTCTCCCTGCAGTCTGTTCCTCAAGTCTGTTTTGACCTGCAATAACAGAGATAATAATAAGAGAAGGGAGCGGGACAAAGATAATCTACTTTCACATTTAAATGGTCCTGTTTCATTGCAGAGAAGTCCCTCACACAATTAACGGAAGACACTGGTATAGTCAGTGCGATTGCTGCCTGCTGGCTAAGGCAGGGGTAGACTGCCCCCACTCATCTAACTGTGAGGCCAGCTTTGTCATTGCCGTCAGCTGGTCCATCCCCTGAAATACATGAAAAACGAAAGATGTACAACATTAAAGAAGAGCCAACAGTGGTAGTTCAACAGGAAAAAGTTACTTCAAAAGATTGTCACACTCATACCATACTTTGAATGCTACAACTAGCACATGTTGCTTGTAAGAGGGCCACTCTTGCAGCACAGCAGCCTCTGGCGCTTGCAAGATCTGCCTGGAGAGGAGGGTCAGGTTAAAGGTGTTTATCCTCTCACTAGAGCACACAGCCTGAGGTCCCAACACACTGAAGGCTCACAGAGCTAAATAACCTTCAGAACTATGTTGAACCCAGGCAGATTATCTGTTTACCAAGAAAAGCGAATGTGCTTTACAGAACTTTATTGAAACTATGTTTGGTAGAAATAGGATGTTTATTTTGGTGTGGCGGCAATAATTCTGCCGTGGCGCAGCGCCACACTTAAATGAACGCAGAGGAAACACTGATCAGCACCTTACCATATGTGAATGATAATGCATGTTTAAAAAAAAAATCTCTGTAGGATGAGTGTGTGTTGGAGCCTGGTTTACGTGAGCGTGCCCAGAAGCTCTTCCGGGTTCTGCTGTGCTACGTTACGGACTTGCTGGTGTAGGAGGAGAGCTACGAGCTAGCTGCAGAGCTCCAGCCCAGGTACTACTAATGATAGATAACCAACTATATTACATTATAGTTTTTAATCCAGAATGACATTCAATGTGATTTCTCATTTTTTTATTTTTTTTTATTTCACCTTTATTTAACCAGGTAAGCCAGTTGAGAACAGGTTCTCATTTACAACTGCGACCTGGCAAGGAGGACACATAATACTGTGTGCTGTACAACGATGAGCACCACTCGTACGGTCACGTGATCTACACCCTGCAACGCTCGGTTCAGTGTGAGCAAAGTGAGGCACACACTCACACAGCCCTCATCGACAAAGAGGTACTGTCTACATGCATTCTCTGCCATCTGGCACACTTCATTAGTTTCAATTCAGGCATCTAGATAGGACAATTACAAATAAAACAGTGTGGAACTCTGGTTGTTATTATTATGTGCATTTGAAATGTATAATTGTCTTTTGAATGCAGGGTCGCCGGGCAGTGAAGCGAGGGAAGCTTCGGTCTTGCCAACAAGCCAAGGACCTCATCCGGGTAAATCATAGCCTTTTATGAATTCAAACTTCTACTACTCACCTGCAGCACCTGACCTCTAACCCCTGCTGTACTCTGTGTTGTAGTCCCATTCGGAGCACATTTCCCTGCAGCCCCTGCGTGTGGAGATCCTCCACTCAGCGGTCATGGCCCACCAGAGCTTCGCCATGCGGCTGGGCACCTGGTTTCAGAAGATCATTGGCTACTCATTGAGGTTCAGGCAGGTGTTCTGCAACGTCGCTCTGTAGCCCAGCTAAGAGGGGGACCGGCCCAGCCTCATTTGCCGACTCATGCTGCACGACGCCAGGTTGTACAAAGGCAAGTAGACCTGGGAGCATGGATCAATCTTTCTCTGCTTTAAGATGCACCCCTGTTTTGCCTCCAGTCCATCACATTCAAACCCATTCTCTTTTTTCATCCAGCCCGTAAGATCATCCATGAGTTGATCTTCTGTAGCCTGCTGATGGAGACTGAGTACAAGAGGCTCTTTGCCATGGAGTTCACCAAGGTGTGTCAGAAGTTAAACGTACACTGATGCTTTTTTTTTTATCCACAAAATGTACATTACAGTTATGTAGCTAACCTTAACTGTACATGTCCCACCCCGCTGCCCTCTCTCTGTCTTTCAGCATTACAAGCAACTGCAGAAGGACTTCATCCTTGATGACCATGAGAGGAGCATATCCATCACAGCTCTATCTGTGCAGATCTTCACCGTACCCACTCTGGTGAGAGCTATGGCGATCGATTGTAATGTGAAGATTGTTTTTTCTTTGTCAGCCAGGCTCAGCTTACACCACTGTATCCTCTTCTCTGTGTTCAGGCCAGGCAGCTGATTGAGGAACGGAATGTGATCAAGGTGATTGTCACGTGTAGCTCAGTTGGTAGAGCATAGCCAGGGTTGTGGGTTCGATTCCCACGGGGGGGCAGTATGAAAATGTATGCACTCACTAAACTGTAAGTCGCTCTGGATAAGAGCGTCTGCTAAATGACTAAAAATGTAAAAAATAAAATGTTGACACTATCATGGAGCTGCTCTGGGAGCACCTGGATGCCAACCATTCTTTCCACTTCCAGGGATACAACTCAAACAAGTTCTTCCGGATCCAGGTGATCTTCCACAACCTGAGGTGGGTGTGACATACTACTCAGTCTCATCTCAGACATTAGGGATATGTCTCTTGTTGTAGCTGCCTGAGGCGTATCTATAATTACGTGTTCAAACCTATTATTATGCTTAGATTTCCTTCCCCTTCTTGACATGGTCAAATAACTCAAGCACAGCTTGGTAACCTTTATTTTATTTTTTTGGCACACATATACTAGAGGTCATTAATAACTTGGTCAACTAGAATGGCACCGATTGGCTTATAGGTGGCACTGTTATAAGCGGTCTCACTCAAACCCTCAAATCCACAGCCCCGTTTCACCTACAGTCGTGGTCAAAAGTTTTGAGAATGACACAAATCCTAATTTTCACAAAGTCTGCTGCCTCAGTTTTGATGATGGCAATTTGCATATACTCCAGAATGTCATGAAGAGTGATCAGATGAATTGCAATTAATTGCAAAGTCCCTCTTTACCATGAAAATGAACTTAATCCCCCAAAAACAGTTCCACTGCATTTCAGCCCTGCCACAAAAGGACCAGCTGCCATCATGTCAGTGATTCTCTCGTTAACACAGGTGAGAGTGTTGATGAGGACAAGGCTGGAGATCACTCTGTCATGCTGATTGAGTTAGAATAACAGACTGGAAGCTTTAAAAGGAGGGTGGTGCTTGAAATCATTGTTCTTCCTCTGTTAACCATGGTTACCTGTGATGAAACACGTGCCATCATCATTGCTTTGCACAAAAATGGCTTCACAGGCAAGGATATTGCTGCTAGTAAGATTGCACCTAAATCAACCATTTATCGGATCATCAAGAACTTCAAGGAGAGAGGTTCAATTGTTGTGAAGAAGGCATCAAGAAAGTCCAGCAAGCGCCAGGACCGTCTCCTAAAGTTGATTCAGCTGCGGGATCGGGGCACCACCAGTGCAGAGCTTGCTCAGTAATGGCAGCAGGCAGGTGTGAGAGCATCTGCACGCACAGTGAGGCGAAGACTTTTGGAGGATGGCCTGGTGTCAAGAAGGGCAGCAAAGAAGCCACTTCTCTCCAGGAAAAACATCAGGGACAGACTGATATTCTGCAAAAGGTACAGGGATTGGACTGCTGAGGACTGGGGTAAAGTCATTTTCTCTGATGAATCCCCTTTCCGATTGTTTGGGGCATCCGGAAAACACCTTGTCCGGAGAAGACAAGGTGAGCGCTACCATCAGTCCTGTGTCATGCCAACAGTAAAGCATCCTGAGACCATTCATGTGTGGGGTTGCTTCTCAGCCAAGGGAGTGGGCTCACTCACAATTTTGCCTAAGAACACAGCCATGAATAAAGAATGGTACCAACACATCCTCCGAGAGCAATTTCTCCCAACCATCCAAGAACAGTTTGGTGACGACCAATGCCTTTTTCCAGCATGATGGAGCACCTTGCCATAAGGCAAAAGTGATAACTAAGTGGCTTGGGAACAAAACATTGACATTTTGG
Organism: Coregonus clupeaformis; assembly: GCF_020615455.1. Classification (NCBI taxonomy): domain Eukaryota; kingdom Metazoa; phylum Chordata; class Actinopteri; order Salmoniformes; family Salmonidae; genus Coregonus; species Coregonus clupeaformis. The sequence goes on from NC_059220.1 coordinate 22,840,539, forward strand.
GTCCATGGCCAGGAAACTTCCCAGACCTTAATCCCATTGAGAACTTGTGGTCGATCCTCAAGAGGCAGGTGGACAAACAAAAACCCACAAATTCTGACAAACTCCAAGCATTGATTATGCAAGAATGGGCTGCCATCAGTCAGGATGTGGCCCAGAAGTTAATTGACAGCATACCAGGGCAGATTACAGAGGTCTTGAAAAAGAAGGGTCAACACTGCAAATATTGACTCTTTGCATAAACTTAATGTAATTGTCAATAAAAGCCTTTGACACTTATGGAATGCTTGTAATTATACTTCAGTATACCATAGTAACATCTGACAAAAATATCTCATAACACTGAAGCAGCGAACTTTGTGAAGACCAATACTTGTGTCATTCTCAAAACTTTTGACCACGACTGTAGAGACTTGAAACTTTTGTATGTAGGTGACTTTCCTCATGCTGAACAAATTTGTCTCAAGGACCCATAATGTCCGTCAGGATAGATTTTCTTCCATCTTGGACATTTTGGAAAACCTTTGAAAAACGTTTTCTCGTGAACCATAAGCAAATAACACCAAATTCTATATGTTGGACCATGGTCCATCTCTTAACTTAGTCTGAAAAGCTGAGAATAGATTTTACGTGTCCATTTAAATCCTTTGTAAATCCACTTCACATTGGCCTTAACTTTTTCGGGTCATCAAAGACATTACCACAATGAAACATGTTAAGATTGGCATTGATATCTTCAAAAATGTGGTAACCATTAACAATTCACTTTCTTTGACTATGTATCGCTAATGCTTAAAATAATTTTAAAAAATCTTCTCATGGACTAAAAGTCCAATTCACTCCTAATTTGGTCTTTAGTCTCATCACAATAGTCCCTAAAGAGTTTGAGGAAATAACGTTGATGCGTTCAAAGATGGCCAAAATATACTAGTAGATGCATATTAGCACAAACGCTTCTTCTCATGAACCATAAGACCTAATGACACCAATTTGAAATGTAGGCCCATGGTACATGTCTTAATTTAGTTTGAGAAAAGCTAAGGGATTGGTCAAAAGATGTCTGAGTTATTGTCAAATTAAAAATGAGATTTTATGTGCCCATTTATACCACTGTAAATCCACTCCACAGTGGCCTATCAACTTGAAACTTGTCATCGCTGTCATGGACGTCCCTAAGATGAGCCACACTGAATTATTCTATCGGTGTTGATATCTCAAAAAACAAGGAAACTATTAACAACTAATTATTTGCATATGTAACACTAATGCCCAAAATCATCTGCAATCATCTTCTCCCCAAGAACCATATGTCAGATTCACTCCAGATTTTGTATTTAGACTCATTACATCAGTCTAATGGTTTTGAGAAAAAATTGTTGCGGCATTTAAATATCGCCGGACTTTACCTAAATATGCATGTTAGCACATATGCTAATGAAAAAAATACTTACAAAATCTTCTCATGAACATTAAATCAGATTAACTCCAGATTTGGTATACACTGAGTGTACAAAACATTAGGAACACCTTCCTAATATTGAGTTGCACCCCCTTTCCCCCCCAGAACAGTCTCAATTCGTCGGGGTATGGACTTTACAAGATGTAGAAAGTTTTCCACAGGGATGCTGGCCCATGTTGAGTCCAATGCTTCCCACAGTTGTGTCAAGTTGGTTGGATGTCCTTTGGGTGGTGGAGCATTCTTGATACACACGGGAAAATGTTGAGTGTGAAAATCCAAATGGCATTGCAGTTCTTGACACACTCAAACCGGTGCGCCTGGCACCTACTACCATACCCCGTTCAAAGGCACTTAAATATTTTGTCTTGCCCATTCACCCTCTGAATGGCACACATACACAATCGATGTCTAGATTTTCTCAATGCTTAAAAATCCTTATTTAACCTGTCTCCTCTCCTTCTTCTACACTGATTTAAGTGGATTTAACAGGTCATAGCTTTCACCTGGTCAGTCTGTCATGTTCCTAACTTTTTGTACACTCAGTGAATTAGGCTGTAATGAACTTGAGAATGATAAGTTGCTGCATTCAAAGTCGGCCACACTACCAATTTACAGCATTAGACTAAACTTCACATGCGTCATCCTTGTGGTATTGAAACATAAACATGGTAATGCTTTCACTGATTGCATATAAAGGATGATAGTTCCTACATGATAGAGTGCTTGCTTTGTTATACAACTGATCTTGTCCTTTCTGTCATCCTGTGAACCCCATTCATTGCTGCTTGCAGCTATATTATGAATGTGTCCTTCTTCCACAGTTACATTCTGATCAGCAAGCCCTCGGTGTGGACTGAGGAGCTAAGGACCCAGTTCCTGGAGGGGTACAGTGTCTTCCTGGGGCTCCTCAACTGCATGCAGGTACACTCAGTCGTAGGGATGTAACGATTCACCAATGAGCATCGGTCCCCGATTCAAATGTTTAACATACAAGTGCATCGGTCGGCATACCCCAAACCGATCCAAATGTAGCATGCATCGGTCAGAAAATCGATTCAAACGTTACGAATCACCGCATTACAAACATTCGTTCTCTAATCAAACTGAATTGCACCGAAACGTTTCAAAATAAAAGTAGCGTTTCTGTATGGTATCGGAGCCCATGTACAGTGGGGGAAAAAAGTATTTAGTCAGCCACCAATTGTGCAAGTTCTCCCACTTAAAAAGATGAGAGAGGCCTGTAATTTTCATCATAGGTACACGTCAACTATGACAGACAAAATGAGGAAAAAAATTCCAGAAAATCACATTGTAGGATTTTTAATGAATTTATTTGCAAATTATGGTGGAAAAATAACAAAAGTTACTCAATACTTTGTTATATACCCTTTGTTGGCAATGACACAGGTCAAATGTTTTCTGTAAGTCTTCACAAGGTTTTCACACACTGTTGCTGGTATTTTGGCCCATTCCTCCATGCAGATCTCCTCTAGAGCAGTGATGTTTTGGGGCTGTCGCTGGGCAACACAGACTTTCAACTCCCTCCAAAGATTTTCTATGGGGTTGAGATCTGGAGACTGGCTAGGCCACTCCAGGACCTTGAAATGCTTCTTACGAAGCCACTCCTTCGTTGCCCGGGCGGTGTGTTTGGGATCATTGTCATGCTGAAAGACCCAGCCACGTTTCATCTTCAATGCCCTTGCTGATGGAAGGAGGTTTTCACTCAAAATCTCACGATACATGGCCCCATTCATCCTTTCCTTTACACGGATCAGTCGTCCTGGTCCCTTTGCAGAAAAACAGCCCCAAAGCATGATGTTTCCACCCCCATGATTCACAGTAGGAATGGTGTTCTTTGGATGCAACTCAGCATTCTTTGTCCTCCAAACACGACGAGTTGAGTTTTTACCAAAAAGTTCTATTTTGGTTTCATCTGACCATATGACATTCTCCCAATCCTCTTCTGGATCATCCAAATGCACTCTAGCAAACATCAGACGGGCCTGGACATGTACTGGCTCAAGCAGGGGGACACGTCTTGTACTGCAGGATTTGAGTCCCTGGCGGCGTAGTGTGTTACTGATGGTAGGCTTTGTTACTTTGGTCCCAGCTCTCTGCAGGTCATTCACTAGGTCCCCCTGTGTGGATCTGGGATTTTTGCTCACCGTTCTTGTGATCATTTTGACCCCACGGGGTGAGATCTTGCGTGGAGCCCCAGATCGAGGGAGATTATCAGTGGTCTTGTATGTCTTCCATTTCCTAATAATTGATCCCACAGTTGATTTCTTCAAACCAAGCTGCTTACCTATTGCAGATTCAGTCTTCCCAGCCTGGTGCAGGTCTACAATTTTGTTTCTGGTGTCCTTTGACAGCTCTTTGGTCTTGGCCATAGTGGAGTTTGGAGTGTGACTGTTTGAGGTTGTGGACAGGTGTCTTTTATACTGATAACAAGTTCAAACAGGTGCCATTAATACAGGTAACGAGTGGAGGACAGAGGAGCCTCTTAAAGAAGAAGTTACAGTTCTGTGAGAGCCAGAAATCTTGCTTGTTTGTAGGTGACCAAATACTAATTTTCCACCATAATTTGCAAATAAATTCATAAAAAATCCTACAATGTGATTTTCTGGATTTTTTTCCCTCAATTTGTCTGTCATAGTTGACGTGTACCTATGATGAAAATTACAAGCCTCTCTCATCTTTTTAAGTGGGAGAACTTGCACAATTGGTGGCTGACTAAATACATTTTTTCCCCACTGTACAGTGCCTATAGAAAGTCTACACCCCCCTTGGATTTCATCACATTTTATTGTTAAAAGTGAGATTAAAATGAATTTAATTGTCATTTTTTGTCAACGATCTACACAAAATACTCTGTCAAAGTGGAAGAAGAATTAAAATACTAATATAACTTGATTAGATAAGTATTCACCACCCTGAGTCAATATATGTTAGAAAAACACCTTTGGCAGCATTTACAGCTTTGAGTTTTCTTGGGTAAATCTCATAAGAGCTTTGCACACCTGTATTGTGCAATATTTGCACATTTATTATTTTCAAACTTCTTCAAGCTCTGTCAAGGTGTTGGGGATCATGGCTAGATAGGAATATTAAAGTCTTGACAAAAATGTGGCAAAACTGTAACTTGGCCACTCAGGAGCATTCACTGTCTTCTGGGTAAGCAACTCCACTGTAGATTTGGTAGTGCTGAGCGATTAGCCGAAATTCCTATATTTTTAATTTTTTAAAGGACTAATTGACCAACATTGGTTCAATTATTTGAATTCCATTTCGTTCAGGGGGTAAGTCATAACCTACACTTGTGTTTTGTTCTTTACATATTGATAGCCCGAGTCGTTCAAGGAATTCGGGACATGGGTGACTAGTTAACGTTAGTTTGGCTCTCTTTGTGTTCGTGCCGTGAAAGGAGGGGTTCTTCTTTGTCTGAAAGCAATGGCTAGCTAGTTTGCTAACTATCCTAGCTAACTAACTGGCTGAATAAGTTGACGACGGACTCGCTCAAGCTGTCGGGACTAACCCACAACGTTAGACACGGACACGAACGATCTGCTTGCGTGTTGATACACTGGTGGTTTGTTGTGGCTGAGTATTGGCGCTAAACTGTGTTGTTGGAGACCGGCATGCTAGCTGGCTGTGGCGTCTTATGACGAGGTGCCCGGACGTTTTTCACGGAATAATACTGCACCTAGTTAGCTAGCTGAATAAACTAAGTTAGTCTATTCCTAGAAAACATTGAACCACTGTAGTTTACAACAATTATAGTTTCTGAGGTGGAAGTTGGGAGAGTTATATTTGGGAGTTGTGGTGAGGGAGGCCCCGCACTCTCCTTTCCCAGATGTTTAGTTCATTTCATTCCGATCTCCTCTGCATTATTGTAGCCATCTGCTGCAGCCTGTCAACTATGCCTCTGCCTATCCCTGTTCTCTCCTCTCCGCACAGGCTACACAAACACCTCACACCGCGTGGCTGCTGCCTCTCTAACCTGGTGGTCCCTGCACGCACGACCCACGTGGAGTTCCAGGTCTCAGGCAGTCTCTGGAACTGCCGTTCTGCTGCCAACAAGGCAGAGTTCATCTCAGCCTATGCTACCCTCCAGTCCCTCGACTTCTTGGCGCTGACGGAAACATGGATTACCACTGAAAACACTGCTACTCCTGCTGCTCTCTCCTCGTCTGACCATGTGTTCTCGCATACCCCGAGAGCATCTGGTCAGCGGGGTGGTGGCACAGGAATCCTCATCTCTCCCAAGTGGACATTCTCAATTTTTCCCCCTGACCCATCTGTCTATCTCCTCATTTGAATTCCATGCTGTCACAGTCACTAGCCCATTTAAGCTTAATATCCTTGTCATCTATCGCCCTCCAGGTTCCCTTGGAGAGTTCATCAATGAGCTTGACGCCTTGATGTTCCTTTCCTGAGGATGGCTCACCCCTCACAGTTCTGGGGGATTTCAACCTCCCTACGTCTACATTTGACTCATTTCTCTCTGCCTCCTTCTTTCCACTCCTCTCCTCTTTTGACCTCACCCTCTCACCGTCCCCCCCTACTCACAAGGCAGGCAATACGCTTGACCTCATCTTCACTAGATGCTGTTCTTCTACTAATCTCACTGCAACTCCCCTCCAAGTCTCCGACCACTACTTTGTATCCTTTTCTCTCTCCCTCTCCTCCAACACTACTCACTCTGCCCCTACACAGATGGTAATGCGCCGTCGCAACCTTCGCTCTCTCTCTCCCGCTACTCTCTCCTCTTCCATCCTATCATCTCTTCCCTCTGCTCAATCCTTCTCCCTCCAATCTCCTGATTCTGCCTCCTCAACCCTCCTCTCCTCCCTTTCTGCATCCTTTGACTCTCTTTGTCCCCTATCCTACCGGCCGGCTCGGTCCTCCCCTCCAGCTCCATGGCTTGATGACTCATTGCGAGCTCACAGAACAGGGCTCCGGGCAGCCGAGCGGAAATGGAAGAAAACTAGACTCCCTGCGGACCTGGCATTTTTTCACTCCCTCCTCTCTACATTCTCTTCATCTGTTTCTGCTGCTAAGGCCACTTTCTACCACTCTAAATTCCAAGCATCCGCCTCTAACCCTAGGAAGCTCTTTGCCACATTCTCCTCCCTGCTGAATCCCCCCCGCCCCCCCTCTTCTCCCTCTCTGTGGATGACTTTGTCAACCATTTTGAAAAGAAGGTTGACGACATCCGATCCTCGTTTGTTAAGTCAAATGACACTGCTGGTCCTGCTCACACTGCCCTACCCTATGCTTTGACTTCTTTCTCCCCTCTCTCTCCAGATAAAATCTTGCGACTTGTGACGGCAGGCCGCCCAACAACCTGCCCGCTTGACCCTATCCCCTCCTCTCTTCTCCAGACCATCTCCGGTGACCTTCTCCCTTACCTCACCTCGCTGATCAACTCATCCTTGACCGCTGGCTATGTCCCTTCCGTCTTCAAGAGAGCGAGAGTTGCACCCCTTCTCAAAAAACCAACACTCGATCCCTCTGATGTCAACAACTACAGACCAGTATCCCTTCTTTATTTTCTCTCCAAAACTATTGAGCGTGCCGTCTTTAGCCAACTCTCTTGCTATCTCTCTCAGAATGACCTTCTTGATCCAAACCAGTCAGGTTTCAAGACTGGTCATTCAACTGAGACTGCTCTTCTCTGTGTCACGGAGGCTCTCCGCACTGCTAAAGCTAACTCTCTCTCCTCTGCTCTTGTCCTTCTAGACCTGTCTGCTGTCTTTGATACTGTGAACCATCAGATCCTCCTCTCCACCCTCTCCGAGCTGGGCATCTCTGGCGCGGCTCACTCTTGGATTGCGTCCTACCTGACCGGTCGCTCCTACCAAGTGGCGTGGCGAGAAGCTGTCTCCGCACCACGTGCTCTCACCACTGGTGTCCCCCAGGGCTCAGTTCTAGGCCCTCTCCTATTCTCGCTATACACCAAGTCACTTGGCACTGTCATATCCTCACATGGCCTCTCCTATCATTGCTACGCTGACGACACACAACTAATCTTCTCCTTTCCCCCTTCTGATAACCAGGTGGCGAATCGCATCTCTGCATGTCTGGCAGACATATCAGTATGGATGACGGATCACCACCTCAAGCTGAACCTCGGCAAGACGGAGCTGCTCTTCCTCCCGGGGAAGGACTGCCCGTTCCATGATCTCGCCATCACGGTTGACAACTCCGTTGTCCTCCTCCCAGAGTGCGAAGAGCTCAACTGGGCTCAACACCCTGTCGTTCTCCGCTAACATCAAGGCGGTGACCCGATCCTGTAGGTTCATGCTCTACAACATTCGGAGAGTACGACCCTGCCTTACACAGGAAGCGGCACAGGTCCTAATCCAGGCACTTGTCATCTCCCGTCTGGATTACTGCAACTCGCTGTTGGCTGGGCTCCCTGCCTGTGCCATTAAACCCCTACAACTCATCCAGAATGCCGCAGCCCGTCTGGTGTTCAACCTTCCCAAGTTCTCTCACGTCACCCCCGCTCCTCCGCACACTCCACTGGCTTCCAGTTGAAGCTCGCATCTGCTACAAGACCATGGTGCTTGCCTACGGAGCTGTGAGGGGAACGGCACCTCCGTACCTTCAGGCTCTGATCAGTCCCTACACCCAAACGAGGGCACTGCGTTCATCCACCTCTGGCCTGCTGGCTCCCCTACCTCTGTGGAAGCATAGTTCCCGCTCAGCCCAGTCAAAACTGTTCGCTGCTCTGGCACCCCAATGGTGGAACAAGCTCCCTCACGACGCCAGGACAGCGGATAGGATAAAGTAATCCTTCTACCCCCACCCCCCCCCTTTTCTCCAACCCACCCCAAAAAAATATATATATTATAATAATTAAAAAAAACAACAAAAAAAAACATTGTAAAGTGGTTATCCCACTGGCTATAAGGTGAATGCACCTATTTGTAAGTCGTTCTGGATAAGAGCGTCTGCTAAATGACGTAAATGTAAATGTAAATGTAATGATAACTTTGAATGAAATAATAGTCATATAAAACAAATGTAATATTTTATTAAAGTAAAGGAATGTAAATAAATGATGGTTATATAAGTGATCAACAGTAATGGGCAGTCACTACCATCGTGGGACTTTTATTTATTAATTGTTTTATTCTGTGTTACAGCATTCAACCCATATAATGCATAGTGCTTTTAATGTTTAAAAAACAAAACAACAAAATATATATATATATTTTTTAAATAATCAAACAAACTGAACCGACCTCAAAAAGTAATAAGCACTGAGCACTAAGATTTGGCTTTGTGTTGTAGGTTATTGTCCTGCTGAAAGGTGAATTCCTCTCTCAGTGTCTGGTGTAAAGCAGACTGAAGCAGGTTTTCCTCACATTTTGCCTGTGCTTAGCTCCATCCCGTTTCTTTTCATCCTGAAAAACTCCCCAGTGTTTGCTGATGTCAAGCATACCCATACCATGATGCAGCCACCACCATGCTTGAAAATACGGAGGCAGGCAGTTACTCAGTGATGTGTTGTGGTGGATTTTCCCCAAACATAAGGCTTTGCATTTAGGCCAAAAAGTGTATTTCTTGCCCTGTGTTTTTGCAGTATTACTTTGTTGCATACATATGCATGTTTTGGAATATTTTAATTCTGTATATTTTTGTTCTTCTTTTCACTCAGTAATTTCTGTCATTATTGTGGAGTCACTACAATGTTGTTGATCCATCCTCAGTTTTCTCCATCACAGCCATTGAACTCTGTAGCTGTTTTAAAACACCAGTGGCCTCATGGTGACATCCCTAAGCAGTTTCCTTCCTGTCCTCCAGCTCAGTTCAGAAGGACAACTGCATCATTGATGTGTCTGGGTGGTTTAATACATCATCCACAGCATAATTATTAACTTGACCATGCCCATCTACCAGTCACTTCCCTTCTTTATGAGGCTTTTGAAAAGCTCCCTGGTCTTTGTAGTTGAATCTGTCATTGAAACTCAGTACTTGGCTCAGGGACCTTACAGATGTATGTATGGGGACAGAGGAAGGAGTAGTCATTCAAAAATCATGTCAACCCCTATTATTTCACACAGAGTGAATCCATTTAACTTGTGTGATTTGTTAAGCCAAATTTGACTTCTGAACTATTTTAGGCTTGCCTAAACAAAGGGGGTGAATACTTATTCAACAACTATATTTGAGTTATAAATGTTTTATTCATTAAAACAAATAAAATAAAAAGCATTTTCTTTTCACTTTGACATTATGGAGTATTTTGTGAAACCCCGCTCCCCCCAAACCCCCACCCAAATTAAATATATTTTTCAATCCCACTTTGTAACGCAACAAAATGTGAAAAAGGTTCAAGGGGGTGTAGACTTTCTATAGGCACTGTATCTAGATACGTGTTGAATAGTCTTGAAAGGGAAAGATCTCTACTCAGTGGCTTTACACTCTGGGGTAACTGTCTGGCATTAGGGCTTTTGTAATGACTTGCAGTCTTTGCCTCCATCATGGAATATCACCAGATATGTGTTATATCCCAATGTTTTTTGGTAGGGTATGGAGGAGGTGAAGAGGCAGTTTGGTCAGCACATCGAGATCGAGCCTGAATGGGAGGCTGGGTTTTCTATCCAGAGACAGCTACGACACATCCTTGTCATGTTCCATGACTGGTGTTCATCTGATGTAAGTCCTCACGCAATGCTTTAAAAAAAAATCCCCAACAACCTCAAAATCTCTAATTTTACATTTAAGTCATTTAGCAGACGCTCTTATCCAGAGCGACTTACAAATTGGTGCATTCAACTTAGGATAGCCAGTGGAACAACCACCCTTTTTTAAATGTATTTTCTTTATGGGGGGGTAGAAGGATTACTGTTATACTATTCCAGGTATTCCTTAAAGAGGTATGGTTTCAAGTGTCTCCGGAAGGTGGTCAGTGACTCCGCTGTCCTGGCGTCGTGGGGGAGCTTGTTCCACCATTGGGGTGCCAGAGCAGCGAATAGCTTTGACTGGGCTGAATGGCTAAATGTGGAAGTGTATGTTGCTATGTACTTGACTGGGATATCTGCCCATGCCTTCAGGAGACAGTTCTCCTCCTTCAAGGAGTGCCACAGGGCGCTGATGCGCTGCAATAACCAACCCTTTCACAGCGAGTCCATAGACTACTACATGTGCAAACACATCCTCCATGTACGCCCCTACAAGGTGTCCCAGGAGCCTGTCAGCATACAACTGCCCATCTCCACGGCGCTCGGTGGTAAGGAGAACCATACTGTCCAATTTGGACATTGCGCTATGTGTTGGGACAGTAGTTGTGGAAATTAAGATGGTGTTATGTTGGTGAAACAGCATGCATGTTGCTTATGCTGTCAGCCTGTTCCTTATGCTCTCTAGGCCTGTATGTACAGCTGTGTAGTACAGGGGCAGTCAAACGCCTCCACGAATATGTGGATCCAGTAAGTATCTGTGACAAGTGAAAACTCACTTTAAATCATTCAGTCTGTTTTTTGTGTTTGATCTGTAGTAAGTCAGTAAGAATCAGCTTCGTATCGTCAGTCAGCATGTGCTGTGTTGTTTTGCTTGTGCACTGCAGACTATCTTCTTCCAACTGCTGTTGGGCCGTCTGTGTTACAGGAGAGCTGTGACTTCACCTGGTTTGCGGAGCACCCCCTGTGCTGTGTGGTGCTGGCTGCCCAGGTCTCAGCTGAGATGTGGCGCAGGAACGGCCTCTCGCTCGTCAGCCAGGATGGTTTTGATGGGCTTGTGGCGTCAACTGTTGCTAAACCCATAACTTTTCAGGGATTGATTTCACATTTTGTGATCGCTGTCATGTCAGTTAGTGTTTCAGTGTATGGTTATTTGTAATTTGCAGGTGTACTATTATCAGGATGTAAAATGCAGGGATGAGATGTTTGACAAGGATGTCATCATTTACATTACAGTCATTTAGCAGACACTCTTATCCAGAGCGACTTACATATTTATTTATATATATGTTTTTTTTATACTGGAATCGAACCCACAACCCTGGCATTGCAAATGCCATGCTCTACCAACTGAGCTACATCCCTGCCGGCCATTCCCTCCCCTACCCTGGACGACGCTGGGCCAATTGTGCGCCGCCCCACGGGTCTCCCGGCCAGCTGCGACAGAGCCTGGATTCGAACCAGGATCTCTAGTGGCACAGCGATGCAGTGCCTTAGACCACTGCGCCACTCAGGAGGACTACAGGTTAGTGCTACAGGTTAGTGTTTAACAGCAGCAACATTGTCCTGCACTCACCTGCTTTTTATTCTATGGAGTCTCCTGACTACCAATACATGATTTAAGTCTCCTCTCAAAACTTTTTTCAGATTGCTGCTTCCAAAATGGACCCCAGCCACTTCATCATGCTGATCTTGCAAAGATTTGAGCTCTTTGATGTGTTCAATGGAAGCCACTCAAGCAAAGACCAAGTAAGAGAGACCAATGACTATTGGTTCAAATAAATAATTATTACATTTAGGTAAAATGGTTAATAAAATACCAATCCTTCTGTACAGGAACTGCTGAAACAGTGGAATCGGTTAACAGAAGAGATGTTCTACCTCATCATCATTGTTGGTGCATCCCTAAGCTGCATTCTAAACAACATCTCTACTAAAGTAAATGTCTCTCCCGTGCTGGAGAACTCCTAGTGTATAGTTAGTAAGTTGACTGTGTATAGTGACATCACGTTGGCTAGATGATATAGCAGTTATCGATTATGTTGAGTCAATTGCACACAAGGTCCAACCGAAATTTGACTTCTGCTTTAAACCCAACCCATCCGAAAGACACACATACATATACAGGTTTTGGAGAGATGCGGGAGGCTGCCGCACTGCGTGCCCGGGGAGCTGTTGTTGTGGGGGTTAAGTGCCTTGCTCAAGGGAACAACGGCAGGCAATGGCATCTAGGATTTGATAGCTCACTTCCCACCAGTTCGGATTTGAACAGGCAATCCTCCGGTTGCTGGCTCGCACCTCTAACCGAGAGGAGGGGGTCTCATTCTGTATGTCATGTCCCCAGGGGAGCGGTATGTCGCACGGCAAGCGGTACCGGAGTGCCAAGTCTAGGTCCAAAAGACTTCTCAACAGCTTCTACCCCCAAGCCATAAGACTCCTGAACAGCTAATCATGGCTACCCGGACTATTTGCACTGCCCCCCCACCCCATCCTTTTTACGCTGCTGCTACTCTGTTAAGTATTTATGCATAGTCACTTTAACTCTACCCACATGTACATATTACCTCAACTACCTCAACTAGCCGGTGCCCCGCACATTGACTCTGCAACGGTACCCCCCTGTATATATAGCCTCCCTACTGTCACTTTATTTTACTTCTGCTCTTTTTTTTCTCAACACTTTTTTTTGTTATTGTTGTTTTATTTTTACTTTTTTTGTTTAAAATAAATGCACTGTTGGTTAAGGGCTGTAAGTAAGCATTTCACTGTAATGTCTGCACCTGTTGTATTCGGCGCATGTGACCAATAAAATTTGATTTGATTTGATGTCCCAGGGATCAGTCAGGTGACCAAAGAGGATGTGACGATGAGGGAAGTGATCCATCTGCTGTGCATCGAGCCCATGGCTCATAGCAGCCTGGTCAAGGGCCTGCCGGAGAACGTGAGAACGTGGACCTATACTACACCTCTAAAGCACCAATACTGTTACCACTCCTTCCACCCTTTTATACTGCAACAATGTACTGTCTTTGTTTGTTTGTAGGAGATCCATGAAACTGACCTGGAAACGGTCATCCCAAAAGTGGCCACCTTCAAGTAAGTGTAACACTAAGGTCATCTTGACCATAATGATACAAATAATAACATTTTTTTCAAAAGATAATTAAGTTTGAGGAGCTTTTTCACTGACTTGTTGATCCTCCTATTTAGGAAGCCAGGTGTGTCAGGCCACGGCTTGTATGAAGTGAAAAAGGAGTGCCTGTCAGAATTCACTATTCTAAATCTCAGCATAGCAAGGTACGATTGTACACACACATTATATTTGTTTTTCCAAAGCAGTTTTTTGCCTTGGCTGCTGGCATTTGCAAATGTGTAAGCTTGTGACCTCACCTCTCTGTGCTCCAGGCAGAAGATGCTCAGAAGAAGAGAAGAACTCAGGAGGGCAGTGACAAAGGTGAGATGGAACTGATTATCGTACTTTAAAAGAATGGAACACAGTGTTATTATGAGCCAATCCCTGTAGGTGATTCCCTATTTACTTATGATTCAACACGGTCTCTCCCTGTCTCTGTCCATGCCCAGCCCTGCGTCCCCCCGTCCCCCCTCCTTTTTGCCCAGCCTTCTCCAGCATAGTGCGTCTGCTCTGCTGTGACATCCTCGTCCACATCCTCAGACAAGTCCTGCAGAGAGCTGTGGAGGACCGGGCCACCTACTGGACAGAGGCCATGATCCAGAGGGTACCTTTCTCTCTCTCTGTGTCTCTCTCTCACTCTCTCTCTCTCTCTGTGTCTCTCTCTCACTCTGTCTCTCACTCTGTCTCTCACTCTGTCGCTCTGTGTGTGTGTGTCCCCCTCCTCTCCTTTTTATATGAACCACCTGTAAAAGTGTGTGCTCCCCTCAGGCCCTGCACCTTATAGGTCAGGGGCTGTTGGAGGAGAAGACGCAGCTGGGAGCCAGCCCTGTGGAGGGGGTCACCTTTGACTTCAGCCTCAAGGCTCGCAGTGAGTGTGCTAGATATTACTTTTTGGTTGCAAATATTGATCACTTGGATGGTTTTGTATTGAGTCTTGGTATATGACATTTTCTGTTTCTCTACTCTCTCAGAGATCGGCTCAGAGCATGGCAAATCTGTGTTCCACCTCCTGTCCAAGATGAAGGTCCAGGCTGTCAGAAGTGTCTGGGAGCTCTGTGGCAGACAGGATGAGGAGAGGGGTCACGCCCTTCCTGCGCTGCGCTGCCCTCTTCTTCAATTGTGTTACAGGGGTGCCCCCTCCAGAGGAGCTCTCCAGTACTACAGGTAGGTAGCTCAGGGCTCTGACTGTTGTGGTGTGTATGGGGATTGAATACATGTTTCTTTGAGGGTTTTACTGAACCACTTATGCTGTCTCTGCTGCAGTTACCTCTCAAGGCCAGGTGGAGGCGCTGTGTATTTATCTGGCATTACCCACCAATGTGTTCCAGCTCTTCCAAGAGCACCATGGAACTGTCTCTCCTTGATTACAGAGGTTATCCCAATAACCTGTTAGTCACAACCAAAGTACATTGGAATGAATGGGGCATTTATACATCTTTAACTGATGTTCTTATTATCAGATTTCTAGTGTGGTAGCTAATTGTACTATATGTGATATTTAACTGATGGCCTCTGTCTCTCAGATGGTGAGGCCACCCAGCTGTAACCAAAGCCCTAAAAGGGGAAATGCAGACTATCAGGTAAACTCAAAATATCTTTGCCACTGAATGGAAAATATTTGGGATTTTATTCCATTCTTCCCTTTTATCCAGTATGAATTACTGAATCTTTGATAACATGAATATTGCAGGTATCCCAGGAAAAGGAATCGGTTAATTGAGCTTCCTGCGGATTACAGCGCGCTCCTCAATCAAGCCAGTCACTTTCAGTAAGTAGACACCACTGACTTGGATTATCATAAACTGAATGATGGGATAGTTGGTGTGTTCCAGTGGAGACTGAGTCCTCTCTCTCTCTCTGCCCTCGTGTCCAGGTGTCCTAACTCCACAGATGATGAGAGGAAGCACCCCACCCTGTGCCTGTTCTGTGGGACCATCCTGTGCTCCCAGAGCACCTGCTGTCAGAACCAGCTGGACGAGGAGAAGGTGGGCGCCTGCACCGCTCACGCTGCCACCTGTGGGGCCGGAGTGGGCATGTTCCTCAGGTGGGTTGGGGCCAAGTGCTCCTGTGGGGACAGGGTGGGCATGTGGTTAAACATGTTCAAATGTTCACTATTTTACTGTGAACATTGCTGCTTGTAATCTGAATGCTTTTGAACATTGGCTCTTGGTGCACATAATACTTGTTTAATTTGCCTCTGAAAACATTATCAAATATAGTAGCAATTCAATGTATGTCTAAAAGCACTTTAGAATTATAATGACAAAACATTTTCAATTCATGTACATTAAGTCTTCTATACATGGCATCAGAAGATATCTTAAGTCTTTGCTGAAATTCCCTATTTTGCCAACCTGATACAGTCATTAGATGCTTTTCTGTCTTAACTGTGAAAATGATATTCAAATAGATCATACTGTAGCTAACTGGGACAAAAAGCTTCAAACCAGCAACACTAAATATATTCTGTACACATGACTAATCTAACAAGTAAATAAGAGCACATCACTACTACATTAGTATTTAAGACAATTATGTATATTTTATGGGAGAATACATGAAAAATAATCATCGCTATAATAATACACTTGATATTTGTACATCAAACTTTTCAGGAAAATGAAGTTGTTTTGTGCATATACTGTATGGTTTTGTTTTTCCGCATTTGCATTGCTTGGCATTGCTGTATGATATCCAGGCTGTCTGAATAAAGATACTATTGTCTAGATGAGTTATTGTGCCCTCTGTGTCTGACTGGGAATAAGAACAGAAATACTGTGATTGTTCATCAGTTTCCACTTACTCTTTAGTGTCTGAAAGGAGAGTTGATCACAAAAAAAAAGTACTTATGTCTTATCAACACCGTCAGGTCATTGACTTGCACATTGACATCAAATCCCATTTCCCTATTATTCAGTGCCCTTAACTCATGTTTCCTACAATAATTACCTAAATGTATAATGAGCACTTTACTACTAAGCTCTAATAACTACTCTTCCTGGCAGCACTTGACTGTTGGAAGTATTTATACTGCAGCTATAATACTGTTGATCGTTGCTCAGCACCTGTGCTGTATAATATATCAGACTTGCTAAAATGACTTTCCTCTCACTGTTTCATTCCACAGCGAATCAAGGCTGACAGAGAACCTGTATAGTTTTGCTTAAAGACTGAAATAAGGTAGCTGCCTCTTTCATACCTCATTCAAGATAGCATATTGTGTTGATTGTTAGTATCTGTAGTGCTCAGTAGTTTAGACTGAGAGCCTTAAGTAGTCTTGTGTGTGTCTGCCTATAATAGGATGTGTGTATCCACCGATTGGAGGTGAGATGTAAATGTGAAATCCCATTCGGACACAGATTAGGGGTAATCAGAGGCAGTGGGGGTCCTTAGGACAATTCTGCTATTGCTTAGAAATCTCAATCTTGGTCGTCACTCACTAATATGCATACAAACTTGCTGCATAGGACTACTTTATTGTACAAGTTCATCACATCTCATGGAAAGAAAAGAAAGACTTGGTGTTTTATTTCTGAGTACAGTAGAAAAATGGCAGCAGTGATATTTATTTTAAGTGTCAACACTTGTGTGCTTGGTCTACACATTTCTCCTACAGAATGTGTCTTACCAGTCATTAACACTCTTGAGAGAAACAATCTGCTACTGAACAAATCCAGTGAGCAACTATCAGCAAAACCTTGATAACTGTATAAGTTCCAAAATGATTTAGCATTTATAAGCTGATATTTACTCTTTCCCTTAGGATTTCCATCTGTCTATCCCACAAACGCCTCTAACTCACATGCATCCTTCCCCTGTTGTCATATTTGTAAGATTTCTTGAAGGCTTGGTTATAACAGTGAGTAAGACATGCTGAGTTGCATTGGTCTATAGCTGTAGAAAACTAGAGTGAATATTTATAAAAGCCTATATAGGTATTTTATCAAGACTCAGTACACATTTAATTGCCATGTTTTTCTACAAGCTTGTCCCATTACTGTGGGAAAAGGTCTGCATATTTTCATCTAGACCAATGTCCCTATCATTACGTTCAGGCTGAGGCACATTCAATGTAGTTAGGAAGTTGGGAAGTGACTGACTGTTTGCTTTGTTTTATGTGCAAAATGACAATTTTATATCTGTGCTATTTCAGTTGAAAAGTCTCTAGATCTATTGAGAGAATAATATGTTTGACCTAAATGCAGTTCTGTAGACGCTTGTCAATGAAGTTGAAGGCAGAATAACACAGTTTGGCTTTCACTCTTAAATTAATTTGATTATGGGTATATGAAAAGAAGGTAACAAGGTGATGATGGCATAGAATTGATGACACATTGATTTTGTTTGTATGCTCTTGCTAAACAATCTCTGTTATACATTTCCATGTTATATATTATGATAGTGTTCTGTACCAATCTGCTATGGGATGTCTCTTTTGCAAACACATTTGCATACTGTCATATCACTAACTCCCCCCTGTAATGGCAGTTCTCCCTTTCACGAACATTGCTCGGTTTGCCACATTGCTCAGTCCTATGCCGCCACAATTCCATGTTTCTTTCAGGCAAGCTTTTATGTAGCTTTTATTGCTTGAAGGGCAGTTCCTGTCCTTTAGACAAACTGTGCCTGGTCCCTCACCTTTTGAGGGCTCTGTGGAGTGGACTATTTAAGGTAAGTGTCTGAGCAGGGGTCAACTGGCCACAGGTATCTGTTTTGGGGGCAGGTTGTCTGGTCCATAGTAGGCTGTGGAGGGGACATCGATGTTGGGGTCGCCATTGTTGGCTGTGTCAATCTGGTTGCACTTCCCCAAGCTCTTTATGATGTTGAAGTTGGATCTGGCTGTCTCCACAAAGCTGTTCTCCAGGAGCCAGCCGTCGGACTCTGAGTCTGGGTCTCCCTGTCTCAGCACGTTCTCCAGGGATGTCTGGAGGTAACGCACCCCCGTCAGCACCGACAGCTACAACAGGAAACAAACATTACTGAGGAAATCCCTAGACTATGTAATATAACTTTTGTTTATCATTTATAGTGGACCAGAGTAAAACATGTGCGTCCCAGAAGTAGCTGAGGTTTGGGATGTGTATTTTGGGACAGTTCCATGTGACCCAGTAGAGGACAAAGGGTGTGTCCACACAAAGCTGAGCATGGATAACCCGGAGCCAATGTCACAAAAGAGATTTAGTGTGGGATTAGGGAGCATGCAAAGTGAATGAACAATACTATTATCACGCTAAGGGAGGATAAAGGGCATGGGAGTTAGACCAGAAGCCCTGATCACTTCCCTGCAAGGACAAGGTGTCATAGACAGAATACTGCAATGTAGCTTGAGTTATTTATGATTAGTGGTTTGCTGAGTCTAAATAACGGGAGTGGTTGTATGTCAGATAAAAGTCCCAGGCACCATGCTTACTTCTATTCAAACCACATCAGTCTGTTTGTAAGGACACCCATATGCCTACCTCAAACAGCCAGATGATGAGGAAGGTGAGGCCGATGGACTGCATGATGTGGGTGTAGTACTCCAGCAGGGCCTGGCGGCAGCCTTTCCTCCACAAGTTGAGCTCCTCTGTCTGGTATTCATAGTTGAAGTGGGCTGAGCTGTTGGTGATCTGGTGCTGGATGCAGGGCCGTGGTGAGTTAATGTTACAGCAGCTGAAGGGAACCCCGTCCATCAGGTATTTCCCTTCCACGTTACTCCTCAGCCGGCTGGAGACGTAGAGAGGGAAAAGGGAGAGACCGAGACAGAGGGTTGATCACTTGGGGCATCTAGAGCCTAAAAAATTCAAGAACCCTAAGATCATAGTATACATGGGCCCAGAGCTCAGCTCTGTGTCTGATCTGGCAGGTAGGGTATTACTATTCTAGTCTGTACTTACTCCACAACCTCCCTGCGGGACATGTCCAGGTAGCGGTTGCTGATCCACTGGATCTGGAACCAGTCTCTGAAGCCGAAGTTGCCGCAGCACTGGAACTGGATCTGCAGCAGGTCCACAGTGCGCTTCAGGAAGCAGCGGCCTGGTGTGTCCGTGTCCTTATAATAGCGCATGGCGTCCTGCAGACCCAGGTCCAGAGCCTCCTCCAGCTCACTGCGCATGCCGTAGCACATGAGAGCCCCCACCAGGATGCAGAAGGTGAAGAAGAAGGTGCAGATGATGTAGGGCAGCATCAGTAGCTTCCAACGCAGGAACTTAGTGGTGTCCGCACAGTCGTAGCAGATCTTCCCGCCCAGGAAATTGATGCCACAGGCGATGAGGCCTGTGGCGATGAGCATGTTGGGGACGTAGTGGAGGTCCCTCTCTGCCATAAGCTCCCAGCGCTTGTTGATCTCCACCTTTAGGAAGAGCCCCAGGCTAAACAGAATCATCCCCGTCACCACGGAAACCCAGTTGAGGATCCACAGCACCTGGGCAAGCTTGTCCCTGTTGGTCTTGGTGAATTTGACTTTCAGCACGGCCATCTTAGATTTGTTTGATTAGTTTTATCCAATATCCTGGTAGGATGCTGGATAGGGGAGAGGATAGAGGTAGGGGAAGGAGTAAGAGGCACAAGGGGCTATGGAGGGATAAAGGGAGGGGCCAGGGTTGTGGATGGGAGGTTTCCACATGCCCTCACATAAGCAGCTTAGTTCAGTGATTATAATCAATTTCTTGAGTAGGGGTCTCCTATTTATAAGTGTTGGCAGTCCTGCACCATGAGGTATGATCAAACATAATAATGAATATGATCTGAATCACTGCATGAACATTTTCTCATACAGTAGCTTTTACACAAATATAAAAAATGACCAAATTGGATAATGCACACCTCTGGACTATGTCACCTCTGCTGAACCAACCATCAACACAAGACAGTGTGCATTACCACAATAATTTGCTAAGCATTTAATCTGAAGAAATATAATGGAATAAACTAAAAGACTAGACTAGAAAATTCAACAAAAACACATTACATTGAAGACCATAGACCAAAAGATCTGAACAGCAGCATTCAGTGGGACCTACCTTCTCTTAGCAGCATTCACAGTGTCCATCTGATCTGTCTCCCATCTCTGTTTAGGGGTTTGTTTTGCTCTTCATTGACAGACATCCTAAGACTTGGCCTGAAGAGACGCAAGCCGTAGTGGCACAGAAGGAGTAGACAGACACCCGCCTGCATCAGCATCAGAGTGAGTCCGCTGGCCAAGCCCCCTGACCCTCCTAATAATCCCCTCTAATCAGGCCTATAGGATTTATATGTACCTTCTGCCACCTGCACAAATCTGACTGACTTCAGCACCACAAAGAGTTGTATTGGCCATGGGTCCTGTGTGTGTGTGTGTGTGTGTGTGTGTGTGTGTGTGTGTGTGTGTGTGTGTGTGTGTGTCTGTGTGTGTGTGTGTGTGTGTGTGTGTGTGTGTGTCTGGACGGACAAATATTTTTTTATTTTCTCAAATACTAAAATATTAATAGCCTATTCCATTTACACTACACAGTGCTCTGCTATTATTTTTGTTAAACGGAGCCTTCACTGAAGCAAGGGAAACAAGGTCACTTGTAAACTCATATAGTGGCAGAGATTATGAAAAAAAATAACATAAGAAAAGTTGGGGTTTACAGGGCAGTGTGTGTATGTATGTGTGTGCTTCTAGTATTGTGTCCAGTGAGCCCTCCTCTGGGTCTGTGAGTCTCCATTCCTGAAACAGGTTGAGGCCAAGTAAGGCAACACATCAAGGCTAAATCAGTTTGTGATGACAAGTGTTATTCCCACAATATCAAAGAGGACAATATTAAACTCATAAGAAAATACTGAAAATGAGTCAGATTGTTTGATAATATGCCTTAATGTGATCAAGTGACTAAAGATTGTGCTACCCTCTAGTGCTTTGGTGACACTATGTATGCTTCAGGGGGGAAAGTAAATGGGCCAAGAAACAGTTAACACTGAGAATCAAAAGCTCCAAATACCTTAATACAATTACATTTTACATTTACATTTTAGTCATTTAGCAGACGCTCTTATCCAGAGCGACTTACAGGAGCAATTAGGGTTAAGTGCCTTGCTCAAGGGCACATTTACGTCATTTAGCAGACGCTCTTATCCAGAGCGACTTACAAATTGGTGCATTCACCCTATAGCCAGTGGGATAACCACTTTACAAATTTTTTTTTTTTTTTTTTTTTTTTTTTTTGGGGGTAGAAGGATTACTTTATCCTATCCCAGGTATTCCTTAAAGAGGTGGGGTTTCAAATGTCTCCGGAAGGTGGTGAGTGACTCCGCTGTCCTGGCGTCGTGAGGGAGCTTGTTCCACCATTGGGGTGCCAGAGCAGCGAACAGTTTTGACTGGGCTGAGCGGGAACTTCCGCAGAGGAAGGGAGCCAGCAGGCCAGAGGTGGATGAACGCAATGCCCTCGTTTGGGTGTAGGGACTGATCAGAGGCTGAAGGTACGGAGGTGCCGTTCCCCCTCACTGCTCCATAGGCAAGCACCATGGTCTTGTAACGGATGCGAGCTTCAACTGGAAGCCAGTGGAGTGTGCGGAGGAGGGGGGTGACGTGAGAGAACTTGGGAAGGTTGAACACCAGACGGGCTGCGGCATTCTGGATGAGTTGTAGGGGTTTAATGGCACAGGCAGGGAGGCCAGCCAACAGCGAGTTGCAGTAATCCAGACGGGAGATGACAAGTGCCTGGATTAGGACCTGTGCCGCTTCCTGTGTAAGGCAGGGTCGTACTCTCCGAATGTTGTAGAGCATGAACCTGCAGGATCGGGTCACCGCCTTGATGTTAGCGGAGAACGACAGGGTGTTGTCCAGGGTCACGCCAAGGCTCTTCGCACTCTGGGAGGAGGACACAACGGAGTTGTCAACCGTGATGGCGAGATCATGGAACGGGCAGTCCTTCTCCGGGAGGAAGAGCAGCTCCGTCTTGCCAGGGTTCAGCTTGAGGTGGTGATCCGTCATCCATACTGATATGTCTGCCAGACATGCAGAGATGCGATTCGCCCACCTGGTTATCAGAAGGGGGAAAGGAGAAGATTAGTTGTGTATCGTCAGCGTAGCAATGATAGGAGAGGCCATGTGAGGATATGACAGAGCCAAGTGACTTGGTGTATAGGGAGAATAGGAGAGGGCCTAGAACTGAGCCCTGGGGGACACCAGTGGTGAGAGCACGTGGTGCGGAGACAGCTTCTCGCCACGCCACTTGGTAGGAGCGACTGGTCAGGTAGGACGCAATCCAGGAGTGAGCCGCGCCGGAGATGCCCAGCTCGGAGAGGGTGGAGAGGAGGATCTGATGGTTCACAGTATCAAAGGCAGCAGACAGGTCTAGAAGGACAAGAGCAGAGGAGAGAGAGTTAGCTTTAGCAGTGCGGAGAGCCTCCGTGACACAGAGAAGAGCAGTCTCAGTTGAATGACCAGTCCTGAAACCTGACTGGTTTGGATCAAGAAGGTCATTCTGAGAGAGATAGCAAGAGAGTTGGCTAAAGACGGCACGCTCAATAGTTTTGGAAAGAAAAGAAAGAAGGGATACTGGTCTGTAGTTGTTGACATCAGTGGGATCGAGTGTTGGTTTTTTGAGAAGGGGTGCAACTCTCGCTCTCTTGAAGACGGAAGGGACATAGCCAGCGGTCAAGGATGAGTTGATCAGCGAGGTGAGGTAGGGGAGAAGGTCACCGGAGATGGTCTGGAGAAGAGAGGAGGGGATGGGGTCAAGCGGGCAGGTTGTTGGGCGGCCTGCAGTCACAAGTCGCAGGATTTTATCTGGAGAGAGAGGGGAGAAAGAAGTCAAAGCATAGGGTAGGGCAGTGTGAGTAGGACCAGCAGTGTCATTAGACTTAACAAACGAGGATCGGATGTCGTCAACCTTCTTTTTTCAAAGTGGTTGACAAAGTCATCCACAGAGAGAGAGGAGGGGGGGATTCAGCAGGGAGGAGAATGTGGCAAAGAGCTTCCTAGGGTTAGAGGCAGATGCTTGGAATTTAGAGTGGTAGAAAGTGGCCTTAGCAGCAGAAACAGATGAAGAAAATGTAGAGAGGAGGGAGTGAAAAGATGCCAGGTCGGCAGGGAGTTTAGTTTTCTTCCATTTCCGCTCCGCTGCCCGGAGCTCTGTTCTGTGAGCTTCGCAATGAGTCATCAAGCCACGGAGCTGGAGGGGAGGACCGAGCCGGCCGGGAGGATAGGGGACACAGAGAGTCAAAGGATGCAGAAAGGGAGGAGAGGAGGGTTGAGGAGGCAGAATCAGGAGATTGGAGGGAGAAGGATTGAGCAGAGGGAAGAGATGATAGGATGGAAGAGGAGAGAGTAGTGGAGAGAGAGAGCGAAGGTTGCGGCGGCGCATTACCATCTGTGTAGGGGCAGAGTGAGTAGTGTTGGAGGAGAGCGAGAGAGAAAAGGAAACAAAGTAGTGGTCGGAGACATGGAGGGGAGTTGCAGTGAGATTAGTAGAAGAGCAGCATCTAGTAAAGATGAGGTCAAGCGTATTGCCTGCCTTGTGAGTAGGGGGGGACGGTGAGAGGGTGAGGTCAAAAGAGGAGAGGAGTGGAAAGAAGGAGGCAGAGAGAAATGAGTCAAATGTAGACGTAGGGAGGTTGAAATCCCCCAAAACTGTGAGGGGTGAGCCATCCTCAGGAAAGGAACTTATCTTCTTTATCCTCATGGTGTAATTGTATTTGCAACAAAACACTTTCACCTACCCCTCCCCTCCCCTCACACACTATCTCCTATTCCTGTCACTTTCTCTTCCTCTCTGTCTCTCACGGGCACGTCCATACACATCCACACAGCCAATCAGACAATCTCGAGTGAGATTAAGATTACTAGATTACCATGGCCCAAAGGAGTTTGTGTAAGATGAGAGTTCTACTGTGGACACACACTGGACAAGTCAGCACATCCACAGGGAGAGAGATGACCTGATCCCTGAGTGGAAAGGGAGCACCGGATACTGTGGCAGGTAAGTGCTGGAGACCACAGCTTCTGATCACATATTAGTTCTGTGGTAAAATGGGCTATTACTTCGCTGTATCTGTTGTACTTGGATCTGATCATGGATATCATAGGCATGAATAGTAGCCCTTCAGGCTTTACGGCACTGCAAGTTAACTACGTTCTTAAAGCCATATCCATAACATTGGTCTTCAATTCTGTAAAGTGATGTATAAATACATGTTATGCGGTATTGTACTTGATCTAAATACAGTTGAAGTCAGAAGTTTACATACACCTTAGCCAAATACATTTAAACTCAGTTTTTCACAGTTTCTGACATTTAATCCTAGTAAAAATTCCCTGTTTTAGGTCAGTTAGGATCACCACTTTATTTTAAGAATGTGTAATGTCAGAATAATAGTAGAGAGTTTTCTGCTTTTATTTATTATTTATTTCATCACATTCCCAGTGGGTCAGAAGTTTACATACACTCAATTAGTATTTGGTAGCATTGCCTTTAAATTGTTTAACTTGGGTCAAACGTTTTCGGATAGCCTTCCACAAGCTTCCCACAATAAATTGGGTGAATTTTGGCCCATTCCTCCTGACAGAGCTGGTGTAACTGAGTCAGGTTTGTAGGCCTCCTTGCTCGCACACGCTTTTTCAGTTCTGCCCACAAATGTTCTATAGGATTGAGGTCAGGGCTTTGTGAAGGCCACTCCAATACCTTGACTTTGTTGTCCTTAAGCCATTTTGCCACAACTTTGGAAGTATGCTTGGGGTCATTGTCCATTTGGAAGACCCATTTGCGACCAAGCTTTAACTTCCTGACTGATGTCTTGAGATGTTGCTTCAATACATCCACATCATTTTCCTTCCTCATGATGCCATCTATTTTGTGAAGTGCACCAGTCCCTCCTGCAGCAAAGCACCCCCACAGCATGATGCTGCCACCCCCGTGCTTCACGGTTGGGATGGTGTTCTTCGGCTTGCAAGCAACCCCCTTTTTCCTCCAAACATAACGATGTTCATTATGGCCAAACAGTTCTATTTTTTCTTTCATCAGACCAGAGGACATTTCTCCAAAAAGTATGATCTTTGTCCCCATGTGCAGTTGCAAACCGTAGTCTGGCTTTTTTATGGCGGTTTTGGAGCAGTGGCTTCTTCCTTGCTAAGCGGCCTTTCAGGTTATGTCGATATAGGACTCGTTTTTACTGTGGATATAGATTCTTTTGTACCTGTTTCCTCCAGCATCTTCACAAGGTCCTTTGCTGTTGTTCTGGGATTGATTTGCACTTTTCGCACCAAAGTACGTTCATCTCTAGGAGACAGAATGCGTCTCCTTCCTGTGCGGTATGACGGCTGCGTGGTCCCATGGTGTTTACACTTGCGTACTATTGTTTGTACAGATGGACGTGGTACATACAGGCATTTGGAAATTGCTCCCAAGGATGAACCAGACTTGTGGAGGTCTACAATTTTTTTTCTGAGGTCTTGGCTGATTTCCTTTGATTTTCACATGATGTCAAGCAAAGAGGCACTGAGTTTGAAGGTAGGCCTTGCAATACATCCAGAGGTACACCTCCAATTGACTCAAATTATGTGAATTAGCCTATCAGAAGCTTCTAAAGCCATGACATAATTTTCTGGAATTCTCCAAGCTGTTTAAAGGCACAGTCAACTTAGTGTATGTAAACTTCTGACCCACTGGAATTGTGATACAGTGAATTATAAGTGAAATAATCTGTCTGTAAACAATTGTTGGAAAAATTACTAGTGTCATGCACAAAGTAGATGTCCTAACCGACTTGCCAAAACTATAGTTTGTTAACAAGAAATGTGTGGAGTGGTTGAAAAATGAGTTTTAATGACTCCAACCTAAGTGTATGTAAACTTCTGACTTCAACTGTACCAATTATCCTCTGATGCCTGTGGTTTGTAGTTCAATATAGCAACATTACTTATTGTTGATGTATTCAACGCATTTCTTTGGAATAGGTTTATAACCACCTATGGATATGAGGGATTATGTTCAGTAACGCTCCCGACAGAGAATCCATTGACTGCAAATTACTGTCTGCATGACTTCAGCCTCAGTACATTGAACAGGAGCTGCTAATTGCATTCGTACACAAAGTTATTCATCCAGAACTTTTATTTGACCAGAAAAGGGATTTGAGAACATGTCCTCCTTTACAACATTGACCTACTGTATGTGTTTGGTACATTCACTGTTGACCTCCAACTGTAGGGTGTGAGTGGACATAACAGCAGGACCAGTGGACACAGGCTTTGGCCAGCAACAACGTGAGGGCCATCCTCCACTGGCTACACAGCCTCTCAGCTGAAGGTCAGAGCACTGGACTGGCAATATGAAACAATACGCAGCACACTTAAATTACTGTGTTTTAGAATGGCTAGATACTGCAACACACTGTAATTCTTCTATGATCATCAATAGTTACATTTCATGTCAGTTCATGCTGCATTTGATAATGTCATGACATTCATTTGTCTCATTCCATTCACCTGTCTGTCTCTCAGTGGGAGATGCTGATGTGGAGGACAGCCTCGCTTCTTTTAGCAGCTGGGTCCAGACGATGGCTGAAGTTTCAAAGAAGGAGTTACTCACCCTATGTAAGCAGATATACACCAGCACCAGCCATCCCAAACAGACCCCAAGGTTATTGATCCCAGCTCTTTTCACGGCTGTATTCCTGAGGTCTTCTCCTGTCACCTCTCTCTGGGTCGCCCCCTCCCCTCCCCTCCCCTCCCTTCCCCTGTCTCCAGGCTTCAGCCGCTGCCAGGGCCTGTGGATGTTCCTGGACCACAGCTGCTTCACCAGGGTGCACCTTCTGCTGCAGCGGCTGAGGAACCTGCTGATTCTGGCCCAGTGGGGGAGGAGGCATGGTACAGTACTACTCCAACCATGACTCTCACAATGATCAGATTGTTGTATAAATGATATCAACTTGCTAGTTTGTTTAGTACAATGAGCTTACCTAGACACCTAGTTCTAACATATGGGACGGGTGTAACAATATGGGGACATATGGTGAAAAGAGGATTGGAATTGTCGTTTCTACAAAGAGAGCTGTTTTCTGATTGAATGGTGGCTGTCTCTCCTTTGTGTGTGTGTATGTAGGTTTGGGGATCCCATGTGTGGTCTGCAGGGTCGACTGTGGCTCCTCAGCAGTGAGGCAGGACTGCTGGAATCGGGAATGCAGAGCTCTGAAGCAGCACATCTGGCTGGGTCGGCTGGTACAATGGTGGGGCATCACCGGACTCCTGCCCAAGTACCCTCGTAAGGATGCATACGTTAATATTACACACACAGTCAAACTTTACAAACCGGTCACACTTTACATCACAGAGTTGTTATTACTGTGTAACTATTCTTATAAGTACAGTGTAACAAGTGTTGTATGTTGTAGTATTGTAGTGTTACGGTTAGGGTTATAGCTAGGGTTAGGGTTATTGATACGGTTAGGGTTGGCGCTTTAGCTGTAAGTACAATGTATTACCAGTCTAGGATTAGGGTTAGTCTATAGTATTTACATATACACTGACTCTTCCTCTCCTCCTCTCAGATGCTCAAGAAATAAAGTGGATCTCTCAGATGTGGAGAGAGATAGACCAGAACCACCGCAGGGCTTGCCTCCACACTCCTGGGTAACTCTTAAATCACTGATAGGCAGTCTGTCTCTCGCTCTCTTTCTGTCTTCCTCCTTTACTGCCTAATCTTTCTTTCTTGATCGATTCTCCACATCTCCCTTTTCCTCTCCCTCTATTTGATTAGTCTGGAGGAGGAGGGAAGGGAAAGGTGGAATTCATTGATCCAGGGTATGGTGGCTCAGATGGACAAACAACACAGGCCCATATGGACTTCTGAGGACTGCACCGACCAGGGGTACCCGCCCCTTAACCTGCAGGCTTTGCTGAAACTGGTTCTGGTGCCTTGCATTGACAACATGTCTGTTCAGGCTATTGTATCCAACCATGGAGAATCCATAAAGTGTCCTCAAAGGTATGACTGTGTTAATATGACTGTCATGTGAACTGAAATTAATATACAGTATTCTTGATCATGTAAACTACACTTAACACAGTCTGTGCACAGCTCATGTACTTCATCCTGGACATGGCCAATTTTCTACAGTGCAAAAATGACCTCCTGCAGTCCTTTTGCCATGCCTTCACCATCCCACCCAGCTTCTCACAGCAGATCCGGGCCTTCTGGTTGCTCGACCATGGACAGTTATCAGTATGTTACTCTGACCTCTGTGACCAGTGTCACAGTACCATTTAGTCCATTGGTGTACATTGAGTGTACAAAACATCCCTATGACAGTGAAAGAGCCACTTCCTAATATTGAGTTGAACCCCCCCTTTTGGCCTCAGAACAGACTCAATTCGTCAGGGCATGGACTTTACAAGGTGTCGAAAGTATTCCACAGGGATGCTGGCCCCTGTTGACTCCAATGCTTCCCACAGTTGTGTCAAGTTGACTGGATGTCCTTTGGGTGGTGGACCATTCTTGATACACACGAGAAACTGATGAGCGTGAAAAATCTAGCAGCGTTGCAGTTCTTGACACAAACCGGTGCGCCTCTGAATGGCACACATACACAATCCATGTCTCAAAGCTTAAAAATCCTTCTTTAATCTGTCTCCTCCCCTTCATCTACGCTGATTGAAGTGGAGTTAACAGGTGACATCAATAAGGGATCATAGCTTTCACCTGGATTCACCTGGTCAGTCTGTCATGGAAAGAGCATGTGTTCTTAATGTTTTGTATACTCAGTATACATGCCTTCTAGCATGGTTCAACAGAGCCAAAATGGGGGTTAGAGTGTCCTATGGCTACACGCAAAGGGTTCTTCGGCTGTCCCCATAGAATAAACCCTTTTGGTTCGAAGTAGAACCCTTTTTGGTTCCAGGTTCCATGTAGAAGGGGTTCTACACGGAACCCAAAAGGGTTCTACCTGGAACCAAAAAGGTTTCTTCAAAGGGTTCTCCTATGGGGACAGCCGAAGAACCCTTTAAGGTTCTAGATAGCACCTTCTTTTTCTAAGAGTGTATGTCATTACATCTGTGTAGGGCTCAATGGAGCAGCTGCTGAGCCCCAGGTCTGAACCACCCTGGTTCTCCTGGCAGCACCGCTGCATCATCCACAGCCTGCTGAGGAGAAAGCAGCTCCACTTGGCGCTGAAGTATCTATAGTGGACCAGACCAGCCACAGAGAGCCCCCACGACCTTAAGCTCTCTGTGGATGTACTCCTACAGAACAGGTATAGATACACAAGGATATACTATACTGCATAGACTACTGTACCATATACAGTTTCTCTATATGGCTTACGGTTTTCATATTCAATCTAGTTTTCTCTGCCCCTCAGCCATGTCTCAGATGCCTGGGCCCTCCTAAAGAAAGGTCACACAGGAAGTGATGACATGGTCAGGTACTTCCTCAATGGATGTGAGGCTTGGCCTATGTGTGGAGGCTTCAGGCTGCATGGAAGCAGTATGGAAGGTGACCCCTTTTGTAACACATATCATAATAGACATGTAAATACATATAGGCATATACAGTACATGCAGTGTGTTTATGTCAGTAATTTTCTATTGAAAGACTGTACCTTTATTAGGATGTAGGCCATTGTACTAATCAGTCGGAGGAGACTGAGAGTCAGTGTGGAGTAGAGGGGCTTCCTCAGCGTTGGAGGACCACAGGGATCCCTATGACAGTGAAAGAGCCAGGTACAGATTGTGACTGATACTGATTTCAGAAATATCATCATCACTATCAAGTATTCTGAAAGTCATTGAAATGTTGTGAATTGCAGGGGTTCCAATTAGTCCGTTCTCTGCCCTGCAGAATCAGTCTCAGAACAGCAACACTCTCTCTCCAGAGGATTGGATCAGACTCCTCAGGGAATCTATGATTGAACTTAGACAACCCCAGCCAACTGTGAGGTACAGTCAATAAAATATGACCCCACAAATGTTGTTCCCAAGCAATACCCAATGTCATTGTGTGGTTGGTATATCCTGTTTTTTTCTTGTCCCTGGCCCAGTGAGGGGGTGGCATGGCCAGGGGAGTACCAAGAGAGGAGAGGGAGCTGTCGGAAGCTGAGTCTGACCACTCAGGCCCTGAGGCACCTCCTCCCTGGCACCTCCCCAGTGGATATGATGACTGACAGGCTGGTAGAGCAGGGAGACACAGAGCCACCTAATGATGACCTGCCTCTTATTGCTGAGGTACTTTATTGAGGTACTCTTATTATTGAGGTACTTTATTACGGTGGTTCTGTCTGAGAGTGAGTGTGCTGAGGAATAATACTTGGGAAATGATGATTATTAAAATATGCATTTCTTTGTCTCAATGCAGGAGAAACACCGGACCCCGGCACACCTCTCCTCTCAATCCCAGTCCAAGGAGAGCTCTGAATCGATGTTCTCTTTCACTTCTGCCTCCTCTCTGCCCCCTCTGAGATGGGGCGTCCCATATGTGTATGGAAGCACAGTGATGCTGCAGCAGATCTCCTCCCTCCTTAGTGATGGAGGAGGGTATGACAGCCCATCCCCCCAGCAGACATACTCCACCCAGGCTGCCCTGACCTGCCTTGGACACTAGAGGGCGCCACAGACCCTGTCTCCTTACATTTACATGTACATTTACATTGTAGTCATTTAGCAGATGCTCTTATCCAGAGCGACTTACAGTTAGTGAGTGCATACATTTTTCATACTAGCCCCCCGTGGGAATCGAACTCACAACCCTGGCGTTGCAAGCGCCATGCTCTACCAACTGAGCAACAGCCTCAGTAAAGACAGCATGAATGTGGACGAGCTGGTGTTCTCCACTGAGTGTGAGTTCAGACGCACCAACTGGAGCTGTTTGATACTCAAGATTTAAGTTGTCGGCTCTTTTTGAAAGAAAGTTCTTTGAGTATTACCCCAACAGAACATTTTCTGGTCATCTGAGTTCTTGAAAGTGTGTGTTTTTTTGTTTCTTTTGTAATGTTTCCATTAGAGGGAGTGGAGGAGATCATGACCTGTGATATACCAGGAGACTACGTCTTCATTGTGGAAGAGGAGGCCGTTCCCCCTGTAGATGTAACATTAGACAGAAGGTGACCCCTCTCAAACCTTACATTTACACAATGGCTATGTTTACTTTATCATTTCAACAGACTGATTAGTCCATTATTCCACTATTTTTTGTGGCCAGCATTGTGTTATAAAGTACAGTAAGATCAGGACATGTTCTTTATGTGATCATTTGTTTGTCAGGCATAGTCTGAGCAGACTAAACCTCCATCCTCAGTTCTATAGTAATGAGGACAACCAATCAGTGCCCTCTGTTTCTGAGATCCAAGTGGAGAGTCACAACTTCCTGACACCTGACTATGGTGTGTTTCAAATGTTACTACACTCTCAGTGTTGTGGCTGTGTTTTCACAATAGCTGCTGTATATACTGTATGACTTGACTGAGAGATAATTAAATAATTAGCCCTTCAACTAAATTACCGTTGTTCATGATAATCCAGATAAAATGGACTACTTCAAAGAAGTGACTGAGGAAATCATTCATTCACTAAATGTGACTGACGTGTGGTGCGTCATACCTGGAGGGGACAAATCAGAGAACCTCCTCCCCCAGAGCTCCCCCTTCTCTGGGGCTGCTGCTGCCTCATCTCGCTGCTTCCTGGAGCTGGAGCCCTTACAGGTGACAGACCTCTCTACTGTCCAATTACATACTGTACATACTATGCAGACCACCTACAGTATGGCCATCTGGGTTTCTCCGGGACTCCCAGGATGCAGTTGACCAACCAGAGATCCTGACATCCTGTGCCCTCACGGAGACCACCCAGGACCTGCTCGCTTAGCTCCACCAAACGTTCTGTTCTATAGAGGAGCTGGGAAATGCAGGACCCAGTGGCTGAGATACAGAGAGAGGCTCTACCCTGGAGGGGGAACAGGACAGTGGGGGCTCTGGGAGGTACATCAGGCCCTTCTCTCTCCAGGACTCCTCCCTGCTCATCCCCCGTCGAAGGTCTGTACGCTCCAGACAGCTACAGATCCCTGGAGTCCCGCAGGACCAGCCCAGCCCCAGCCGCAACCCCCCAGCTCAGCCCCTCCTCAGCCCCAGAGACATCCAGAGAAAGGTTACCTGGAGGGGAGAAGGCCTCGCACAAGGATGAGGCAGCATGCTTCAGGAGCACCCCAGAGGATAGGCTGGGCACTGTAAGCTGGGCAGCTGGTGGAAACAAGCTCTGGAGACCCGGAGGTCATCCAGTGGCCTACTGCCTGCCATAGAGCAGGTATAAACCATCTCAAAAGGTAGTGTGTTTGTTTTTTACTGTATGTTTATATGCAAATCAATAATTTTGTGTGCTTCATAGTTCAGACTCCACATGTGCACTATTTTATCTTAGTTTATCTTATGATGATATTATAATGGATCAAAACATTTTTATTTAACCTTTATTTAACTAGGCAAGTCAGTTAAGAACAAATTCTTATTTACAATGACGGCCTACACCGGCCAAATCCAGACGATGCTGGGCCAATTGTGCGCCGCCCTATAGGACTCCCAATCACAGCCGGTTGTGATACAGACTGGAATCGAACCAGGGGGTCTGTAGTGACGCCTCAAGCACTGAGATGCAGTGCCTTAGACCGCTGCGCCACTCGGGAGCCCGTAAGTATATCTTGGGAACCCACAAGTATATCTTACATTTAGAAAACCCATTTAGTGTCACAGCTACCAAAGGTCAAATAATTAATAGTTCGTAATTTTGCACAGATTTGCCGATATAAAAATGCTAATTATTTATTGATATAAATACAGATGGTGTGTGTTTGTGTATGAGTTTATATTGAAGAATAAATGACTCTAGTAACCTCTTCCTTTGTCATTGTGACGGGGAACATTAAGAGAGTTGCCCTTTAGAACATTAGATTGATGGAGCATTAGAAACAGCAGCAGCAGCAGCCCAGGAAGGAAACTTGTGTTGTTTGTCACATCTGGCTAGAGACTGTACAGTGAGTGCCTCTCTTCAGAGTAAATGTGTGTGTGTGTACGTGCATGGGTGTGTGTGTGTGTGCGCGTGAGTGCATGCAATGCGTGCTTGTGTGTGTGTGTGTGTGGCCATTGCTGGCCTGTTGCTGTCACTCAGTGGGGAGTCTGTGCCCGGAGTGGGACTCAAGTGCATGTACTGGGGGGCAGGGGGTGATGAAGGATGAAGTGCAGAGAGGAGGTGGTGTACTGTAATGTCAGACCAGGACTCTCAACCTTGTCACAGTTACTCATCCATGACCCCCACCCCTTGCTCTCCCTGGTAGGGATCTGCCACTGGTGATACCCAGAGCAGATGGAGCTCTGCTGGGCCTTGCTGATCACCGCTGGGCTGGGACAGTGAAGGCTGCTGAGGGGAGGACGGCTCATAATAATGGCCGGAACGGCGCAAATGGAATGGCATCAACACATAGAAACCATGTGTTTGATGTATTTGATACCATTCCACCAATTCCGCTCCAGCCATTACCCATTAAGGTGCTACCAACCTCCTGTGGCCTGGGGGAACCACGGCCCCACACACCACACTGATGCCCTGCCTCATCACTGGGACCAGGGCTTAAGAGACTAACACACAGCAGGGGCCAAATGTGGCATTTAATTAAAGCTCAGTTTGTTTCAGAAAAGAGGTGGCCCTGAT
The DNA here is from genome assembly GCF_020615455.1 of Coregonus clupeaformis. NCBI lineage: Eukaryota > Metazoa > Chordata > Actinopteri > Salmoniformes > Salmonidae > Coregonus > Coregonus clupeaformis. The sequence goes on from NC_059220.1 coordinate 22,874,450, forward strand.
ATCTGTTCTAGGTCCATTTTCTTACCTCTTGTGTCTCAGGAAATGACTTTTATTCATCCACAGAAAAGAGGGGCTCTCTCGTTCCTGGGCGACCCTACTCCAACAGTCTGGTCAGCTTCCAGGAGTCTCCAACCAAGCAGAGAGGAGACAAGCGGGAGGTCAAATAGGTACAGGTTATTGCTATGTGGTCACTGGTCTTACATGGAGGGTGTCAGTATGGAGAGAAATGTGCTCCGGTTTGCCAATGGAGGGCAGTGTTGTCCCAGCTTGGAGGTTTTTATTTTGTCTCTGATTTGAATGATCTCATACCTACCCCCAATGTGCCCATCCCAGCATGTATCCTTTCCCTTCCCTTCCCTTCCCCCCCTCCCTTGCCCCTGTCACAACCTCCTCATCTTTCCTAATGCAGAACCAGTAATGTCATTTAAAGATGGTGAAATCATATTTTGGCTTACGTTTTTTAAAGATGTTACATTTAATTGGTAATGAATAGAATCTTACATGATTTAACTACTGAAGTCAACCTCACCACCTTGATGCTGCAGGTTCTACATTTACTTTGTGTTACTCTGACAAAAGTTGCAGAATGCTTTCTTGGCTCTGTCAAATCTCTTTGTCTAATGCGTTGATGGAGCTCACAGTCTCACAGACATCTTGATGTCAGCAGTGGATGTACAGCATGTGTACTGTAATGTTGCTACACTGATACGATTAGGCAGTTGTTCAATTGAGATTGAATTTGGTAATTGTTTAATTGGGATGTAATTATCTTATTGTTTGGTTGGAGTCATGTGAACCATATGGAGCCTGGCAGGTGAAATGTTATTACATAAATGTAATTCATGATGACCTAGACGATGATTATACAGTACCTTTGGGAATGGTGTATGGACCGTCTATGTGAATGGTTGATGTTTTTTGGCATATTGAATGCTAATATTGTACAATGCTAAATTAGTACCCATCATAAAATACACTGACTTCTAATACATTACCAAAAAAACAGCTTATATTGATGTTATAAAGATATTAGTACCTGGATGTTTTTTTCCATGTTTTATTAAATGTTCCCTCTTTGTATGGCCACAAATCTGTATTCCAGTCTGGTGGGTGATCTGATAATCTATCTAGGCCCTGGCTCCACCTGTGGCAGACAGAGAGAACAAAAGTGTTTGGGGTTTGATAAATTGGCAGATTGGAAGATATTGATGACAAATGTGTCTACACAAGTCATACTAAGCAGCATATTATCGAACCATCTTCCATTAAAACAGCAGCAGCTATGGATAATCAGAGTGCAGGATGACCATTAACATGTGGTCGTTAATGTAAAACATACATTTGGAATGTTAATGTCCTTTATGACATCATGATCAGATTGGTTATGCTGAAACAAGGTTGGGATGTTCATCAACAAATGAGCAATTGAAAAGTATCTTTGTCATTTTGCTAGGCAGATGCAAAGACATTACTGTAAGATTTTAGCTTGTTGATCAACTTGTGTGCATCATTATTAAAATGTTGATGTCTCTATGGAGAGAGGCAGGCTGAATAAAGATAGTTAGTTGTGTGGTGGTGACACATGCAGGAGATTTACAGGGAGATGAATGGCCTCTATTAGAAACATTTAATCAGTGCCTGGCCCTGTGGTTTCAGTCACCCTCAACCCCTGGGGAAAGATTAATGGCCACAGGATATTTCATCGCCACTCCATTTCCCAACTCAGGATATGAGGGCCTAATTGTGTCTGTTTGCTGCTGTTCTGTTGTTGGCAGAGAAAGTGGAGCCGGTGGGTCAGAGGGGTTCTGGGAAGTTGCCCCACCAGCGGGCGGAGCAGGGCGTGGCGGGCCAACAGGGAGCCAGGGTGAAGAGGGGGAAATGTGTGAAGAGGGCATAATGACATCACACACATTAACCATCTATACTGTAGTACTGTAGAGTGATGAACAATCAGTGTCTCTGTGTAAGATCTAAATTGTCAAAATACTGTATAGTGCTACAGAGATTCAAAGTATCGTGGTTACTTCGGAAACTACGCTCACGGAAATACAAATGCATAAAACCCCACTAACCGCTCATTCGGATTAGAAATGAAACATGTACTTATGTGTAGCTGTCCTCGATAGTTGAGTTGATGATGTAGGACTCTGGTTTGCCCACCAGAGATCCCAATGTCCTTGGTAGAGTTTCTGGTCGTAGTGGTGGTTAGGTTTTATACCTGAGTAGAAAAGGGGGCGTTTCATCATGTTTGTGCTCATTTGGGCGTGGCCACTGACTGAGAACAAATCAATATGTAAACAATCATCTCATCTAGAATGCTAAAATCACATTGTTATCTTCACAAAAGTATTATTATATGTAATCATTCAATTTATACAACAATTAGATGCAAACCTCATAACTGGGAAGTGTACACCCCCAGAGATACAGTTATGTTGTTCCACCGTCTTTAATGACATCACAACATAGTAACGAATTTGACATGATTGTTCTTTAATTCGCCACTGACCATTTCCCACATTCTTTGAAGTATGAATATTGTTTCATTATCCACTTTTGGATGTTGGAGTTTTGGCGGGAAGAATCTCTGTGTTAACAAAGGGGTCCTTTCTCCCAATACTTCATGGCAAGGAAGAGAAAGTCTGCACAGTATTTACAACCGGTCATAAAACTGGCCCCCAGGAGAGGGGTTTTCAAACCTTTGCCTAGCCGGCATCTTTGATCCTCAACCCATGAGGGCAAGTTATGACAGTCCCCCTCTGGTGGTTCAATCTTGGTATTATTATGCAAGTTCCAACCCACCATAAAAAGGACCCCGGGATGTCCTGGTTGTTGATCATCGTTGCGGTCCCCCTCTGGTGGTTTACCTTGGGAGGATCTCTGCAAGCTGCAGGTCACCACAAGAATGGCCAGGGGATGTCCTGGTTGGGGATCGCCGTTGCGGTCCCCCTCTGGTGATTTACCTTGGGAGGATCTCTGCAAGCTGCATGCCACCACAAGAATGGCCAGGGGATGTCCTGGTTGGGCATCGCTGTTCCGGACCCGTCATCTGGTCGTCCAGGCTGGTAGATCTGGGAAGTAACTTAGGCAGATGTTAACAATGCACACACACACACTCACGAAATACATAATTACATTTATTTCCCAAGTGAGCGGCGCTGTGGCACTAACTGATGGTTGTATGGGGAACTTGTTTATGGCATCACTTCGTAAGTGTCAGAGAAAATGAAACAAAATGTGTCAGAGAAAATGAAACAAAATGAATAAGAGCATAAACAAAAGAGACACAAAATATAGTTACCTCACCTTAATCATCTAATTGGACTGTATTCTATATATACATCCACGTCTTGGCTAAATGACTCTATCATGGCATTGTCTCTAATGTCATGTCTAGGGTTTTCCCACTTAGTGGTGTGTTGCTTAGGCACTATCCTAAGTTGATAACTACATGATACATGACAGTCTACAGGGATGACCTATGGACTTCTGGGGAGAAACTGGTGAGGTCGGTAGCTGTAGAATCAAAGGCCTCAGGGTACATTTTCAACTTTACCCAGGCTGGTGTGTTGCTCGGACCCTTAAGTGATCCTAGCATAAATCCTCATTAAATGTTCCGTTGTACATGTGCGTTTATGCTTACACAAGCGCGCATGCCAAGGGAAAGAAAACCAAGTATCCTGGTAGGCTGCAACCTGTTCAGAACGAGTCTGACGTCGTCAGATAATTTCCATGTCAATGACTGGAGGTCAGTAAGAATCGGTGCCGACCTCAAGCTATATGCCAAGGGGACCTGTAGTGGTTTTACTACAAGTCAATGTGTTTTACACAATTGTAGTGGCAATAGGTAGGAAGGAGTCTATTTCATAGCTATGTTATCCACGGAGGAGCTAACCTCACGACGGAAGTACTGTATAAGCACTGAACCAGTCGTACGTGGTGTGATCATGGTTCATGACTTCTAATAACTTTCTTCCTGAATGGAGGGTTCTATTTATTAGTGGCATGTGTGTTAACCATCAGAAGAGTGTTTTGGGAGATTCCCTTCCACGTGTTGCAATCTGAGTGACAACTAACTCCCCTGTTGCTGTTGTCAAGAGCAATTTGACTTGTTAGATCTCTAACCTTCTTACTGATTGTAGCTGGACTGACTGTTGCTGGTATTGTTACTGGTACTCAAGGGGACCAGCTATCCTACCGATGTATTCTGAAATGCTATCCTACCAGAATACCTGATTAGAGCATTTTACTAGTTGCACTGTAGTTGAACTACACATGGCAAGGAACGATTATCGTTGCCATTTGTTTTGGAAGTGGAAAGTCCACTGAACTTATTTAACCACCAGTGTGGTACACCTCAGTGATATCTCAGATGTGTTCTAAGGTTATCCCTGTCGAGGGGCTTGTCCGCTCCTCTCTGTTCTCATGGGGAAGTTTACAACTAGATTTGTTTCCTGCTCTGGCGGTCTCTTACAGTGTTGCTCGTAGTCTTGACCCCCCCACCGGCCTCGATGAGGCTCATCATGGGTCTGGGTCGGACCCTTTGTACGAGTTGTCAGCAGCTGCATGGTTAGTAGATTGGCTGTAACCATTCAACCAAATCTCCTGGTGTTTGTGTTTGAAAATGCTCAGTGGCTGTCATGGCCTGTCAGTCACCACAGCGTCTGCGTGTGGCGACTGTTCCAGTACCTGCGAACTGAGACAAGGATATCTTTCTGCAATATGGCACAGTATTTCACCAGTGGGAATTCGGGTCAGTTGTGGGGCTGACGCCGTTAGTTTCATTGTAAGGGGTTTCAGTCCCCCTCAAAGCGGAAAACACTCTGCACGTCGATGCTTTTATTCCTGAGACGGCCGCAGTGCTTGCAGAAGTGTCCGTAGGACAAGAGAAGTTAATCTCAGCTACAGTATTGCATGACTCCAAGGAGGAGGGAAGTGGCTCATTCACAGAGACTGCTGGTTTGAAATCATGAAAGGACTGGTCAATCAGGTTTGCTGATTGAATGTGACGAGATATCGTAATATCTCCTTGGGTCAGATGCTGCACAGAGAAGTTTCGAGACATATTTTTCGAAAGGGGTTCTTTTGATAGATGCTCTTTGTGGATGACTGTGTCGCAGTCAGCGGTAGGAGACGACAGTAGGGTCATTGGAGACGGCACGGTTGCCTGTGAACATACTTGCTTGGTCTTCCAATCCATCAGTGGGATCAACCGATCCGTCAAGTCTACTCCGAGTAGCAGGGGTTCACTTTCGAGGCTGGTAACATACACCGGGTGAACAAGCGATACGTCTTGGAAGTGTAGTTTCACCATGAGTCGCATTGTGAGAGGCGAGGTTGTCTGGGTGAAACCTCAAAGTGAAATATCGCATTGTTCCGTTTTCAACAAACATTTAGCTGGGTTCAAAGCCCTTTTGAGATCATTGAACAACGTTTGAGAGATTAGCGAAATTGTTGAGCCCGAATCAATTAGCGCATGACAGGTTAAGCAGTCCTCCAGGACTGTTTCCAGGTATGGGCTCTTTGAGTCGCTTTTTGTGGTCATATTCCCCACAAAGTGGAGTGGTCGTTCGCAATGACGTGATGTATCATTTCTGTTCATGGTGAAAAACAGATTGACTTATTAGGTTTTGAGTGGAATTGGCTCTTGCGATGTGTTTGACCTTTTTCTTTGCAACATTTATAACAGAGACTATAGACAAAGCTTGTGGGCTTGTGTCTTGATCGAGCGGGCCCTGGATAGGGTCTGGAGTGAGAGTGGGAGTAATTTAATTGTTAATGTCCTTGCTAAGGGTGTTAATTCTGGCTGACCTGTTGTCCCGCAATTCCATGTCTAGTCATAGTGACTTGTCTTTTTGCTGTTTATCAAATTCTTTCCACTTCTTTATTTCTCTTAACAGAGCTTTTAGCGAGTATTGGCGTATGCTTCGGTCGTCATTGAACCCTTTTGCACCCTTGTTACCCTTGTGCTCTGACACTTTGGGTGGATTGGGTGCAGGAACGTAGTGATCCGGTCGATTGTAGCGGTAGTCGTTTCTCTGGCGACGTACTTTACAGTTATTTAGACCATGCTGGGTATTGGTATCGTGGTTTCGTGGTAGAAACCGTTGTTGTACGTCATCTCTTGACGCTTCAATACCTGATAATGCACCCTCTAACTGGAGTCAGTGCTCCTGTTCAAACTCCAAAATCGAGATGTCAGGGCTCTTAGCACTGCACACTTTTGATGCCTCAAAAGCTGTGCTCGCAAGCTCTCTGAGTTCTGAGATTGGCAAACCAACGTGGGCTGTAGGGCCCAAGTAGGTAATGAAGTTGGGATACATGTTTGAAATAAATATTTGTTTGAATGGTAACAGCTCTTCCATTCCTGTTTCAGTGAGTAGGCCAAAGTAAGCTGAACGAAGCCTATGAAAGTAAGCTTGTGGGTGTTCATTCCGAGCTTGCTTGACAGTGTTAGCCAGCGAGCTGTCGTGTTTGCGAGTCACAGAACCACTGAATTCTATTTTCAAAGCTGTGGCAAGTTTAGCGTAGTCATTTTGCATGTGTTGCTGTTGGAGATGAATGAACCTTGTCACGTGTCTATTCGATGTTTGCTTCAACAAGTAAAGCCTGTCAGCACCCGTTGCATTCGGGTAGCCATTAAAGGCGTCCTCTATGTCTACTAGGAACGTCTCAGTGTCGTTTGGCTTACCTGGAACAGGGTCAAAGGTGTGGATGTTTTTGACGAGTTTGTCAAGGCGTTCTGTGCCAAGTGCGCGGGGAGGGTTGGCTTCATCTTGTGGGGAATTGTGGGCCGAAAGGCCAAGAGGAGAAGCGAAGCTTTGGCTTTGTTGGCGAGGAGGCACCATATTACCCTGTGCAGAATGGCCAAGAGGGGAAGACTGAGGGACATCTGCGAGAGGCAAAGTCTGAAACCTTCTGTCGTCTTCACTCCTTTGTGTACCGAGCTCCGGTTGCGAGCTTGGTTGCTTGACTGGGTAGTCACGCTGTAGCGCGTGACTGTTCAGGAATTCCTCCAGATGGTACCAAAGGGTTGTATTCTGCTGCATGGCAGAGTCCACTTGGGCGCTTAGAGTACTTATTTCAAATATGTCAGTGTCGCACTTGCTCCGTTCGGCCTCATACTTATCTGACATGGTTTGCAGGTAGAGGGCTTGAGCACGGAGCGCGAGATTCAGTGATGAGATTTCCTCCGCTTGCTTAGAAATCAATATTTCCATCGTCATCACTTGAATTCTCACATCATTCATTTGGTCAGTAACTTCAATGATTTTCGCCAATTTGTCATCCAAGTTGGTCATTGTGTTCATTAACTGATCATCTTTGGTGTGCAGCATTTGGACTAGAACATTATTGCTTTGAGTAATGTTCATCAAAACTGCATGTATTGTAATCAAATTGCGCACTCCTGTTTATAGATAAGTCGTCAGATTGATCTAGTTTGGTGTGGACTTCGTCGTATTTCGTTTTTGCTAAATCAAGTTGTTCTTGTAGAAGACGATTTTGTTCCTGTAGAAGACGATTTTGTTGAAGAGTTTGTGCTCTTTCGTCGTCATACATTTTTGCAATTACTTTTAATTGTTCCGTTTTCAAACGCAGTTCCACAGCTAGCAACAGTTTTCCCTTTTCTGATTTTGTCATTAGTTTCCCGGTTCTCTCCACCTGTCCCTTCATGTCTACCGTTTCTTGCTCGTGCTTCTGCTGTGCACTGCGGTATTGGACCGATGCCAATCTCAGCTCGGAAGACATCAGGGCTAAACTGGAGATAACCTTTACAAGGCCTGCGCCCGATGGTTGATTTTTGAGAGCGTTTGTCGCAATTTCTGTTGTTTTCCCGCTAATGGCATAGTTAGGGTTGGTATCGCTGCTGAGGTCAGCGATCAATCCTTTTATGGGTGAGAGTTCACTAATTAGCGGGAGAGTGGGGACCACCCACTCTGATAGCTTGCACATTTATTTATTTAAAAAATAAAATAATAATCAAAGTTTGGGATTTGAGTAGTTGGAAGCTGCAAAAACGATTTTAATCTATTTATAGACGTTTATGAACCATCAATACTGCATCAGTACATTTTTTTTTTTTTTTTTTGTAATGTGGGAGTTGGACGTGAATTAATTTGCAAAAGCAAATTGAATTGATTAATCAATGATAATGATTAATCATACCTGGATAGGCTATCTGGGAATTAAACTTTAATTAACCTGAAAGTGTTGCTTTATCTAGGTTAATATGGAAAAGTAAAAAATTGGCTCCTTTGTTGAACCAAATAAATGTGGATCTTATCCAAATGATCAACCTGAAAAGGTATGTTCGGCAATTTAACTTATTAAATTGAATGAGACAATGATATCCAATCAGTTGAGATTGGCTGGATTATCATAAGTGTAATCAGTAGTTCAAATGTGAGGGTACATTCACCACCAGGGTCAGTTATCCCTAAGGCTGAAGCCACGTGGGATTCCCGTGAAGGCGGGACTTCCGTCAATACTGGTTCAGTACTGTGGGGGTTGGTTCCAATGAGCTTACAAAAGCAAATTGAATTGATTAATCAATGATAATGATTAATCATAACTGTATAGGCTATCTGGGAATTAAACTTTAATTAACCTGAGAAGCGTTGCTTTATCTTGGTTAATATGGAAATGTTTGAATTGTCTCCTTTGTTGAACCAAATCAATTTGGTAATATTTATGACTGTTATTTACCGAATCAACTAACTATGTTTAATTGTCACTCGATTAAACTAAACATGTAACAATTAACTCATTAGGAATTTGGGGCACCATGGAAGAAGTTGTTTAATGAGTTACCATCTCCCGAATTAAACTCTGAGAAGATATATATGTTATATATCGATAACAGTCACTTATTAAATAATTACCTCTTATCAGTCTCATTCTGAACGTTGCATAATCCTTGAACCTGCAAGAACCCTAACATTATTGTTGAATCAGCAATACACTTACTTATTTATTTACTTATGTAGTATATGATGAATGGTGGCAATTATTGCCATCAACAAAGAGTCCGTTATGCTGCATCGTGTTAGAAGTTTTTATTCATACCACGAGGTTACAGCATAGATTACAGACTCGCGAGGTCCGGAGAGCAGTGTCCTCCAATTCTAATGTCTGCTCTGTCCTATCTTCTTCGTGTACCCCTATTTATAACCAATGCAACAAGATGGGCTCCCTCTTCTGGCCAGTTTTACAATACACTTCCTGTCTACAACCCACCTCCTGTCGGTGATATGTGGTATTACACCTAAAACATTCCCTCTTGATACTACCATAAACAACATTCCATTTCTTCATGAAAAACATTTAACAAAGGCATAATCTTCAGATACTATATTCCCCCCTTTCGAGACGAACTAAACGTCTCGAAACCAAACAGAATAGGATTATGACTAGTAACAACTTATCTTATTGAGTATCTTTAACCTTAAACCCAAAAACATTCTCCTCTAGAATGTAAAATACCTTTCTATGACATATGAATAACTGTTTATGAAGTGTGAACACATTACTATGAATTATGAACAAACTGTTTATGAAGTGTGAACACATTACTATGAATCATGAATAAATCTTTATGGAGTGTAAGAGCGAAAAACTGTCCGGCAGCCATAATCCATCCATCAATCAAGACAGTAAAATTCTCTCACGGTCCCTCTGCCCCAGGCAACCACCGCGGTACTCCAGATAAACTCATAAATCATGTAAAGACATTTGAAACTATGATGCCATTAAATACACATGTTTCCCCTGCAAACAAAATCCTATCCAGAAACATCCACTCTCAAGCTGGTCAACCCATAGGACTTGAAAAGGAATCTCTCCCTGCCTAACCGTCCTTTCCCTAACCCCATCGAAATAAACAAAAGCATCTAAGATCCTCATCTGCATTCAATAACATCAAACATCATTCTACTAAAATCAATACCTAAGAATATGACACAATTATGTATTACACATCAAATATGTCTATATTTCATTGCAGACACTGGAATGTAGACCACTACACTTCATCTCCTCCGTAGTCTCCTCCTCCAATGGACTTGTTGATGATGGAATCAGCCACACCCTCCTTATTTCATCTCCTCCAGTCATATTCTCCCTTCCCATGTTCCCCCACATGCTTCTGGAATGAAAAGAAAAGAAACGACCAAACAGTATCCTTTGCAAAACAACATTTTCAAATTAAACCTTAAATGACATATCAATGAAATGATGTATGAATCACATTATCCATTCCCCCCTTTGATTCATAAATCATACTAAAAATCATACTAATATTGAAAAAACAATTTGAAAAATCATCAAATAATCCAAAATGATATTTATCCATCAGTTCCACTTGTCCATCTTTATCCAGATCAGGAACAGTCATCACCGGCATCTGAGTGTTGTCTCCAGGCACCACTTCTCCAACCTATCTCAATCTCATAACTTTCTCAAAAGTCAGTACAAACATCACACAGTGTTATCAAAGCTGAAACTAAAATCTGACCCATCACTGCCCCTACTGGCCTAACTAATCTTGCAACCAAATCCTCTCAAATCTCCATAGGGTCAGAATGTACTCTATCATCACAAACCCACCAAATATCTCTAAACTTCCTATAGTCACATTGTCAGTCAAAAGCTAATCATTTAACCATCAAAATCCTGCTTTTCTACTACCTGGTATATAAAAAAATAACCTATTATTTGTCATTACTACCCTTAAAGTCATACTTATCCAAAGTTATACTATACTCATCACCCTCTGATATTCCCATAAACATACCCCTTACCTCATATGTTTTATTAGAACCACAACAACTTTTATCCTCACTGTTTCACCTGAATACTTCAGGGTTCCGTTGTTACCTGATTTTCCTTTCCCATTGAACAATTCCCATAAGGTACTCCCTTTACCCAAGAACACTTAAACCCTACTGTTCTGACAACTACATTATTTTATCTGTCAATGACTGTTGCCGATACCACAGTCATGACAAAGCATAACCCTGACCCAGACCCGCTAGAGGCTGCGCAACCGTCCAACACGTCTTGGGCTGGCATCCCCAACAGACATCAACCCTCAAGATTCCTCACTGATCTTACAGAATGAGTTAATCTATCTCTAATTTTCACAACAGAGGAACGAGCAGCACTGATCAGATGCCCCCCCCCCTCTGTCATCAAAATCAAAGATCTCATCCTGTCCTTTCATGATGAATCTATATTCTCTCTACTACTCTCTGTTCTCCTATTTTAACCCTATACGTACTATCATTGACAGCACTCTCCATCCGTAACCTAAACCCCTGAGTCCTTCTTGCTAACCCCCTTTAATTTCAGAACAGTTGTTGTCGATGCCATACTCCCTACATCGTATCATTAATACCTTCCAAAGTTACCATTAAAGTAGTTGATTTAGTTGCTGTATCAACCCTAATTACTTCTAATGCAAAAGTTCCCATTATCCTCTGTGTATTATCTACTGTTGGAGTGACTGTAATCTACTCTTCCTGACCTCCTTTGGTGACTGTGGAGGCTACAAACCTTAACTCTTCCATTATAAGCGTTACTTTATGAATTACATAGCCCTTTAACCAATAATTCTTAACCGAACAAATTCTAATGCTTGCACTAGATAAGTACACATATTCTCCCTGACCTTTCTCTGTAACATTACGCAACATAAGTGAACAGTCACTCCTAACCCTCTTCTAAACTATACCTCCTTTTACTCCTGGTCCTGATAACAATACTTATTCTCCATAATTATCTCTCCATATGGGAGAAACGTCCCCATCCTAAACCCTAATAAGTATTTTCCCCCTAAAATTGGTGCTGTATTGGTTCCCTTATAATCCAATGCGATATATTTATGACTTTAATACCTATCAATGTTGAAAGAGTTAACTTGCTTCTCACTGTTGTTATAATAGACTGAAGTGTGAATGTCCTTAGTTACTCCTAGTTTTTCCCCAATATAAAAGTTGTCTTTGCTTGTCCTTCCATCTATCACCACTAGTGTCACTTTTTCCCCAAATCTCAGTCCTTTCTCTAAATCCCTGACTTTCAAACTTTTGATTACACAAAATACACCCATAATTACCTTGATCTCCCTGCTGGGAACTGTAAATATAGATACTCAATCACCCTCAATCTTCTCTTATCATTCAGCAACACATACTTTCTCAATGCATCTGCTCCTAACCGATCTAAACTCCTACCCTATCTTCCCACTAAACTTTAAAATGTCCTTCCTCACTGTTCTCTCTCTGTCTTACTACTAACTTTGAAACTTAGCTTACTGTCTCAGAGTTCTTTCAACCCTAATCTACTCCTAACTTATTTTAATCTAATCTTTTCTCTCATAACATTTAAAACCTTTTCCCCTGATTTTCACAAAATCCCTTACCACCAAATTTGTAGAATATGTGATTGGGAAAGTTCCCCACCTGCTTCTGACTCATTACACACAGACTTGGCAAAACGACTAAACACCTTTTAGCCTAGCCTGAAATCTCTTAGTGTAAGAATGTCACCCAGAATAAACAGTCACCCCTTTTAACTTTATTTTCCCAGACAGTGTCTAATAGACAGAACAATAGATTATCATCCTTCCTATGATATTATCTTTTTTTTTTTTAAACAAATGATTCCCAAAAACCCAGTCGTCTAGTGTACATCTTATTGTAAACTTCAATTTAAACAATACATCTCTTCCTACAATGTCATTGGTATATTGTCTCTTTTAATTCCTATTTGACTTCTATAGCAGAGCTCAATTGATTCCTTAAGAGTAATTAAACTGTTTTACAACTTCCAATCCCTATCCTAACCTAATTAATTTTACATAGTGAGATGTTTAACCTCTTTAGGCCTAAACCCAAATAAGTTTTTCCCCTATTCACTATCACTTCTAATGGCCGGTTGTTTCAACTGTTAGCTATTTTCTCTTCTCCTCTAATCGAGGCTCTCAGCAATGCACCCCCCTTCCGGATCTCCTCTAGACACTAACAGGTGATCTTGAATTGCCCCTGTATCTTCCTTAAAAATGTTCTCTGTTCTTCCTCCTAACTTGTTGCATGAACAGGTAAAGTACCCAATCTGTCCATAATTATACCAATCTTCTGAAAGTTGCTGAAAGTGTAGCTGAAATATTCCTCCTTCTTCTTTGTTCTTCTCCCTCTCCAATTCTGTGTCTGTCCAGAAACTGGCGGTCGATATGGAGCATCTGGTCCCCCCTTGGCTGGTATAATTGCCTTTGATATTGTTCAGTTGAAGCTGTAACAGTGATTGTTGATTTGGTTCACCCTGATTCTTCATCACACAAGCTTCTCTTCTCCACCAGTTGTATGATTGACTTCTCAGAGTTTCTTCGTCCTGTTCTTTGTTGTTGACATATCAGGATTCTTCAAAAGCTTATATTTTAAGTTCTGTCCTCCAAATATCGTCTTCCATCATCTTCTTACTTTTCTTCAGCATCTTTGCCTCAATGTATTCTTCTTCTCCTCCAATTCTTGGGATTAAAAATGTTCTCCGCAGGTTTTCTCCTTGTCTCTTCTGTATCTTCAGCGTCTCGAGCTGTTCCTCTAGCTCCCTTACCTCTCCCAAAGTCGTCTCTTCCTCCAGGCCTGACACGCCTCGGTCTATATCTCCTATTTCTTCTTTGCCAGTCATTGTAGGATAAAATCCTCTTGAACATAAAGCACCCTTAAATCTCCAAATCTTCATCGCTTTCTTCCTCAGAACTCGAATCTCTTGTCTCCTTCGTTTCTCTCTTGCCAACTTCCTTCTGATCACAGAGTCATATCCACCCATGCATAACCTCTTCATCATCACTCATCTTCATCATCCTCATCTTCTTTAAGTTCCCAGACATCTCGGTTTTCCTTCCTTCTGGAGTTTTGGATTCATCTTTATCGTCGTTTCTGCTTGTATTCGTCTTCATCTCTGATGCCATAATCACCCTCCTAAATGATCACTGAAAGCTTCCTTCTCATAAGGTGGGTGTCTTTTTGCTGAATCCGTATGTGAGAAAGGTGTACTAACTTCTGCCATTAGTTTCTCCTAACACATCAACCCTTTCATATTCCTTTATTGTGAACTATCTTATTTTAGACTGTATAGCCTAAGGCTTCCCCCCTTAAATTATTAATATAACCCTAACAACCCCCAAAAAAAAAAAAAAATTTGATTTTTTTTTTTTTTTCCTCCCAAAAAATCAAATAAAATCAAATATGAATATTAAAAATTCAATTAAATGCCTTATTCAAAAACCCTTTAATTAAAAATAAAAACCAATTAAAAACTCAATTAAAAATTATGAATAATTTAAAACCAATTTTTTATTCCTATATCACCAATTTATCAATTAGTGTTGGCTATCTAACCACAACCCATCAACTGCAAGTAAATGCAAGTTAGTCATCTTCAGACTAAAATACCCATAAACAAAGCCTGTAACCCCTTGCTCTATCAGCTCTAATTATCTTAAATTTACAGAAGAATGTCAGTCTTCGATTCCCAACACATCTGTAATCAAACCCCAGTGATACACAGAGCTCCCAAAATGCCATTTTTAATGAAATAGTATTTGCCAAGCCTATGTAAAATCGTCATAACATCACATATCTTGTTAGGATGATTTTGTGTACTAGCCTGATCTAATCCTCTCGTCTGCCTCGTCACACCTTGTCACGTGACGCACACGTCAGCCCCTTCTCTCTCTCTCTCCTCTCGTTCCATGTTCCTCTCATATTTCAAAAAAACATAGAAACAGACAAGATTTCAACAGTTACTGCAATCACTGAGTATTTCCAACCATTCAATATTCGTTCGTTTCTACATTATTCACTCTAAGACTAAACTCAGAATTAAATAGATCGCTCAAAAAACATTTTTATTTTAATCCGTCTTTAATTTAATTCATTATACTTCGCCAACATATATTTAATTTATAAATTCAATAGGTTACAAAACAAGTTTCATCTTTAACCAATCGCAGTTTAAACTAGAATCATCGTACTAAAATTTCTCCTCTGTCTATTTTCCCTTGCAGGGTAACGCCAAATGGGACCTATGACCTTAAGCCACCATTTTGTTTTGTAGGCTTAGCCCAACCTCATTTCGTAGTTTTTAGCCCCGTAAAATCAACACGTGTCCTAATCTCGTGTCATAAACTCCCCCTTTCTGTAGGGTAGTATCGCAAAAATTAAACGCATGCGCACAACCATTCAAAAATCCCTTCTCACCGTGGAAGGAAGATTTTCTATTCTCTCTCCCCAAACAGACAGAATAACAGCCCAGCTGTAACTTCCCTTTTCCCCTTATAGTCAAACAACATTTAACAGCGCTCACAAAACATATAACCTGACTTAAACACAGAGACAAATTTAAGAGACTTTAATCCATCGCAATGGAATCTCTAAGGATACGTTAGCATGTAGCACACAACACAATTAGCCTTAGCCTTAGCCACGATGTACCATGTAGCATGGAACACACTCCCATTTAGCCGACATTAGCCTTAGCCTCTAGCTAACTGCGGCCTACCCAGCCCTAAGTAGCCTGCACTGCCCTATCAATTTTAAACATATTTATCCTACCGTTTTTGCTACCGGGACTAATGACCATTACACCGAGAAATCAGACCCAATCAAACACCCCGTCGGACGAGAGTCAAATCATAATTACAATCAGATAAACCCCATGAATCCGAGCTCTCTTTACAAAAAAGAAACCCACCGTCCACCCATTCTATCGTGTAAACGGATTGCCGGCCCGACATCTAAAATGGCCCCCCTGGAGGTCTTAAATGGTACAGTGCCCTAAAGAATGCGCATATCTAAATTAACCAACCATTGTCACCCGTTACCAATGAAATATAACCTTATCATTGTCCATAGTTACCAATGAAATATAAATGTCTCCTACCGTTTTCCTAAATTTGTCATTGCCCATAGTTACCAATGAAATATAAATGTATGCTCTAAATCCTCATTGCCATCCGTTACCAATGAAATATAAACTTATCACTCTAAATTATCATTGTCTATAGTTACCAATGAAATAACATTTTAGCAGACTCCAGTCGACCAGCAACAACGCCACCCGAAACACGGTCGTAAGGGTACACTCCTCCAGTGTACATAAGCAGTAACAAAACCAACAACTTAGCTGTATCTAGTCGGGTCATGACTCCAGACCAAAGTCAGCTTGAGTTAGCCTGGCGACTCCAAATGCAGCAAAGAAGGATTGCATCATCCCTCCTGGCAAGCTCGCCATTATGTAGTATATGATGAATGGTGGCAATTATTGCCATCAACAAAGAGTCCGTTATGCTGCATCGTGTTAGAAGTTTTTATTCATACCACGAGGTTACAGCATAGATTACAGACTCGCGAGGTCCGGAGAGCAGTGTCCTCCAATTCTAATGTCTGCTCTGTCCTATCTTCTTCGTGTACCCCTATTTATAACCAATGCAACAAGATGGGCTCCCTCTTCTGGCCAGTTTTACAATACACTTCCTGTCTACAACCCACCTCCTGTCGGTGATATGTGGTATTACACCTAAAACATTCCCTCTTGATACTACCATAAACAACATTCCATTTCTTCATGAAAAACATTTAACAAAGGCATAATCTTCAGATACTATACTAACTAACTAAATATTAACACAATACAAACACACACATACACATAGGTTATTGATTAATGACGTAATACAATGAAAACAGGTCCCTAGTGGACTGGACTAACAATAGCATGAATGCTTGGGTAGAAGGAGGGTCAGAGTGGAAGGGAGAGACAGAGATTCAAACTATCGTGGTTACTTTGGAAACTACGCTCACGGAAATACAAATGCTTAAAACCCCACTAACCGCTCATTCGGATTAGAAATGCAACATGTATTTACGTGTAGCTGTCCTCGATAGTTGAGTTGATGATGTAGGACTCTGGTTTGCCCACCAGAGATCCCAATGTCCTTGGTAGAGTTTCTGGTCGTAGTGGTGGTTAGAATGGATACTTCAGCGTACCCTGTAGTTCGTAGAGTTGATCTGTTAGAATAGATACTTCAGATGTACCAGCAGTTGTCGGAGAGAGATTGTCCTTCCCAACTCGTGTCTTTAGTGAAAGTTCTCTAGACGACTATACATGCTGCAGACTGAGATGATAAGGTCTAGTGCATTGTCTTCTTCTTCACCTCGTGTAGAGGTTGAGAGTTTCAGAGTTTCTCCATTTCAAACGTGTGGACTAACGTCTCACGTTTTCTGGTCTTTCTGGTCTAACCATTTTGTAACATGTAGCTTCAGCTTCACGCTTCCTGGTCTGGTAGAAATTCAACCATTTGCAACATCCGGCTTATACCGTAATCTGCTTGGTCTTCCTTTGGTAATGGAGTTGTAGTTTTAAACCATTTTGTAACGTTTAGCTCAAGCTTCACGTCTGCTGGTCTGAGGTGAATTTTGTCACGAAGGGTTTTATACCTGAGTAGAAAAGGGGGCGTTTCATCATGTTTGTGCTCATTTGGGCGTGGCCACTGACTGAGAACAAATCAATATGTAAACAATCATCTCATCTAGAATGCTAAAATCACATTGTTATCTTCACAAAAGTATTATTATACTTAATCATTCATTTTATACAACAATTAGATGCAAACCTCATAACTAGGAAGTGTACACCCCCAGAGATACAGTTATGTTGTTCCACCGTCTTTAATGACATCACAACATATTAATTTCCCACATTCTTTGAAGTATGAATATTGTTTCATTATCCACTTTTGGATGTTGGAGTTTTGGCGGGAAGAATCTCTGTGTTATCAAAGTGGTCCTTTCTCCCAATACTTAATGGCAAGGAAGAGGAAGTCTGCATGGTATTTACGACCGGTCATAAAACTGGCCCCTAGCTGGCATCTTTGATCCTCAACCCATGAGGGAAAGTCATGACACACATGACGTGTTTTAACCTCTACAAATATTCCAATCTGAGCACGGTGGTGATCATCACCATGGATATCATGGATGGCCTCTGGTCCAGTGACCCTGCTATACCACATAACCTCTACTGTCACCTCTCATCATCACCTCACCATCTGACTGGTCAGATTTGTTGTGACAGGTCCTGATTCCTTTGGCGACCTTTCCCCTCCTATAGGCTGCTGGTCTGATCTCTTCACACCCTCCTCTTTACCACACACACCAGAAACAGCTCATCAATAGTCAATCTCTCAGTAATTATTTATAAGGGTTCAATGATTGAATAGCCTACTTATTGAACCCAGTGGATTCTGTGACACGTACTGTATGTATTGTCTCAATGATCTGACTAGATGCAAGGTCATTTGGACTGACTAAGAATAAAGATACACTCTGGAATAACTATTTCTAAAAGCACCAAATGGTGTCCTATGATATCTGTTGTCAGCTAACTGTTGTCAGTTTTCCCCCTTTTTAAAAAAGGATGTGTGCCTTGCTGCTATTCCAACTCATGAAAAATGGATGACCTCCCAATGCTAACTGCTGCTGCCCATTTCTCTTCACATTTGCACAGTGCCCGGGGATTGCATTTAGGTTATTATCCCTCCCCCCTCTCAATTTGGGAGGTGGAGAGGGTTGAATAACTTAACACACATTTCAGCTTGACACACTTCTGCTTGGGGTCTCCCTTGGGTCTCCCGTCCACGATCAGGGCCCCCACACACACAGCATTATTCAGAGAGGTGTGTGTGTGCTAGTGTGTTTGCGTGTGTGTTACCTTCTGGAGTTGTTGGGCCTCCCAGCATGACCTCACCAGGTGTGACAACTCTGATACCCAGTTGGTGGAAGGGCCGGAGGCACAGGGCCAGCTGGTGTTTTGGATGCTTTAGTTTACACCTCAGCAATCATGACTGGGATTGTCTGCTCTGTTTAATGTTTTTGAAATCCAAAAAGCCTTTCATATAATAGAATATCTTAATCCACATTTTACAGCGTAAAGAAAAAAAGCATTGTATAGTAATTCATGATATGAGCGCAAATAAAGTGGAAATATTCAAGGGACAAAAACCTGTCTGGAAATAATGATGCTCAAAAACATATCAGGACACGCAGTCTTGGAATGAAATCCATTTTCTGACCACACTCATCCAATAACTCACACTGAAAACTGATAACAATCGTGGAAAGCTGGGCTCTGCACTGCAACAAAATGACACATAAATCATGTGCAGCGCAGACAAGACTAAAAAGCCCAACCAAACATGATGGATACAAATGTCTGCCTGATGTTTGTAAACCGTTCTTATAAATATTTGTCTGTGTGCGACTGGAGGCACGCTCTGGCGATGAATACTTACTAATGCAACATTTCTCCATGTGAGCCCTCTTTCTGACCCCTATTATGTACTTTCTATTGCTACTTAATCTCTGTCCTCATCATCTTCAAAACGAGCATCCTTAACCTTCCTCCAGTGTAGATTAATATACATTAGGTGGTTGCTAAAGAATATTCCACTGAATATATTTAGCACAATAAAATAAAATAACCTCAGATACAGATACAACTGCTGCTACTTTCCATAATATGGAAATATACACTGAGTGTACAAAACATTGCTCTTTCCATGACATAGACTGACCAGGTGAATCCAGGTGAATGCTATGATCCCTTATTGATGTCACTTGTTAAATCCACTTCAATCAGTGTAAATGAAGGGGAGGAGACAGGTTAAAGAAGGATTTTTAAGCCTTGAGACAATTCAGACATGGATTGTGTATGTGTGCCATTCAGAGGGTGAATGGGCAAGACAAAAATGCGGGGTATAGTACGTGCCAGGCAGGCGCACCGGTTTGTCAGGAACTGCAACGCTGATGGGTTTTTCACGCTCAATAGCTTCCCATGTGTATCAACAATAGTCCACCACCCAAAGGACATCCAGCCAACTTAACACAACTGTGGGAAGTATCAGAGTCAACATGGGCCAGCATGCCTGTGGAACGCTTTCGTCACCTTGTAGAGTCCATGCCACAACGAATTGAGGCTGGGGGGTAGTTTCATGGGCATCCTACCTGATGTTCTGTGGAGTGAAGGAAAAGGCAAGACAGTGGTTAAGACCAGAGAGCAGGCAGATTATCAGGTACCATGCCCACTGGAGGGCAGTGTCTGTGGCAGGGACATGGAACTGACTGGGTGGATGAGAAGGAGAGGGATGGAGCGAAGGGGAGGGAGAAGTACCTGGGTTTACTGTACACCAGATGGCTTCACTGTAGCATGACCAATGGGTCTGACAGTTACCTACGCCTCCTTGAGAGCTGTCACCACGTATCAGGAAACCATCACTCTTATGTGTGTGTGTGTGTCTGTGCATGCATGCATTTGTGGGTGCACATGAGTGTGAATGTGCAGCATGTACTGTTCCCTTGACTGCAATGCTACTGTGACCAAACCAAACCACATGACAAATGGCACTTTCTTAGGTTGAATATGTTATTAGAGGTCCAGTCATCTAGGAAACCATGCATGCCAAATTAATGCAAATTGAGTTGTACAGGGCCTTATATTACATTTTTGTAGGTTAGGCCTACTTTCAATGGAAAAAAATAGTATTATTAAAGCGATAATTATCAAGTGAATTAACATCAATGATGAGTAGGTAACTTTTTTTGGGATAATTTAGGCTACTTGGGGGGAATTCTGACGCAAGTTAAGCGCGCGTAAATGGAACATAATTCCTTTTGTATGCACTTTTCTCTGTATGCGTATTCTGACCTTGAATTTAAGCATGAGAATAGCATGCTATTCAACCGCTATTCGTTTGGGGTGTTGATCTAATAAATGAAGGTGTGGCGGAGATGTGTCTACAGATAATCCTTATTCTGACTTTGACTTAATTCCCTCATAATTCCACCACCTTTACCCATGATGAAACAATGAATAAGGTCGAGCAACCTGTCGGTTCCAAGTGGAACAACATCTACTTTCTTTTTTTGATAGAAATAACACCATTCTCCATGCACTGTAATTTACAAATTGATAAGAGCTATTGAAAAGAGCTAGGTAAATTAGTAAACCGTTTGGATAAGGGGATTGTAAATATAAATTACAATTGTTTTAGATCAACTTTACCTTATGATTGCTGGAGACAAATGTGAAACCAGTCATATGGCAGCAAACTGAAGCATATCAACATATCCCCTTTTCCACAGGGAAGTTTATGAAATGCTGGCCTTATAACTTGCAGGGGTGACATTTGGAGACCCAAGCCAAAGGCATCTGTAGCAATGCGCAAATGATAGTATAGCACCAAACCTGCCGAGTTGATTTATGATTTCTAGAATGTTTTAATTATATGTCCAGACTTTTCACTGTATTTTATACAATTTGTATCATGTTAAATATTAGCCACTATTGGTAGCCACCGTCAGTTATACCCACATACATTTATAACTGTCACTTTAATGTTAGTTTCCTTACATTTTGAAATAACACATATGGAATCATGTAGAAACCAAAAAAGTGTTAAACAAATTAAAATATATTTTATATTTGAGATTCTTCAAATAGCCACCCTTTGCCTTGATGACAGCTTTGCACACTCTTGGCATTCTCTCAACCAGCTTCACCTGGAATGCTTTTCCAACAGTCTTGAAGGAGTTCCCACATATGCTGAGCACTTGTTGGCTGCTTTTCCTTCACTCTGCGGTCCAACTCATCCGAAACAATCTCAATTTGGTTGAGGTCGGGGGATTGTGGAGGCCAGGTCATCTGATACAGCACTCCATCACTCTCCTTCTTGGTAAAATAGCCCTTACACAGCCTGGAGGTGTGATAGGTCATTGTCTTGTTGATAAACAAATGATAGTCTCACTAAGCCCAAACCAGATGGGATGGCGTATCGCTGCAGAATGCTGTG
Organism: Coregonus clupeaformis; assembly: GCF_020615455.1. Classification (NCBI taxonomy): domain Eukaryota; kingdom Metazoa; phylum Chordata; class Actinopteri; order Salmoniformes; family Salmonidae; genus Coregonus; species Coregonus clupeaformis. Next base: position 22,896,354 of record NC_059220.1, read on the forward strand.
GTAGCCATGCTGGTTAAGTGTGCCTTGAATTCGAAATAAATCACAGACAGTGTCACCAGCAAAGCAACCCCACACCATAACACCTCCTCCTCCATGCTTTACGGTGGGAAATACACATGCGGAGATCATCCGTTCACCACACTGCGTCTCACAAAGACATGGCGGTTGGAACCAAAAATCTCCAATTTGGACTCCAGACCAAAGGACAAATTTCCACCGGTCTAATGTCCATTGCTCGTGTTTCTTGGCCCAAGCAAGTCTCTTCTTCTTATTGGTGTCCTTTAGTAGTGGTTTCTTTGCAGCGATTCGACCATGAAGGCCTGATTCACACAGTCTTCTCCTGAACAGTTGCTGTTGAGAATGAGATGTGTCTGTTACATGAACTCTGAGGCATTTATTTGGGCTGCAATTTCTGAGGCTGGTAACTCTAATGAACTTATCCTCTGCAGCAGAGGTAACTCTGGGTCTTCCATTCATGTGGAGGTCCTCATGAGAGCCAGTTTCATCATAGCACTTGATGGTTTTAGCGACTGCACATCAAAGTTCTTGAAATGTTCCATATTGACTGACCTTCATGCCTTAAGGTAATGATGGACTGTCGTTTCTCTTTGCTTATTTGAGCTGTTCTTGCCATAATATGGACTTGGTATTTTACCAAATACAGTTGAAGTCGGAAGTTTACATACACCTTAGCCAAATACATTTAAACTCAGTTTTTCACAATTCCTGACATTTAATCCTAGTAAGAATTCCCTGTCTTAGGTCAGTTAGGATCACCACTTTATTTTAAGAATGTGAAATGTTAGAATAATAGTAGAGAGAATGATTTATTTCAGCTTTTATTTCTTTCATCACATTATTTTCATCACATTCCCAGTGGGTCAGAAGTTTACATACTCTCAATTAGTATTTGGTAGCATTGCCTTTAAATTGTTTAACTTAGGTCAAACGTTTCGGGTAGCCTTCCACAAGCTTCCCACATTAAGTTGGGTGAATTTTGGCCCATTCCTCCTGACAGAGCTGGTGTAACTGAGTCAGGTTTGTAGGCCTCCTTGCTCGCACACGCTTTTTCAGTTCTGCACAAATGTTCTATAGGATTGAGGTCAGGGCTTTGTGATGGCCACTCCAATACCTTGACTTTGTTGTCCTTAAGCCATTTTGCCACAACTTTGGAAGTATGCTTGGGGTCATTGTCCATTTGGAAGACCCATTTGCGACCAAGCTTTAACTTCCTGACTGATGTCTTGAGATGTTGCTTCAATATATCCACATAATTGTCCTTCCTCATGATGCCATCTATTTTGTGAAGTGCACCAGTCCCTCCTGCAGCAAAGCACCCCCACAGCATGATGCTGCCACCCCCGTTCTTCACGTTTGGGATGGTGTTCTTTGGCTTGCAAGCACCCCCCTTTTCCTCCAAACATAACAATGGTCATTATGGCCGAACAGTTCTATTTTTGTTTCATCAGACCAGAGGACATTACTCAAAAAAGTACGATCTTTGTCCCCATGTGCAGTTGCAAACCATAGTCTGTCTTTTTTATGGCGGTTTTGGAGCAGTGGCTTCTTCCTTGCCGAGCGGCCTTTCAGGTTATGTCGATATAGAACTTGGTTTACTGTGGATATAGATTATTTTGTACCCGTTTCCTCCAGCATCTTCACAATGTCCTTTGCTGAGTGGTATGATGGCTGCATGGTCCCATGGTGTTTATACTTGCATACTATTGTTTGTACAGATGAACGTGGTACCTTCAGGCATTTGGAAATAGCTCCCAAGGATGAACCAGTCTTGTGGAGGTCTACAATTTTCTTTCTGAGGTCTTGGCTGATTTCTTTTGATTTCCCCATGATGTCAAGCAAAGAGGCACTGAGTTTGAAGGTAATACATCCACAGGTACACCTCCAATTGACTCAAATGATGTCAATTAGCCTATCAGAAGCTTCTAAAGCCATGACATCATTTTCTGGAATTTTCCAAGCTGTTTAAAGGCACCGTCAACTTAGTGTATGTAAACTTTTGACCCACTGGCATTGTGATACAGTGAATTATAAGTGAAATAATCTGTCTGTAAACAATTGTTGGTATAATGACTTGTGTCATGCACAAAGTAGATGTCCTAACCGACTTGCCAAAACTATAGTTTGTTAACAAGAAATTTGTGGAGTGGTTGAAAAACTAGTTTTAATGACTCCAACCTAAGTGTATGTAAACTTCCGACTTCAACTGTATCTTCTGTATACCCCCCCCACCTTGTCACAACACAACTGATTGGCTCAAACGCATTAAGAAGGAAAGAAATTCCATAAATTAACTTTTAACAAGGCACACCTGTTAATTGAAATGCATTCCAGGTGACTACCTCATGAAGCTGGTTGAGAGAATGCCAAGAGTGTTTACCACTTTACTTTACTACATGATTCCATATGTGTTATTTCATAGTTTTGATGTCTTCACTATTATTCTACAATGTACTTTTTTTTTTTTTTTTACCCTTGAATGAGTAGGTCTTCTAAAACTTTTGACCGGTAGTGTATATTTACAAAAGAATTGATGCAGACAATTACATTGATAGAAGCCACAATCTGCAATATTAAAGCTGGCTGATCATGTGTGAGCGTGAGCACGCAAAATGTATATTTCTATGGGCACAAGCACTGTTCATGACACAATCGGTTCACACCCCTCTTGTTGGTGTAGAGAACATTTAGCAAGTTTAAAGCTTATTTCCTGCAATGCTACACATTTTGTCATGGGGTGCAAAGAACATTTTGCAGTTTTAAAGTACATTTTCTTGCAATTCTATACATTTTGCGATGTCTAACATGTATTCATATGATATTTAAGTGACAAAAAAATTACAACAACATCTATGGGCTTTAAAACCTAAATAAAAAAATGTTAGCTGACATGGGCTAGTTGATCTGGACATTTCTGACAAGTTATAAATACACTACAGGACCAAAGGTATGTGGACACCTGCTTGTCAAACAGCTCATTCCAAAATCATGGGCATTAATATGAAGTTGGTCCCCCCTTTGCTGCTATAACAGCCACAAGAGCATTAGTGAGGTCGGGCACTGATGTTGGGCTATTAGGCCTGGCTCGCAGTCGGCGTTCCAATTCATCCCAAAGATGTTCGATGGGGTTAAGGTCAGGGCTCTGTGCAGGCCACTCCAGAGTCCAATGGCGGCGAGCTTTACACCACTCCAGCCGACGCTTGGTATTGCGCATGGTGACCTAATTTCATGAAGCTTCCAGAGGCAGTTTGGAACTCGGTAGTGAGTGTTACAACCGAGGACAGATGATTTTTATGCGCTACGCGCTTCAGCACTCGGTGGTTCTGTGATCTTTTGTGGCCTTCCACTTCGTAGCTGAGCTGTTGTTGCTCCTAGACGTTTCCACTTCACAATAACAGCACTTACAGTTGACCGTGGCAGCTCTAGCAGGGCAGAAATTTGACAAACTGACTTGTTGGAAAGGTGGCATCCTATGACGGTGCCACGTTGAAAGTCAATGAGCTCTTCAGTAAGGCCATTCTACTGCCAATTTTTGTCTATAGAGATTGCATGGCTGTGTGCATGATTTTATACACCTGTCAGCAACAGTGTGGCTGAAATAGCCGAATCCACTAATTTGAAGTGGTGTCCACATACTTTTGTATTTATAGTGTAGCTCTCTAAGGTATGTAATGACTAACATGACAAGAGGAACTGATTATGCACTACCCAATTTCGAAATTGCACCTTGTGAAAAACTATTACAACTTTCAAGAGTAAGTTTAAAGCCGGACTAAGTTTAAAGCCGGACCCCTCGCGCCTCCCATAGGGGGCACGCCCCACAGTTTGGGAACCACTGATTTAGGACACATAGCCTATTTGAATCATTATAGAACGCAGACCATATAGTAGCAGTTTAAACCTGGAGCCTGGCGCATGGTTCACTCCGACTGGACCGTTGTCATCACAGTTCCATGATAATCAGGATTATTAGGGTAGATTTATAGGACTACTGTTCAACCCTATTGTACACATTTCTCACCTTCCAATATTTCATGGATTGAACAATTGAATTTGGAAACTTTCAGGATGAATCAGGCCACAGTCGTTTTGATTCACCAATATATTTTGTGTGTAAAGGCTCTCCAAACCACGGGAGTAGACAGAAATTCGTTGGTGAGTGGGCCTGCAGAATTTGTTAAAATAATAATGTATTCTTTTTTATTTTTGCTCAATCTGGTTGGGTGGGCCTGGCAGGGCCTGACTCCCCAGTGGGTGGGTCTGTGTCCACTCAGGCCCACCCATGCCTACGCCCTTGCTCCAAACCAGTTTTTTAAAATTATTATTCATAAATACTTTCCTAAATCTAAATAACATACAAGATCAGAGTATTTTTTTATCTACAAATTGGTGCTGAAAAGGAGACAAATATGCGTGTATATACATAGCTTTCTTTCATCGACCCCTAATATTCTGAGCCGTTCTCTCCATATACAGTGGGGAAAAAAAGTATTTAGTCAGCCTCCAATTGTGCAAGTTCTCCCACTTAAAAAGATGAGAGAGGCCTGTAATTTTCATCATAGGTACACGTCAACTATGACAGACAAAATGAGAAAAAATAATCCAGAAAATCACATTGTAGGATTTTTTATGAATTTATTTGCAAATTATTGTGGAAAATAAGTATTTGGTCAATAACAAAAGTTTCTCAATACTTTGTTATATACCCTTTGTTGGCAATGACACAGGTCAAACGTTTTCTGTAAGTCTTCACAAGGTTTTCACACACTGTTGCTGGTATTTTGGCCCATTCCTCCATGCAGATCTCCTCTAGAGTAGTGATGTTTTGGGGCTGTCGCTGGGCAACACGGACTTTCAACTCCCTCCAAAGATTTTCTATGGGGTTGAGATCTGGAGACTGGCTAGGCCACTCCAGGACCTTGAAATGCTTCTTACGAAGCCACTCCTTCGTTGCCCGTGCGGTGTGTTTGGGATCATTGTCATGCTGAAAGACCCAGCCACATTTCATCTTCAATGCCCTTGCTGATGGAAGGAGGTTTTCACTCAAAATCTCACGATACATGGCCCCATTCATTCTTTCCTTTACACGGATCAGTCGTCCTGGTCCCTTTGCAGAAAAACAGCCCCAAAGCATGATGTTTCCACCCCCATGCTTCACAGTAGGTATGGTGTTCTTTGGATGCAACTCAGCATTCTTTATCCTCCAAACACGACGAGTTGAGTTTTTACCAAAAAGTAATATTTTGGTTTCATCTGACCATATCACATTCTCCCAATCCTCTTCTGGATCATCCAAATGCACTCTAGCAAACTTCAGACGGGCCTGGACATGTACTGGCTTAAGCAGGGGACACGTCTGGCACTGCAGGATTTGAGTCCCTGGCGGCGTAGTGTGTTACTGATGGTAGGCTTTGTTACTTTGGTCCCAGCTCTCTGCAGGTCATTCACTAGGTCCCCCCGTGTGGTTCTGGGATTTTTGCTCACCGTTCTTGTGATCATTTTGACCCCACGGGGTGAGATCTTGCGTGGAGCCCCAGATCGAGGGAGATTATCAGTGGTCTTGTATGTCTTCCATTTCCTAATAATTGCTCCCACAGTTGATTTCTTCAAACCAAGCTGCTTACCTATTGCAGATTCAGTCTTCCCAGCCTGGTGCAGGTCTACAATTTTGTTTCTGGTGTCCTTTGACAGCTCTTTGGTCTTGGCCATAGTGGAGTTTGGAGTGTGACTGTTTGAGGTTGTGGACAGGTGTCTTTTATACTGATAACAAGTTCAAACAGGTGCCATTAATACAGGTAACGAGTGGAGGACAGAGGAGCCTCTTAAAGAAGAAGTTACAGGTCTGTGAGAGCCAGAAATCGTGCTTGTTTGTAGGTGACCAAATACTTATTTCCCACCATAATTTGCAAATAAATTCATTAAAAATCCTACAATGCGATTTTCTGGATTTTTTTTCCTCAATTTGTCTGTCATAGTTGACGTGTACCTATGATGAAAATTACAGGCCTCTCTCATCTTTTTAAGTGGGAGAACTTGCACAATTGGTGGCTGACTAAATACTTTTTTTCCCCACTGTATTCTAGTGAGTCTGTCGAGAAAATTCCAATTGAAGGTACACCAAATTTAAAAGGATGGCTTTAGATAAATGTATTGAAAACCCTATTGAATGAAAACCATGAGATAATCTGTTGGCCAGAGTGTTTTCAGTGGTTGAATGAAATGTATTCAGCTCGTGCAAGGGAAAGGCGTGTGTAGGAAAGGCATACATTTCCTAATCTTGTTCCACTACTGGCCGGAGAGCATAGGGTTTCACAACGCAAGACCAGATGGAGGAGAGCCTACTGTAGTGATGGAGAAACAAAGCTTCCTGAAGCATTGAGGTTTTCCTGCCAATTGTGTCGAAAATAGGTTCATTACTCGAGGCTTTGATCAACACAGTGTACACTAGTGGCACCAGCTGGTCAAAATAATTTAGAGCAGCCAAATTGTTATAGATGACGTCCCACAGCCTTTTAGTCTCTACCAAACCAATACAGTTTCCACTAGTTACCACAGACACAAAGTCAAAATTGGCTATATCATACAAATTCATGAAAGCAAACATTTGCTTTTGGTCTTAATTTAAGGTTAGGGTTAGGCATACGGTTAGCAGTGTGGTTAGGGTTAGGGTTAGGTTTAAAATCACATTTTAAGAAGATAAAATGTGGCTGTGGCAACTAGTGATGACCAACCAATACAGGTGGCTGTTTGACGAAACAAAGCTTCGGACATCATTGATCACGTGCTTCTGATAAAGCGATACAGGCAAAGGCACACTGCTTGGAAGTACACTGCCTACGGTTACTACAAGCTCCACCTAGTTGATCTACATGCGTGCATGTGGGTGGAGTGGGAAATTTGGAGTAGCGGATACCTTTTGGTAACATGATATCCTTGCCGGTCCCATTCTCATTCACAAGGGGGCGATAGCAACATTTTATTTTTGTCTTTTCATTTTGTAAACAACAAGGAAGAATCACCTTCCCTTGCTAGTAGTAGCCAGCCAGTAGCTATCTGGCAGCCTGGCTAGCTGGCTTTAGCCTGGCTAAAAACATAGCAAGCTAGCTAGCCTTTTTAGCTTCCCACAAAAAATATGCCCTATGCAAATATTCTTATACTTGCTGGTGTAACCTAAAACATCCCAGTTTGATATGCTACTTGTATATTTATTCCCATATCAGCTAAAAATAGAACGTCATGTTTTGGTTGCGGTCACATGGCTAGCTAGTTGGCTACAGCAGGTTCTACTATTTCACAATAGCCTGTAGTCACTAGTTATTAGTGCTTCTAAACAAAATACCTTTTTGGGTGGATTCTTGGGTTTCTGATAAAGAAATGTGTGAGTGAGATATTACTAAAATGTCACACCCTCAGTTAAACTAATAATGTATGACTAATTAGTAGACTAGAGCTTAGAGAATTCATCAAATGTGTTTATATCCCAGCAAGAGTATAGACTGGTTCCCAAAACACACAGGGAAAGGGGAGTGAAAGGCTTGCAGGATATTGTGAGGAGGCGATAACTAAGGAATGCAGCCTATGATAAGAACATGTATGTCTGTGTGTGTGTGTGTGTGTGTGTGTGTGTGTGTGTGTGTGTGTGTGTGTGTGTGTGTGTGTGTGTGTGTGTGTGACCTGATGGTCAGGAGAGCAGTTTTCCAGTGGAAAACTACAGGCCGCCTAAAGAGGGGTGGGATTTTTCCTCTGACGTGTGCGTATAAATATATTGTACAACCATTTTGTTTCAGAGCGCTCTCATGAATAAATATGCTGACCATTGCAGGATTGAGTCTTTGTTTAATTTATTTAAACTAAGAGATTTACAACCTTTTGGGAATTATTCAGAGATTTAAGAAGTAGTTGACTTCAACCATTGAGATAACAAAATTCTCGTGACAGCTTGGTCCTTTCGAGCCGGATATCAATACCCGTCCTCTGTCGTTCCGGGGGACACCGAAAACCGTGCACGGGCAGATGATACATCCGTATAGACAAAGTCCTGCCCTCTGAAATTGGGGGTTCAAATACAGGCCGGTGACAACCTGGAAACGACAGAAACGGTGACGATATCCAACCAAAATTGAGCTGCAAAAATAAGGTCAGTAATCTTTATTCATTGGATTTTGGGGGAATTTAACTGTAACCTGCAGTAAGGATTTATGGAGTTTAAATTTGCTGTAGTGAGGTTCCGTCAATAATCCACAAAGGGATCGACATCCCGGTAGCCCGTTTTTAGACGTTTATCTAGAGAAAACCCAATGTGCCAGTATTCTACATAAATATAAGACGGGGGGGGCGGGTGTAAGATCAAAAAGTCTAAGTACAAACTCCACGTCATGAAATTGGGGCCGTAATTTGTCTAAGTACAAACTCCAAGTTGCCGATAGTGTTAACCAATAATCTTGTGTGAGACTTAATATTTGCTCAAAAGTCACATCTAAGAATACATTCCAAAGAAAGGGACTAAAATAGGTTGCGTGAGAAAGAATGGTTGTCCCATCCGTTTCATGAAACTGGGGTCTTAAAACACTCTGGGTTACAGGTTGAATAATTGAAATGGTTAATTACAAAAGTTGATCATAATATTTGCTCAAAAGTTGCACCTAATAATAAGTCCAAAGGAGAATAATTATTGAGTGAATTATTACAAGATTTATGAAGTCCAGGGATAGGAGAAACCTCCATTATGTGACCAGGTGGAGGGAGAGGTATGGTTTTGAGGGACGTCTGGACGCAGATAAACTCTAATCCATGCTTAAACAGATGCATAAGGTGTGTAAAGGGAGAAGAGAGAGAGAGCGAGTGGAAGGGCTAGATACAGCCAAGGTGTGGCTCTCGGAGCCTCGAAAGAGAGAGGAGGGTGAGAGACAGAAAAATAAAGTCAGAAAGGAAGGTCTAAAACAGAACCCACAGCTCCCCCTGTAGAACGGTCTGGATCCAGATTATACCCCTAAATAAATTATGTTTTTGCTTTGACATTATGGGGTATTGTGTGTAGATTGATGAGGGAAAAAAAACAATTTAATCAATTTTTGAATAAGGCTGTAACGTAACAAAATGAGGAAAAAGTCAAGGGGTCAGAATATTTAGCAAATGCACTATGGCCTATAGATCATGTCAAGGAACCAAGTGACTGGTCTCAATCTCCAGGTGGAAGAAAACTGTGTCAAATGCCAGAGCGTATTACAAGGAGCCACCTCTTGTAACAAAAAATTATATTGCAACACTGCAATCGGCCCAGTCTATATTCTCTGTAGAGGCCTTTAGCGATTTTTATGCATGCCTTGGAGCATTAAACATAGGATCACTAGAGCCTCTCATCAGAGATCACATTTATTTTGGGAGATTGCAAAATATGACCTTTTCATTCAAGACAAGAGAAACATATGGTTTCAGGTGATAAAACATGTTTTGTTTAGTTACTTTTTCCTCAACTTATACCTTACAAATACCTAGGTGTCTGGTTAGACCGTAAACTCTCCTTCCAGACTCACATTAAGCATCTCCAATCCAATGTTAAATCTAGAATCTGCTTCCTATTTCGCAACAAAGCCTGCTTCACTCATGCTGCTAAACATGTCCTCGTAAAACTGACTATCCTACCGATCCTTGACTTCGGCGATGTAATTTACAAAATAGCTTCCAACACTCTACTCAGCAAATTGGATGTAGTCTATCACAGTGCCATCCGTTTTGTCACCAAAGCCCCATATACTACCCACCATTGTGACCTGTAAGCTCGCGTTGGCTGGCCCTCACTACATATTCGTTGCCAAACCCACTGGTCCAGGTCATCTATAAATCACTTCTAGGCAAATCCCCGCCTTATCTTAGATCATTGGTCACCATAGCAACTCCCACCCGTAGTATGCGTTCCAGCAGGTATATCTCACTGGTCATCCCCAAAGCCAACACCTCCTTTAGCCGCCATTCCTTCCAGTTCTCTGCTGCAAATTACTGGAACGAACTGCAAAAATCTCTGAAGCTGGAGACACTTATCTCCCTCTAACTTTAAGCATCAGTTGTCAGAGCAGCTTACCGATCACTGTACCTGTACACAGCCCATCTGTAATTAGCCCACCCAACTACCTCATCCCCATATTGTTATTTACATTGTTATTTATTTTGCTCATTTGCACCCCAGTATCTCTATTTGCACATCATCTTCTGCACATCTATCATTCCAGTGTTAATACTAAATTGTAATTATTTTGCACTATGGCCTATTTATTGCCTTACCTCCATAACTTACTACATTTGCACACACTGTATATAGATTTTCTATTGTGTTATTGACTGTACGTTTTGTTTATTCCATATGTAACTCTGTGTTGTTGTTGTTTTTATCGCACTGCTTTGCTTTATCTTGGCCAGGTCGCAGTTAAAATGAGAACTTGTTCTCAACTGGTTTACCTGGTTAAATATAGGTTAAATAAAAATAAATAAAAAATAAACGTGTTTCTCTAACTTTATAGCATTGTCAAGCTAGTTTGCGGAGCAGCTAGCTAGCTAAAAGCTAGGCTAGGTTGAAGAGACCACTGTAGCTAGCGACCCGCACCTAATAGTTATCATCAAAAACAATTACCATCACAATAAACTTAGACGGGAGGCAACAATCATATAATAGAATTGGCTTAACAGCCAATGTGTATTAACATTATTTAACATTACTAGTACTCAGTTATAGGAATGGATAATTGTTTACAACTTGCTAGCCATCCCATAAGGCCATTACCAAAAACCACATATTTCTATCTTCTTCTGTGGTTTTGCTAACTTCCTGTTTTTTTTACAGACTCTGGCTGGACTGAAGACCACACAAAGTTTTGAAAAATTGTAAGTATGCGGTGGTGGTCTTGCAACAGAGCCTTCAATGGCAAGGGGGCATTGCGATTCCACTCCGTTGTCAACGTCCACATTGAAATGAATGACATCCTTTGCAATGTACATCCGTTGCAATGTAAAGGAGTGCTTATGGTTAATGGGAACAAGGCTTTGTCTGAATCGGGCCCATTAAGACTGCAGCTCCAGCGGGAATGATGCTGATGCTGCGTCCACGCTCAAGTGTCTCTACTGCGCAGTCGCCGATGCAACAAACGCAGTGAGAGAAAGGAGATGGGATAATGGCCCTCGATAATTTAATTTTCGGACAATGCATCCTCTATTTTTTGGCGTTTGTGCTTGGTTTTATTGCCGTAGTGGCTCTCTCCGAAAACACGGAGGATTTTCATGGAAAATGCTTGCTTTTCACGCGTGGTATGTGGCAGAATGAGAACATTACAGTCTCAAAGCAGCGCTTTATCATTGAGGAGTGGGGACCGGAGTCTTCCTGCAGTTTCATCACTTTTGTCGGGATAGCATCTCTCATCCTGTCCGCAGTGCAGTCATGGAGACTGCTGTTGTTTCTTTTCAAAGGCCACGACGAGTGAGTGTCCTAATCACTTGTGGTTGTTGTGTTTTCATTTGCATGTTTTCTTCGTGTTTTTTCTATCTGAATGATTTAAATAGAGAAAAAGAGATGGGGTGTGATTCAAGTAGCCCATGCCCATCCACTTCCACACCCGAATGATCAGTGATGCTGCTTGATTAAATACAGCAAAAATCAATTCCGTTAGCCTTTCATTCATTTGCTTTTTCTGAGGTCTACAGATCTAGGCCCCATAAAACAAAAACCTTATGTTTCGCTGCTTCGCTCCATAATCAATATGTTCAATCAGCCGAGGGAAGAAATGCCATTTTCTGCCTTTCAACCGAGGTGCAATCACAGAAACTGCATTTATGGATAGGCCTTATATAATGATTAGGCGTCTGCAATCTTTATAAAACAGTTTTGCTACTGTGCAATGCAGAGGTTTTCATTAGTCTGTCGTTGTTTTTTTCTGACATAGGGTGGACAGGTTAATCTATCCATCCACTTAAAAAACATGTATCTAAAACTAAGAATGAATGAATTCTTGGCATACAGGTACACCACCAATCTCTTTATATTGGTCATATTGTCCATTAGAATGCAACATAGTCACAGTTAAATTAAAACCTACAGTATCACTCATGCATTTGACAAGATGGTTGGATCAAGAGTCTTAAAAAACACCACAATCTCCACAGATATCATCTAACCAAGTCCAATACATACACTAGGGAAGTGTGCCAGGGATGGTAATGACAGAAAAATTATATTATTGAAACTGTGTCTTACATTCTCTCTCTCGCTTTCTATCTTGCTCTTTCACTCTCTCTCTGTGAGTGCAGTTCCCTATTCAATGCCTTCCTGAATCTGGTGATCAGCTCCTTGGTGGTGTTCACAGTGTTCCTCTCCAGTACCATCATCAGTGTGGGCTTCAACCTGTGGTGTGACGCCATCACAGAGGGGGGGAGCATGCCCAGCAGGTGAGGCTCATGACCCCTTCCTCAACTCACACTGTCTCACATGGCTCTTGGACAGTCCGGAGAGTTCTTTTCCTAAACTAACTTTGTCTTGTATCTCAGCTGTGAGGACCTGCAGGACACTGATCTGGAGTTAGGACTGGACAACTCCTCGTTCTATGACCAGTTTGCCATTGCCCAGGTAAGGGTCAGACGTATGTATAGTGTCATACACTGTGTTGATATCTTAGACTGTACCGGGGACTTATTAAAAAATGTGCAATGAACTTGGAAACCCCTAGCTCTTGTTGAAATCTGTGAGGCTATGTAATATCTGTTAAACATTCCCCCTCCCCCGTCTCTGCTGTGCAGTTTGGTCTGTGGGCAGCGTGGCTGACGTGGCTGGGCATCACAGTCATGTCCTTCCTCAAGGTCTACCACAACTACCGCCAGGAGGACCTTCTGGACAGTCTTATCCACGAGAAGGAGCTGCTGCTGGGACACTCGTCCCGCCTGGGCTCCGATGCCAACCAGTTGAAGAGTGGCATGATCTAACACCCAGAGGGCACGTGCACATTAGTGACACATATCCTCCTATCCTACCCCAACTGCCATAATAGATAAGCCAGCCCCTGTCAATCTACACTGAGTGTACAACATATTAGGAACAGCTTCCTAATATTGAGTTGCACCCCCCTTTGCCCTCAGAACAGCCTCAATTTGTCGGGGCATGGACTCTACAAGGTGTCGAAAGCGTTCCACAGGGATGCTGGCCCATGTTAATTCCAATTCTTCCCATGGTTGTGTTAAGTTGGCTGGATGTCCTTTGGATGGTGGACCATTCTTGATGCACACAGGAAACTGTTGAGCGTGAAAACCCCATTAGCGTTGCAGTTCTTGATACAAACCGGTGCGCCTGGCACCTACAACCATACTTAAATATTTTGTCTTGCCCATTCACCCTCTGGATGGCACACAGACACAATCCATGTCTCAATTGTCTCACGGCTTAAAAATCCTTCTTGAACCTGTATCCCCCCCTTCATCTACACTGATTGAAGTGGATTTAACAGGTGACATCAGTCAATAAGGGATCATAGCTTTCACCTTGATTCACCTGGTCAGTCTATGTCATGAAAGAGCAGGTGTTCTTAATGTTTTGTACACTCAGTGTATATATAATCAAATGAAATCCATTAACTGTGATTAGAGTGCATGGTTATGCCTTGCTTGGACATACTCCTCTTCAGATATATGTTGCCTGATTTTCCCGTTGAAAACGCTGCTGTTGACAGTAAAGCGCTGTAGTGTAAAGAGGTTCCGGCTGTATTGTGGAGCTGATTCAATCCATTTTGTCCACTTGCTATATTAATATTTGATAATGAGTTACTGCTGACATGTCTTCCCCTTCAAGGCACACGCTGGAGCGTAAATGAGCTCAGAGAATCAAGGCCATTTAATGACGATAGAGATGGTGCATTGAGATTTATTTTGACCATGATTTCCCATTTAGCTGCACATAGATGATGACTCACACAGGGTGGTTAAAGGACGGTTCAATTGAATCATATTTTCTTTGTTTTCATTTTTTGCATGTACTGTGTGTATGTAGACAGTGTGAGCAGGCTGTAGTTTTTTTGTGTTGGGCAATATATTTTTTAGTAACAATCTAATACATTTATGATAGGCTTTAAGTAATGTGTGAATTATTTGCATGCATGCAGCAACAAAGTATGATGTGTGATTTTCAGTCTATTATACAGTATCTACAATTACCAAACATTATTTTCCAAAAAGGAAAACTGTACTTTGTAAGAACTTTGTCAATGAACTTTCCTTAAACTGACTGGAACAGATCTCAGGATGAAATGCCTGAAAGTCACATAAGTAGCTGAATCAGTCTATCTGTTCATCCTGATAATCAGAAAAGCTCAGGCTGGCCCCTCCTTTTTTATTTGACACAATCTTCACGCAATTTTTTTTTTGACAGTGAGTGAGAAATCTGTAACATAGACGGGATGACACATTATCCAAGGCCAGTTCTGTGTTGTTGTGCGTGAGGAAATGTAGCCTGCAGTGAGTGTGGAAAGATGGATCATCATTTTATTGCACACATGCTCACTCACTCACTCACTCACACACACACACACACACACAAACAAATCCAAACGCATATTAAACTATAAAAAGCTAGTCACCACCCTCACTGACTTTGGTATGCAATGACAGTTTTATTTAAAATAATTCAATTAAATAAAAAAGATATAAACTAAGAAATCATTCTAAAAGGCACTTCTTTCAAAGTGACCACATACAGATTGTCAGCAGTGAAATGCAGCTACTAACCAAAATGTGCAGATACAGGCCATGTTTACTTGCTAGGTATTTGTATTGCTAATGACAGTAGTTCCCCTTGAGAGTGCAGAGAAAACCTTCAGTCTCAGTATCTCTTCCATTCAGACATTGGTTGCATCGTATTGCTCAGATTTTTCCAACACTGACTCTTTCCTATAGTTGTGTTCCCTGAAAGCTGTATAAAGAATATGTATTATTGGAAACAATGTATTGTGTTTTATTGCTCAGATTGACATGTACAGTATATGATAAACATCACATTGCCCTTTAAAGCTTTACCCATTTAAAGAAGTGACTCAATTTCAATATTTTCAATATTTGAATGGTGCCAATTACTGAAGGTCCCACAGTGATGATTCAATTAGTGTCATAATGTTGCTGCATCTTACCGTAGACCATTGGACCGTACATTTAATGTACATTCCTTTTATTTACTTTGTATCATAAACATTTGCTCTAATTTAAAGTTAGTTTCAATCCCCAAATAATCCCCAGCTTTAAAAGCGTTTGACATGAAGATTCAAACCTGAATATCGGATCAATCAAATAGAAATGTAACAAAAGCCCTTTCAAAATGTACTGTAAAGAAAATAAAAGTATTTGATATTTGAGTAGATGCAGATATGCAGTATAGAATAAATAAATAACATTTAGAGGATATTACTTGTGGCATTTTAGCATTTACCAAGAGGTACACTGTCAAAATCATAATCAGTCATTGAATTTGAGTACATTCCCAGGAAAGAGAGCATTCATATTATTGTGCTGAAGTTGTCGTCTTTGTCCAACTGGGATCACAGCATTGATCTGACCTAAAAATGGTCAGACTGCAGTATTTATGCTGTAAAAGCAAGATGGCTTTGTCAATCAATTTGCTAGTTCAACCTGTCACTGTGAATTGAAGCAGTCCTGTGTCTGTTTCAGCTATCCTTTTTAAAAAGGTGGTCACATTGTGCTTGACTCAATCCATAATCCTTATCTTAGACAGTAAGAGTGTTTTTTGCCAATTCAAAGCAGTTTTTCACATTTTCTACATTCAATTATGTTCAATATCAAGGCGTAATATTGTGATAGTCCTTACTATACGGTATATACACATTCATATCTGTAGTAATATTTTAAGTACACAAAATGACATAGTATTGTAATAAAAGAAATACAATTGATTTTACATTCCATGAAACATTTACTCACATACAATAGATTGCGTCAAGAATGGAAAATGTAAATTATTGTAGCAATTAAGTGAGCATAACCAGTGAGCGTCAACATTGCTGATGTGCAAAACGTCTTATCGACAAAACAAACATGACAGCATACCCACCACCTATGTACATACAGTGTACAGGCATGGAGGATACATACTGTATCTCTGGGATTATACATTTCTCCATATATGGGTGTGACCGTAGCAGTAGGGGTGCACATCTCAACACCATAGATAGATAGTCAGTGTGTATGACTGAGGTGTGCTTGTGGACCAGGCTGGGTAAGGACACCTTAAGGGGCATATAATGAGGAGGAGAGTGAATTCAGTGCTCCACGTCTCCCCCTCTGGTGGGTCCCAGTCACTGCATGGTTAGCCAGATCCAGCAGCCCCACAGCAGCTGTTTAATGTGTATCAGATAGACAGCCAGTGAGGCCTCCAGCTCCTCACAAACACGCTGTGGGCGCCGGCGGTCCGTGCTGTACATGGCCACGCCCAGCAGTAACATCAGCAGGAACAAGCAGGTGAACAGGGCCAGGTGGGGGCGTGGTGGTGACGTGTCATAGGCTGTGAACCAAAAGAGACCAACAACAAACTGTTGAATGATTTATCATTTGTAAAGGCTTATCCAGTCTGCCCATTCAGGAGTGAGGGGAATGGCATCTTCCTGATGTCAATTTGAATTTGAATTTTTTATTATTAGCTAGAGGCCTGCTTTTTTGTGTTTTTGGTTATGGCTCTTTTTAAACTGTATAAAAAGTGCCATACACCAGATACTGGACTGGAATATGCAATATCAAAAGTGGGTACAAATGGCCAGTTTGTTTTGCATGGTCCGGTGCCCCGGGTGGGTGGAGATTTCACTTAATGTGCAAACTCCACCCACCCGGGGCACCGGGCCATGCAAAACGAACTTGCTGGAGGGAGGAATACCCATGCATCACAGTACAATATTAAAATGTCTATGATGGGCATATTTTCACATGAATCACCACACAACAGTATTCCATACACAGGTTTACTATAACAAGTCAGTAATGACCAGTCAGTGAAGGTGACACTTGCTTCATGCTCTTAGTAAGTTAATAATTGGGACCACTCTCAGACAGACTTACCAACTAAACAGTCATAGTATGGAATGTCTGCGAAACCGATAGATAAGAAACAAGTAAATAACAGCTTCACATTGCACCTAGACATCTGACCTGCTGCCACAACTGTAGACAACAGTACACACATGCCTGGTGGTGTACAGCTACAGTGGATGGCTGCACCTAATTAGCTATCTCTGTGTCACAGATTGTATGCTGACTACTTTGCATGCATAATTCATCAAGAAGTGTAAATCACTTGCTCATGTTTGTTCTTTTTCTAAATTCAGCAATACATTAAATACTACGGTATCCTCAAGGGACAGTGTTTTACGATCTAATCACAGGACTTTACTGTATCTTGTTCATTTTCTTTTACAGCTAAGCCATAACAATACAGACCCCTCTGAGAGGTACATTGCCCCATAGAGAATTAGGAGAACAGTAGATTTAGCAGTATATCTCACCAATTTATTACTAAGCATTGTTATATAGATTTTGATGTAGTGAGTGTTTAATTCTCCAAAACCCAGTGGAATAGAGCTGAGTCAGTCCAATGATAAATGTGTTTCTTGTTTCTGCAGACCAAGGCCTCCCAGTGCAGTAAAGAAGTCAGAGTGATTGGGTAGAAGTGAGAATGCACCAGAGGGCAGCACTCTCCATCAGCTATGGTCTGACACACACACTTTATCTCTCCTCGGCTCATTACATGCACTGAATGGGCTCAGACTTTTAAAGTTAGGACAGATCTAGTCCTCATGGCCTCCATATGTTTGGTATTTGATCTCTTATCCTGCTGTCTCTCTCACCATGCACAGTGGTCTCAGGCTCCCGGAACCGGACCCGCCGCTCGCCTTTCCGTCTGTGGCTGGGCTCGGAGTCTGATCCTGAGCCAGACCTCTTCAGTATGGACGTGGGGATTTTACCGTTGGTGACCTGAGGAGAGGGTGAGATATCATTAGAAGTGAGGACACAATGGACACCAGTTTTGAGTACATTTCCGTGACTGGAAAAAAAAAAAACGTCTTCTTAACAAAAGTGTGTCACCTTGGGTTTTGGTGTGTCATCCAGTAGGCTGGGGTCTTTCCTGTGCCAGACCTCGGAGTGTTTCTCCCGATGGGAATGGGAATGGGAGTGGGAATGGGGAAGACCATTGTTGAGTTTGTCTCTGAAGGACTCGGCAGCAGCAAACCTCTTGGACAGTGCTGACACACACTGGCCCAGGGAGTCTAAGGGGTTAACCATGAGTAAACAGTCTCTAACTGCCAATGGAACCTGGAGTCAAGGTACAAGGTACATGCAGACAAATACTGGGTAGATAGATGAAAGTTCAAAATACAAAAACAAACATTTCTGTGTTGACTCCATCATGGCCATGCACACAGTTACAAAGCAATACACTAGCTTTGTGTTATGACAGCTGTGCAATAGAATGAATAAGCAACATGTAGACCATCCAACTATCAATAAAGGAATGTATAGGAGGCGTGCAGTACACACCCATAATGACAACTCTATGACAGCCATTTTAAGTCACAGAGAAATCACGCTTTGTGTATGAAACAAAGTTAAGGTTACACAGAGAGCAAACAGAGTCATTTGAATGAAACGTGTACCCTGACAGTGACCTGGCTTATATTGCAAACACAAACTGTGTCCTTGCTTCGCTGTTCTCTGTATTTATTTACAAATGTATTTTACCTAGGATTTGGCCAAGAAGGTCAACTGGAATGAATAACAACGTACGATGTGAACTGTTGTCTTAGCAACCCAGGTTCTACATTACCTGCTCTACTGAACACCCCAGCCTTTGGAAGCTGACTCAACAGTTGATCTTAACATCTAGGGCACATTTTACCCCGTGCAGACCTCTCTTCCCTTAAAACGCCAACTTTGGGAAACGATAGAAAATGCATCTTCCTCTTCATGCAAGCGAAGCATGAGCACAACATTACAGTGGCCTCAAACTGTCAAATTCGCAATAAGTATTTTCTGTTCAGCTCTATATAAAACCACTTTGATGTCCAACAGCACAGTGAGTGTGTTTATTAATGTAACATTTCCTTGAGCTGACATCGTACAGTACGAAGGCTAACTGAAATTCTGTAAGCCACTTACAGTGCGGCGTGTGAGCTGAAGCAAAGAGGTTAAGTTGTTCTTGGGCTTGTCATGCCACTGGAGAGTGCTTTGTGTAAATGTGGTGACAAGGTCTACACTACATCACCTCTCAGTGTACAGTTTTAACCACAAACTATCAAATATAAAAACTCTTCCTCTGCCTGTGTGCTGTAAGGAAGGAGGCTTGTATGTCATACTGACAGTACAGTACATGCTGTCACACTCAGCCATGTAGTAACACTCATGACCATTTCAGTATGTCTATAGCTTTTCGGTCTTTACTCAGCATGGCTATGGCTTTTACCTGAGTATTCTGTCTTGCCGATCTCTGCGTAGACGGTGGCCAGCAGCTCCAGACTCCTGTCTGTGATGGGGTGGTCATTGCCAAAGGCCCTCTGATGGATCTTAGTGGCTTTCCCACTGTACTCTAAAGCAAGATGAGGTCTGAAAGACAAAGGACAGGAACACAGAGATAAGTAACATTTTATGGATTATTTTGTATCAGTAGTTCACAGTCCTTCCTGTTTTGATCTATGCCACATTGTATACTCATAATACTTTAACTAGAAAAAGCAGTTCATGTCATTCCAAATAATCAATCTGGGCTTGGATTTGGGCTGAAATCTATCTGGTCTGGCACCCTTGGTTAATTTAAGCCCACAAATAAGTCCTTTCAGTGAGGACAACAATGGTTGACCTTAATCAAGCTTAGTGGGGCGTGCTGCATTGTCAGGTGTGCGGATCGATGTCGGTGTTTGGAGCCGAGCAGCATGACAAATCCAAACACGCGTGGGCTGAGCTGTGATTAGATTTGGAGCAACGAGGCTGGGCCGACAGGGCTGTGGGCTCAGGGCCAGAGACCCAACCTTATGAAGCCAGTGGAAACGTCCAGGGCCTGCCAACTGCCAAGCGGCTGCCCTCATCCTGGCTCCAGGGTGAATTACAGACGTTATGGCCCCCACAGGTTGGTTTACTCTGCACCCTTCCACGGCTATCCCCCTCTGGAACAGAGCTAAGTGGGCATAGCATGACATGACAGATTCCAACTCTCTATATCTGTATCTGCCCGCGGCTAACACCACACAAGGTCATTCATCACCCTCATGTGTAGCCATAGATGAGAGCAAGCCCTTCTTCCCTTCAATTAGTAATGGCCAGGTGTCCTTTTGCACTGTTTAGAACGTCCTTTGAGGACATCCTATCGCCAAAGTATAGCGAAGCCCTTCAACGGCCGAATGACTTCCTCCCACAGCGTTGAAAGATTCAGGAAGCACCATAACTCGCTGTCCACAAGAGAAGATGGGGGCTGGTGACTACTACAGCCCGTTATACGAGTCAAAATAAAGTTTCTGTCCATTTCTTCCGGTTCTCTCTTAATAGTTCACGAATTCTAGCTAGCTGGCTAACGTTAGCTAGACTAGGAGTTAGGGTTAGGGGTTAGGGTTAAGGTTAGTGAACTAGCTAGCCATTTCACACCGGTTACAAAGGCACTGTAAACTTTAGGCCTAATAGCATTGTGCTAGAGACCCTGAACTAAAAGTATAGTACAAGAATGAGATCAAACAGCAGAAACCAACTAGTGCTTGTTTTCCCAGAAACCCAAGACCCTGGGTACAGCCAAAAACAATCTCTACAATCTCATTCAAGATTAACCAGCTTCCTCACTTAATCCAACCATTACACACCTCTCCCTATGCATGTCTCAATTGTCTCAGGGCTTAAAAATCCTTCTTTAACCTGTCTCCTCCCCTTCATCTACTCACTGATTGAAGTGGATTTAACAAGGGACATCAATAAGGGATCATAGCATTCACCTGGATTCACCTGGTCAGTATATAACATGGAAAGAGCAGGTATTCTTAATGTTTTGTACACTCAGTGTATACTAATATATGCAGAATTTGAAAAGTATTGATATACAAAATTCAATTATTGATATCAAAAATGCAATTATCGATATAGAAAATACAAACAATAATATCAAAGATCGAATTATCGATATAAAAAATGCAGTTCCTAATGTTTTGTACACTCAGTGTATATCAGGCATTTTAACAAGATCATTCTTTTATCTACTTTTTCATCCCATCCTTACTTGAAACCCAGTATAGACCAACAAAGTACAGAAAGGTCAGCAGAACAGAAACAGCTAGACATCTTATTTAATGAGAGGAAGACCAACAGTACTAAGCAACACTGCCCTTATTGCAAGTGAGGACATTTTGTGTTTTACTTGTTCACCGGGCCCTGAGAGCCTTTAGACACACAGAACACATAATAAACCAGCCTCTATTTCATTACATACAGTACTGTAACACACATGAAACAGCCTTTCACGTTATTCATCACTACGTACCTTTTACTCACAATGCAGAGCTGGGCCAGCCGCTCCAGGTGCTGTGCCTGGGAAGCCTGATCCGATAGCTCCTCTGAGGACGCCCATCCTGTCCCCGCCGAGCCCAGCAAAGCCTCCTCCTGGGGGCCTGTTACACACACACAGGGCATGTAATCAGACGCAGTCAGCCGCCCCCGCTAAGTTTGTCTCTATCCTTCTCTCTCTCACGCTCTATCCCTCTCTCTTTCTATCCATCTAACTCCCTCTCGCTCTGTCTCTGTCTCTCTCCGCAGCAAGTAAACAGAATCCAAAAGGCTGGCGACGTGGTCTCTGGCAGGGCTGGCAGTGTGGAGATGAGAGTGGAGTCTGAACAGCAGAGTACAGTGGAGCCAACAGGAGCAGGAGATGTCAGATAGAGAGCAGAGGGAAGAGGGCAGGGAGAAGATACTGTGAGTGAAAACAGCGCACTCACCACGCCCACAAGAGCAGTGATACAGCTACCAGCTTACACAGGCAAATACACAACTGACCTGACCCTGTTGGGAGTGGAGATTAGCCTACATAAAAGCATTTACAGCCAGATGTTACAGAGAGGTAAACAGAAGAGTAAAGTGGTTCAGAAATGACAATAAGCGGACTGAAACTTTGAACAGGATGAGGTAAAAGTAGGAATAGGACATAGGGTTGGTCCAATATCTCTGATGGAGAATGAGAGAATGTGGAAATGGGCAGAGGTTTGAACAGGAGATTGAAGAGAAAGAGAGACAGAAGGCTGGTGGAGTGATTGTGATGCCAGAAGCAGAGCAGCAGGCACAGTGCTGAATCAGGGGCCTCAGTATGGCGCCACACATCTCCTTATGAGATAATGCCTAGCATGGCCATTAGTCTTCCCTGTCTGTCCAATAACTCCTGCTACTTCCTGCCCATGCAACACTGAGCTGCTGCTGCATCAGCAGCCTCCCGGCAGACAGACAGAGAGCAGCCTCCCGGCAGACTGACAGAGAGCAGCCTCCCGGCAGACTGACAGAGAGCAGCCTCCCGGCAGACTGACAGAGAGCAGCCTCCCGGCAGACAGACAGAGAGACAGACAGACAGACAGAGATGAATGCAGACATCTGCAGAGGAGAGGCAGCAGGTGACCGATGACTGGCCACTTGAGGTGAACACTCTCAGAGCTGCACTATGTTTACAGCAAATAAAGATGGACCGAGGTTAAATGAATCACATGGTTCCTGTTGGGCTGTAAGGGATATGCCAGGCTCTCTGGCAGAGGTTTGTTTCTCTATTGTACAGAATCACACATTGAGCACTGGTATTAATTCAGATTTGTTTATAGCAAAAAGCAGGTAAACACCCCCACTGTGTATCATACTGTATACCGCAAAGTTGGCTTCTAGCAATTGCATTTCCTGGGGTACCATTATGACACTCCCTAATCACCAAGTTAGAGTGCTAATTCCCCCTTAATGCCCCCATGGTATACATCTAAATGTACTTGCCTGTGCTCCCCTGAACAGCAGTGAGCTCGATCAGAGCAACCTCATAGAACATCTTCTCAGCCTGAATGAACTGCAGGGCCTTGCCGTCTGTTTATACAGGTGAAGGATCAGTTGTCTCAGGGATTAAGTCAGTTGTTGCAGTCAGAAACTGTGTTGTCGCCAGGCTCAACTGCAAAGTGTTGTTGTTTTTTATGGCTCCTGAACGTGACCTCAGCAAGTAACAGGCTCATCACCGACATTCTAAACAACAAGCAACTGTAATCATATATTCATAGATTCTCTGTGAAGGACTATAATAATCTGGACAGTGTCTTGTTTGTCCATGTTGATGTGTCAGAGTCTCTTGTATCTGATTCCATAATAACACACTAAATATTTGCTGTCCCTAAATATAGACTCAGGAGCCGAGTTTGTTCACTTTGTCAAAGGCATTCTGCATACTGAAATAAATGCATCCCTTTGTAAGTCAACACCATTTACACAGACATACAGCCCTGCATAAATGGCCTACTTAAAGGCAGGAGCTCTCTGTTGCACGTGAGACCAGACTTTGCTTGGTTCTATTTCTGAATTGTTGTGTGTGACCTATTGACTTCTGTTAAAGTAGCACAGATACAAATGAAAGCTTTAAAAAAGTATGTATCGTATACAGTGAATACAGGCTATAGAAAAACCACCATGATGTGGTTTATAGCTTTCTACCTCTGTCAGAGCTGAAAAACAAACCAATGATTTGACCTGGATCTGAAAAACACAGCAGCTGGTCTCACTCATGGTGTCACTAAGAAAGAGTCCTCTGCCTGCACCACTCCCTTGAGCCCAGTTTTAAGCGCACATGTAAGCCTGCTCTCACAACATAACAAAATGGTAGCCTATAAAGACAGTAGCCTATAAACCCCCATTATAACTGTCCATGTGAAAGGAAAGATGCTAACTTTTATAACTACACAGTAAAATCGCAAGAGTTAATTCAACTCGTATGGAGTCAAATTTAATGGGGTTTATATGGTCCCACCCCCATTTTGTGTTAAAACTATTCTGGTCATGGTGTTGATATTTTCTAAATGGAGTAAATATCCAACTCACAGAAAGTTGCTTAAATTTAACTCCAATTGCCATTTTAGACTTTTCTGTGTTGTTTTGAATTAATAATTAACTCCAGAAGAGTACATTTCTCTTTCAGTTTACTTCCTATGAGTTATAAGGGTGTAAAGCTTTATTTGAATATTTCTAAAATGTGCCACCACATGGTGCTTTGTAATGTGATCTCCTCCCCTTCATCTATACTGATTGAAGTGGATTTAACAAGTGACATCAATAAGGGATCATAGCTTTCACCTGGATTCAGCTGGTCAGTATGTCATGGAAAGTTCCTAATGTCTTGTACACTCAGTGTATATGTGTATTTTAACCCATAATGTTTGAATTGAAGAATTTTAAAGGAAAACTCCACCCAAAAACTATATTTTGGTATTTGTTTCATTAGTCCGTTGTTGCTATAGTCCCAAAATGTTTTGCATGTCAGCAATCAAGTTTAAGATATATAACTTTCAAAATACAGAAATACAGTATGATGCTTTTTCCAACACGTTTCATGGCTTAATACTGCATGCCGTTGTTTCAAGTTCTGTAGGTTATTGATGGTCTTTGCGTTGTCATCAACTCCAATTCAATTGGGGGCACGGAATATTCTCATCCTAGTCCATTGTGGATTGATACTACAGTTTATGAAATAGCATAGGCTACAGCAATGAGTAATGCAAACTGTACTAACCATACTATTTGTGACGTAAATTGAGTATGTAGTATGCTTATTGGTCATAGTATGGAAATAGTTAATATGTCAAAAGTTACCGGATGTCGTACTACATTTGTCAAAATACAAAGTATACAAGCAGTGGACACTATTTCTGTGCTTTTAGGGCCCATAATGCAATTCTTCAGATAATGGGCGTGGCTTCACAACGTTTTCAGATTTGAAGTAAATGGCGAAAAATATGCAGCCGAAGTCCGACGAGAGCGGATACAAATTCATTGCTTTAACTAATTTTGACAAATGTTAAGAAAATGTTGAGCAATGTAATAAAGTAATGACTTTTAAAATAAGTTACGTTGGCTGACAATTTGTTAGCTACTCTATCCTTACGAACTGCATAGCATATCATTACAGCAGTATGTACCGGTATGTTAGCTAGCTACCTAAAGTAACGTTAGTTGGCTACTAATACATCGAACATGCCAGTATATTATCTATATGCTATCTAACTAACTACCCAATGTTTATTGACTTGATTATTCATGTCATTCTTAGCTTAGCTAAGTGGTATAATCGTTGTGCATTCTCAATGGACATTGTTAATTCACCCTGGCTATCTACTCCAATTTCAGAGCACTCTCCTCTGAGTGTGCCAGAGCGCAGAATAACTGATGAATTTATGAAGGCTCAACACCCATTGAATATAACCGGTGTCAATAAATGTCCAGTTACAGTCACCAATGCTCTGGATAACATGAAAACAGCCTAACCAGCTCTGTTAGGGCGAGTAAAATGGTTAGAGTGAGGTGTTCTCTCAATTGTGTCTGGAAGTAGCTAGCAAGTTAGCCAGTTAGCTTGGGTGCTTGACTGCCGTTGTGAGGTCAGAACGCTCAGATCAACCCTACTCCTCGGCCAGAGCGTCCAGTAAGCGCTCTGAATGGTCCGAGAGTGAAACGCTCTGAATTTACGAACGGACAATCAGACAACGCTCTTAATTGACGAACGCCCAAAGCGCACTCTGGCACTCCAGCTTGAATTTACGAACACACCTGAAGTTGTATGATGTCTAGCTAGTAATTTGTTACGCTAACAAGCTAGCAAGAGGTTGCATAGCAACAGCATGAACTTCCGGTAGACAGGCGAAGCGCTAGTATTATCAACTGAAAGGATACCATTTGTTTACAGTATACTAAAATGAACCAATAGTATATACAGTACCAGTCAAATGTTTGGACACACCTACTCATTCAAGGGTTTTTCTTTCTTTTAAAAATGTTCTACATTGTAGAATAATAGTGAAGACATCAAAACTATGAAATAACACATATGGAATCATGTAGTAACCCAAAAAGTGTTAAACAAATCAAAATATATTATTATTTTGAGATTCTTCAAATAGCCACCCTTTGCCTTTTTGACAGCTTTGCACACTCTTGGCATTCTCTCAACCAGCTTCATGAGGTAGTCACCTGGAATGCATTTCAATTAACAGGTGTGCCTTCTTAAAAGTTAATTTGTGCAATTTCTTTCCTTCTTAATGCATTTTGATGTCTTCACTATTATTCTACAATGTAGAAAATATTAAAAATAAAGAAAAACCCTTGAATGAGTAGCTGTGTCCAAACTTTTGACTGGTAGTGTAGTATGTAGTATATACTCATTAAGTATGTAGCATACAGTATGTTAGTATGGGTATTCGAACACAGCTCCAGTGTTTTGACAGTCAACATTGATGAAATTGGCTTCAACGAGTATAGGCCCACATATGTTTACTCTCCCATAAATTGTTTTGTATGTGCGAGGCATGTTCTCAATAAGCAAGATATAGCCTACCAAAATAATAACAGGAGCTGGCTAAAATGATGTAATAGCCTACACAGATAAAAAGGGGAAGTCCACTCACTGTTCTGCTGCTGCCAAGCTTGATCTTTTAATAAAGCTTTATTTCTAAGCGTCTCATGAGCCAAAGCCTTTATCGATAGTCTTAACTACTTGGCGAATGCATTGGGCATGACCAAAAAACTGCCTTCATTGCTATGCTTGGTTTTTAATGAAATGAAAGCAAATGGGCACTGTGCGTCCCGGTTGGATAGGCTGCGCTTCCGTTGTCAAAATCAATGCCATAACCAACCACGTTACCACTACGACCAGCTTTCGATTGGTCTTAAATATCCCCACCAGCACATACTGAAATTGGCACTTTGGCGCACATTTTATTTATTTATATTTAACCTTTATTTAACAAGGCAAGTCAGTTAAGAACAAATTCTTATTTACAATGACAGACAAGTTCTTATTTACAATGACGGCCATTTCTAAGGACACACCTCTGATATTGCCACCCCTCCCACCTCAGCGCAAGCGAGCTCATATAAGACAGGTAAATTACCAATCCTGGCGCTAGGATTTGAAAATAGAAGAGGTTTAACAGGTCAAAATTGCAAACGAGTGTGCGTTTGACAATTGCGCTGGCTTAATGCCAGCCCAAAATAGAGCCCTATAGCTAGTATATAAAAGCCCAGCTGAGGTAGAGCTATTGGGCTGCTGACAGACAGTTGTGGGTTAACTCCAGGGTTTACTAGGCCACTGATGTAATTAATGACTGTTGATGGTCATTACAGACACAGCACATTTCACAGGCCAATAAATCAGATGTCTGGAGATGCGTTCACAACTAATACATTCAGTATGGATTACCAAACAGATATAACTGCATCGTATTTCCTGGCATATGAACTGTACCCACTCGATCCATCTCTTTACTTTTTCATGAAAAAGCGTTCAATACAACGTGATGCCTCAAGCAAGTTACAGAAATCACCCCAAAGGGAAATGTGTAATCTTATCAGTGTGCTTTGAAATCAATGTGCTTTGAAATTTCACTATGATCTGAGGTCCATTAAGATGGTATCACCACCTAGAAAGCCCCATGTTGCCTGCCAACAGTGAGGTGAGTATGACGAGGACCATCTGGAATAGAGGGTTACTGTACCAGCAGACTTCAGAGGTCAAAGCACTACTTCTGCTGGTCTGGGGTATTTATAGTTTGGCAGGACAACTACAACAATGCAGCGAACCAACACTGAGTAGGTACTAAGTCCTCCCCCCTGAATTGGTGATTGAACCATGTTCCAACAAGTTCCATTAAGCCAGACAGAGACCCCCTCAAATGGCAGGGTGAACTCAGTTTGGAGAACCTGCAGCACACATGTGATGTGGACAGGGTCAAGGTTGAGATGACCTTCTAAAGGGCGCTCTGAAGCATATGTGGCTTGTGCCACCATTTTCATAGAGTTAGCACTCTCAGTTAAAATATACTATACAATAGGTATGGAAATTGGAAGTGTTTTTGAAATGTGTTGATAAATGTCAGCTCTATATAAACATCAAGCTGTAACAGAAAACATGCTGAGACTGATTTGACTGAAAGTTCAGTTTGATTGGCTAATTAATTTGAGAGTGAAATTGAATTGACAGATTAATACACTTTCCATGGAAGAAATGGCAATAAACAAAAGTGGAGCCAAGAGGGCTTTTGGCCAGAGGGACAGAGGTCACTTCTGAATTCTGGCAGCTCTGAGAAGAATTTCAGCCACAGGGAGTTATTATTCTGGCATTTGATGCTGAGAGTTGATGCTATGGAGTCTGTGCTTGTGAATCTACTGTATGAGTTCCCATCAGAGTCAGCTAGATTAGGCTGACTCGTCCCCTCCCCCACTCCCCAGCGAACCTCCCAAAATGTTAAACTTAAAAGAGAGCACTTTAAAAGCCTGTTCAACTCTGGCTCTGCCCAGCCACATGAATATTCTGTTTTAATTTGTCTACTGTTTTAATTTGACTCTTTTATGCATCCCACTGTTCTGTCCTGTTCTCTGTGTGGACAAAAATACATGTCTGGATCATACTGAGTTCCACATCAAGTTCCATAATAAGAACTCAAATTACTTTGTGAATAGTTTAAAACTATCTACTTTAAATCGTTACAGTGTTACTGTTATACTTGCTGTAGTCAGAGTAGGTCACATGGTGACACAACCCATGACCTCTGCCTATAAAGCTTATATAATGTTATAATTCTGCCATAATTATTCATGATCTTATGTGTCTGGTTCATGTCCAAAGACAACCCTGTCATGACCGATGAGCCTCTTAACTAGATGAGTTCTGAGGACATGAGGAGACTATGAATAGATCTATTGATGAAGTGAGCCCAGTAAATCAACCTATTTTGGGAGATGGGTTGTGAAGAGCTGGGTCTTGCTGAGGCAGATACGTTGAGCTGGCATGTAAAGTGTTTCAGTGTCTCAGTAACAGAGAGGAGTACCATGGGAAGAGGTTATAGATCCTGCAACACTACACCCCCCTTATCTGAGCCCACTGGCCTGTCGTGGATAATGGCGGTGGTGGTGACACAGCCACTGCAGAATACAGGTTAATTAGCTTTCTCATACTCTGTGTTGTGGGGAGATAAGCGTTTACAAATCCTCTTAGGAGAAAGACACAGGGCTTGAACCCTATTCAAAACCTTGAGCCTTCTGGGACAAAGCTGTGATTATATTCTGGCCCAAGGACACAACTACCCCCCTCTTCCTACAGTGCATTCTCTGTACAGCAAATCCTGTTTTGTGCTGGAATTCACCATGCCCGCTGCCACCAAAAAAGGAAACAATCTTTTTCTCCCTATTGTACTCGCAGGTGTAGGCTTTTCATGGAAAAATAGTACTAATAGTTATCTGGAAGTGGATGTCAGATAAAGGCTAGGGGTTTGGACTCACAAGGCCTCCGTTTGTGTGTAAAGGATACAATTCTTTTCGGAGATGAAGAGTTCAGCAATCTGTAATCACAGAGGAAAACACATATCAGGATTGTATGATATGAATATGCTACACAATTAATTTACTATCTGCATTCTACTCAGATCACCATGTATGATCCTAAACAGCCCACTATTCTCATATCAGCTACTGAATTGTGGAGGGGAATGAACTCCTCTCTGTCAGTACTGTAGGTAATACCCTACTGACATACTGTGCTATGCTATACATTGACCAGTTCAAACACTCTTATTCATGTAGAGCAGATTACATATTTACAAGTTTGGCATTATGACATATTACTCACATTCAAAAGAGCCATTTGACATTTTTCTGTCTGTTCTTGTGCTAGAGAGACAGACAGACTCCTTCTCTTCACCTTGTACCATGCACTGTCAACAGGAAACATGCTGATCCTGTGCTGTGAGTGGCAAGATGACGTTTCACATTGGTGAAGGTTGTATTGTATAGTGTGGCTTGTGTTTGTATAGTATATGGTCATGTACAGTATGAGTAACAGGCATACACACTGCATTTGCGAATCAGTAAAAGTGTCAGTACTGTATGTTACAGTATGTATGGTATCAGTATTGTGGCGAGTGTGTTTTGTGTCTGTGTACACCACAAGCGTGTGCATGTGTCTGTAGACTCTGGACGTTTGTGTGTGTAGACATCTATCTACAGTATGCGTGTGTGTATTTTTGTGCGTGTATGTGCATGCATACGTGTGTGTGAGAATGAGTGATCATCCAGCCATCAAGGTCGTTGGCTCACCTGATGCAGGCAGTTGGGCAGCGAGGTGAAGCTCTGCACGTGCCTCAACCCCAGCAGAGAGCTGAGGAAGCAGTGGAGGGCGGCCTGGTACTCCCCCTGCTGCTGGAGCTGCTGTCCCAGCTGAAACAGGCCCTCCCTCCCCCCGTTCAGCATCCCCAGTCCCAGCCAGAGGCAGAGCTGCCTCCCATCGGAGCTCCGCTAGCCTGGGACAAACGTTCCACTCCACTCCACCCCACTCCACTACAGCCCCAGAGCAGAGAGGGAAAAAAGAATGAAAACAGCCCAGAGATAAAAACAAAGCAGAGATAGGGTTTAGAAGAGCCAGACTACAGAACGGCTTCCTCTCAGTCTCATCTTTTCACAGTAACTCCAAGGCAGGTGACGAGCTGAGCTGAAGAGCAAGCGGAGGCAGGCTGAGAGAAGACAGATCCATGCCCCTCCCTCTCCTCCCACGCTGCATCAGGAAAGGAGGAGAGGAAGTCCGAGGGGATTTGTTCACTGACTGACAGAGCCCTCGACCAATCACTGCTTTACTCACGTACAGTTGCCCAGCCAGTGTGTGAGAGCAGTCTCAGCATTTAGAAAACGGAGCTGTCGACTGAGCACTGTGGCTTGCTTTCCCTCACTCCTTATGAAACCAAACTGCAGGGCTTTACGCGTCTGCAAGTTTTCACTAATAATGAAAACTACTGTGAATGCAGCACATGTTTAATGTATTAGATGTGTTCATTTAATTTAATTTCAGGATACACTGACCTAATTTGTCTAGTGGGGGCGGGGGGAAGAAATCTTAATGCTTTACTTATGGTTTAGAAATGAGAAGCCTGTGAAAATGTGCTATGTCCATACACAGATTTAAACAAGTGCTTGAGAAAAAATGCAGTATGTCTACATGTTTCCCTGCGTAACATAAGCACATGGACCCCATTATGGTCTCCAAAACCGTTTTAACATATATTCATGACATTTATATAAAGAATTGTATTTTTTTTATATCAATAATTACATATTTGATATCAATAATTTAAAAAAAATTATATCGGTTTTTATTTATTTATGATAATGACCTTCATGAGGGCGGGATTGCATTTGCATGCTTCTATATACAGTCGCTAGTGAAAGTCTACACACCCCTTGTCTTCACATTTTTCTGCCTTAAAATGTAATCTAAAAAGGGATTAAATTAGATTTATTTTCTATAGATCTACACAATTTGCTCCTCTTTTTCAAAGTAAAAGAAAAATTATAGAACATTTTCCAAATTAATAAAAAAATTAGAAATGAAAATGTATTAATTGCGTGTCTTCACACCCCAGAGTTAATACGTGGTGGAAGCATCTTTGGCAGCCATGACAGTTGTGAATCATTTTGAATAAGATTCTTCTAACCTTTCACAACTTTAAGGGCAACATATCCATTGTTTTTGTCAAAAATACATAAATGATTGGTAATCATTGATGGACAACAATATTACATTCTTGTCACTGATTTTCAAGCAGATTTAAGTCAGGACTGAGACTACTAGACCCTTTCATGAACACTTATCACGTCTTGGAAAGCCATTCTGGTGTGTCTTTGGCATTAAAATTTGTGTAATTGTTCCGCTGAAAAATATAACTATCCCAGGGTTAGCTTTTCAGTAGACTACGGCGGGTTTTCCTCTAACTTTTTACCTATCCTTTGCTCCTTTCATATTTATTTTGATTCTAACATACTCCCCAGCCTCTGCCGGTAACAAGTATACCCATAACCTGATGCTGCCACCACAATACTCATCTTATTCAAAATGATTCACAGCTGTAATGGCTGCCAATGGGAATCGCACCAAGTTCCCCTATCCTCTTCGCGCTGTATACAAATGACTACGTGGTTAAGTTCCTGGACGACACCGCTGTCCTCAGGCTTTTAAACAAAGGCTTTGACACCAACGGCTACAACGCAGAGATTGAAGGATTCGCCGGATGGTGTAATGAACATCACCTACAACTGAATGTGAAAAATACTGAGGAGATGATCATTGACCCTAAGTTCATTGGGGACCACAGCCCCATTGTGGTACACGGAGAGAACACTGAGTAGGTGAACTCATTCAAGTACCTGGGGGTCCACATTGACAGTGGGCTGTGCTGGTGCACCCATGTGGAGAGAGTGTGCTCAGGCATCCAACAGCGCTTGCACTTCCTGTGTTGACTCGGGGTCTATGGAGTCAACCAGATCACGCTCCTCTTTTATAGATCCACCAATGAGTCAATCCTACGCTACGGCATTGTTACATGGTTTGGTAAGAGCGTCTGCTAAATGACGTAAATGTAAATGTAAATGGTAACCTGACAGTGCAGCTTAAAGCCCAAATCAAGAGACTGACCAAGACAGCAGGGAAGATTATAGGCATAAAACGTCCTTCCTCTCTCCAGGATATTTTCGAGGAGACCATTAGCAGCCAAGGCCATATATTGGACCCCACACATGCACTGAACACAGAGTTCCAGCTGGGAGCCTATATGCAGGCTGAACAGATATCAACACTTTTGTTTGTACCCCTGTCAATAAAACTGCTTAACAGCAGGGGAGACAGAGAATTTACAGTGGCTTCAGAAAGTATTCACACCCCTTGACTTATTCCACATTTTGTTATGTTACCGCCTGAATTTAAAATAGATTAAACAGATTTTTTGTCACTGGCCTACACACAATACCCCATAATGTCAAAGTGGAATGTGTTTTTTCGAAATTATTACAAATTAATATGTCTTGAGTCAATAAGTATTCAACCCCTTTGTTATGGCAAGCCTAAATAAGTTATGTTTGCAACAAGGCACTAAAGTAATACTGCAAAAAAATGTGGCAAACCAATTAAGTTTTTGTGCTGAATACAAAGTGTTATGTTTGGGGCAAATCCAATACAACACATTACTGAGTACCACTCTCCAAATCTACACTGGAGTTGCTTACCAAGAAGACAGTGAATGTTCCTGAGTGGGCGAGTTACAGTTTTGACTTCAATCTACTGTCACGCCCTGACTCAGGGGACGCTTAAATGTTGAGTCAGGGTGTGTATGTTCTATGTTGGGTATTTCTATGTTGGTGTTCTATTATGTGTATTTCTATGTTGGCCGGTGTGGTTCCCAATCAGAGGCAGCTGTAGCTCGTTGTCTCTGATTGGGGACCATACTTAGGCAGCCTATTGGCACTAGTGGGTTGTGGGATCTTGTTCCGGGAAAGGTATGTTGTTTGTGTCTACCTTGGACTTCACGTTTCGTTTTGTTTATTGTTTTGTCGTTGTGTTTATTAAGTTTAAATAAACATGTATGCATATCACGCTGCGCCTTGGTCTGACCCGTCTATGAACGAACGTGACATCTACTTGAAAATCTATGGCAAGACCTGAAAATGGTTGTCTAGCGATGATCTACAACCAAATTGACAGAGCTTGAAGAATTTTGAAAATAATAACGGGCAAATTTGCACAATCAAGGTGTGGAAAGCTCTTAGAGACTTACCCAAAAAGACTCACAGCTGTAATCGCTGCCAAAGGGGCTTCTACAAAGTATTGACTCAGGGGTGTGAATGAGATAAATGAGATATTTCTGTATTTCATTTTCAGCAAATTTTTTTTTTTTTTTTATAAAAACATGTTTTCACTTTGTCATTATGGGGAATTGTGTGTAGATGGGTGAGGAAAAAAAATGATTTAATCCATTTTTAATTCAGACTGTAACAGAACAAAATGTGGAATATTGTAAGTCAAGGGGTATGAATACTTTCTGAAGGCACTGTATGAACCTTTTGTCTGGGTGGGGAGGGCGGTGTACGATGGGGTGTTAATTATATTATTGATATAAAATAATATATATATATATATTGATATAAAAACTTCAATGAAAATATGTAAAAACAGCTTTCCATACATACATTCATGTGTTTAGTAATGCGTGACAGACAGTGAGTGTAAACACTGAGCCATTAGTAACACCCGCTGTATGTGTAGACAGAGAGCACTCCACTGTCCAAAGAAGGACAACTAATATTTATCCACCGGCTGGGTTGCCTCAGATGTTTGCACTTCCTTCACACTCTTCTAATCAACATTAAACCAGGGACAATTTGTGTCCAGGGAGAGGGTGGGATATGCCCACAACACTTGACATGATCTAGTTGAATATGAATGGGTCCTGACATCCAGACCTGTCCTCTTCTATGACGGCAGAGCCCTGCAGAGCCACAGTGGCTCTGGAACCAAATGAATGAGGAAACACAAACCAAATGGCCAGAGTCAGTCTCCATTTACATCTGATCCACCTTGCTTCACAGGATATGATTTTAATCGCTGTGAATGCCAAGTCGCAGGAGGATCAGAGAGCTTTAAAACTGCATGTTAAGGTCAGACTGAGGGAGGGAGCGCCACACCACGGAGTACTATGTCTCAGCTAATAGCATCAAGAGGACTGATGGGAGTTGATTATGCTAATGCTGTCCACACTATTCATTCTCCTCTATTCTGAGGAATGGGACAGATACTGACTTCTCTTCAGATCCACTACATGGTATGATTCAGTATGCTGGCAGAGCAAGAGCCTCTGATGTGATGGAGCAGCTCTCAGACTCTCATTGTTCAAGCCATTTTGTCAAATTGAAACAGAACAGGATCCATCTGCTCATTAGAGTCCAACCAAGCTGAAAATACACCTGCCTGATCTGATAAGGCCTTGGATGTTCCTCTGTCCATGCTAACAACAGGCGCCAAGCCATGCCATGGTAAACCAACCAACATTTCATGCTTTCACCTACCACAACATACCATGCATCAGCACTAACAAGACCCTACTGTAGTTATCCCACAGAAAAAGTTCAAAGTAATACTAGGTGACTACATTCCATTGTCCTCTGATAAGGTTACAGCAGGATGCTACTATAGCAAAAGAGAAAGCTGCATTATCGTATTATATATACTGTAATTCTAGTCACGTTTTGAGAGGTTGGGTTGGCAATATCACTCTTGATTGAAATAGCTACAGCTCCACTTTACAGTAAAGAACAAAGTAGTTGTGCTGAACACATTCCTTCACTTCTGTAATAAAAAAATTAATAAAATGAACGCCAGATGCCTTTTCCAATATCCCTAGGGTGACCACTCCTTGCTGACTGCATGGGACTATACTGAAGAAAATGAAAGTCTACATTCACACATCTGCGTTGTCTCAAATACACTTTTGTTACGATTTCTTATGCAGTATAATGGTCATTTTAAATACCATGCTTTAGATTTGTAAGTCTTGCAGTGTTCCAGACCCTACTTTGTACGTATGGTGCAACTTGTTTTGACAACCATATTGATTGATGTTCAACGGCCCTAGAATCTACCTATAATTGGAATATTGATTGCCTGTCTTGCAAGGTTCCTGGACAAATACTATACATCAGTGTGATCAGTAGACACTGTCTAAGGCCCCTGTCTTCAAACAGGCCCATACACCACACATTTAAATGTATGGTAACCTGGAAACATCAAGGATCTGTAACAGATATATAGTTCATATGTAAACTTACAAACGTTTCTGCACAGTATCGGAGGGCATGGTGTTGAGCCTTTATGAACTCAGTCCTCAGTGATCAGTGTGTCTAGTGTTAGCTACATGGTACAATAAGTACTGACTTAAACACTAGTAATCCAAGTGAACATTTGCCATCTGTGGATGTGCCATTTCATCCCCAATGGACCCAGTGTCTGAACCAACCTGACATAAACCAAAGCTGATTCATACAGTACAACATTTCCTGGAGAAGTCAATTTTTCATAGTCCAGCAAGTCCAGAGAAGGAATCTGCTTCGCTTGTGTCCTTGTGTTGTTGGACATCACTGCGCATGGCCCTACATCAGCACATACTATTTATATTTACCGCACCATACAGATATACACTACACTACAGTATGCAGTCCTCTCTCAACCAATGGTCTTGTGCTGGGGAAAATGTTACATTCAGCGAATGTCAGTGAATATGTCCCTAGTTACAACATTTACATTTACATTTTAGTCATTTAGCAGACGCTCTTATCCAGAGCGACTTACAGTTAGAGAGTGCATACATTTTTCATACTGGCCCCCCGCGGGAAACAAACCCACAACCCTGGCGTTGCAAGCGCCATGCTCTACCAACTGAGCTACACGGGGCCCGAGAAACTGCTAGGCAACAATCCAGCTTTGCCTGATCTTCAATATTTATATTACAAGTTACATACATGAAGTCACAACACCTAAAAACTCAGTTCTCATTGTTCATCCTCCTGTTCATTCATTTGCTCTAAAGACCCATGCTTTCTGCCTATGTGATCATCCAGGTACTTGCGACGGGTGAAGCCTGAAGAATGTTAAGTTAACTGACTATACCTCAACCTTCCATGGATATTCTGTAGAAGTTGCTTTCCTTGTTTTGTCTTTTACTTTCCCCAGTGATCAAAGACCTGAGGAGGTACAGGGAAGGAGGACGCTATTAAATCATTAAGAAGAACATTTCTTCTAAATCAATCTAGAAATGCAGAGGTAGACTGTCTCCTCTACTACAGGACAGCAGCCTGGTGAGTCCTGGGCAGGGCTGCAGAAGAATTCCCTTCAGGATTCAAGATCTGGAAGTTTTTATGTACTTGGCCTGGTCATCCCCCTCCTAGTGAAGATACTTTTATGACCTCCATGTAATCAGCAGTAAATGCTGCCACCATCTGTCTCTTTTTACTCAATTATCTGATCCAATGACTTTTTCTGACAAACACTGACCCGGTAAGTACTGTAAGGCAAACCCCAGCTATGTCTATGTCTATGTCTATGACACATTCATAAATCATCCAGCATTCACTTTTTGGTCAATTCTCAGAGCCAGTCAGCTTTTCTAGTAAACACTGTCCTTGAGCACAGTGCAGGAGGTCATTTACTGTTGTTCATCATAGATCAAGTTCAGTTTTGGCTTCAGGCTAATTGTTCCTTTCACACTCATTACACTTGTCACATAATAATGGCTTGTACACACAAGAGGTCCTCCCCAATGTCTCTGTAAATGTTCACATTGAGTACAACAAAATGATTGTGTTTATAATGATGATCATTATCATTACACTGTAAATACCATTCCCATTAATTTGCTCAGAATTGATTAACTACGGCCTGTACTTGCGCTGAAGTTAGAATTGTGTCTTTTGCTTCACTCTAGTGCCCCCCAGTGGATAATGGAGAAACATCTTCCAGCTTCAGTGGAAATCGCCTTTCTACCGCAGTACTGCAGATAACTGACCCCCTAGTAACTACACACAGAGGCAGTGCTTATAGCAACTGCAAATGTGTTGTACTTTTTGAGATTTCATAATGGATATTTCCGTGCAGTAGAATAATAATATCTGCTACTCTCAGCTCTTTATTTCTAATGATGAGCCACGTACAGAGCCAGGAGAAGAGTGCAGAAGAGCGTACTACATGGGATTACTGTTGCTGTGTGGAGAGCTAATTGGGAGACAATGTGAAGTGTTCTGGGATGCCATTTATCTCCCACTGTGGAACTAATCAGTCTCGCACAATGACATAATACACTGGTGAAAGCCTATCTGATCTGCTTGCTGGGTGCTTCTGACAGCATCAAGCTCAGGGCAATTAACTGTACTTCTCCTCTCTCCCACTCACTCTAGTTCTCTGATGCCTCCCCTCAGTGGTACTGCATCTATTAGCCTCTCCTCTCTCTGCCAATCATACCCTGCTCTCTCTATTCTCTGACCCTCAGCTGTGTTGTGACAGCAGCTCGTATTGCACTGCTATGAAAGCCGGGTAGGGAACTGTGGACCGAGGGTGGAGCACGCCAGCATCATTGTCATCCTCACAGGGTTAGAGATCTCATTGATCATATTGCACGCAGCGTCATTAACAGCAAGCACCGCCATTTGTGCTGCAGCCCTTCACACGCACTAATTCATGGCCATGATTATGTGAGCTCCTCCACTCAAGTGGAGAAAACGATGTGAGAACCAGGGGGAAAGGTAATCCTATTATCGTAGAATCACGACATTCCAGTGCCAGCTAACCTGTATTTACAATACAACTCAGTATAGTCCCATGACATGCAAACCAACCAATTATACCTTGCAGAATAAGGCAATACAGAAGGGGCAACCATAATCCACGTAAGACGAAACAAACATGGCCATTTTATCTGTCAGATACATTATTCTCATCTTTGACTGTTGACATGTCTGTGCTGTACCTCTTAGCTCATGTATCAGCCGTTACCTGAGAGTGTGTTAATGGCTATCTCTTAAATGTATCCACCTCTAGGCTACCCATATCTGTGGGCCCATGTTCACGTTAGATAGGCTGGCTGATGGCCCTCTTTGTATCTAAAGAAGGGGAGCAGGGGCCGTCGCCTGATGGCATGTGTGGTGTGACAGGTTATTGCTTTGCCCTCTGGGAGATGAGCAAAATGGACCACACACCACCAGACAATCACAGCCAAACACTAACAAGATGCACCTGCAGGTTATGGATGTCTTCTTCCTTTCATGGTCCTCCTCCCTCCTTCGTTCCCCCTCTCCCTGAGTCATGGTACAGGCGTGGGCCACCCGGTCACCCCATCCAAGCTGCTGGATTTGGTCGATTTCTCCCAGTTAGTGTGACTGAGTGGGAAAATAATGATGGGATCTGGGAGTCTTTCATTAGGAAAGTGAAGGCCCCTGGTTTGTGCAATGTGTGCTGATCAGGGCTGAATATAATGGATGCAGTCAGCAGAGCCTGCCTGGACTGACAGGAAAATCTCAATCACAACTCAAATCAAACAGCTATGGAATCACAACACTGTGGCCTCATCAATTCCAATTAATTCCCCCTCAATTAGTCTTACTGTGGCACACAAACCTGTGTGATACTTTGAACCGCAAACAGTTGGGCCAATGTCAACATCCTCTGCCAGGGGTATGATGTTCGATGTAACCCACAGTTTCTGTTTTTGCTCATCAGAACAGACTGTAGTCACATTAATGTTGAATTAATTCATACTCTCTTAACTGCAACCATTCTCTGTATTTTAATTAGTCAAACTGATTATATCAAACCCTCTTTTCCACCAAAGTGCATACTGTTTGTTAAATGACTCTTAGATAGGAGTTGTCAAATAACAAAATGTGGTTATGATGAATCTGCTTCTATACCTTTCATGCATATTCGTGGATTTCGATTGCAGTGGGAATTAAGCCTCGGAGCAATCGCTCTAAAATAAATAGGTCTGTTTAGCGAGAAGGTCCTTGCGCTCTAGCACAGGGATGTGCTAATTCAACCAAAATATGTTTTCATTATTATTATTTTCCACAGTGCAATGAATCCATTAATTTTATGAATACACAGAGCACATGATCCATTTCACTTTATTGCTGCTAATTTACTTAAATATGTTTTCATATATTTAAAATCTCTTTAGTGTTTGTTGTGAGATATTGATAGCGGACTTTAATTGAACTAAAGGGTGATAATGTTTATTTCCCCCTTGTCCTCTTCTCTCCATTTCAGCTGTGAGTTAATATCATCATGGTAACAATAACACTCATACAGTAGGTCAGCCAGAGTCACTGTGACTGTATTTGACACAGACATCAGACAATGCTTGGTGCACTGCTGATAGGGCAGTACTGTTGCAGATTTGACATTACTCACATCACTACATTCATAAGAGGCCTAATATCCTGGCTATGCCATCGAGGAAAGTATACCTCCTCTCCATTGGGTCAAACATAAACGTTTCATAAGAACTACTGTAGCCTGAGCCCAAACAGGTACAGCCACCCTGACAGATACAGAGAAGAAGACACGTGGTAAAAAGGTTAAGTATTGCCTCACCTCCAGCTCAGTTAACATAGACCGTGACCATGTATTGCTGTTGCCTCAGGAGCTACAGTGCCTTCAGAAAGTATTTACACACCTTGACTTTTACAGCCTGAATTAAGAATTGATTAAATTGAGATGTTCTGTCACTGGCCTATACACAATACCCCATCATGTCAAAGTGGAATTATGTTTTTAGAATGTTTTACAAATTCATAAAAAATGAAAAGCTGAAATGTCTTGAGTCAATAAGTATTCAACCCCTTTGTTATGGCAAGCCTAAATACGTTTAGGAGTAGAGATTTGCTTAACAAGTCACATAATAAGTTGCATGGAATCACTCTGTGTGATTGATGACTACCTCATCTCTGTACCCCACACATACAATTATCAATATTTAAACTGTATTTAAGATACTCTTTGAAGAGGTAGGGTTTCAGGGTGCTTTCGGAAGATGGACAGGGACTCTGCTGTCCTAGCTTCAGGGGGAAGCTGGTTCCACCATTTTGGTGCCAGGACAGAGAAGAACTTGAACTGGGCTGAGCAGGAGCTGCCCTCCCATACGGGTGGGAGGGTCAAGAGACTAGAGGTGGCAGAACGGAGTGCTCGGGTTGGGGAGTACGGCTTGAGCATAGCCTGAAGGTAGGGAGGGGCAGTTCCTCTTGCTGCTCCATAGGCAAGCTCCATGGTCTTGTAGTGGATGCGAGCTTCGACTGGAAGCCAGTGGAGTGTTTCGGAGGAGCAGGGTGACATGGGAGAACTTGGAAAGGTTGAAAATCAGGCGAGCTGCAGCATTCTGGATAAGTTGCAGGGGTTTGATGGCACAAGCGGGGAGCCCAGCCAACCACGAGTTGTAGTAGTCCAGATGGGAGATGACAAATGCCTGGATTAGGACCTGCGCCGCTTCCAGTGTGAGGTAAGGTTGTACTCTATGGATGTTGTAGAGAATGAACCTGCAGGAGCGAGCCACTGCTTTGATGTTTGCAGAGAACGACAGGGTGTTGTCCAGGGTCACGCCAAGGTTCTTTGCACTCTTGGAGGGCGACACTGTGGAGTTGTCAACCGTGATGGAGAGGTCTTTGAGCTGGTAGGTTTTCGCCGGGAGGAAGAGCAGCTCCATCTTGTCGATGTTGATCTTGAGGTGGTGGGCTGACATCCAAGCTGAGATATCTGCCAGGCACGCAGAGATGCGTGTCGCCACCTGGGTATCAGAAGGGGGGAAGGAGAAAAGTAGTTGAGTGTCATCCGCATACAATGATAGGAGAGACCATGGTGTATAGAGAGAAGAGAGAAGAGGAGAGGGCCTAGAACCGAGCGCTGGGGGACACCAGTAGTGAGAGTACGTGGTTCAGACACAGATCCTCTCCACGTCACCTGGTAGGATCGGCCTGCCAGGTAGGATGCAATCCAAGAATGTGCAGAGCCTGAGACGCCCAGCCCTGAGAAAACAGTTACAGAGTTTAATGGCTGTGATAGGAGAAAACTGAGGATGGATCAACAACATTGTAGGTACTCCACAATACTAACCTAATTGACAGAGTGAAAAGAAGGACGCCTGTACAGAATACAAATATTCCAAAACATGCATCCTGTTTGCAACAAGGCACTAAAGTAATACCGCAAAAAATTTGGCAAAGCTATTTACTTTTTGTCGTGAATACAAAGTGTTATGTTTGGGGTAAATCCAATACAACACAATACTGAGTACCACTCTTCATATTTTCAAGCATAGTGGTGGCTGCATCATGTTATGGTATGCTTGTAATTGTTAAGGACTGGGAGTTTTTCAGCATAAAAAAGAAATGGAATGGAGCTAAGCACAGGCAAAATCCTAGAGGAAAACCTGCTGCGGTCTGCTTTCCACCAGAGACTGGGAGATGAATTCAACTTTCAGCAGGACAATAACCTAAAACACAAGGCCAAATCTACTGTGGAGTTGCTTACCAAAAACACAGTAAATGTTCCTGAGTGGCCAAGTTACAGTTTTGACTTAAATCTGCTTGAAAATCTATGGGAAGACCTGAAAATGTGATGATCAACAACCAATTTGACAGTGCTTGAAGAATTTTGAAAATAATAATGGCCAAATGTGGCACAATCCAGGTGTGGAAAGCTCTTAGAGACTTACCCAGAAAGACTCACAGCTGTAATCACTGCCAAAGCTGCTTCTACAAAGTATTGACTCAGGGGTGTGATATTTCTGTATTTTATTTTCATTAAATTTGCAAAAATGTCTAAAAACATATTTTCACCTTGTTGTTATGGGGTATTGTGTGTAGATGGGTGAGAGAATAAAAACAATTGAATTCAGGCTGTAACACAACAAAATGTGGAATAAGTCAAAGGGTATGAATCTATTCTGAAGGCACTGTATATGGTCAGTGTCACGGTCAATCAACCACTGATACAGGATTTAGAGAGAAACCTGCCTGGCTTTATGGTAACTCATTAACGAGGTGATTATCGAAGGTTATGCGGATGGCCAGTGGCTAGTCGAGACACCATGTAGTAAATGTTTATGTGTTACTCATCCTCAAAGCTCTCCTTTTTCCCCAACCCCCTATTTCTCCAAGTGCATCATAACAGGTTTTTTTATCCTCTTCCTCAATCCTGGGATGAAGGGCAGTTAAATTTAATCGGCTAGAAAATTTAGTCCGTTTTTTTTAATGGTTGCAACTGTAACCTACTTAAGACTCCTCGAAACTTGCTGCTATTCTACATGTGAGTGGTTTAGAGAGTGAGCGAGATTGGCTCATCGTTCGATAGAGCTGTGAGGATTCTGCTGATGACATTTCCATTAACAACCACACATAATATGTTTATTGATCCCGTCAGTTTGGGCCTTTAATTTCTCCCTTCCTCACATGGGTTCTTACAGGCATGGAGGCGTTGGGGAAGGGGTTTATAGATTGCCTATACTGTGGATGCATTGGGGCAGTAAGTTGCGCTGACAAAGCATGGGATGGAGGCAGATCTGAACAGCAACATGACAACATCTCACAGGGAATTACAAAGACAATCCTTTGGGTCATTACTTTGTGATAATACAGCATGTTGTACAGCATCATCATAAAGAAGAGGGCTACACAGTCGATTATTGAGGTTTTATAACATAGGCTAATACTCCTATTGCTCTGCTGTACATTCTCTTACTGTTGTAGATGGGGCATGGATATAAACACGTTCACTGTTGTACCCGTCCGGTCATTGAGCTTGCATGCGATGAGTCCATTGCATCAACTAAATGTCATACAAAATCTATCATCATGAACCCAGACATGAATGAATCCAAGAACAATGCAAGAGCAGCTTCCATATTTCATGTGTCTGTACTCATTCAGCTGGTCTGGTGTTAACAGATAGACAGCTAATGTCACATGCCTGTTAATTGATAGTGAATTAGATCAAATTGTGAAATTGTGTATGACCAGGTCTGCTGATGAACTCTAATCAGGTTAGCATGGTGAAAAAGGCATCTCAGACCTAGGATATGGTTAGTGAAAGGGTTTCTATCTGTGGGACAGGAGAGTAGCAAGTGGCCTAGCTCCAGAAATGGAGGTTTGTTGCATTAGCACA
Source organism: Coregonus clupeaformis (assembly GCF_020615455.1). Classification (NCBI taxonomy): domain Eukaryota; kingdom Metazoa; phylum Chordata; class Actinopteri; order Salmoniformes; family Salmonidae; genus Coregonus; species Coregonus clupeaformis. Next base: position 22,940,146 of record NC_059220.1, read on the forward strand.
GGGGTAACAGAGATGTCCAGGAAACACAAGCAGCCAAGGATCTGGTCCATAAATATCAGTCTGTCTGTCTCTAGACCAGAGAGAACATAGACAAGGTCATCCAGCACCAGAGGACCAGGATACTTAACTCTGTCCACAGGGTCAGTAGATCTTCCAACCGAACCGAAACATACTGTAGGCTATGTCAAAGATGGAGTCCATTAGGAAAACATCTGAGTGTTAATGCATTTTCACTTGGCAAAAAGACAATGCTGCAAGTCCTATCCCATTGCTATAGCATCTGACTGCAAATGTGGCAGTTAATGGCCTTTCCTTCAGTACCTGCTGACTGCAGGAAAGACCTTTGATTACACAATAATAATTACGATGGTCACCAGAGGGTGGGTGGGTGCTGCTGCTGCTGGTGGCTCCATGGACAGGTTATTTATGAAGTCGTCAAACTCTGGACAATTTCATCATGGGAAATAAACAACCTGGGTCACATCCTTCACTGGTGAAATATGTCATGTTGTCTGTGAGCCACCACATTAGTAAAACACTCAGACAGAAATCCATACAAATCAAGCAGGAGCTGCAGAGTAAATAACTTCATGTAACTTGGAGCTTGGATGTTAAACTTCTGACCAATAATTGTGCAGGTTTTCCATCCAAATTTGTATCTATCTTCCTAGATAAAATCCAACATTTTATTAAATACATTTAGCAGACACTCTTATCCAGAGCGATTTACAGGAGCAATTAGCGTTAAGTGCCTTGCTCATGGGCACAGACAGATCTTTCACCTAGTCGGCTCAGGGATTCAAACCAGCGACCTTTTGGTTACTGACTCAACGCTCTTAACCGCTAGGCTACCTGCTGCCCAATATAATTATTATGCTCTTGGGAGGTACAAAATGCAAAGTGGTGAGGCCTTGTTTGGATTTAAAAAGCACCTATTGAAATCAGCTCGAAGATAACCAATTAATTAAGTTCATAGATTCAAAAGAAAAATCAATTTGATATAAATGCTGCATTTAAATAATGACATTATGGTCACTGTTTATCCATAGGCACTAGAGTTTAATCATATCCACACTCACTCCCAGCAGCTATTTTCACATCAGATTCACACACACGATTAACCCATGATCAATCACAGGCTCACAGCATTTAGATGCTGCTTTGAAAAACAGATTCCTCTCCCCTGTACTTGCTGATGCAGGGTTTGATGAATGAATCAGGAGACGGATTAACGTAACATTTGAGCGTAATAGTTTTCCTGTGAAATGAATCACACCAGGTTATTCAACAGAATGAAGGGCATGATCGGCATGGCGATTTATGGGATGTCCTCTCATTCTGCTCTAATAATTTAGCTGTGTCTGAGACCCAACCACCTCCCCCCTCGCACACACACACACATTTAAAAAAATTGTGTTTTAATTGTTTTCATTTGGCACAGCCGCCGGTAAAGCATGTCCACTGAGGACGTGATGTGAAGGCCAAGAGCTCTCCTGGGAAATCTAGCAGTTAGTTTGGCGGGAAACAGGAGGCGTAAACAAATGGAAGCCCAGGCTGGATTTACTGCTTCCTGATCCATACATCTCTCTGGTCGGACAATCCCCCACTCCCAGCCATGGCTCATCCTGACAGGACACACCACACTTGGAATCAGAGAGACTAACCTGGAGGATCACCACCACCTCTTCTGGGACTGCTCTATTCTCTGTCATGGAGAATGGAGATACAATATGGTTACACTAACTGTATTTATTTAGTGATAGCCTACACAATATCGTCATTATGTCCACCACAGTGCTTCATTACATCTGATGATATCTGATGTTTAATCAGAAACAGATGAGACTCTATTCACTGTTGTGATCTGTCATACCAGGCAAATAAACAAGCAGGGATTGTACAGTCTCTCTGTGGTTCAATGGTATACCCCCCCTCGGCTCATCTGTTGTTTTGGGAACGAGAAATGTTTGATTACAGTCCCACATACCTCAACCTCTTCAGGGAGGACCCCTAAGACTTTACTGATCTACGCTTTTATTTCTTACATCACCCATCTGGATCTACTGAGATGTGGATTCTCTACCACACAGGACTCTGGGTATCATGTCACAATGGGTATCATGTCACAATATGAGATATAGTTCAGGGGGTAGATCAACTTTAATATTGCAGATAGATTGTAGCCTCCTTCAATGTAATTGTCTGAATCATTTCCAATCCCCCATATATTTTTTGGTAAAAAAGCTGTCATCAAGACAAAGAGTGGCTATTTGAAGAATCTCAAAATAATAATATATTTTGATTTGTTTAACACTTTTTTGGTTGCTACATGATTCCATATGTTTTATTTCATAGTTTTGATGTCTTCACTATTATTCTACAATGTAGAAAATAGTAAAAATAAAGAAAAACCCTTGAATGAGTGTGTCCAAACATTTGTGGAATTTCTTTCCTTCTTAATGCGTTTGAGCCAATCAGTTGTGTTCTGACAAGGTAGGGGGGGTATACAGAAGATAACACTATTTGGTAAAAGACCAAGTCCATATTATGGGAAGAACAGCTCAAATAAGCAAAGAGAAACGACAGTCCATCATTACTTTAAGACATGAATGTCAGTCAATACGGAACATTTCAAGAACTTTGAAAGTTTCTTCAAGTGCAGTCTCAAAAACCATCAAGCGCTATGATGAAACTGTCTCTCATGAGGACCACTGCACGAATGAAAGACACAGAGTTACCTCTGCTGCATAGGATAAGTTAATTAGAGTTACCAGCCTCAGAAATTGCAGCCCAAATAAATGCTTCACAGAGTTCAAGTCACAGAAACATCTCAACATCAACTGATCAGAGGGGACTGTGTGAATCAGGCCTTCATGGTCGAATTGCTGCAAAGGACACCAATGAAAAGAAGAGACTTGCTTGGGCCAAGAAACATGAGCAATGGACATTAGACCGGTGGAAATGTGTCCTTTGGTCTGGAGTCCAAATTGGACATTTTTGGTTCCAACCGCCGTGTCTTTGTGAGACGCGGTATGGGTGAACGGATGATCTCTGCATGTGTATTTCCCACCGTAAAGCATGGAGGAGGAAGTGTTATGGTGTGGGGGTGCTTTGCTGGTGACACTGTCTGTTATTTATTTAGAATTCAAGGCACACTTAACCAGCATGGCTACCACAGCATTCTGCAGCGATACACCATCCCATCTGGTTTGGGTTTAGTGGGACTATCATTTGTTTTTCAACAGGACAATGACCCAAAACACCTCCAGGCTGTGTAAGGGCTATTTTACCAAGAAGGAGAGTGATGGAGTGTTAAATCAGATGACCTGGCCTCCACAATCCCCCGACCTCAACCCAATTGAGATGGTTTGGGATGAGTCGGATGGCAGAGTGAAGGAAAAGCAGCCAACAAGTGCTAAGCATATGTGGGAACTCCTTCAAGACTGTTGGAAAAGCATTCCAGGTGAAGCTGGATGAGAGAATGCCATGAGTGTGCAAAGCTGTCATCAAGGCAAAGGGTGGCTATTTGAAGAATCTCAAATATAAAATATATTTTGATTTGTTTAACACTTTTTTGGTTACTACATGATTCCATACGTGTTATTTCATAGTTTTGATGTCTTCACTATTATTCTACAATGTAGAAAATAGTACAAATAAAGAAAAACCCTTGAATTAGTAGGTATGTCCAAACTTCTGACTATATACTGTATATACAGTTGAAGTCTGAAGTTTACATACACTTTGGTTGGAGTCATTAAAACTCGTTTTTCAACCACTCCACAAATGTCTTGTTAACAAACTATAGTTGGTGCATGACACAAATAATTTTTCCAACAATTGTTTACAGACAGATTATTTCACTTATAATTCACTGTATCACAATTCAAGTGGGTCAGAAGTTTACATACACTAAATTGACAGTGCCTTTAAACAGCTTGGAAAATTCCAGAAAATGATGTCATGGCTTTAGAAGTTTCTGATAGGCTAATTGACATAATTTGAGTCAATTGGAGGTGTACCTGTGGATGTATTTCAAGGCCTACCTTCAAACTCAGTGCCTCTTTGCTTGACATCATGTGAAAATGAAAGGAAATCAGCCAAGACCTCAGAAAAAAAATTGTAGACCTCCACACGTCTGGTTCATCCTTGGGAGCAATTTCCAAATGCCTGAATGTACCACGTTCATCTGTACAAACAATAGTACGCAAGTGTAAACATCATGGGACCACACAGCCGTCATACTGCTCAGGAAGGAGACGCGTTCTGTCTCCTAGAGATGAACGTACTTTGGTGCGAAAAGTGCACATCAATCCCAGAACAACAGCAAAGACCTTGGGAAGATGCTGGAGAAAACAGTTACAAAAGTATTTATATCCACAGTAAAACGAGTCCTATATCGACATAACCTAAAAGGCCGCTCAGCAAGGAAGAAGCCACTGCTCCAAAACCGCCATAAAAAAGCCAGAGTACGGTTTGCAACTGCACATGGGGACAAAGATTGTATTTTTTGGAGAAATGTCCTCTGGTCTGATGAAATAAATTGAACTGTTTGGCCATAATGACCATCGTTATGTTTGGAGGAAAAAGGGGAAGGCTTGCAATCCGAAGAACACCATCCCAACCGTGAAGCACGGGGGTGGCAGCATCATGCTGTGGGGGTGCTTTGCTGCAGGAGGGACTGGTGCACTTCACAAAATAGATGTCATTATGAGGAAGGAAAATGATGTGGATATATTGAAGCAACATCTCAAGATATCAGTCAGGAAGTTAAAGCTTGGTTGCAAATGGGTCTTCCAAATGGACAATGACCCCAAGCATACTTCCGAAGTTGTGGCAAAACGGCTTAAGGACAACAAAGGCAAGGTATTGGAGTGGCCATCACAAAGCCCTGACCTCAATCCTATATAAAATTTGTGGGCAGAACTGAAAAAGCGTGTGCGAGCAAGGAGGCCTACAAACCTGACTCAGTTACACCAGCTCTGTCAGGAGGAATGGGCCAAAATTCACCCAACTTATTGTGGGAAGCTTGTGGAAGGCTACCCGAAACATTTGACCCAAGTTAAACAATTTAAAGGCAATGCTACCAAATACTCTTTGTATGTAAACTTCTGACCCACTGGGAATGTGATGAAAGAAATAAAAGCTGAAATAAATCATTCTCTCTACTATTATTCTGACATTTCCCTTTCATAAAATAAAGTGGTGATCCTAACTGACCTAAGACAGGGAATTTTTACTAGGATTAAATGTCAGGAATTGTGAAACACTGAGTTTAAATGTATTTGGCTAAGGTGTATGTAAACTTCCGACTTCAACGGTATAAGCTGGAAGTAGAAGCCTAAGTGTTGTTGTTCATTAGTTTACTCCAATTAGGGGAGGGGTGGTAGGGTTAGTGGAAAATAATAAATGAAAATGTATAATGTATATGTATTTTATATGTATTTGTATATGTATATGTATGTGTATGTATGTACAGTGCCTTCAGAAGGTACTCAGACCCCTTTACTTTTTCCACATATTGTTACGTTACAGCCTTATTCTAAAATGTATTACATCGTTTTTTATCCCTCATCAATCTACACACAGTACCACAAAATGACAAAGCAAAAACAGGTTTTTATAGATTTCTGCAATAAAAACTGAAATATGACATTTACATAAGTATTCAGACCCTTAACTCAGTACTTTGTTGAAGCACCTTTGGCAGTGATTACAGCCTCGAGTCTTCTTGGGTATGGCACTACAAGCTTGGCACACCTGTATTTGGGGAGTTTCTCCCATTCTTCTCTGCAGATCCTCTCAAGCTCTGTCAGGTTGGAGGGGAGCGTTGCTGAAAAACATCCCCACAGCATGATGCTGCCACCACCATGCTTCACCATAGGGATGGTGCCAGGTTTCCTCCAGACGTGACGCTTGGCATTCAGGCCAAAGAGTTCAATCTTGGTTTCATCAGACCAGAGAATCTTGTTTCTCATGATCTGAGAGTCTTTAGGTGCCTTTTGGCAAACTCCAAGCTGGCTGTCATCTGCCTTTTACTGAGGATTGTCTTCCGTCTGGCCACTCTACCATAAAGGCCTGATTGGTGGAGTGCTGCAGAGATGGTTGTCCTTCTGGAAGGTTCTCCCAACTCCACAGAGGTACTCTAGAGCTCTGTCAGAGTGACCATCGGGTTCTTGGTCGCCTCCCTGACCAAGGCCCTTCTCCCCGATTGCTCAGTTTTGCAGGGCGGCCAGCTCTAGGAAGAGTCTTGGTGGTTCCAAACTTCTTCCATTTAAGAATGATGGAGGCCACTGTGCTCTTGGGGACCTTCAAGGCTGCAGAAATGTTTTGGTACACTTCCCCAGATCTGTGCCTCGACACAATCCTGTCTCGGAGCTCTACGGACAATTACTTCGACCTCGGCTTGGTTTTTGGTCTGACATGCACTGTCAACTGTAAGACCTTATATAGACAGATGCGTGCCTTTCCAAATCATGTCTAATCAATTGAATTTACCACAGGTGGACTCAAATCAAGTTGTAGAAACATCTCAAGGATGATCAACGGAAATAGGATGCACCTGAGTTCAATTTCGAGTCTAATAGCAAAGGGTATGAATACTTATGTAAATAAGATATTTCCGTTTTTTATGTTTTATAAATTTGCAAAAATCTATAAAACCTGTTCATGCTTTGTCATTTTGTGGTACTGTGTGTAGATTGATGAGGGATAAAAAACGATGTAATACATTTTAGAATAAGGCTGTAATGTAACAATATGTGGAAAAAGTCAAGGAGTCTGAATACTTCAACTAAAGGCACCGTTGAAGTCGGAAGTTTACATACTGTCACGACTTTCTCCGAAGCTGCCTCTCCTCCTTGTTCGGGTAGGCTTCGGCGTTCGTCGTCACCGGCCTTCTAGCCACTGCTGCTCCATATCTCATCATTCCATTTGTCTTGTCTTGTCAATTACACACACCTGGTTCATATTCCCCTCATTAGTATGTGTTTAAGTGTTCCCTCTGCCCCCTTGTCCTTGTGGGTGATTGTTCTTTGTGAGGATTAGTAGCCCGGTTGAGCTCATTATTTTGTATTGCCGGGGTATTTTCCCCATGTGCATGTTTGTTCAACTGCGCCTTTTTTGCACACTGGACTGGTTACGCTGGATTACGGAATAAACTCTGTATACTGTGATTTACCCTCCTGCGCCTGACTCCTTCAAATCACGCATCACAGAATCACCCACCCGCTATGGAGTCAGCGGGAGAGGAGCGCATGCCTGGAGTCATGGCACGGGTCCAGGAGCATTCAACAAGGCTAGCCAGCTTGGGAGAAGCGATGGTTTCGGGTTCTCCAGGTCGTCCAACGCCTGGAGAGGAGAGGACCCGATCTGTCAAGACCAGCTGGGCAACCGGATCCAGCCATCCACACCCCACCCAGAGGGATCCATATATCCCGACCACGGGATTTTGACGGCACAGCTGCTCTCTGCCAGGGATTCCTGCTCCAACTGGAGCTCTACTTCTCCACCATCAGTCCAACCCCATCGGAGCGGGAGAAGGTGTCCGCCCTCGTCTCCTGCCTCTCGGGGAAAGCTCTGGAGTGGGCCAAAGCGGTCTGGAACGAAGGAGGAGCCACGTTGGACAACTACGGGGAGTTCGCTCGCCTCTTTCGGGCTGTCTTCGATCACCCGCCTGAGGGTCGAGAGGCGGGCGAGCGGCTGGTCCACCTGAGGCAGGAGACGAGGACTGCGCATGACTTCGCCTTGGAGTTCCAGACTCTAGCAGCTGGGTCCGGGTGAAACGAGCGGGCCCTCATCGACCACTTCCGGTGCCATCTGCGGGAGGACGTCCGAAAGGAGCTAGTCTGCTGGGACACCATGTTGTCCTTCACACAACTGGTGGACATGGCAATCTACTTGGAAAACCTGCTGGTGACCTTGCATTGATTATTGATCACTGAACAAGGAGACAATACGATTTAGTTACCCTCTCCCCCTCATTCCTTCAGTGATCAAGTCAATGCATGGGGCGCGCTTCTTCACCAAATTAGATCTCCGGAGTGCGTACAACCTGGTGCGTGTCCGAGAGGGGGATGAGTGGAAGACAGCATTCAGCACAACCACAGGGCATTATGAATACCTGGTGATACCCTACGGTTTGATGAATGCTCCATCCGTCTTCCAGTCCTTTGTGAATGAAGTGTTTCGGGACATGCTTTGTGGTGGTGTAGTGGTCTACATCGATCACATTCTGGTGTATTCCACTACGCACGCCGAGCATGTGTGCCTGGTTCGCAAAGTACTGGCCTGACTGTTGGAAAATGACCTTTATGCCAAGGCAGAAAGTGTCTGTTTTTCCAGCAGTCCGTCTCCTTCCTCGGATACCGCATTACCACCTCAGGTGTGGAGATGGAGGGAGATCACATTTCAGCCATGCGTAATTGGCCGACTCATGAAGCTCCGAAGCTGCCTCCCCTCCTTGTTCGGGCAGGCTTCGGCGTTCATCGTCACTTGCCTTCTAGCCACTGCCGCTCCATATCTCATCATTCCATTTGTCTTGTCTTGTCAATTACACACACCTGGTTCATATTCCCCTCATTAGTATGTGTTTAAGTGTCCCCTCTGCCCCCTTGTCCTTGTGGGTGATTGTTCTTTGTGAGGATTAGTAGCTCGGTTGAGCTCAGTATTTTGTATTGCTGGGGTATTTTCCCCGTGTGCATGTTTGTTCCACTGCGCCTTTTTTGCGTGCTGGACTAGTTACGCTGGATTACTGAATAAACTCTTTATACTGTGATTTACCCTCCTGCGCCTGACTCCTTCAAATCACGCACCTTAGCAAAACACATTTAAACTCAGTTTTACACAATTCCTGACATTTAATCCTAGTAAAAATTCCCTGTCTTAGGTCAGTTAGGATAACCACTTTATTTTAAGAATGTGAAATGTTAGAATAATAGTAGAGAGAATGATTTATGTCAGCTTTTATTTCTTTCATCACATTCCCAGTGGGTCAAAAGTTTACATACAACTAGTATTTGGTAGCATTGCCTTTAAATTGTTTAACTTGGGTCAAATGTTTCAGGTAGCCTTCCACAAGCTTCCTACAATAAGTTGGGTGAATTTTGGCCCATCCCTGCAAACAGAGCTGGTGTAACTGAGTCAGGTGTGTAGGCCTCCTTGCTCGCACACGCTTTTTCAGTTCTGCCCACACATTTTCTATAGGATTGAGGTCAGGGCTTTGTGATTGTCACGTTCGCTTAAGGAGGAGGACCAATGCGCAGCGTTGAATGCATACATATTATTTATTAAACAGATCACCCGATCAAAACAACGAACGAAACGTGAAGTCCTTCGATACACACAAACCAAAAGGAACAAGAAACCACAACACAAAGTGAAAAGACCGATAGTTAAATATGGCTCCCAATCAGAGACAACCAGCTGACACTCGTTGCCTCTGATTGGGAGTCACTCAGGCCAACATAGATATACAAAACATAGACTTGCACACCCTGGCTCAACATAACATAGTCCCCAGAGCCAGGGCGTGACAGTACCCCCCAAAGGCGCGGACTCGGCCGCGCAAACAACCACAACAGGGGAGGGACCGGGTGGGCACTCCGTCTCGGCGGCGGATCCGGCTCCGGACATGACCCAGGCATGGGTTGTGCTGGACTGACGACGCACACCCCTGGCTTGATGCGTGGAGGAGGAACGGGCCGGACCGGGCTGACGAAGCGCACCCCTGACTTGGTGCGGGGAGCAGGAATGAGCCGGACCGGGCTGACGACGCGCACCACTGACCTGGTGCGAGGAGCTTGGATGGGCCGGACTGGGCTGGCGACGCGCACCACAGACTTGGTGCGGAGAGCAGGAACGGGCCGGACAGGGCTGACGAAACGCACCATAGACTTGGTGCGGAGAGCAGGAACGGGCCGTGCCGGACTGACGACGCACACCACTGGCTTGGTGCGGGAAGCTTGGATGGGCCGGACTGGGCTGGCGACGCGCACCACAGACTTGGTGCGGAGAGCAGGAACGGGCCGTGCCAGACTGACGACGCACACCACTGGCTTGGTGTGGGAAGCTTGGATGGGCCGGACTGGGCTGGCGACGCGCACCACAGACTTGGTGCGGAGAGCAGGAATGGGCCGGACAGGGCTGATGACGCGCACCACAGGCTCGGTGCGAGAGGCAGGAACCGGCCGAACCGTACTGGGGACACACGCCACTGGCCCTATGCAGGGATCAGGAACGGGCCGGACCGGACTGGTAATACACCCCAGTACCTCTCGCCGTGCCTCCACACTTTCCCTCTCCTCTGTGACCAGTGGCCCCCTTAACCTGGCGGCCTCCTCTGCACACCCGCTGGACCGCTCCATCGCGGCCTCCGGCTGCCCCGTCGTCCACGTCGTGAGCCCCCCTAAAAATTTTTCTGGGGTTCTCTCCTCCCCGTGGACCAGGCCTCCCTAGCTCTCGCCAGACTCTCGATCCATTGCTTCATAGACCAGCCTCTCTCCTCTTCACTTAGCGTGGCCCAGCCGAAACTCCTACTCCCCTGATCCAAGGTCCTTCCTCTCTCTCTCTTCACGCTGCTTGGTCCTGTCTTGGTGGTTTCTTCTGTCACGTTCGCTTAAGGAGGAGGACCAATGCGCAGCGTTGAATGCGTACATATTATTTATTAAACAGATCACCCGATCAAAACAACGAACGAAACGTGAAGTCCTTCGATACACACAAACCAAAAGGAACAAGAAACCACAACACAAAGTGAAAAGACCGATAGTTAAATATGGCTCCCAATCAGAGACAACCAGCTGACACTCGTTGCCTCTGATTGGGAGTCACTCAGGCCAACATAGATATACAAAACATAGACTTGCACACCCTGGCTCAACATAACATAGTCCCCAGAGCCAGGGCGTGACAGTGATGGCCACTCCAATACCTTGACTTTGTTGTCCTTAAGCCATTTTGCCACAACTTTGGAAGTATGCTTGGGTTCATTGTCCATTTGGAAGACCCATTTGTGACCAAGCTTTAACTTCCTGACTGATGTCTTGAGATGTTGCTTCAATATATCCACATAATTTTCCTTCCTCATGATGCCATCTATTTTGTGAAGTGCACCAGTCCCTCCTGCAGTAAAGCACCCCCACAGCATGATGCTGCCACCCCCGTGCTTCACGGTTGGGATGATGTTCTTCGGCTTGCAAGCCTTCCCCCTTTTCCTCCAAACATAACAATGGTCATTATGGCCAAACAGTTCTATTTTCGTTTCATCAGACCAGAGGGCATTTCTCCAAAAAGTACGATCTTTGTCCCCATGTGCAGTTGCAAACCGTAGTCTGGCTTTTTTTATGGCGGTTTTGGAGCAGTGGCTTCTTCCTTGCTGAGCAGCCTTTCAGGTTATGCGATATAGGACTCGTTTTATTGTGGATATAGATACTTTTGTACCTGTTTCCGCCAGCATCTTCACAAGGTCCTTTGCTGTTGTTCTGGGATTGATGTGCACTTTTCGCACCAAAGTACGTTCATCTCTAGGAGACAGAACGCGTCTCCTTCCTGAGCAGTATGACGGCTGTGTGGTCCCATGGTGTTTACACTTGCGTACTATTGTTTGTACAGATGAACGTGGTACATTCAGGCATTTGGAAATTGGGGGCCACTGGTGCTAATCTTAGGAGGGGTACGTGATGGAATGGCCTGGCTAGGGTGCCACATGATACCATGTATGGGGATTCTATTGCAGTAGATGAGTGACACTGTCACGTTCTTTGAGTACAGGATTGGACCAAGGTGCAGCGTGGAATGCATACATGTTTATTTATTAATTAAACACTGACAAAACAACAAAAGCAACGTAACGTGAAGCTCACAATGGCTACACACAAACAAGCCAAACAAGAGTCAAGATCCCACAACATAGGTAGGCAAAATGGCTACCTAAGTATGATCCCCAATCAGAGACAACGATCGACAGCTGCCTCTGATTGGGAACCACACCCGGCCAACATAGATCTAAACATACTAGATCTACTCATAGATATTCACATTACATAGATACTCACACCCTGACCAAACCAACTAGCAAACTCTATGTCAGGGCGTGACAGTACCCCCCCCAAAGGTGCGGACTCCGGCCGCAAAACCTAACTTAACAGGGTAGGGTCCGGGTGGGCATCTAGCCTCGGTGGCGGCTCCGGCTCCAGGCGTGACGTCCTCTCCCTTACTGCCTCCCCGTTGCACCCCTGGTCTGGTCTGGACCTCGGCGCGATGGTTCCCCTCTCAGTCCTCCCACGATGCACCAAGCCTTGTCTGGACCCTGGTGTGGGAGGCCCCGACCCTGGAGAGGAGTTGACATATGGTTCCGGAGTGGAGCCGCCGACCGGAGATGAACTAGACCCTGGTAGATCGGACAGCTCTGGACTGAAGCAGCTGACCAGAGCTGGACTGGTCACCGGTGGAGTGGGATGCTCTAACACTGGAGTGGAGCAGCTGACCGGAGCTGGACTGGTCACCGGTGGAGCGGACTGCTCTGGCACTGGAGTGGAGCAGCTGACCGTAGCTGGACTGGGCACCGGTGGAGCGGACTGCTCTGGCACTGGAGTGGAGCAGCTGACCGGAGCTGGACTAGGCACCGGTGGAGCGGACTGCTCTGGCACTGGAGTAGAGCCGCTGACCGGAGCTAGACCAGGCACCGGTGAAGCGGACTGCACTGGCTGCGAGGAGCAGGTACGGGGCATACCGGGCTGGCGACCCGCACCACTGGTTTGGTGCGGGGAGCAGGTACGGGCCGTACCGGACTGGATACACGCACCACTGGTTTGGTGCGAGGACAGGTATGGGGCGTACCGGGCTGGCGACGAGGAGCACCACTAATTTGGTGCGGGGAGCAGGTACGGGCCGTACTGGACTGGATACACGCACCACTGGTTTGGTGTGAGGAGCAGGCACGGGGCGTACCTAGGCTGGCGACAAGCACCACTGGTTTGGTGCGGGGAGCAGGTACGGGGAATACCGGGCTGGCGACACGCACCAATGGTTTGGTGCGGGGAGTAGGTACGGGCCGTACCAGACTGGATAAACGCACCACTGGTTTGGTGCGGGGAGCAGGTACGGGGCGTACCGGGCTGGCGACACGCACCACTAGTTTGGTGCGGGGAGCAGGTACGGGCCGTACCGGGCTGGGGAGGCGCACTGGTGACCCAGTGCGTAGAACCAGAGCAGGACATACTGGACCGTGGAGGCGCACTGGAGGTCTGGAGTTTAAAGCTGGCACAACCCGTCCTGGCTGGATGCCCACTTTCGCACGGCACGTGCGGGACGCTGGCACAGGGCGCACTGGGCTGTGAATGTGCACTGGCGACACAGTGCGTAGGACTGGGGCAGGATATACTGGACCGAGGAGGCGTACTGGAGACCAGGAGCGTTGAGCCGGCACAACCCGTCCTGGCTGGATGCCCACTTTCGCACGGCACGTGCGGGGCGCTGGCACAGGACGCACTGGACTGTGAAGGCGCACTGGCGACTCTATGTCAGGGCGTGACAGACACTCAATAATGTTTGGCAACTATGGGATAGAAGTAGCTCGAAGAGCATTATATAAACTGAGAGATTTTCTATGGAAGTCATTCGGATGACAAGGGGCTACGCCCATACCTCTTGTCATTGAATCCAGTACTGTAACCATTAAATGACTGAATCAACTCCCCATATAAGTGGTCGACTACTCTCTTGCATCCTGAACTTCTTGATACCAGAAACTCATCATAACACCCTCCCATCTATTTCTGAAGACCATCCAGTTTGATTTCTATTTGCCATATATTTCTAACTGTGCTGTTTCACAAAAGTTCTGAACCTACAGTATATATATGTTTTACGGACACAGTATATTTTTCATTAGTTATCTTGTTATTAGTCCCACCCTTCAGCTCCACTCAACCCCTTCCATCTACAGTGAGGGAAAAAAGTATTTGATCCCCTGCTGATTTTGTACGTTTGTCCACTGACAAAGAAATGATCAGTCTATAATTTTAATGGTAGGTTTATTTGAACAGTGAGAGGCAGAATAACAACAACAAAATCCAGAAAAACGCATGTCAAAAATGTTATAAATTGATTTGCATTTTAATGAGGGAAATAAGTATTTGACCCCCTCTCAATCAGAAAGATTTCTGGCTCCCAGGTGTCTTTTATACAGGTAACGAGCTGAGATTAGGAGCACACTCTTAAAGGGAGTGCTCCTAATCTCAGCTTGTTACCTGTATAAAAGACACCTGTCCACAGAAGCAATCAATCAATCAGATTCCAAACTCTCCACCATGGCCAAGACAAAAGAGATCTCCAAGGATGTCAGGGACAAGATTGTAGACCTACACAAGGCTGGAATGGGCTACAAGACCATCGCCAAGCAGCTTGGTGAGAAGGTGACAACAGTTGGTGCGATTATTCGCAAATGGAAGAAACAGAAAATAACTGTCAATCAATTTATAACATTTTTGACATGCGTTTTTCTGGATTTTGTTGTTGTTATTCTGCCTCTCACTGTTCAAATAAACCTCGGCCTGGGGCTCCATGCAAGCTCTCATTAAAATGCAAATCAATTTATAACATTTTTGACATGCGTTTTTCTGGATTTTGTTGTTGTTATTCTGCCTCTCACTGTTCAAATAAACCTCGGCCTGGGGCTCCATGCAAGCTCTCACCTCGTGGAGTTGCAATGATCATGAGAATGGTGAGGAATCAGCCCAGAACTACACGGGAGGATCTTGTCAATGATCTCAAGGCAGCTGGGACCATAGTCAATAAGAAAAAAATTGGTAACACACTACGCCGTGAAGGACTGAAATCATGCAGCGCCCGCAAGGTCCCCCTGCTCAAGAAAGCACATATACAGGGCCGTCTGAAGTTTGCCAATGAACATCTGAATGATTCAGAGGAGAACTGGGTGAAAGTGTTGTGGTCAGATGAGACCAAAATCGAGCTCTTTGGCATCAACTCAACTCGCTGTGTTTGGAGGAGGAGGAAAGCTGCCTATGACCCCAAGAACACCATCCCCACCGTCAAACATGGAGGTGGAAAATTATGCTTTGGGGGTGTTTTTCTGCTATGGGGACAGGACAACTTCACCGCATCAAAGGGACGATGGACGGGGCCATGTACCATCAAATCTTGGGTGAGAACCTCCTTCCCTCTGCCAGGGCATTGAAAATGCGTCGTGGATGGTTATTCCAGCATGACAATGACCCAAAACACACGGCCAAGGCAACAAAGGAGTGGCTCAAGAAGAAGCACATTAAGGTCCTGGAGTGGCCTAGCCAGTCTCCAGACCTTAATCCCATAGAAGATCTGTGGAGGGAGCTGAAGGTTCGAGTTGCCAAAAGTCAGCCTCGAAACCTTAATGACTTGGAGAAGACCTGCAAAGAGGAGTGGAACAAAATCCCTCCTGAGATGTGTGCAAACCTGGTGGCCAACTACAAGAAACGTCTGACCTCTGTGATTGCCAACAAGGGTTTTGCCACCAAGTACTAAGTCATGTTTTGCAGAGGGGTCAAATACTTATTTCCCTCATTAAAATGCAAATCAATTTATAACATTTTTGACATGCGTTTTTCTGGATTTTGTTGTTGTTATTCTGTCTCTCACTGTTCAAATAAACCTACCATTAAAATTATAGACTGATCATATCTTTGTCAGTGGGTAAACGTACAAAATCAGCAGGGGATCAAATACTTTTTTCCCTCACTGTATCTCTTAACACCATTAATATTGGATTTCTATTTGCCATACATTTTTCAACTGTGCTGTGATGTTTCACAAAAGTTCGGAACCTTTCGATTCTCATAGTTTCTACAGATTGTAAATTAAAGATACATATTTTTGCCAAAAGTATTATTATATGACAAGGGAGTCCTATCCAGTGTGGTCTTCACTGTTCCATTAATGAATAATGAAACACATTTATGTCAATATGAAAAAATATTGGACAATATCTACATAAACTATTTACAAAAAGTTAGCCTCATGGCTTTTTAAGTCTGATATGAACCTAAAGGGAAAATGTGCAAAGAGCCTAAAATAATGTATTCGAAGCAGAAGTACACTGAAACGCATTGCATCAAATAAAAACAAAAGATATCCAATACCTCCATTTCCCCCCATATTGTGCATTAGCATGCCACCACTCAAGCGTTCATTTTTTATATTACAGATTACTTTGACTATGAAGCTGGGCTATTGCTTTAATTCCCCAGATCCAAGCATCTATTTTACTGTGCGCTAATAAAACCCCAAATTCATCTGCAAACGGTTGACATTTTCCCCTCCAGGAGAAATGTGCTCAGCACATTGTAAAAATCCATGATCATTATCCTGCAATATTAGTTTTATCACTGATGCATCCTAACCACATGCTGCTTTCTGTTCCAATTTCATCGCTCCAGTACTGTACCTTAAGGGGGGAAATACAACCAAGAAGCAAACACACAAAACAAACACTAAGCTTTCAGCTCACACCACCTCAAGCATATATGACTCCTCTCAGTGTCTTGTCTTGCATTTACCATTCAAACTAAATTCAATTGAATCTTCAATAGTGTCAATGGCTCTCTTTTGCTTGATGGTACCCAACTCTACAGTGACCAGTTATGGGTCCACAGCCAGGTCCTCACAACCATGTCTACTACAGTATGGATATACAGCATGTCTGTAGAAACGTCCTTTTCCTGTTTGTTAAGGGGCAGCTGGTTTGAACAACCATTCATCTTCCCAAACACAATGATTCCGTTCAGGGTGGATAAATGTAGTTGGATTGGAGTGACAGTTTCTCTGGAGAATGCTGCTTGATTCATTATTTTCCAAGGACTCATTCAATGGCATTATGGACTTAACTAAACCCAAGCATTTATCCTCCCAGCTACTATTACAGTACCAATACCACCCAGCTCTACACATGGGTTGGATAGATCTCGCTTGATTCATTCTTTGTCAAGAGGGAATAGACCATGGCAGGTGCTTTATAGCATCATGGACCTCACTAAACCCACACATTGATCTGCTCCAGTGTCTTTTCACAGTGGATTGGATGGGATGAGAGGACTCAGCGCACAATGTTCAGGCTATCCCGCTTGACTGATCCTTTGTCAGAAGAGCCTGCACAATCACAGAAAAACCCCTCTCCACTCCAAGGGAACATGGAGTTGACTAAACCCAAGCATACATCTTCCCAAGCCACTTCACACCCACTGCCCCAAACCGACCATGTGGGGTTTGAATGTATCTGGCTTGATTAACTCCTTGTCAGAAGGGACTGACGCATCAGATGGGATAAACCCTCCATACTGTTACTGGTGAATGAAATTGTCACGCCCTGGCTCTGGGGACTCTTAAATGTTGAGCCAGGGTGTGGATTTTCTATGTTTAGTTTTCTATGTTTTTTGTTCTAGATCGTTTAGTTCTATATTGGCCAGGGTGGTTCCCAACCAGAGGCAGCTGTAGCTCGTTGTCTCTGATTGGGGACCATACTTAGGCAGCCTGTTGGCACCAGTTAGTTTGTGGGATCTTGTTCCGTAAAGGTTTGTGTTGTGTAACCTCAGGACTTCACGTATCGTTTTGTTGTTTTGTTCGTGTGTTGTGTACGAAATAAAGATGTACGCTTATCACGCTGCGCCTTGGTTCCACGAGTCATCAGTCAACGTGCGTAACAGAAGATCCCACCATAAGAGGACCAAGCAGCGTGCCCAGGAGGAGAAGATGGCGATGTCGCAGGTGGGCAAATGGTGGTCTTGGGAGGAGATATTCGCGGGGAAAGGACCATGGGCAAAGGTGAATGCCCAGGCAGGAGAGGAGACTGTGGAGGCGCGCTACAGAGAGGAGCAGCGGCAACGCAGAGGGTACCGGCCGGGGAGGAAGCGCCGAGAGACAGCCCCAATATTTCTTTTTGGGCGGGGCTAAAAGGGTGGTTGGCGGAGCCACGTACTGTGCCGCGAGTGTTCCGGCACAGTCCTGTACGTCCTGTGCTAGCACCACGCACGTGTCGTGCTAAGGTGGGCATGCAGCCAGGACGGTGTGTGCCGGCTCAACGCTCGTGGCCTCCAGTACCCCTCCTCGGTCCCGTATATCCTGCGCCAGTGCCACGTGCTGTAGCGCCAGTACGAGTGCACAGCCCTGTACGTCCTGTGCTGATGCCTCACACATATTGTATGGAAATAGGCATTCAGCCAGGACGGGTTGTGTCAGCTCTCCGCTCCAGACCTCCAGTCCGCCTCCACAGTCCGGCCCGGCCCGTTCCGGCTCCCCGCACTAAGCCTATGGTGCGTGTTCCCAGTCCAACCCGGCCTGTTCCTGCTCCCCGCACCAAGCCAATGGTGCGTGTTCCCAGTCCAGCCCTGCCTGTTCCTGCTCCCCGCACCAAGCCAGTGGTGCGCGTCGCCAGCCCGGTCCGGCCTGCTCCTGTCCCTCGCACCAAGCCAGTGGTGCGCGTCGCCAGCCCGCTCAGGCCTGTTCCTGTCCCTCGCACCAAGCCAGTGGTGCGCGTCGTCAGCCCGGTCCGGCCCGTTCCTGCTCCCCGCACCAAGCCAGTGGTGTGCGTCGTCAGCCCAGTCCGGCCCGTTCCTGCTCCCCGCACCAAGCCAGTGGTGCGCGTCGTCAGCCCGGTCCGGCCCGTTCCTGCGCCCCGCACCAAGCCAGTGGTGTGCGTCGTCAGCCCGGTCCGGCCCGTTCCTGCTCCCCGCACCAAGCCAGTGGTGCGTGTGTCCAGTCCGGCACGGCCCGTGCCTGTTCCACCGGTGCCTGGTCCGGCACCGGTCAGCTGCTCCACTCCGGAGTCAGAGCAATCCGCTCCACCGGGGTCCGGTCCAACTCCAGTCAGCGGATCCACTCCGGAGCCAGAGCAATCCGCTCCACCGGTGTCCAGTCCAGCTCCGGCCAGCGGCTCCAGTCCGGAGCCGGTAAGGTCTGGTCCACCGTCGTCGGGTCCAGACCAGGGGCGCAACGGGGAGGTGGAGAAAAGGTGGTGGTCACGCCCGGAGCCGGATCCGCCTCCGAGGCGGAATGCCCACCCGGCCCCTACCCTCTTGTGTTTGTGTGGCGCGGTCGCAGTCCGCGCCTTTGGGGGTACTGTCACGCCCTGGCTCTGGGGACTCTTAAATGTTGAGCCAGGGTGTGGATTTTCTATGTTTAGTTTTCTATGTTTTTTGTTCTAGATCGTTTAGTTCTATGTTGGCCAGGGTGGTTCCCAATCAGAGGCAGCTGTAGCTCGTTGTCTCTGATTGAGGACCATACTTAGGCAGCCTGTTGGCACCAGTTAGTTTGTGGGATCTTGATCCGTAAAGGTTTGTTGTGTTATAACCTCAGGACTTCACGTATCGTTTGTTTGTTGTTTTTGTCGTTAAGTACGTTAAATAAAAGTATGTACGCTTATCACGCTGCGCCTTGGTCCGTGTGTTCAGTCAACGATCGTGACAGAAATAAGAGTCCAGCTCTAATTCTCCTGGTCCATTCTACTGTATGGAGGTCCTCTGTATAGTTACACAGATTACTGTATGAAGTCATAACTCATAGAACCAGACACTGTCACTCTGGGCCCTTTTCTGAATAATAAGTACTCCATATTGGTTGTAATCATGAATTAGATTGCTGTAGCTCTGATATTAACCCACTCACATCCCCACTAACTCTCACTGAACCCCAGAGTCAATCTGATTCAGAAGACAGTCAAAGGGGTACACTGACTCATTTGTGTTTGGCATGATGGTATAATGGGAGTCTCTGACTGTGTGCTTGTGAAAGGAACATTTGAGGGGAGCAGTGCCTGTGTCCGTTTAATCTGTTAGAAACAATCTCTCTGACTTGACAGCCATTTACCGTCTCTTATTGTATGCTGATGTATGATGATGTCACCCTATAAATGCAATCATTAAGGTGTGTGTGTTTTGAGTGCTGCATATGCAGGGCTGGTCTCCAACTGGCTGAAAGCTGACCTACAGTACTATGCTGTTCAGTAGGACATTAGGTCTGCGATAATTGCATCCATTCTCTGAGGTCACCTGAGGCCGCTGAGTATTAGGTTGGATGTGTATTACTGGTAAAACCCACGTCCAAGACGTTTTCAAAGTATTCTACTCATGTTCGCATACATCGTTTCGTGGTTGCTGCCATCTTTCTAAATCTGGTTTTACTGGGATTACTACACCTGTGCACTGCGCACTAGCACTCTGTGCGTACTGGACAGACAGCAGTATAGCTTGAACATGCTCTGGGAACTCTGCCAGAGCGTGCCAAGGACGTGGACATAGGGCTGCGTGATATAGGCAAAATATATAATTTTAACCTAATATTGCGATTGCGATTTCACTTGAAATATACATTGAACAGAAATATATACACAAAATGTAAAGTGCTCCATGATGAGGGTGAGGTTATGGTATGGGCAGGCATAAGCTACAGACGAATACAATTGCATTTTATCGATGGCAATTTGAATGCCGTGACGAGATCCTGAGGCCAATTGTGAGGCCCATTTATTTAAAAGTATCTGTGACCAACAGATGCATATCTGTTTTCCCAGTCATGTGAAATCCATAGATTAGGGCCTAATGGATTTATTTCAATTGACTGATTTCCTCATATGAACTGTAACTCATTGAAATTGAAATTGTTGCATGTAGTTAAAAAAAGAAATCAGTATAGATCAAAGCACTTGGATGAACTGTTGGAATCAAATGAATATAATGATTTACATTGGATTTATATTAAGAAGCAAAGTGGAAAGCAGCATCGTTCTTGTTTGGAACAATCTGCGGACTGCAATTGACCTAACAGAACAGCATGCAAACCATACACTGAATCTAACAGCAAAGAGGAGGAACTGCACTGCTTGAGTGACAGGGGGCGGATCTTGGTGTGTGTGGGAAGCAGCCGCAAGAGGATAGAGACAACAAATTTACATATATATTTTTTGTCATTTAGCAGTCACTCTTATCCAGAGCAACTTACAGTTAGTGAGTGCATACATTTTCATACAAATGGTGTATAAAACGAATATTACACATGGCTGAATGGCGTTTCAAAGTATTGCATGTGATATGGATCTCTTGCGATATGGATATTGCACATGTCAATTTCGATGTGAATTAGATTGTACAGCCCTATGTGGACAGCTAAACAAAACCAACTAGCACTTCCCCTCACCAGCTGGGCTCATGACCTAAGAGCATGATATATATATATATATATATATATATATATATATATATATATATATATATATATATATATATATATATTTTTTATATATATACATTTTTACCTTTAACTTAACTCTGGATTGTTGGAAAAGGACCCAAAAGTAAGCACTGCACTGTCTAAAACTGTTGTTTACGAAGCAATATAACAGTTAAAAACGTTTGCTTTGAGCGATGGAAAAAAAAGCGGCCTCAGCAACAACGATTTGAATAATTCAATGGATGTTTTGTGCACAAAGGTGATGACTAAAGTGTCGTGCCTTATTAGGAATTTTCTAATTTGACTTCTCTATGGGGCCATCTATGGAATTGTCTTTCTGGGCCGCACTTGGACTAATCGACTCCTGCAGTAGTTGATAGAGTGCTGGTCAGGAGAAATGGTCCAAATAAAAAGGAATCTAAATGCAAATAAGATTTTCCCTAGACTCTCTAGAAGAAGGTTTGAGTTCAGAACAGTTGCCTCCTTGAGGATCTGCATAAAGTATTACTGTACAGATATACTGTAGCTGTTCCCATTCATTGACTAGACCTGAAGAGGGCAGACAAGACTTAATTTGAACATAGCCACAGTTAAAGGGCTCTCCACAACAAATCAATTTCTCAGGCTGTAATATACACTGAGTGTTCAAAACAACTGCTCGTTCCATGACATAGATTGACCAGGTGAATCCAGGTGAAAGCTATGATCCCTTATTGATGGCACCTGTTAAATCCACTTCAATCAGTGTAGATGAAGTGGAGGAGACTGTAATGAATACTCGGACAGAGTGGTAAGATCCAATCGCAGAATTGCGATGCTTTATTAGAGTACAGACAAGGGAATAGCTTAATCGTGGTCTGGCGAGCTGTGGTCAAAACCGGGCAAGGCAGAGACAGGCAGAGGTACCAAGGGAGCGGGCGTAGTCGTAGTCGAGGGCACGGACACAGGTTCAGAGTACGGTAATCACTGGGATAGACAAGCAGAGGATTAAGCAATTCGGGGAGTCAAACAACGAAGCACAGGTCTGGTACACTGGTAATCAAAACAAACTATCTCTCTCTCTCTCTCTCTCTCTCTCTCTCTCTCTCTCTGAACAAAACGCTTAGCAAGTCACAAAGGAACAATACCTCGCACCGACTGAACTTCTGAGCACACCTTATATCCTACACTAATTACTGACAGGTGTGCTCAGAACTCAGGTGAACCAGATCGAGTCTGATGACTCCCCCTCTCTGTAGATCGGGGAAGTGTCAGACTCTGTCTAGACCCAGCCAACCCCCGATCCCTTACAGTATCCCCCTCCCCAGGGCCGGCTCCTGACGGCCTTCTACCTCTACCGGGTGGTCTTCCTCTGGGTCGGGGTCCTGGATGATCTGGGTGTTCAGCGTGGAAAGTGGCCTTGAGAGCGGGATCCAGTATGTCCTTAGCAGGGACCCAGGACCGTTCCTCAGGTCCATATCCCTCCCAGTCCACGAGATATTCGATGCCCCCCTCGTCTCCGTCTTGACTCCAGTATCTCGTGGACTGTATAGGTGGTGTCCTGTTCATCCTCCAAAGGTGGTGTAGTAGGTTGTTGAGCGATTGGGGGTACATCGGGCTATAGTGGACAGGTTTCAACAGGGAGACGTGGAACGTAGGGTTTATCCTGTAGTGTCGAGGGAGTAACAGACGGTAGGTGACAGGGTTAATACGTCTCTGTACCTTGAAAGGACCGATGTACCTGGGTTGGAGCTTCTTGCAGCTCCGTCGGAACCGCAGGTCTCGGGTAGACAGCCACACTCGTTGCCCGGGTTGATAAGTGGGAGTAGGTCTCCGGCGTCGGTCGGCGTAGGTCTTTTGCTGTTGTGAGGCTTGACTGAGATGTTGATGGGCCGTCTCCCAGACCTGCGCACTCCGACGGAACCACTCGTCCACAGCCGGTACCATCCCTGGTGCGGTATCCCACGGGAACAGGTGTGGTTGATACCCTAGAACACACTGGAAGGGCGTTAGACGTAGGGAAGTGGGAATGAGTGAGTTCTGAGCATACTCTACCCAAGGAAGGAATCGGCTCCACTCTTGCGGCTGCCGCGAACATTGTTGCCGTAGATATTTCCCAATTTCCTGGTTGAGCCGTTCTGTCTGCCCATTGGCCTGGGGATGATATCCGGAGGTGAGGCTCACCGAGATGCCCAAGCGTTCGCAGAAGGCCTTCCATACCCGGGATACATACTGGGGTCCCCGGTCGGAAACAATATCCTCCGGAACACCAAACTGCCAGAACACCTGGTTAAACATCGTCTCAGCCATCTGAGTGGCGTTAGGTAAACGGGTCATGGGTACTAACCGGCACATCTTGGAGAATCGATCGATGACCACGAGAATTACAGTATGGCCCTCTGATTCTGGTAGATCGGTAACAAAGTCTATTGCAATGTGCGACCAGGGTCGTTGAGGAGTAGGCAATGGCATCAACTTACCCTCCGGTAGTGCACGAGGCGCCTTGGACTGAGCACATACGGGGCAGGATAATACATAGTCTCTGACGTCATCTGTGAGGGAATCCCACCAGTATTTTCGGCTGATGAGTCGTGTAGTTCGAGTGATTCCGGGATGACCAGATCCCAGCGACGTGTGGCACCATTCCATCAGTTGAGGTCGAAGCGGAGCTGGTACAAACACCTTAGACACCGGGGTTTCTGGAGGGGCTGGTTCCGCTTGTAGGCTCTCCTGAATAGTGTCATCGATAGCCCACCTCACAGGACCAGCACGGCAACTCATGGGGAGGATAGGTTCTGGCTCCACGGGTCTTTCCGCGCGCTCGAACCGTCGGGAAAGCGCGTCCGCCTTACCATTCTTGGACCCGGGGATATAAGAGACAGTGAAACGGAAACGGTTGAAGAATAAAGACCACCTTGCCTGTCGGGAGTTCAGTTGTTTGGCACTGTGAAGATACTCCAGGTTGCGGTGGTCCGTGAGCACTTGGAACGGATGCTCTGCTCCCTCCAACCAATGTCTCCACTCCTCCAGTGCTAACTTCACCGGCAGTAATTCACGATTACCCACTTCATAGTTCTGCTCGGCCAAATTCAGTTTCCTTGAAAAGAAAGCACAGGGTCGTGATTTAGGCGGCTCACCTTGGCGTTGGGATAACACGGCTCCAACTCCAACCTCCGAGGCGTCCACTTCCACGATAAACGGCAAGGTAGGGTCCGGCTGACATAAAATAGGAGCGGTGGTAAAGCGTTGTTTCAACGTCTCAAACGCACGCACTGCCCCCTCCGTCCAGTTCAGACCGCGACCCTTGTAGCTGGTCATCGCCGACAGGGGCGCTGCGGTTGTGCTGAAATTACGCACGAACCGTCTATAGTAATTGGCAAACCCTAAGAATCTCTGGAGTTCTTTCACCGTCTGGGGTTGAGGCCAGTCTTGTACCGCTTGCACCTTGGATTCATCCAGTTTAACCCCGTCGGGAGTGAGTATGGCCCCAAGGAAGGAAATCATAGTGACATGGAATTCACTCTTTTCTGCCTTCACGGACAGAGAATGTTGTAGGAGCCGATCCAGAACCTGTCGTACATGGGACACATGTTCACTCAGAGAGTTAGAATATATTAGGATGTCATCAATGTACACTATAACAAAGCGATCAATCATGTCCCTGAAAATGTCATTCATGAACGCCTGGAATACTGAGGGCGCGTTGGTAAGTCCATAGGGCATGACACAATATTCGTAGTGTCCTCGATGTGTGATGAAGGCGGTCTTCCATTCATCCCTTTCTCTAATGCGCACCAGATTGTACGCACTCCTGAGGTCCAGTTTACTGTAGATTGAGGCCTGCCCCACCTGCTCGAGGGCTGCTGGAATCAAAGGAAGAGGGTAACGATTTTTGATGGTAATATCGTTCAAACCTCGATAGTCTATACAAGGACGCAGTCCGCCATCCTTTTTCTTCACGAAGAAAAAACTGGATGCGGCGGGAGACGTAGATGGGCGAATGGCCCCTTGCTGTAGCGCCTCATCAATATACTTGCTCATCGATTCTCGTTCCGGCTGTGACAACGGGTAGATTCTTCCACGAGGAGGTGTAGCCCCGGATAGCAGATCAATCGCGCAGTCCCAGGCCCGATGAGGTGGTAACACGGTAGCCCTCTCCTTGGAGAACACCTGCGCGTAATTCTGGTATTCTGTAGGAACAACAGTAGACACCGCACCCTGCGCATCCTCCACAGTAGACATTTTGCACGGTAAATTGAGGCACTCTGCCCTACATACCTCACTCCAAGCAGTGATATCGCCAGATTTCCAGGAGATGACCGGATCATGGGTGACGAGCCAGGGGTGGCCGAGAACTAGCGGCTCCTGTGGAGCGGAAATGACGAACAGAATGATGTTCTCATGGTGTATGGAGCCCACTTGTAACTTGATTTCCTCGGTACGGTGCGTAATGAACCCAGTGCCCATGGGCTCACCGTCTAGCGTGTTGACTCGCAGGGGAGGTTGAATTGGGATAAGTTGAACTCCCAATTCCTCAGCGAGACACACATCCATAAAACTGGCAGCCGCCCCGGAATCAATAAGACCTTCCAACCTGCGCACTCTCTCTCCAACAGATAAGGTAACTGGCACATACATTTGTTTAGATGTAATGTTGAAAACGTGAGTCTCACTCACCGGTTTGGCAGTTCCGAGGCGATATTCTGGGGTACGGTTTGGTCGTACCGGATATTGCCGAATGAAATGACCCGACTGACCACAATACAGGCATAGTCCGTCTTGCCGACGTTGTTGTCTCACCGAACCCTGTAGAGGTGACCGTCCCAGTTGCATGGGTTCCTCCTCAGATTCTCTCCTCCGCTCTGTCGATTGCTTAGGACCAGTGACCGAGAGCTCCCCGGACTGTGGATACCTTGTGTTGCACTATCAGATTATCAATAGAGATGGCGATGTTGATAAACTCATGTAGCGCAGTGATATCTCCCCCGACAAGCCAACTCAGTCTGTACTTTTTGCGCAGCCCTCTTCGGAAAACGGTGAGCAAAGCAGTCTCGCTCCATCCGCTACCGGCTGCTATAGTACGGAACTCTAAAGCGTAGTCGGCTACTGTGCGACGGCCCTGCTGAAGTTCACATAGTTGGTCTCCCACGCTACGCCCAGATACTGGGTGGTCGAACACCTCTTGGAACAGTCTCTTAAACTGAACTTCCGCATTCAACTCGGGGACCTCAGCTGCCCAAAGCGCAGTAGCCCAATCCAGTGCTCTTCCCGTTAGCAGAGAAATAATGAAATCCACCCTGCTACGGTCATCGGGAAACATAGTACGATTATAGGACATATACAGGGACGTCTGGAGTAGAAACCCCTGACATTTGCCAGGTTCCCCGTCGTACTTTGTCGGTAGAGAAATCGGAGGTGCCTGACGAGGACTGACCGTGCTCGGGGTGGTGCCTTCAGCCGCACCAGCGTTGAGTAGCTGCAGGAGTTCATCCATCCGTTTCTCCTGTATCTCCCATCGCCTCTGTAATTCCGCTGGATCCATGGTTGGGCGAGGTATTCTGTAATGAATACTCGGACAGAGTGGTAAGATCCAATCGCAGAATTGCGATGCTTTATTAGAGTACAGACAAGGGAATAGCTTAATCGTGGTCTGGCGAGCTGTGGTCAAAACCGGGCAAGGCAGAGACAGGCAGAGGTACCAAGGGAGCGGGCGTAGTCGTAGTCGAGGGCACGGACACAGGTTCAGAGTACGGTAATCACTGGGATAGACAAGCAGAGGATTAAGCAATTCGGGGAGTCAAACAACGAAGCACAGGTCTGGTACACTGGTAATCAAAACAAACTATCTCTCTCTCTCTCTGAACAAAACGCTTAGCAAGTCACAAAGGGACAATACCTCGCACCGACTGAACTTCTGAGCACACCTTATATCCTACACTAATTACTGACAGGTGTGCTCAGAACGCAGGTGAACCAGATCGAGTCTGATGACTCCCCCTCTCTGTAGATCGGGGAAGTGTCAGACTCTGTCTAGACCCAGCCAACCCCCGATCCCTTACAGAGACAGATTAAAGAAGGATTTTTAAGCCTTGAGACATGGATTGTGTATGTGTGCCATTCAGAGGGTGAATGGGCAAGACAAAATATTTAAGTGCCTTTGAACGGGGTATGGTAGTAGGTGACAAGCACACTGGTTTGAGTGTGTCAAGAACTGCAACGCTGCTGGGTTTTTCACACTAAACAGTTTCCCGTGTGTATCAAGAATGGTCCACCACCCAAAGGACATCCAGCCAACTTGACACAACTGTGGGAAGCATTGGAGTCAACAGGGGCCAGCATCCCTGTGGAACGCTTTCTACACCTTGTAGAGTCCATGCCCCGACAAATTGAGGCTGTTCTGAGGGCAAAGGGGGGTGCAACTCAATATTAGGAAGGTGTTCTTAATGTTTTGTACACTCAGTATACAGAACATAGATTAATAATTTGGCTAGTGATCTGGAACAAAGAAGTATAAACTTTGAGTTTATTTACAGTTCTAATTTGATTTACTGAAACATTCCTAAGAAACTATCATCAACTACTATGCATATGTCAACACGGTATTGTTTTCTAACTAACACACAATCTTGAAAATGTAAGAGTCTTTGTCGTGTTAACAACCAACACAGTACATTTCTACACCTGAACTATTGTACTGTACTTCAGAGCTACTAAAGCCTGCTGTTGTACATATGCACATGGCATGTGCAAGTCTTTGGCAGAAGCAGTCTTATCAGATCCATTAGTTACGCCAATAAAACAATGACAATAGCATGATAAGCATGCCCAGCAGGCGACAGCAATCATTGAGAATAGGAGTGTATTTCTCCATGACACAGGCTATAAAACGCATCCATCCACAGTTGTGTATGTATTCAGACAAAAGGCTCTGCAGGAGCCCAGAGAATGGAGGCCAGAGAGAACACCCATTTTATCTTTATGATGCTGCTGCTGCCTCAGCTTCACATGGCCCAGGCTTTTACTACAGCTGGAGGTCCTCTTCTTCTAGTTGACAAAGAGTTCCATTGTCACATTACATTGCCACAGACAGTTACATTGTTAGAGTTACCGTTTGAAATGAGTTACCTGGTTGTAGTGTGTGGTTACATACAGTATCACAGAGAAATCAAAATTCCATGAAAGTACATGGTATTGGTGCAACTAATTGTAAAAAAGTGACCTCTAAGTGACCCCGCCTGAGACAGGGAGAAGGAAGGGAATACTGTTCTTGAAGCTGTTGCTAGGCATACAGCTCTGTCTGATTTTGACGCCATTGCACAATATAATATAGCAAGTTAATATTTCCAGATATCTGACCAGGTCTGTCATTAGGAACATGCTGAAACCGGCAAAAACACAAATGTCCCACTCTAACATAGAGAGCTTTAAATAGAAATAGACAAGCCATTGAAATGTGCCCTTTATTAAAATTGTGTTATTATGGAGAACAATATTGTATGATTTCTGGAGCGGTAATAAAACCAACTGTTTCCCCTACTTAATCACATTTATGTCATGTGAATCCAGCTGTAAAGTGGTGTGGGATAGATGGATGTCACCATGGCATCGTTTGGCTGTATGAAGAGAGCATAGCCACCTGATGCCATAGCTTCTACTGTAATATCCCATAAACCCTAATGCAGTCATCTCTCTTGGTACAGTAATGTTTCCATGCCTCAATGAAAGTATGGGATGACCCTCATAAGATGATAAGTCTATTTTACCTCTTCTCCAGTGCTGGTTAGATCTGCTTGTCTCAGATGGAATAATGACTAAAAACACTGTTGTACCTCTCCCTTTCAAAGGAGAGATGTAGATGAATCATGGAAAAAGATAAAAGCCAGACAACCTGTACAGTCCATCCTTCAGTTTAACAGCCAGAGAATTCACCACTGAACAAATGAAGGTGGGCTCATGGGAAGAGAGGAATCTCATTATGGTGAGGGAGGGCTGGGGGCTTACAGTAAATGTTTCCGTGTGTGGGTGTGTGTGTTGCACTGATTCCATGATATCCGCTTCCTTCCTCTCTAAGGGGACTCTGGCCTATTATTCACGGAGGCCCTCTGACTATCTGGAGCTCTGCTTGGCATTGATGCAGTGACTTAGAATCAGTGAACAAGTCTAGCATCAGCATTTCGCAGTAGGTGGTTTGCTGTCTCCTGGGCCGGTGACCTAATCGCTGGAGCTAGCAATGAGATCACTAATCCATCAAAGTGACACAATCAATCCCCCCCCATGACCACCACCTTCAGCTAGCGCAGGCTTCAACAGACAGCCAACAGCCTCCACACACACCTAACAGCTGCTTCACCACGATTCCCAAAGCGGTCACACTTGCTTAGCCGGCAGGCATACAGGAACACTGAGGCACGGTCGCCAGAGAGAAATACGAGAACTGGTCGAAAGGCTCAAGAAAAAACAGTAGGCCTACTGCCTGTGTTGTGTTACAGTACCCTGAGAGAGAGCGTGGCCAATCCAGAGGAGATTCATTCCCCTCAGACAGACAGACAGACAGGGATGAAGTCATAGCTTTTTAAAAGTTTTAGTGTCCTTTTCACTAATATGATCACTGTGTCTGTTGTGTGGGGTCCTGGAGGCCGGGGAAATCTCATTATTGTCTCCCATGTAGAGGGGCTGCCGCCTGCGGGGCCCCAGCCCCATGCCCCACACACAACAGGCCGGCACACACACACACAGAGATCTAATCAGGTGATATGCAAGCCATTGATTTTCAGCTCTTCTCCAGTATGGGTTTGAATAGGATTTCTATTGATGCGATCAAGCCGACTGGGCCGTGGAGAAAGGAGAGGAGACAGGATGGCGAGATTGAGACAAGGTGAGGCAGAGCTGCGTGACGAAGCAGATTCTCCATGTCTGGTCATCCTCATCCTCATATTCCCCAGGGCTCCAACACACCAGGCATGGTCATTTAGAAGGGTTGGAATTCAATCTTCTGGAAGTTAACCACCCAAAACATAGAACATATTTGCCCATTGTCTCTTTTATTAAAGAACAAATAAATCAATTTAAAAGCCTTTTTTCAATATTTACCTTTTTACATTGAAACGTACTGATAAAGCATTAAAAAAGAACATGCATTGAAAGCTTTCATCACAATGCTAGCAAGTCCTGTCTTGCACATGGATAATGTGTTTGGCAAGCTGACGATTCTAAATTAACAATAAGCCTAAATCTACTTTAGTTCAATCACAGAAATTCTCATAACAGCTTTTTAAATAACAATGGGATAGATTCTGTTTTGCATCAAATGCCACAAAACCAAAGGAAAGTAACATTGATGAGAATATGAAGAGGAGAAAAGTTACTTTGTAATTTGGTCTCTCTTTTGGTCTCCTCAGAAATGGAGAGCGGAGGGAAGTGTGATTCCTGTTACACCCTGATCTGTTTCACCTGTCTTGTGCTTGTCTCCACCCCCCACCAGGTGTCTCCCAATTGTTCCCATTATCCTCTGTGTATTTATACCTGTGTTTTCTGTCTGCCTGTTGTCAGTTCGTCTTGTCTCGTCAAGCCTACCAGCTTGGTTTGCCATACTCCTGGTTTTCCCTAGTCCCTGTTTTCTAGTCCTCCCGGTTCCAACCATTTCTGCCTGCCCTGACACTGAGCCCGCCTGCCTGACCATTCAGCCTGCCCTGACCTCGAGCCTGCCTGCCGCCCTGTACCTTTCGGACTCAGACCTGGTTTACGAACTTCTGCCTGTCCTCCACCTACCTCTTGCCTGCCCCTTGTATTTTAATAAATATCAGAAACTCGAACCATCTGCCTCCTGTGTCTGCATCTGGGTCTCATCCTGTGTTGTTATAATTCCTATAATCTTCCCTGCTGTCTTGGTCAAGATTTGGGCTTTGAGCTGCACTGTCAGGTTACCAAACCATGTAACAATGCTGGTTCAAATCCCAGAGCCGGCAAGGTGGAAAAATCTGCCGTTCTGCCCTTGAGCAAGGCAGTTAACTCCCAACAACAACTGCTCCCCGGGCACCGATGACGTGACGTCGATTAAGGCAGCCCCTCGCCCCTCTCTGATTCAGAGGGGTTGGGTTATATGCAGAAGACACATTTCGGTTGAATGCATTCAGTTGTGCAACTGACTATGTATCCCCTTTCCCTTCTCTAATTAACATAAAATAATCCCCATTAAAATCTGTTTAAGATAGAGATATCCGTTTTTTTGTATGGCTGCTTCTCAATCCACTGCATCCGCCTACAGTATGTCGGCCTTCCGCATCTGCAGTGGAAAGTGGCAGAACTACAGCGCTGTTTGTCAGACCAGTAGACATCCCGACTTCTCACGAAAACATCTGTAGCACCTGAACGGTTTGGTCAAAAAACTAATATGGAATGGGGAGAACCTCACGAACACAGTGGCGTTCTCTGTTTTATTCTACGACGCCTACAAGTGTTACGGGACTCGTCTGAAAATGTAACCCAGTACCGGTTTAAAAAATGTATGGAAGTTTTTTTGTGCCAACAAAAAAAGGGGTTAAATGTGTCAAAAATATATAAATATTTCCTGCGTTTTCTTAAACAGTATCTCCTAGATACAGTATAGGAAACACTTCAAAACCTTATTCCTTATGATTTATTTTTTGACTGTCTGTTTTGCCATTTATTTATGTGTTATTCAATGCATTTCTATGGGCTATAGCAGTAAAGGCCAAACTCATTATTTTATCAAATAATCAAAACATTCTAAATCAAGTAGCTAAATGATCCATGGTATAACCACCTTAAAACAATTCTATATTACATTTACATTTTAGTCATTTAGCAGACGCTCTTATCCAGAGCGACTTACAGTTAGCGAGTGCATACATTTTTTCATACTGGCCCCCCGTGGGAAACGAACCCACAATCCTGCCGTTGCAAGCGCCATGCTCTACCAACTGAGCTACAGGGGACATATGTTAGCTTAGTGTTAGCTTAGTAGGGGTTAATGTTCATGGTTTTCCACCTTTACAGAGACTTTCTCTGGAAGGATCTGCAGTGGTTGACCATTTAACAAATAAAAGTATGGATACGTACTCTCTGTAAATTTGTGATTCAATGTTCGGAGGGTTTGTGTGTATGAACTAAGATCAATGAAGGACACCTCCTGTTTGTCCCACTTCAGCGAAACTCTGATCCTCTGAGTATTCTTCTTCATTTTATAAGGTTCACCATTAGCTACCCCAACAGCCCATATTCAACTTTCTTCTTCATCTAACCCCTGTTTCCTACTAACAGACCCACCGGCCACCCCTACCCTCCAGTCATCATTTTCTCCGACTTCCACATCCCAGAAGTGTGTCCCTGAAGTTAACCCCTCTGAACCCAGGATGTCTCGGTATGAATCAAACCTCTGTGGGTTGTCTGGGAGACTCTGTCCTTTGTCTTCGGATCTTAGGCTGGTCAGATTTTCAGATGGATAGAGGTAGGGATGTGTTGTGTTTGGATCTAGAACTACAGGCATGTATTTCACTGCCCCCTGCATCTTCTCCCAGACCTGGAAACTGAGATTGCCCAGGTGTTTGGCCAAGTTGATCAGTGCTCCTGAGCCCAGCTGTGGGTCCTGAGACGCACTCTGTGCTCTCTCCATCATAGTCTTGTAGCTCTGCAGAAACAACACATCATCCACTGCCAGCTTCTCCTCCACAGCCCTGATTGTGTCCATCAGAGATGACATCATCTCACTTATCTCCTTCACTCTCTCCTTCATCCTTGTATTCTTCTCCTCCTCTTCCTCCTTCAGTGCAGCTAGCCTCTCCACCTCCTCCTCTCTCAGGAAGCAGTGTAGCTTCTCAAACTCGTCCTTTATCTGCTTCTCTGCTCGCTGGGCCTGCACCCCGACGTGAGCAGCCATTTTGTCACAGTTTAGCTTTGCAGAAGGCAGACATTTTCTCCTCCAAGGCCTCCAGTGTGGGTCTGAGTCCCTCCTTCCTCTGGCCTGGGATGAATTGGAACGCCGACTGCCGACACACAGGTACAGACACACTCATACGCAGACACGCTAGCACACGCACTCTACACACACGTACATTGTAATATTGTTGAATGGTGGTATTATACATTTTGTATTGTAGATATGTAGTGGTGTAATAATGTTATATGATGAACTGTTTTATCTTTTGTTTTTTGTGTGATGTAAGTGCCTTAATGTGTTTGGACCCCAGGAAGAGTAGCTTCGGCCTTGGCATCAGCTAATGGGGATCCTAATAAATACAAATACAAATTATGGAATGGGGAGAACCTCACGAACACGCCTGCTGCCTTCCCCACAGAACAGAAGCTGTGGCCTGCATGCTCCGACACACACACCACACACACCAGACACTCATCCTCAAGGCAGAAGAGCTGGAGCCTCTGGGAGTGTAAACCACACACACCCTGTAAACCCCCTGTGTCTGGTGTTTCCACCCTGTGAGTGTCCTTCCGTAGCCTCCTCTGTGGGCCCAGGAGTGTCCTTATGCCCCCTCTCCTTCAGTAGAGTCTTACAGACATGCCTCAGGGCCAGGTTGGGAGGCGACTGGTCTCTGGAGGACCTTCTGCAGACTGGGCAGTCCTGCGTCTCCCCTTTACTCCAGCTCTCCTCCAGACAGGCCCTGCAGAAGCTGTGGCTGCAGAGCAGGATCACTGGCTCCCTGAATATCTGATAGCACACTGTACACGACAGGTCCTCTTCCAGGAGAGAGAAACTGGCTGCCATCCTCACAGGAGTGCTGTAGAGTAAGTGAGAGAGTATGAGTTAAAATGAGAGAAAGAATGTGTGTGTGTGTTCGTGTGTGTGTGTGTGTATAAGAGGGAGAGTAAGGGCGAGTCAATAGTAGGCGTGGGAGTGGGAGAGAGAGATAGAAACAAAACTTCAGGCTCTCTTAGAAATTAAATGAAATTTCACATATTGGCACACTACCCAAAATCTGCCCAACAACCCAAAATTGCAAAGTTTTGTAGTATTTATTTGTTTAACCAAACACTTTTATACATTAATTTATCACATACTGTAGCATATTACCATTTGATTGCATTTACTGTGGGCTTTCATTACATTTAGTTTTAGACCAGTCATACAAATGATAATTTAAACCAACATACTGTACCTGTTTTCAGAGAAGGACTTTAATATACCAATTTATATTGTTGACAAAGCAGAAGTTTATTTGTTTCCCTCACCAGTCAGCTAGAAAATATGTGGATGGCCAACACCCACACCTTGGGTGCAGTTTAGAGTTTCCGGGAACGGGAAAAAGGTTATGTGAAGTCAAGAGATGAGGCGGAGACCGACTATCGTAACTTCAGTGATTTCAAAACGCTGCTCAGCAGTCAATCATGACTACCTCAATGTACACTACATAACCAAAAGTATGTGGACACCTGCTCATTGAACATCTCATTCCAAAATAATTTGTATTTGTATTTATTAGGATCCCCATTAGCTGATGCCAAGGCCGAAGCTACTCTTCCTGGGGTCCAAACACATTAAGGCACTTACATCACACAAAAAACAAAAGATAAAACAGTTCATCATATAACATTATTACACCACTACATATCTACAATACAAAATGTATAATACCACCATTCAACAATATTACAATGTACGTGTGTGTAGAGTGCGTGTGCTAGCGTGTCTGCGTATGAGTGTGTCTGTACCTGTGTGTCGGCAGTCGGCGTTCCAATTCATCCCAAAGGTGTTTGATGGGGTTGAGGTCAGGGCTCTGTGCAGGCCAGTCAAGTTCTTCCACACCGATCTCGACAAACCATTTCTGTATGGATCTCGCTATGTGCACAGGGGCATTGTTATGCTGAAACAGGAAAGGGCCTTTCCCAAAGTTGGAAGCACAGAATCGTCTAGAATGTCATTGTATGTTGTAGTGTTAAGTTTTCCCTTCACTGGAACTAAGGGGCCTAGCCCAAACCATGAAAAACAGGCCCAGACCATTATTCCTCCTCCACCAAACTTTACAGTTGGCACTATGCGTTGGGGCAGATAGCGTTCTCCAAATCCAGATTCGTCCATCGGACTGCCAGATGGTGAAACATGATTCATCACTCCAGAGAACCTGTTTCCTCTGCTCCAGAGTCCAATGGCGGTGAGCTTTACAACACTCCAGCCGACGCTTGGCATTGCGCATGCTGATCTTAGGCTTGTGTGTGGCTGCTCGTCCATGGAAACCCATTTCATGAAGCTCCCAACAAACAGTTTTTGTGCTGACGTTGTTTTCAGAGGCAGTTTGGAAATCGGCAGTGAGTGTTGCAACCGAGGACAGATGATTTTTACGCACTCACACGCATTAAAGGGTTGAAATTAAAAAGAGAGAAATTAAGAAGTAGAGAAAGAGCCTTCTAAAGCCTATATTATAGAACACATTAAAAGTGGTAAGTATAGTCTTGACATGCACTCCCTTTTGTATTTATTTGGACAGTGAAGCTACAACTTCTTTATACGCCAGCATTTTGGATTTGAGATCAAATATTTTATATGAGGCGAAAGTACAGAATTTGAGCATATTTTCATACATATCTGTTTTACCGTTTAGAAATGAATGCACTTTATGTATCTAGTCCATTTGAACGCGTCATAAGTATTTGGACAAATTCATTTATAGTGTATTCAATTTAGTCCAAAGTTTAGTATTCCTAGCATGCAATGACTACATCAAGCTTGTGACTACAAACTTGTTGGATGCATTTGCAGTTTGTTTTGGTTGTGTTTCGGATTGCACAAATGATCCACAAAGATCATGCCCCCATAACAAGGTTAGCATTTTTAGGGGGGTATGATCTTTATTCCTCTGTAACTTTCTCACTCATCATTATTCACGATTCATTCATGATTATCCATAATCATGGTAGCCTCCACATTAATGTAGAAGTATTCAGAAACATCTTCTATTCTTATTTACAATAATGTCACTGAATTATTCATCATTCAGTTTCTATTGGGCAAAACATAATCCGAAACACAACCATAACAAACTGCAAATGCATAGAGCCACAAGCTTGATGTAATCATTGCGTGCTAGGTATATGGGACCAAATACTACACTTTTGACTACTTTAATACACTATAAGTTCATTTGTCCAAATACATGAAAAAAAACGTTTAACTAAAAGGTGACACTGTACTGTCGCCTCAAATGAAACATTTGATCTCAAATCCAAAATGCTGGAGTATAGAGCCAAATTTTGACATTTTAAGCCTCACTGTCCGAATAAATACGTAGGGGAGTGTACATAAGGTTTTTTATACAACTGTTTGGATTAGCAGAAACTGCCTCAGTGACTGCATCCTGTGGGATAAGGGAACAGAGCAAGGTTAATGGAAAAGCAGCGCTGATGATGATCTAAAGCCCAAACAGAGATGACTGCTGCTTCAACACTCCCCCAAGGGACGGCTTAATGACTGACATTAAAAATAATTATGAGAGACGAAAACAGTCCTGCTCCAAATTAACCCCTCTTACCCTAGTCCCCTCCCTCTACAGCAGTGGTATTCAAAGTCGAAAAACTGCAGTGGGGTCGGCATTTATTTTTATTTGTATTAAAAAATACAATTTAAAAACAATTAAGAGTGCAGATTATTTTATGGACAACATTAATGTTTTGAGAAAGATAATTTGAAAATAACACTTTATTGAGTAAATGTTTTTATTGGTTTCTTTTCATTTTGATAAGAGATGAAAATGTATCTATTTTAAAGTTGTTCATTATATTTGGGGTGAGGCAGGGTCGCGAGAAATTCCCAAAATTTTTTGGGGGGATCCCCTTAAATTCTGGCAGAAAAAAATGGGGTTCCCCACTGTGAAAGTTTGAATACCACTGTTCTACAGGCTCCCAAAACTCCTCATTTATGATAATCATGATGGTAATGAACAACACTATTACTGTCAGTGGGGCCACAATGTTTTTTTTGGTTCTGGTGAGTTTGGTGTGAGCAACAACCCTTGTATGTCTCTAAAATATGAAAAAGACATATGTTGACGTTGCACACCACCCTTCAGATTTCAAGACTCCATATGAGACGTATGTTCATACCATGGAATAATTCCTTTATTCATTTCCATGATCAAATTCATTAGTCATGGAAGTCATGTAACCCATTCCTGGCCACCCTCGCTAAATTCAACTCACAGGTTGACAAATGAATCAGAATCAGGAATTAAGGCTTAATATTGATTTAAAGAACAAGGCTGTAGAATTAAGCATACTAGGCTTACCTAAGCAGTGGGGATATCTTTGGAATTCATTATCCAAATTACACCAATGAGTTTCTACGACTCAATTTGCCTGGAACTACAGGGGTTAGGCCTTACATAAGCCGCCATGCTACTCTTGCACGAAAAAGAGATGAGAGAGAGCGAGTGAAGGAGAGAGGGAGAACATTGTTACAGATGCCATGCAGACAGGCTATGCTGAAAGATTCCTCTGGGATGGTTTCATACAGAGCGTCTTGTTTACTTAGTGTTTGTGAATGGAAACAGCCAATCAGAGAGATAAGGGATGGCTCCCTCAGAAATACAACCACACACACACATCTGACTCTTTCTCATGTGGGTTTAGAAACAACAATATTTACATGAGAGTCATGATCGTTTGACTTTGGTTATCCCCATTGATCATGTGAAGGAGAGAGGATGTGAAGGAAGTTGGAGTAATGTCGCTGCTCAGCCTCAGAGGTTCCATGAATCGTCTGCTGCTCTTTTTATAATGAAAATCTCATTACCAAGATTTAATGGCTTTCAAGGTTCTCAGCAGAAATAAACTAACCCTTAAATGGAAATGACATGATGATTACTATAAATCACAGATATAATTTTTTAAATGATCAAGCTGGCCACTTGTTGAACTGCGAACTGAATCCAATTAGGGATATCAACTAAAATGAAAGTCAGGAATATAAAATTCATATTCAACTGGGATTTTGTGTGGATATTTGTCAAAACTTTTACATTGTTTAAACAACTACAAAAGTCATTATAATTCAGGAGCTGCCAGTGTCTTTCTACAGTAGAGGAGAGAGAAACTAGAGAAGATATGCTGAGGCAGTGATTTGTGTGGCCCTCACAACAGTCTAATTTATAGGTCACCAGGGAATGTTAGTTAGACTTCCATGTCCAGTAGAACATGGCTTCATATTTCCATTAAGAATCCTCAGATCCCATACCGGGTAAACATTTCAGACACATCCATCTGGCCTGGTCCACTGAGGCTTGCTGAAACTCCAGGACCCCTGTCTCAGTCTCAGACCATAGGGGCAGGAGCTGAGGTGGTAACCAAAGAGGGCTCGCTCTCCCCTTCCTGTCCCAACATCAGAGGATGTAGCTGTTGGCACAGGCTCTAGTCCCCCTCAGATAATTAAAAGTGAGTTATAAATCAGTGTAAGCAGTAATCACACAAGCCCCTGCCAACTCCCCCCCCATCTCCAGTAAAACAATGTCCCCGCCCTAACACAGACCCTGCAACTATCTGATCTGAGAATGGATATGTGTTTCATGAGAACCACGTCTCTTCTCCCATGTTGAAATAATACATCTCTAATGCCCTGAGTCTCGGTTTAATGTTTAAATCGATTTCATCGGCTAGAAGAGTGCTGAGAGGCTAGCGATGACATCATACTTGCTCCTTTTCAGCAAACCTTTTGTGCTGCACTGCTCTGTTTTCACATACAATCTGTGATATATTCCTGATTGTACATTTGACCTAGATCAACAACGTACTCACTGTAAGCTTATATTAAACAAATACCAAATTTAGTGAAATCTTTGATCAGGCAGAAAAAGGTTGCATCAATGCCCATAAGATTCATGGAATAAAAGCTGAGCACCACTAACCATCTTACCATGCAGTGACGACCTTGTGTGTTTGGAAGATGGGGTAGGGGTTGCATGTGGGGGAGGAGGTGATGCAGCACATCAAGCACTGTATTGATTTGTGAAAGAATATTTACGAAAAGTGTGAGACATAAAAATAACGTATTGATCTGCTTAGAAAACATGTTCATTAAAATAGGGAAGGGATAGGGGAATTGACAAGCTCGATAATGGCTCTGAAATGGCCCATGTGAACAAATATAGCACTGAGAAAAGGTTACGTTAATGCACTATAGGAAACCCATCAGCAGTAACACACAGTACAGAAGCCATTTTTAAACCATACCTTGATGTGTCTTCACTACCTTCTATAGCGTTCTGTGATTTCCACACTCCTACTCCTCTCTCATTGGCCAAGGCTAAATCCTTCTGACCGCAAACAGCCCAAAGACACAATTTCAGACCATATGTCATCATCTCAGAACCACTGAATAAGTTACCTTTTATATACTCTCTGATACAATCCTACTCTGAGCCCCCCTGTGGCTCACTCATTTCCTTCCTTCCTGACAAGTTTTTCTGCAGCAGAAAGGAAGGAAACAAGTGAGACACAGAGTGAGAGTGGTAGATGTAGAGAGCGATTTGGTAACTTGACTGTAGGAAAGGGTTTTAATAACAACAAAAAATCCTAATTCACAGGCCATTGAAATCTGTGATGTTATACACTGGTATGAGTGACAAAATGCCCAAAGGGCAACTACTAAATCAGGTAGACAAACAGAAGTGAATAGTGACAGAAGAAATGATGTGTTGCTCAAGGCATGCAAAGATATAAAGCATCAAAGACCAGACAGCAACACAGCCAAGACAGATTAGACCTGGTTTAAGGTATTAAACCACACATTTAGTTTACTTATCCATTTACTTATCCCCTGGATCACAAGTCATTACTGAGATTTCCTGCTAATCAGTCCACAAAGGGCTTGTGGATCCTCTGTTCTGCACATCTGTCATGTGGGTGTGTGTGTTTGTGTGTCTGTGAAAGCCCCCCTGTAATCAATAAGGTTGTAAGCTGTGTGTGTAAATCACTTTGCCCTCTGTTCTTAGGTAAACATCCATGTGAATGACAAGACGGCTTTAGTTTTATAGTCAGTGTTTTCTTCAGCCCCAATTCTAAACAATAAGGACTTATTAATGTGGACCTGTAATTACATTGTCATGGTGAAATATGGGGGCCCCTGGCTGCTTAGGAAATGAAGGACCAAATGTGAATTACTACAGCAGCATATATTATACCAGTGAGCCAGGTGAGGCAATCTTCATAAATTCTAATCTAATCTTAATAGACCTGGCAGACTCAGCCAGTAGCAGGAGACTTCATGCTTTGGGGAGATGGGGCAATGGGGGACAACACTCTGGATGTTACAGGCGGTTCGAGTAGCGGCCAGGACAGCGGTTGTAACATGCTGAGGACCGCTTTGACTGACTGATAGGGAACAGCTGATTCCTTTTTATGACGG
Organism: Coregonus clupeaformis; assembly: GCF_020615455.1. Classification (NCBI taxonomy): domain Eukaryota; kingdom Metazoa; phylum Chordata; class Actinopteri; order Salmoniformes; family Salmonidae; genus Coregonus; species Coregonus clupeaformis. The sequence goes on from NC_059220.1 coordinate 22,980,698, forward strand.
TTAAATGAGAGAGAGAAAGTAGGGCCTTAGTTGAGAAAGTGGGTGAGTGTTGAGTGGGCATCTAATTTAAAACAAATTGTTTATCCTTCTACAGGTGGCAGGTGTCCAGTTTTATTTATTCCCTCACGTCCGCATGACACTGAGGCGTGAGGTCACAAATCAGAGTGGAGCCTCCCAGTGTGGTGCGGAGAGGACAGGAGGTGCATGTCACAGCCCTGTCAGGAGGTCCTGTCATCCTAGTTTATTCTCTGCCTTGGACCACAAGTGATCACAGTTTGATTGTTCAAACCCTGCTCTCCTCACAGGACATTTGTTATAGACATTTGGTGTGTCACAAAGCTGTCACCCAGGATTCAGGGCCTGTGGGAGGCTGAAACCATGATAGCACACATCCTATTAGCAGCATGTTGATCTCCTCACAGTGTTCCTATCAGACATTTTATACCATTGTCACAAGAATTTTGTTATCTCAATGGTTGAAGTCAAACACTTCTTAAATCTTTGAATAATTCCCAGAGGTGTAAATCTCTAGTTTAAATAAATTAAACAAAGACCCCTTTCTGCAATGGTCAGTCTTTATTCATTGAGAGCGCTCTGAAAATCATACAATGCACAATGTTTTTTATACCTTTACTACGCCCCTGAGAAAACTCCTAGCCCATATTTAGGCAACTGTCACATTTCTCTGTAAACTTGCACAACAACCTATTGTTTCTTCTTGTATCTATTTCACACTCCAGCTGTGTTCGTGTGGTTGTTTTTTTGGTTCCTCGAGTATCAGGTCACACATACACAGACTTCCTTTACTGGTTTCACAAGACACAAATACTCTGTTGCTGGGCAAATATGCATCTTATACAAGCACATATGATTAACTCTCTAAGCTCTCTCACTGTCCTCACCCTAGGTGGGGACATGTTTTTCACTGTCTAGTTTCGTATCCTGTTTTCTGTTATTGGTTTCACAGTTGCACTCTGCTTGCATAGATATAAAAATGAATCAATGCCCTAGTTGTACTTCTAACTAAGCTAAATACATTATCAGATTGTAGTCTTATGATTCGAACACATTTCACAAATAATCGGAGTGTAATAATTAGTCATTACCAAATTCTTCTATCAACCATCAATACTCTCTACCTCCCAGTACAAATTATGTGCCAAAGCCTCATTTTAAATGAGAAGAATATATTATAGGGAGAGCTTACTGTGGGTGTGCTTCTGTAGGTTGGATTGTGATTACCCACAGTACATCTCCACTGTGAGGGGAATACTGAGGTCACATACAAATCACACCGGTTACGGTTGGCTGCTGCTGCTAATCGAATATAAAATCTAAATGTGCATATTTTTCCCAAAGATGATAAATACATTATACATGAACAGCTGACACATCATACATTAACCTTTGCACAGCTGACAAGTCATTACGTATGCTAGTTAAGTTAGAACAGATGCATTGGAGGTTGGAGGTGGATTCACCATAAGTTAATTTCTGCCTCAACCTTTCCACCTAGCAATACTAAGAAACGTCTCTTCTTCCTTAAAATATATTTTTCAGAAAGTCTCGCTTGGGACTGGACACAAAAGAAGTATGAAATATTGGGGGATTTTTGAGTAGGGTTATCAGTGGCCCACAGTCTGAGTAGGACCAGTATTTTGGCCCCCTCTCACCACAGGATAGTGACATGGTAAAAGGTCAAAGCCCCTGGGCGTCCCTCCTGCCGTGTCCTGCTGGCTGAGGAACTAACTCCCTGCTGAAACCCTGCACCAACCAACTGCCCAGCTTTCATGCTCCAACGCGTCCGTCACGCTGCCCAAGCAAACAAATACATTAGCATGTAATTTACACTGCACAGATGGGCCCTGCTGTACACACAGAGAGAGTGTGTGTACACACAGGTGTACACACACACTTTACTTGACACCCAGCATCATAACATGTTATGAGAAGGTCATAATCATGTCATAATATGTCATAACAGCTGACATAACTTGACATAACTTGTCATAATATGGTCATAACACTGTCATGGCACATATATTTAGACCTGTTGTGACATACAGTGCCTTGCAAAAGTATTCATCCCCCTTGGCGTTTTTCCTATTTTGTTGCATTACAACCTGTAATTTAAATGGATTTTTATTTGGATTTCATGTAATGGACATACACAAAATAGTCAAAATTGGTGAAGTGAAATGAAAAAAATTCTAAAAAATAAATAACGGAAAAGTGGTGCGTGCATATGTATTCACCCCCTTTGCTATGAAGCCCCTAAATAAGATCTGGTGCAACCAATTACCTTCAGAAGTCACATAATTAGTTAAATAAAGTCCACCTGTGTGCAATCTAGGTGTCACATGATCTGTCACATGATCTCAGTATATATACACCTGTTCTGAAAGGCCCCAGAGTCTGCAACTGTCACGGTTTCGGCCGAGGCGGCTCCTTCTCCTTGTTCGGGCAGGCTTCGGCGGTCGTCGTCTCCGGAGTACTAGCTGCCACCGTTCGATGTTTCATGTTAGATTGGTTTGGTCTGTTTGTTACACCTGTTTATTGTTAAGTGTTCATTAGGCACCCTATTTAGTTCTCTTGTGTTTGGTCAGGTGTTGTGTGTAATTGTTCGATGTCACGTGTTGTTGTTGGTCCGCTGTTTTGGTGCTCTCTGTATTCGTTTTGTTTAAGAGAGTCCTGCACGTTGTGCGCTTTTACTTTGGACAGTCCGGTGTGCGTATGTTTCGCCTGTGGCCTGTTGCCGTGTTGGCTTGTACTGTCGGACTTCACTAAAGACATCTGTTTTTTGAATCTCTGTGTCCTGCGTTTGATTCCACGTTCCCTCTACACTCAACCCTGACATAATTACACACCATCTATATGGAATCAGCAGGAGCACCCGCACCCACCGAGATCATGGAGGAGCGCCTTCGTTGTCAGGAGGATAGAATCAACCAAATCGGGCACGCCCTGGACCGAGTGATGAACACCCTCCATCGATGGGAGACCAGCGGGGTACCCACACCCCCACCTACCGCACCATCACCATCGGTCAGCCCGCCCGTCCAACTCCCGGAACCCAGTGGGATTCGGCTCTCGCTCCCGAGGGCGTACGACGGCACCGCTGCCGGGTGTCAGGGGTTCCTGTTACAAGTTTAACTCTACTTCGCCACCGTACACCCGGCGCCCTCGGGACACGAGAGCGTTTCCGCCCTCATCTCCTGTCTCACCGGCAAGGCGTTGGAGTGGGCCAACGCCGAATGGAGGAGAATAGACGCCGCTACTATCACCTATGCGGAGTTCTCCCGCCGCTTCCGTGCAGTGTTCGACCATCCACCAGAGGGGAAGGCGGCGGGGGAGCGTCTATTCTACCTCCGGCAGGGGATGAGGAGCGCTCAGGAGTTTGCACTGGAGTTCCGGACTCTAGCGGCAGATGCAGGGTGGAATGAGCGGGCCCTCATAGACCACTTCCGCTGCAGCCTCCGGGAGGACGTCCGCAGAGAGTTGGCGTGCAGGGATACTACGCTTTCATTTGACCAGTTGGTTGACATGGCCATTCGGCTGGACACCCTGCTCGCTACCCGCGGACGTCCCAGGTGGGGGTCGCCCATTCCACCCTCCAGCGCCTCCGAGCCGAGCCCGATGGAGCTCGGAGGTGCTGGCGCTAGAGGAAGGAGAAGAAGGAGCCCGAGGGGGGCCGTCCCCTGCACCAACTGTGGCCGTGGAGGGCACACCGCGGCTAGGTGCTGAGGAGGGTCCCCTGGTGGAGGAGAAGGCAGACCACACATTGGGGAGTCCTCCCAGGTGAGTAGGCGCCCCACTTACCCAGAGCTTTCTGTCGTACACATAACCATACCTGTTTGTTTTCCACAGGTTGCACCTCGTTCCCAGCATAAGGCGCTAGTAGATTCAGGCGCAGCTGGGAATTTTGTAGATCGCAAATTCTGTGTAGAGTTAGGGATTCCCCTCCTTCCGGTTAATAATCCTTTCCCTGTACATGCCCTAGATAGTCGTCCGTTAGGATCCGGGTTGATTAGGGAGGTCACAGCGCCACTTAGGATGGAGACGCAGGGGGGTCATGAGGAGACGATTCAGCTCTATCTGATCGACTCTCCTGCGTATCCGGTGGTACTGGGGCTTCCCTGGTTGATTACCCATGATCCTACTATTTCGTGGCGAGAGAAGGCTCTTAAAGGGTGGTCTGCTCAGTGTGAGGGGCTATGTCTGGGTGTTTCCGTAGGGGCGACCTCGGTGGAGAGTCCGAACCAGATGCCCGCATTGCACATTCCCCCCGAGTATGAGGATTTGGCACTCGTGTTTAGCAAGACAAGAGCGGCACGGTTGCCGCCTCATAGACGGGGGGATTGTGCGATAGACCTCCAGGCAGGAGCTGCGCTCCAGCGAGCCATGTGTATCCGTTGTCACAGGAGGAGAAGAGGGCAATGGAGACATACATTGACGAGTCTCTGAGACAGGGATACATACGGCCCTCCACTTCACCCGCGTCCTCAAGCTTCTTTTTGTGAAGAAAAAGGATGGAGGTTTGCGCCCGTGTATTGATTACCGCGGTCTAAATCAGGTGACTGTGAAATATAGTTATCCACTCCCGCTGATTGCGACTAGGACGGAGTCATTACACGGGGCACGGTTCTTCACAAAATTGGACCTCCGGAGCGCATATAACTTGGTGCGCATTAGAGAGGGCGATGAATGGAAGACAGCATTTAGTACTACCTCCGGTCATTACGAGTATCTCGTCATGCCATACGGGTTAATGAATGCTCCATCAGTCTTCCAATCCTTTGTAGATGAGATTTTCCGGGACATGCAGGCGCAGGGAGTAGTGGTGTACATAGACGATATTCTGGTGTACAGTTCTACCCGGGTCGAACATGTAGCCCTGGTGCGCAGAGTATTGAGGAGATTGTTGGAGCATGACCTGTATGTCAAAGCCGAGAAATGTCTGTTCTTCCAGGAGTCGGTCTCCTTTTTGGGTTATCAGTTGTCTGCGTCAGGGGTGAGGATGGAGGTTGACCGTGTGTCAGCCGTGCGTAATTGGCAAACCCCAACCACAGTTAAAGAGGTGCAGCAGTTCTTGGGTTTTGCGAATTACTACCGGAGGTTTATCCGGGGTTTTGGATAGGTGGCAGCTCCCATAACGTCCCTTCTGAAGGGGGGTCCAGTGCGCTTGCGGTGGTCAGCTGAGGCGGACAGGGCTTTTGGGAAACTGAAGGACCTGTTTACCTCGGCTCCAGTGCTGGCGCACCCGGATCCCACTTTACCATTCCAAGTGGAGGTGGACGCGTCTGAAGCCGGTATCGGGGCTGTTCTCTCACAACGGTCCGGCACACCACCTAAACTCCGCCCCTGTGCTTTTTATTCGAAAAAGCTCAGTCCGGCGGAGCGTAATTATGATGTAGGGGACAGGGAGCTGTTAGCCGTGGTACAGGCCCTAAAGGTGTGGAGGCATTGGCTTGAGGGGGCTCAACACCCTTTTCTCATTCTGACTGACCACCGTAACCTGGAATACATTCGGGCAGCTAGGAGACTGAATCCTCGCCAGGCTCGGTGGACTATGTTTCTAGCCCGGTTCGTGTTTAAGATCACTTACATCCCTGGGTCCCAGAACGGGAAGGCAGATGCCCTGTCTCGGCGGTATGACACAGAGGAGAGGTGCGTGGAGCCCACTCCCATACTACCTAAGTCTTGTCTGGTTGCACCGGTGGTATGGGAGGTCGATGCGGAGATCGAGCGGGCATTACGCACCGACCCTAGCCCTCCACAGTGTCCGGTGGGTCGGACGTACGTCCCGCTCGAGGTCCGGGATCGGCTTATTTATTGGGCTCACACGTCACCCTCCTCTGGGCATCCAGGTATTGGCCGGACGGTGCACTGCCTTAGTACAAAGTACTGGTGGCCAACGTTAGCCAGGGATGTGAGGATTTATGTCTCCTCCTGCTCAGTGTGTGCCCAGTGTAAGGCGCCCAGACACTTGCCCAGGGGTAAGTTACAACCCCTGCCCGTTCCACAACGACCCTGGTCTCACCTCTCGGTGGATTTTGTTACCGACCTTCCCTCCTCACAGGGGAATACCACCATCCTGGTCGTTGTGGATCGGTTCTCGAAGGCCTGTCGTCTCCTTCCCATGCCGGGTTTTCCTACTGCCCTACAGATCGCTGAGGCTCTATTTACTCACGTCTTCCGGCATTACGGGGTACCCGAGGATATAGTGTCTGATCGAGGCCCCCAGTTTACCTCCAGAGTCTGGAGAGCGTTTATGGAATGGTTGGGGGTTTCGGTGAGCCTTACCTCGGGTTACCACCCGGAGAGTAATGGGCAGGTCGAACGTGTCAACCAGGATGTGGGTAGGTTTCTGAGGTCATATTGCCAGGGCCGGCCGGAGGAGTGGGCGAGATATGTGCCCTGGGCCGAGATGGCACAGAACTCTCTCCGCCACTCCTCCACTAAACTAACCCCTTTCCAGTGTGTGTTAGGGTAACAGCCGGTTCTGGCACCTTGGCATGAGAGCCAGATCGAGGCCCCTGCGGTGGATGAGTGGGTGCGGCGCTCGGAGGAGACGTGGAACGCTGCACACGTCCATCTGCAGCGAGCCATCCGTCGACAGAAGACGAGCGCCGACCTCCACCGCAGTGAGGGGCCAGTGTACGCACCTGGAGATCGAGTCTGGCTCTCAACCAGAAACCTGCCCCTCCGCCTGCCCTGCCGGGAAGCTGGGTCGGCGGTTTGTGGGGCCTTTTAAAGTCCTGAGGAGATTGAACGAGGTGTGTTACAGGTTACAACTGCCCATTGATTACAAAAATATTAACCCCTCGTTCCATGTGTCTCTCCTCAGGCCGGTGGTAGCTGGTCCACTCCAGGACTTTGAGATAGAAGAGACTCCTCCGCCCCGTTGGACATCGAGGGGGCTCCGGCGCACACTGTTCGGGCCATCCTAGATTCGAGACGCCGGATGGGGGTCTCCAATATCTCGTGAAGTGGGAGGGTACGGCCCGGAGGAGCGGTGCTGGGTGCCGAGGAGGGACATCCTAGACCCGTCTCTTCTGACCGAGTTCCATCGTGGTCATCCTACGCGCCCTGCTCCGCGTCCTCTTGGTCGTCCCCGAGGCCGGGGGCGGCGCACGGCTGGAGCCGCGCGTCAAGGGGGGGGGTACTGTCACGGTTTCGGCCGAGGCGGCTCCTTCTCCTTGTTCGGGCAGGCTTCGGCGGTCGTCGTCTCCGGAGTACTAGCTGCCACCGTTCGATGTTTCATGTTAGATTGGTTTGGTCTGTTTGTTACACCTGTTTATTGTTAAGTGTTCATTAGGCACCCTATTTAGTTCTCTTGTGTTTGGTCAGGTGTTGTGTGTAATTGTTCGATGTCACGTGTTGTTGTTGGTCCGCTGTTTTGGTGCTCTCTGTATTCGTTTTGTTTAAGAGAGTCCTGCACGCTGTGCGCTTTTACTTTGGACAGTCCGGTGTGCGTATGTTTCGCCTGTGGCCTGTTGCCGTGTTGGCTTGTACTGTCGGACTTCACTAAAGACATCTGTTTTTTGAATCTCTGTGTCCTGCGTTTGATTCCACGTTCCCTCTACACTCAACCCTGACAGCAACACCACTAAGCAAGGGGCACCACCAAGCAAGCGGCACCATGAAGACCTAGGAGCTCTCCAAACAGGTCAGGGACACAGTTGTGAAGAAGTACAGATCAGGGTTGGGTTATAAAAAATATCAGAAACTTTGAACATCCCACGGAGCACCATTAAATAGATTATTACAAAATGGAAAGAATATGGTACCACAACAAACCTGCCAAGAGAGGGCCGCCCACCAAAACTCACGGACCAGGCAAGGAGGTCATTAATCAAAGAGGCAACAGAGACCAAAGATAACCCTGAAGGAGCTGCAAAGCTCCACAGCAAATATTGGAGTATCTGTCCATAGTCCACTTTAAGCCATACACTCCACAGAGCTGGGCTTTACGGAAGAGTGGCCAGAACAAAGCCATTGCTTAAAGAAAAAAATAAGCAAACACGTTTGGTGTTCACCAATAGCCATGTGGGAGACTCCCCAAACATATGGAAGAAGGTACTCTGGTCAGATGAGACTAAAATTGAGCTTTCTGGCCATCAAGGAAAACGCTATGTCTGGCGCAAACCCAACACCTCTCATCACCCCGAGAACACCATCCCCATGGTGGTGGCAGCATCATGCTGAAGGGGTGTTTTTCATCGGCAGGGACTGGGAAACTGGTCAGAATTAAAGCAATGATGGATGGCGCTAAATAAAGGGAAATTCTTGAGGGAAACCTGTTTCAGTCTTCCAGAGATTTGAGACTGGGACGGAGGTTCACCTTCCAGCAGGACAATGACCCTAAGCATACTGCTAAAGCAACACTTGAGTGGTTTAAGGGGAAAGATTTAAATGTCTTGGAATGGCCTAGTCAAAGCCCAGACCTCAATCCAATTGAGAATCTGTGGTATGACTTAAGATTGCTGTACAACAGCGGAACCCATGGTGGTAGGCATGTTGTGTAAATCAAATTATACAAACCCCCAAATAATCAATTTTAATTCCAGGTTGTAAGGCAACAAAATAGGAAAAATGCCAAGGGGGGTGAATACTTTCGCAAGCATTATTTTATGGCTGTTTATGACACCTACATAAGAGTGTCAAAACCCACAAAACCTACCACACTAGGCAAAACATTCCATTACACAATAGCCTACTTGTCAACAGTATGTTTATGTTATTTTAACATTTTCTGAAATTGACCATATTAAATTATCATTGTAATTTTGCACACATTGATGTCAGACATAATGCTTCTTGACAGTGTCATAAAGTGTATTTTCTTAGTCCAAGTAAAGTGACATAGGATGGTCATAATGCTTTATGACAGTGTCATAAAGAGTATTTTCTACAAGTTATTTAAAATAATTACTGTAAAGAATTCATTACAACAACAAAAAAGGACTTAAGAAACAAACTTTCAAATGAAAGGAAACTTCTTGACAGGGAAAAAACACATTTGAATAAATGTGGGTTTTCACACACTTATGTAGGTGTCATAACCAGCCATAAAATAATGCAATCTATGTCACAACAGGTGTAAATATATGGGTCATGACAATGTTATGACCATATTATGACAGGGTATGACAAGTTATGTCAGTTGTTATGACATATTATGACATGTTTATGACCGTGTCATAACCTGTTATGATGCTGGGTGTCAAGTAAAGTGTTACTCATGTGGTAGAGTGTATTCAATTGAGCATACTACATGAAAATAAATCAAAGATAAAGAAAAATTGAAACTTCCTAGGATCATGCAAATCAGAAAACGTCATCCTCCATATGAAATGACATCCATCAGAATGATTTATGTCCATTTGAGAGTGAATCAGAAGGAAAACATTTCTGAATAGAGCTCTTGAGTAGAAATGCATCCCTGTTGAATCCCTGGAACTCATGAGCAACAATTATCCATCCTATCCTCTGTCTGATTCTCTGATGCCTCTTCTAGCTTTTTGAAAGTGTCCCTCATTAAAAAAACAATGGGAGATACCCCTTTTCTAATTAAATAGTGCATTATCTCAAATACATGTGACATGTAATGTGGCCTCCAAACAGCTTATGAAAAGGACTTTATCACCAACGGGTCATACTGTAATCAGATTTATGCTGATCTCACCGGTGCCTTCTCTGTGAATTGATACTGGGGGATAAAGCTTGGTTATTACAGTGGTAATGTATCTGAGAAGATGGGAGTGTTTCGCAAAAATATTGGATTTGAAGAGTGTTATTGGGCTGGAGATTACATCAAGTGTGGCTTGAGGAAACCAAATGAATAAGGAAATAGGAGTCTGTTTTCATCCTAATGCTTTCTTTGTTCCCTGCTAATGTTACTCATCATAGACCAGAGCACATTATTGAAGCTGAACTCCTATTTCATCTTCTAAATGGCCTCAGCTGAAAATCAACTGTCACCTTGAGTCAGTGGAAGATAAGGCTAAAATGGCCGACAGTGAGGGGGAAGAGGGAGCCCTGTGGCCAACATTAGGATATGGACAAAACAGACCAACCAAAATAAGAGAGGAGGATAAGAGAAAGCTATCCCATAGCTGTTCATTTGCTACAGTTGGTACTTTTTGGATTAGTGATAGGGCCATGGTAGCTTCCTCTACATCTTATTCTCCTATCTATTACTCATCTTGTGTGTGTGTGTGTTCGTGTGCGTGTGCGTGTGTGCGCGTGTGCGTGTGTGTGTGTGTGTGTGTGTGTGTGTGTGTGTGTGCATGAAGAACTAGATGATGTCATCCTTTCCAGCTGCACAGCCTTCTTCACCTTGGGAGCAGACACGTCTTGCCTTCTGTTTCCGGGACAGTGCTCTAACGCAGCGTATAAGGAGCATCCTTTTGTCACTTGGCCCAGGCTCTGCTGATCTACTGGTAATGGCTCCTTGGCCTGAATATTCCAGCACACAGTAAGTGTTCCAGTGTCAACTCACATCACACGCACCAGGTGTGATGTGTGTGTGTGTGTGTGTGTGTCTGTGTGTGTGTGTGCCTCTACAGTAGGTGGGGCAGGGGGGCTAAAACCCATCTTAAATCCCCAGTCAGGGCAAATGGAGGCTGTATTAAGAATGATGAGCAGGATAGTAAGATGTCTCTGTTTCTGTCTATAATGCCTCCCTCAAATACCATACACAAACACCAGCACTCAGACAGGAGTAGTTTCTCTGTAACTGAATTGGATTTAGAATTCTTGACTGACACAAACTGCTATGAAAGTTTCCTGCTTGAGCCTTACAGCACTTACAGCATGTTCTTTAAATGAAATACAGGGGGCAGTGTACATCACAACATACATGTAGCACAAAAACATAGCTTATGACCCTACCCATGTCTCCCAAGCCACACATAACATAATAGTGAATGAACACAGCCATAGAAAAATATGGTGGTCGCAGCAAAGGCCTCTGGAATATTTTCAAATCATCAGACTTACATGAAAATCTCACAACAACAAATGAGGAGCAAAGGTAACAGTAGAAAAATAGTAACTTACAGTATTTGCCAAAACCCTTGTTAGCCTGGCTGGTTTTGTGCTGTATAAAGAATGTACGTTTCCTGAAAGGCACCTTGTCTCTCCATGCTGGCATGGCACTTCCTGGCCAAAGCTGCCATTCAGGAGCCGTGACAAGGACAGAGCAGAGCTGTTCTGTACCAGCGCCTGGCTGCCTCAGCCTGATAAAATACACATAATTATACCCCGCCATTTATCTCCACCTGGCAACCAACCCAATCTCCACCTGATGACATTATCCACATTCCGTGAACGAACTCCACCCTTGAACCCAGACTTCCTAGTTCAATTTCAGATAACAATGTCTCCCACGTTCTATTTAGCAGTTTCCTTAAAATATGATTTATAATCTCTGACTGAACCTGAACAAATTCAGACTAATGATAATGACCTGGTATCATCGGTGGGATGGCAGATAGCTCAGGGGAACACAGCACACACCTCCTGAAATATTCAACACAGCGATCAAGAGGAGAACTAGGTTGTCTGCTGGGTGAGTGACATCATTTCCTCCCTGTGGCAGCCCCACCACCAGTACCACCACCACCTCTGGTGTCCTCTCACTCCTTCTGTGTCATCTTTCATTTATGAAACACTATGCCTGGCCCAGCGTGCTGCTGGTTTGGGAAAGACAGGTTATTAACACTGTGGTGTGTGAGAACGACAAATACAAAAGCCTGCTGCAATATATAGCATACAGTAGAATATAAAATGGATTTATGCAGTCTGTCAGTAAGGTAGTTTTAGGCATGATGTTGGACTCCACAGTGTGAATTACAGAACCTGTTTAGTGAAACGGGACCTTCCTGAGGCTCAAATGGCCTCCTGCTGTTAGTCAGCAGTGTAACACTAATGAGAGCCCATCATAAGTCAACACTGAATAATTGAGCGAGGCTAATTCAGTATTGATCCAGTCCTAGGGGTGGAGGAAGTAGCATGGGCTTGTCTTTACACACCACCAACAGATGAGGTAAGAATATCACAGCTTGCACTATTACCAATTACCCCCCTAGTTCTGCTATGGACCATGAACAATCAAAATCCCTTCAATTTCCCAAATGTCCAGTGGCATTTCACTCCACCTCCCTGGAGCAGGGACTTTATGGGGTTCTTCATGGGAGTCATTGAGGAGAGCCAGGATATATGCTTTGCCACACAGGATCTCTGTTGCTCTCTAAATGTCATGGAAGGAGATGGAAATACTGTAAACCTGCAGAGACATACAGCTAATTCTACCAGCTCTATAAATCAGCCTGAGAGGTTGTTATATTTCAGGGATGCTCAGCTGCTGCAGTCCTTGAGAGCAACAGTCTCTGCTACTGCTTTTCATTGTTACATTTCAATCAGCAGTGGATTTAAGCCTTGCCTCACGAGTGAGGTGTCTCTCTGGCCAATCACTTCACTTTCAGTAGTTACTGGAACACTGAAGAGTTCTAAAATCAACAGTAGTTGTACAAACCCTGCAATACAGAACCACCTAAAGATATACTGTATTTGCTGTATATAGTTTCAGTACGGAACTACATGACAATATGTCTTATTAAGCTCCCATTAGTATTCATAGGTCTTTAAAGAACCTATCATACCGTAGGAGCTAGGTATTTGAGGGATAGATTTTTCTCCTCCAAACATCTAGGTAAAGCTCATATCTAATCTTGCCATGCTCAAGATTCAAGATTTAAAAACAGATTAAGTTAGAAACTTAGTATGTTATAGAAAATGACAGGTACTCAGATCAAATTTAGCACCCGTTTCAAACCCATACAATTGTGTCAGACGGCCAGACTAATCTTACTGGTCTGGTACTGTACTGTGTATAGATCAATGGCAATCCTCACAGTTTCTCTAAATAGGAAAGCAACATGTTTTGAAACTACTACATGCACAGTTGGTTTATAAGATGTCAACCAAACAAGCATAAAGGGAGTAGCAGCGATGACAGTATACCAAGTGGATCTGGGAAACTCACAGCTTGGTTAGTGTTAGACTTTTTGAAGTTGAGCTCTCTTAATCAGATGAACCAGGGGGCACCACCAGTTGAGAGGAACAGGTTGTTAGTCTGATACCATGAATTATGCAACAAAGACAGCCTCATGCTTCCCACTTCAATCACTGGAATTTGCGCCAGGATCAGCACAGCCTGTGCGCCCACGAGACTGTGTGTGTTTGCGTGTTTCGCAAATCCGACATTCGGTGCCATCTCAATTGTGCATGGCTGTGGTTTAGCTATAATTTTTTGTATTTCTCTTCTTCATTAACCAACACACGCATACATGTCTCAATGGATATTAGCATTCTTTGTTAATTCTACAGAACTGCTAATCTTGCCACAACACTGAATGAATTTCAAACAAGCCACAAGTCATTTTTAAAGTATATTCATCTCCTGCTTCCTAAGGCCACTGGTAGAGTGCAGCAGAGGGGCTGGGTTGTTATACAGGTGTAGAGAGACACAGAGGAGTTGTTAGTGGTGACATTTCACCTGTGGTGTAGAAAGTTGTAAGATATAACAAGCACTGATGGGGAAACTGTGGGCTCCAAACTTATACTGCAGAAGCCCACACAGGCACACACTCACTCGCAGGCACACACTCACACACTCGCAGGCACACACACACACACACACATACTCGCAGGCACACACACACTCTCAGGCACACACACACACACACACACACACACACACATACACATACACACACACACACACACACACACACACACACACACACACACACACACACACACACACACACACACACACACACACACACACACACACACACACACACACACACTTTAGCTGCAGCTGACTAACAGGTACAGTACTATAGGATACAATAGTGGATGAATGAGAGTGGGAAAGCAGGATCTGATATTTAACTGTAGATGGAATAGAGCTGTATAGTAGTGCTGTATTTGGTACATTAACTGAAGGTAGAGGTGTATAGTAGTGCATGTTTGGTAGATTACAGTTTTTTCCAACTGCTTACACACGTTTTCAAAACTATGTCGCCTTTTTTCAAAACTCTACACACAATTCCCAAAACTGCACACACAAAATGCAAAATGCCTCACATCTCCTTCAAAATGTAACACTTCATTCAAAATGCCATAAACACATGTCAGAATGAAGCATTTGCATCAAATGGCAAACACTACTTTCATAATAGTAAATTTGTGGATATACCATGTAAACACTGTTGTTTTAAATCTAAAGCTCTTTGGTCTTTCATAGGCTTATATATACATTTCAATACAATGTTCTACAGTGAAAGTAATCTGCTGAGAGGGGTAACAAGTACACTGTAAACACCAATGCAATGTAGAAACAGAAAATATTTATTAGGCCAAACATTACTGTTGTATACAGTAGCATACAACAAAACCATAAACATATGTAAACCAAAAGTATATTCTTTAGAATACAGTAAAGAACACAATTGTGTGTGGGGGGTCCCGGGGGTGCAGTCCAGGAAATGGAGGGGGGGGCAGTCACCAGTGCTAAGCTACGCTTCATCTCTTCTCCGGGCTGGGTCTGGCCACAATACTTCGTCCACATCACAAGATACGTTTTCTCTTGCCAAACATCGAGGGAAGTATCTCCTAGCATGGCGTATCCAACCTTGGACAGAGGCAACCTCTATGTCCCCACATGCGTCCTCCATTGCCTGGAGAAGCGGCATGAGGGCATAGGGTTGGCAATCATACACTTTCCAGCGCCAGGCTGAGAAGAATTCCTCTATGGGATTTAGAAAAGGTGAATATGGGGGTAGGTACAAAACTACAAATTGTGGATGGGTGGCAAATCAGTTTTGGACCAGAACAGCCCGGTGAAAACTAACATTGTCCCATGTAACCACAAATCTAGCAGGCTCCTGATCTGGATCAGGGACAAGCATTGTGTAAATTGCATCCAGAAAAGTGAGGATATGCCGGTGTTGTACGGACCCAGTGTGGCATTGTGATGGAGGACCCCGTTTTGAGTGATGGCAGCACACATAGTTATATTACCCCCACGCTGTCCAGGGACATTGGTAATTGCCCTCTGTCCTATTACATTTATTCCGCGGCGCCTGGTTTTGGTGAGGTTGAAGCCAACCTCATCAACATAAATAAATGTACATGGGCATCCATCTCCAATACTCTCTGTAACAGACAAAAGGATATACAGATGAGTAAATATGGTATGTCTGAAGTACTGGAAGTAGTGTTGCATACATACCTCTACAAAGTCATGTCGCAGATTCTTGACTCTGTCAGAGTTTCTCTCAAATGGCACCTTGTAAAGTTGTTTCATCGTCACTTGGTGCCATTGGAGGATGCGTTGTATGGTCGACAGACTTACAGCATTGATGTTGTTAAATATGGTGTCATTATTCAAGATATGCTCTCTTATCTCTCAAATCCTAATTGCATTGTTGGCCAAAACCATATTTATAATTGCAGTCTCTTGTACATCTGTAAACAAGCGTCCTCGTCCTCCATGATGTCTTTGCCTTTCCACTCTGTACAGAATTCAAACACAGTATGTGTTCAGCATAGGAACTGTAAACAATGTACACAAAAATGTAGTACAGCATGATAACCAACCTCATTCATTCAATGCAGTGCAGTAAATGGATGGCTTAGAGTTACAAATGTTAATGCAATACTATGCAGTCATACATATTTTACAGTACATTACTGTAATGCTAAAATAGTAATTAGATAGTTGCATACCTGTTCTCATTTCTGAAGGTTCGAATTATGGACTCCACTGTAAATCGACTCAAGTTGGGCTGGACTCTCAGTCCAGCCTCTCTCATGGTCAAACCGTGGTTGATCACATGATCAACAAGTGTTGCCCTAATCTCATCAGAGATGGCTCTCCTTCCTTCTCTTCTTTGCCCTCGTCCTCTTCTTCCTCTTCCTCTTCCTCTTCCTCTTCCTCTTCCTCTTCCTCTTCCTCTTCCTCTACCTCCTACTCCTCCTCTTCCAACTATTCGTCTTTGAATTTGTCCTCGTTGTTGTCCCCTGCCTCTCCCTCCTACTCCTCTTACTCTCTGTCCATTGTTGGCATCCATTGTTCAAAACAGTCCTATACTACAGTAAAGCAGTGATTGGTTAGTGATCAGTTAAGCAATTAGTGTTTGAACATGTGAGGAGAGTGTGTTTGACCTGGTGAATAAGTGTAGCATTTTGATTGGTTGTGTTTGGAAAAGGAAAGCAAGTCACTTCCTGTTAGATTTTTGTGTTTTAGGTAGAGAATTGTGTGTAGTGTTTTGAAAAAAGTGTTTTATGCAATTGACAACTGAGTCAAAGGCTGAGAAATAGCTTATGGTTTTGGAGATTTGGTGTGTAGTTTTGCACTTTGAGTGAGAGGTTTCAAAAATCGTGTGACATGAAAAGATTTTGTGTGTAAGCAGTTGGAAAAAACTGTAACTGAAGGTAGAGGTGTATAGTAGTGCTGTATTTGGTAGATTAACTGAAGGTAGAGGTGTATAGTAGTGCTGTATTTGGTACATTAACTGAAGGTAGAGGTGTATAGTAGTGCTGTATTTGGTATATTAACTGAAGGTAGAGGTGTATAGTAGTGCTGTATTTGGTAGATTAACTGAAGGTAGAGGTGTATAGTAGTGCTGTATTTGGTACATTAACTGAAGGTAGAGGTGTATAGTAGTGCTGTATTTGGTACATTAACTGAAGGTAGAGGTGTATAGTAGTGCTGTATTTGGTATATTAACTGAAGGTAGAGGTGTATAGTAGTGCTGTATTTTGTATATTAACTGAAGGTAGAGGTGTATAGTAGTGCTGTATTTGGTATATTAACTGAAGGTAGAGGTGCACTGCCTCACTTTCCTCTAGGTCTGGAGTGGTCAGGTGAGAAATTAAGTAGGAGTCAGACACAGCGCTACATAGACTATGATACAAGACGTGGTATTTGTTTGGGCAAGGACCCACTGCATGTATAATTTATGACAACACTCTCACTGTACATCTGTGTAGGGCATAGCCCAGTGAAATGGTTAATGAGTACTCTGTGGGGTAAGAGAAGTGTGAACTATGATACACTGACGAAGGTTTATAGTACCAAAACCCCCCGAAATAACACCAACCTCATGTAAACATGGTCTAAATTATTCAATAGACAAAGATGTGCTATCCTTCCACTTCCTCCTGGTTCCTGCTTACATGCAAAACTCAAACAGGAAGTACCAGTGACGTGCTCAACACAGAAGTGGTCCGATGAAGCGGACACTAAGCTACAGGAATGTTTCTCTAGCACAGACTGGAATATGTTCTGGAATTCAACCGATAACATTGAGGAGTTTACCACATCAGTCACAGGCTTCATTAATAAGTGCATCGACAACGTTGTCCCCACAGTGACCGTATGTACATGTCAGTGGCGGTCGGTGCCATTTATGATGAAGGAGAACATTTTAATTTTTTATGAGCATGGCCTTATTTTTATTACAGCGTAATAAAACCTCTCTCTGACCCATTCTGTAATACCTACATGTTTCAAGCAAACCACCATAGTCCCTGTGCCTAAGAACGCCAAGGTAACCTGTCTAAATTACTACTGCCCCGTAGCACGCACATCTGTAGCCATGAAATGCTTTGAAAGGCTGGTCCTGGCTCACATCAACACCATCATCCCAGAAATCCACAGATGACGCAATCTCTATAGCACTCCACACTAGGGTTGTGCCAGTCATGAAATTTTGTCAGACGGTGATTGTCAAGTAAATAATTGCCGGTCTCACGGTTATTGACCGGTAATGAACATAAACACAGTTAGCATCTCCTGGCCACTGATGCAGACCTTTGGAACATCACAATAAATCCATGATTTATTTTAGACAGGTCTAAAAAAACATGATATGAAGAAAATGTAGTCTCTTTCAGAAGAACAGAATAGCATACTCTGAGTTGTCCTTATGCTGGACCCTGATCTGGCTATTCCATATGGCTGTGGGATACACTAGTTCATTTAGCAGACAAGATATGCTCAGAATTCTGTGGCATTATTTTACATTATTTTATAGTATGAAGAATACAATTGAACATAGCTAAGTAAAATAGAAAGGATATTTTCATCAAATGATTTGAGGGAGTGCGCACATGCGGCTATGCTGTGTTGAGCGTGTGATGTCACGAGAGGCTACACAGCTTTCAGCGGGATTGCTCAAGTAGTGCAAGGAGACCAGGTTCAACCAAAACAAGGATTTTATTAAAGGTCTTGGGAAACTAACGAAAGTATAACACAATTCTGTTCTCTGGTGGCTCTTTAAGGGTTAACAGTTCAGGGATGTCTCTTCCACATCCAAAATCATAACTCTCCCTCGCTCAAATAACTTTTCCCCAGTCTTACTGTATTCCACGTTGCAGCTAGTGGCCAACCCAGCAAAACGTCCTTCCAAATGTCCCACACGTATTTCCACAGGTGCATATATCCAAAGGTGAGTATTTCCCAAAGGTAAGTATCTCCAAATCCTTATATTCCTCATGGAAGTGGACGTGCAGCACTCTTGTCCTCCAGAGAGCCCAGCTTGAGACCGTGTCTCTTCCCTTCAACAAACCTTCAGCTCATCAGCTCCTGATTCGTTTCAGCTGCGTGGGAAGATTGGCCATAGAGGGTTGGAGTTCCCGACCATACCAGCAGATGGAGCCATAGCTGTCTGGGTTTGCAGCCACCTCAGGGGGATGTAACGTCCCTCCAGGACACAGCCTCTCGTGACATCACACATCCCCCTCCTCGGGACCGACGTCCTCGTCGGGGTAAAGGCAGCGAAGAAGGCATCACGCCGGGAGAGGGCGTCCGCATTGCCGTGGTGCTTGCCAGACTGCTCTCTCTTAAACTCCTCCAACTCTAGGACCAGGGACTCAGCCTCCTGTTGTCTCTCCTTGAGTTTCTTACTGAACGCATCAGCCTTGGTTTTAGCAGAGTTTAGCTTCTGTTGAGCAGCTTTCAGTTCCTTCTCTCTCTCTGCCTCCGCATTCTTCATCTTGTTCTCCAACACCTTGTACTTCTCCTCTGCCTTCTTCTGGACCTCCTTACTACTGCGCAGGGTCTCCTCACACTCCTCGATGGTCCTGCGCAGCCTCTCCAGCTCCTCCTGTTGCTTAGGGAAGGAGCTCTGTTGGAGTTTAGCCTGGAGGATATCTAACTCTTCTGTCTTCATGTCTAACTGTTGCTTTAACAAACGATACCTCTCAGCGGTCCCCTTCAGACCAGACAGTTCTTTGTCCAGATTCTGTAGCTCCGTCTCTGTGTCGGTCTGGGCACCTGCCATCCCTATCAGAGCCCGGGCGGGAGTGAGTAACTCGGAGGATTGCACCGGAGCCTTCCCAGGATGAGTCTTGCCTCTCCGTTTCCGAGGTACTCGGGGTTATCCTCTCCTGAGACTCTCTCCAGAGTGGGTAAAAGGCTGGGCAGTCTCGTCCAATTAGGACAGGGACGGGGAGGGGAATCAACCACCCCCGCCGTCGTGTGTATGGTTCCCCGTGTGCTGGTCATTGTAAGTTCAGTAATGGGGTATTCTCTGGTGTCCCCATGGACACAGGGAAACTGGGAGGACTTTCCCCGGGGTCAGACACGTTGGGCCCACCAAATCCTTACGCACCAGGGTGGCCCGGCTACCAGAATCCAGTAAGGCCTCCACATCATGGTGATTCACAGTTACCGGGCAGGTGGGGGTCGATCTGGGCCGCCATCTACGACTCCCAAGAGCGAGGCAAAACGGTGTGTGGGTGCTGAGCTGGAGGACTCCGCAGTGGGCATAGGTTCATCGGCTGGTTTCCCACACTGCCAGGAGATATGTCCCATCTCCCCACACCGGTAACACTGTCGAAGTTTCCCCTCCTGGTGTACTCTTCTTGGACCCGCCTGGTTTCTGGCTCCCCCTGGAGCCGGGATAAGTCCTGACGTGGCTGGGTTCGAGACCTTGGGGTCCTTTGGACGGGTTCTTCCCATTTGTGGTGGGGCCGCACTCCTGGGGTCTTTTCGGGAAGCATTCAGCATCTCCGCTGTGGCCTGGTACTTTTCCACAGCTTCCACGGTCAGATCAGCCGTGGTCAAGGCCTGTTGACTGATGAACCGTTTTGCCTCATAAGGCAGGGCGCGTAGGTAACGATCCACCACAACGGCCTCCACCACCGCCGCTGCTGTATTCCTCTGCGGATCCAGCCATTTCCTTGCGATTCGGACAAGTTCATGCATCTGTGCCCGAGGAGGTTGGTCTGGTTGGAAGGTCCAACTGTGAAAGCGCTGGGCCATACCAAACTTTGTGAGTCCATATCTGCTGAGGATCTCAGACTTCAGGGCATCATAGTCAGTAACCTGGTCAGGGCCCAGGTCCCGGACAGCATTCAGCGCTTCCCCGGTTAGAAAGGGGGCTAACAGACCAACCCACTGTTGCTTGGGCCAGGCTTCCCTAGTGGCCGTGGCCTCAAATGCATGCAGGTATGCCTCAATGTCATCGGTAGCTCCCATCTTAGATATAAAGTCACTTGCCTTTATTGGGCGGGTATTTTGGACCACCCTCTGTCTCTGCAACTGCAATTCCTCTGCCTTCAGAAGGTTGGCTTTCTTTGCTCCTCCAAGAGAGCCACGTTTGCTTGCATCTGGGCTTGCTGGCCAGCAACAAGGGCTTTCAATATGTCCTCCATTTCAGTCGGCGGGGAGCCTACGGCCAACTTGGAAAACTGGGTGATCAAACCTTCGGTATCCTCCTCTGACATGCACTATTAACGCTTGAGCGTGCCCGTATTCTCCACCATCTGTGATGTCACGAGAGGCTACACAGCTTTCAGCGGGGATTGCTCAAGTAGTGCAAGGAGACCAGGTTCAACCAAAACAAGGATTTTATTAAAGGTCTTGGGAAACTAACGAAAGTATAACACAATTCTGTTCTCTGGTGGCTCTTTAAGGGTTAACAGTTCAGGGATGTCTCTTCCACATCCAAAATCATAACTCTCCCTCGCTCAAATAACTTTTCCCCAGTCTTACTGTATTCCACGTTGCAGCTAGTGGCCAACCCAGCAAAACGTCCTTCCAAATGTCCCACACGTATTTCCACAGGTGCATATATCCAAAGGTGAGTATTTCCCAAAGGTAAGTATCTCCAAATCCTTATATTCCTCATGGAAGTGGACGTGCAGCACTCTTGTCCTCCAGAGAGCCCAGCTTGGAGACCGTGTCTCTTCCCTTCAACAAACCTTCAGCTCATCAGCTCCTGATTCGTTTCAGCTGCGTGGGAAGATTGGCCATAGAGGGTTGGAGTTCCCGACCATACCAGCAGATGGAGCCATAGCTGTCTGGGTTTGCAGCCACCTCAGGGGGATGTAACGTCCCTCCAGGACACAGCCTCTCGTGACATCACAAGCGGTTAACAAAAAAACAGGTATGAGCTCTGCTTTGTTTCTTGCGCAGGCTGTACACACTTCATCAGTCTCTCATTCACAATTTGACAGGCACTTGATAATGCCTCGAATTTCCTGGCTACATCCGCTTTGCATGGCCATAATGCCCCCTAAAATAATCCATGCCTTTTGCAGCCAGTGGCCGTTGTGCCCTTGGGCTGAATATAATAATTACAATTCCCTTCTCCTGGCTGTGTGCCGAATCACCTCACTCACATGGCTCTCAGTTACATGATTGGGTCTTTCTCACAGGCTACAAGTGAAGACCGACACATCAGGGACTGTCCACATTAACTTTCGTCAGCCAACAAGATGTGTAGGCCTAACGAACAGCAAAAGCACTAGCCTATGTCAACCTACTATCCCCCATAGTACAAAAGTTGACCTATTCTATTCTGAGAATAGAATGAGAAATAAATATTCCAAACAAAGTCCGTGACAGTTGTGGGATGTGATAGATCCCAAATTAATACAACCACTAGCATAAAAAAAAATGTTTTAAGCAATGAGCCTGACGCAACAGATGAGAATGTTTGGCTTAAAATGTTGATAAACTATTGGTCTATTTCTTCACATTATAAGCGCAGCAATGCGCACACGGAAGTAGGCTAGAAGCTTGAATGTTCCATTAGCAGGAAAACACCATTCTCAAAAGTGACCACAAATGCGATTATGCATGTAATGCTTTTATTGTAAAGGCGCATTTTTATGGTGAAAATGATCTTCCCCAAACTTGAAACTCACACGCTGTGTATGTATGCCAGTTTGGTTCTACACCTGTTTTAAAGCGGATTAACGTGCTTCATTTTAAGAAGTTATTTGGCCACTTTAGTTGTGATACCAACCTTATCAAAACATGTAGCCTAGCCTATGGGCTAGGCTACATGAGGTGTGCGACTATGATTTGAAAAAGTTGCAAAAAACTGGGCATCAAGTTGTCTTAAACTGGGCGTCATTCACAAGTGATAATATATCATTCACAAGTGATAGGCTAATATTGTCACCCATCACACTATTCTTGATTTAATCTTGTCTTTACATATACTAAATAATATATGTGTGAAATTTGTTTTGATTTAGAATGGACCATTATCATGCACCTGTCTCGAAACAGGGGCAGCGGAAAATAATGCGTCATCTATACACTTAAATAGCGAATGGAGGACGCTTTTCCCGTGGTTCATTTTCATGCCAGCCAGGTAGACTATACTCCTGTTTTAAAGAGAAGCAATGTGCTTAATATTAGGAAAGTTGAGAAATAAATATAGTAGGCCTAGCCTATAGAAAGCTGATAGGATCCTCCTCTTTTTAATAGAGGCCATCACTCAGTTTTCTCACGCAATTGCATAGCCTATAGAAATGTTGCCCAATATGAGCTCATGGGCTCTCATGAAGTGTTTGATTAGATTTTCGATTACATTTGCATTGATGTCAGAGTGATTAGAGGGACAATAGAGTGCTGAGTCCCAGGCAGTTAGCAAGTTTGGTAGGCTACTAATGACCAGCAGCAGCATCAGAGCTTGGAGAATCCTAATTACTGTGACTAAACGGTCACCTGGAATTTGACTGCCATCATGACTCGTGAACGCCGATGTGGCGGTAATATGGTCACCGTAACAGCCCTATTCCACACTGCCCTTTCCCAACTGGACAAAAGGAACAGCTACGTGAGAATGCTGTTAATTGACTACAGCTCAGCATTCAACACCATAGTTCCCTCGAAGCTCATCACTAAGCTAAGGACCCTGGGACTGAACACCTCCCTCTGCAAATGGATCATGGACTTCCTGAAGGGCCGCCCTCAGGTGATGAGGGTAGGCAACAACACATCTGCCACAGGGGTACTCAGTCCCCTCCTGTACTCCCTGTTCACCCACAACTGCATGGCCGCGCACAACTCCAACACCATCATTAAGTTTGCAGACGACACGACGGTGGTAGGCCTGATCCCCGACGATGATGACACAGCCTATAAGGACGAGGTCAGAGACCTGGCAGTGAGGTGCCAGGACAACAACCTCTCCCTCCGCTATGCAATCTGGTTTCCGAGCTGGTCATGGGTGCACCTCAGCCACGCTCAAGGTCCTAAACGATATTATAACAGCGATCGATAAAAGACAGTACTGTGCAGCCGTCTTCATCGACCTGGCCAAGGCTTTTGACTCTGTCAATCACCGCATTCTTATTGGCAGACTAAATAGCCTTGGTTTCTCAAATGACTGCCTCGCCTGGTTCACCAACTACTTCTCAGATAGAGTTCAATGTGTCAAATCGGAGGGCCTGTTGTCTGGACCTATGGCAGTCTCTATGGGGGTGCCACAGGGTTAAATTCTCGGGCCGACTCTATTCTCTGTGTATATTCTCTGCTGGTGACTCTCAGATCCACCTCTGCGCAGACGACACTATTTTGTATACATCTGGCCCTTCATTGGACACTGTGTTAACAAACCTCCAAACGAGATTCAATGCCATACAACACTCCTTCAACTGCTCTTAAACGCTAGTAAAACTAAATGCATGCTCTTCAATCGAACGCTGCTTGCACCCGCCCGCCCGACTAGAATCACTACTCTCGGCGGGTCTGACTTAGAATATGTGGACAATTTCAAATACCTAGGTGTCTGGTTAGACCGTAAACTCTCCTTCCAGACTCACATTAAGCATCTCCAATCCAAAGTTAAATCTAGAATTGGCTTCCTATTTCGCAACAAAGCCTCCTTCACTCATGCTGCTAAACATGCCCTCGTAAAACTGACTATCCTACCGATCCTTGACTTCGGTGTTGTCATTTACAAAATAGCTTCCAACACTCTACTCAGTAAATTGGATGTAGTCTATCACAGTGCCATCCGTTTTGTCACCAAAGCCCCATATACTACCCACCATTGTGACCTGTACGCTCTCGTTGGCTGGCCCTCACTACATATTCGTCGCCAAACCCACTGGCTCCAGGTCATCTATAAATCACTTCTAGGCAAATCCCCGCCTTATCTTAGCTCATTGGTCACCATAGCAACACCCAGCCGTAGTATGTGTTCCAGCAGGTATATCTCACTGGTCATCCCCAAAGCCAACACCTCTTTTGGCCGCCATTCCTTCCAGTTCTCTGCAGCAAATGACTGGAACGAACTGCAAAAATCTCTGAAGCTGGAGACACTTCTCTCTCTCACTAACTTTAAGCATCAGTTGTCAGAGCAGCTTACCGATCACTGCACCTGTACACAGCCCTTCTGTAATTAGCCCACCCAACTACCTCATCCACATATTGTTATTTACATTGTTTTTTATTTTGCTCATTTGCACTCAAGTATCTCTATTTGCACATCATCTTCTGCACATCTATAACTCCAATGTTAATACTAAATTGTAATTATTTTGCACTATGTCCTATTTATTGCCTTACCTCCATAACTTACTACATTTGCACACACTGTATATAGATTTTCTATTGTGTTATTGACTGTAGGTTTTGTTTATTCCATATGTAACTCTGTGTTGTTGTTTTTATCGCACTGCTTTGCTTTATCTTGGCCAGGTCGCAGTTGTAAATGAGAACTTGTTCTCAACTGGCTTACCTGGTTAAATAAAGGTGAAATAATAAAAAATAAAAAATCCTGGACTACAGGAAACGGAAGGCCGAACACCGACAGGGCTGTAGTGTTGCGGGTCGAAATCTTCAAGTTCCTCGGTGACCCATCATGGTCTAAACACACCAACACAGTCATGAAGAGGGCACGACAACGCCTCTTCCCCATCAGGAGGCTGAACAGATTTGGCATGGGCCCTCAGATCCTCAAAAAGTTATACAGCTGCACCATTGAGAGCATCTTGACTGGCAAGGCGCTATAGAGGGTAATGCGTACGGCCCAGTACATCACTGGGGCCGAACTCCCTGCCATCCAGGACCTCTACACCAGGCGGTGTCAGAGGAAGGCCCTAAAAATTGCCAAAGACTTCAGCCACCCGTCATAGACTGTTCTCTCTCCTACTGCACAGCAAGCGGTACCGAAGCGCCAAGTCTGGGACCAAAAGGCACCTGAACAGCTTCTACCCCCAAGCCATAAGACTGCTGAACAATTAATCAAATGGCCGCCCAGACCCTTTATTATTTATTTATCTTAATTGTTTTGAACTGACTCCCTTGCACTGGCTCTATGCACACTCACTAGACTCTAAACACACACTCACACATACTACACTGACACTCCAACACACACACACACACACACACACACACACATGCTCACACATATGCTCACACATACAAAACACACGCGCATATTGACGCCACATACACACACACTCACATAGACACACATTCACACTTCACATATGCTGCTGCTACTCTGTTTATTATATATCCTGATTGCCATGTCACTTTTACCCCTACCCACATTTACATACTGTATTACCCCAACTACCTCGCACCCCTGCACATTGACTCGGTACTGGTACTCCTTGTTTATAGCCTCATTATTGTTTTTATTGTGTTACTATTTCCTTTTTAATTTAGCAAATATTTGTCTTACTTTTTAACTCTGCACTGTTGGGAATGGGTTCATAAGTAAGCATTCCACTGTATTCGGCGCATGTGACCAATAAAATGTGATATGTTTCCATAACCACAACTACGTATTGAACCAAATAAATAATAGCATCTCTGGGATATTCAGGTCAGAGTTAACAGGAAAGCAGACAGCGGTACATCATTTTGTTCCAACCAGTGGTTCCATACTGGATATCTCACGTGTGGGAGATGGTGAGGAAGAAAATGATAGGGAGAAACATGTATGGATCCAATATAGAACTGGGGTAAAGAACCAAGTAAATCGTCAGCAGGCAACTCTCATCCCCCACAAACACTCCCCCATTTGCACTGTGATTGTGTGTGTGTGTGTGTGTGTGTGTGTGTGTGTGTGTGTGTGTGTGTGTGTGTGTGTGTGTGTGTGTGTGTGTGTGTGTGTGTGTGTGTGTGTGCGCGCGTGTGTGTGTGTGCGTGTGTGGTCCATAGGGGGGTAATGTGGAAAATAATGAATTATTGAGAGGAATTTTTATGGGCTGAAGGTCAGAATGGGAAGAAAAAACCCAACCATGATTAAAAATGTATGTTTTCTTATTGTCTCCCATGATCAGAGCTGAAATATTCAACATCAGCAGGAATGATTATTCTCAATGCCTACGCTATCAAAAGCAGAATCATAAAAAATATGTGTGCATAAATATGTGAAAACTGATGGCAGTGACCAGCTATAGCTAATTTCAGATGGCATGATACAGTACATGAATGATACAGAGCACTTGATATCGCAAAAAAAATAATCTATAGATATGAAGTGATTATTATAATGACCCCCATTAGAACATCATAATAGATATTTAAGGAGCTTTTCAGATTTATTTTCCCCCAGTGTGGTGAAACTTTAGTCTGATAACAAAGGTTTCCACACCGGGAATAGAAGTCTAACACAGACTAATTAGATTGTCTGTAGGAAAAGTGATCTGACGGCTTTAACAATAAAGCTGGCACTCTTAACGAGCTCCTTTAATCGTAAAGTAACACTGGCCTTCTCTTACAGCCTAATTTATATTTCATTTGAACATTTCTATTTATGATTTTAATGGCTGTTCATGCCACAGTGCTCGGTGGAGTCGTTAGGAGTCAGGACTAGCCTGAGGTTCTTATTGAATATATAGCTGGAGGTCAATATGCATCAGTTGTGTTCTAATAGTGTGTGGATTTATGCTTTTACCCTTCGGTTACAGGTTTACTGGAACACACTCATTAAAAGCAGAGATGTTCACCAAACAGTACACTGAGAGTACAAAACATTACGAACACCTTCCTAATATTGAGTTGCACCCCCATTTGCCCTCAGAACAGCCTCAATTCGTCGGAGCATGGACTCTAGAAAGTGTTGAAAGCATACCACAGGGATGCTGGCCCATGTTGACTCCAATGCCCCCCGCAGTTGTGTCAAGTTGGCTGGATGTCCTTTGGGTGGTGGACCATTGTAGATACACATGGGAAGCTGTTGAGTGTGACAAACCCATCAGAGTTGCAGTTCTTGATTCAATCAAACCGGTGTGCCTGTCACCTACTACCATACCCCGTTCAAAGGCACTTAAATATTTTGTCTTGCCCATTCAACCTCTGAATGGCCCACATACACAATCCATGTCTCAATTGTCTCAAGGCTTAAAAATCTGTCTTTAACCTGTCTCCTCCCCTTAATCTACAATGATTGAAGTGGATTTAACAAGTGACATCAATAAGGGATCATAGCTTTCACCTGGATTCCCCTGGTCAGTGGAAAATGTCATGGAAAATGTTCCTAATGTTTTGTAACTCAGTGTATATAGACACAGATACCCCAATGTCTCCTCTCATACACAGTACAAACTCACAAGGATGCACACAAAGACACTGTACTCATGTGATTCCTCCAATGGATTTATCTCTGTGAGGTCCCCATCTCCTCAGTCAGAATAAAACCCTGGTCAATTACACCCCAACCTGCCTCACTGGCTTTGTGGAACGCAGCAGAAGATGGTGATCCATAGCCAGCCTTGCCTAATCACTGTTCCATTAGCCGTGGTGGTGTATCCCGTCCCTCATTAGGAGGGAGACGGACGGGTTCCAAGGGTGCTGGATCCCCTTCATGAGTGATCGCTCAGCGGGCCAAACATGGCACAGGCCCCAGCTGCAAACAGACCATAATTTTCTCTTTACAGCCTGATGAATGCTAATGGTCGGACCAGAGCTTGTACACTGGCAGTGGTGGTGGTGCTGATGGTGGGGGTCTGTACGCAGCGAGGGAAATCTGTAAGACTGGTTAATAGATTTATCATGCCAACAAGCCTCCTCTTCCTCCTCCCCCTGCATCTGTCCCGAGACCCTGACCACATGACCATTGTCACACTCTAGTCTTTCTTCCTCTCCCTTTCTCTCTCATTCTTTCAACGGACATACAGGAGCTGCTTAATGACTCCGCAGCCGTTTGGAGAGAATGGGGGCGTCACAGGCTCTATCGGGATGGTTGAGCTCATCCACTGATGGCTATGGATGGCTAATGCCTGTACCTCTTTGTTGAGTCTCTGTGTACTGTAACGGAATCAAAACGGTTCTCGCTGAATCAACACACCGGAATGCCATTCTAAATACAGTACCTGAGAACCACAACTGTAGGAACTCATTGTCTTCATAATTATTTTCTATAATATCTGGAGGGTTATCGGTGGACAAATGACATTTTCTAGAGAAACTGAAGAGATAGCAAAAATATTTTCTCCGTCCATTCTTTTTTCTCACACAGTGCTATACATCCATCACACAATAAGAAGCTCAGCGTCGGAGAACATCGTGTCATCATGGCCGGATCACACAGCAGAGCAGGGGAAGGACAGCACTATAATAACATAGTACATAATAGGAGTGCCTTGACTTTGTGTTTTTACATGACGAGTTATGAGTGTATAGGGAATGGCAGCAGAACAACATTCTGGGGAGCACAGTACTAGGCATAGCAGCAGGGATTTGCTCTGATCAAAGGGATAGGACTTTGATGAATGCTGTTCATTAGGCACACTACAGTGGGTTTAGTAGAAATAACTTAGGGCTGGAGAGACTGCGAGGAAGAGAGAGTGAGAGCGATGGCAAGAAAGAGAGAAAGTGAGAGATGGAGAGAGAAAGGAGAGGGAGGGATAGAAGGAGGTGGGAAGAAAGGGGGAGGGGAAAGGAGAGAGAGGGCAATGGAAGGAGACAAAGAGAGAGGGAATAACACATTCTTCCAACCAGACACTAATAACAGCATATGAGGATGGAATGCTCAGATACAATACTGCACATTGCATCAGCTTTGACCATTTCACCATAACTGATGACATCAGCAGGAAATATGAGGTCATTAGGATCACCTTTCATTATCTCTGATAGTTGCAACAGAAGACCAGTATCTTTCACTTCCTACAGCCACCACTGAGGGGAGACAACTCTATGGTATCAAAACCCTCATGCCTCTATCTCAGACAGTGTGCTCCTCTTCTGTGGTTATATGGCCTGTAGCCGTTTTGAGCGTTAATCTTAAATAAACGGGTAGTTTGTCAATGCGAGAAAGTAGAGCGTCTTAATCTGGCGGCATGAATTATGTGTGGTCATTAAACACAATCACTCGGTGGGCATACACAGCAGTCCTGCCTGGCCTGGCAGCCTGATGGATAGCTGCCTCAATGAGGCTGACAGACACAGAGTGGGAAATGACAGATTACCCTCCCCTCATTAATATCACAGCCCGGATTAGAAGAGTCAGCTACCAATGCCGTTCCTATACGTGTGTAGACTCCCCTCAGGAGTCTACACACGTATACTATGTATACAACATATTGTACACATATGGCATGGGAAACTCTCTGTGCTTTATTGCTACGGCTTAACAGAGTCCAAAAGCAGATTTGCTGTGACTGTAAGGAATGCCAAATAACAATCTGTCTCCTGTGTCTGCGGCAGAAGTGTGTAAATTGATTTGGTATGCCGGCCGCCTACACCTTTGCTGAGGAATAAGGTGTGTGGAAGGAAAACCAGATGTCAGAGGCAGTTCTCTGAAATACCTATGATTCAATTCCAGAGATATGAAAACCATTTCAGGGAACCAGGTCTGGGTTATAAAGAGGAAAGATTAAAGTCCACACAAATGGAGAATTGAGAGTTAAGGGTGTTTTTCCTTCTTCATTCACACAGCAGGCCTCACACATACTGTCAATTAGTTTGAGGGCTTCAATGTGATAATGAAAAACTTTCTGTTACAGAGCATATCACCACTCTATTGACTGGCTACAAGGGAACTCTATGTTCAATAAGCAGACAGCATTCTGCATGCATATACTGCATATGATTCTGAGGGGAAATGGTTTGTTAGAGACATGATATGGGCATGTATAAGATGTGCACATAGAGATGTAGGATCTTAATTTGAACCAGTTTGCTACAGCAGGAAAATAATCTTGCAGCAACAGGATGTGAATTATGTGGATTCTAATTAATGGGACATTTTTGTAGGGGCTGATAAATTTGTTGTTAGGGCAAATCCAATCTGACATTTTAAAGTGGAAATTACAAACTGTGCAGGAAAATTCTCAGCAACTAAAGGGTGATGAAATTAAGATCCTACATCTGTAGTCGCTAAACTAAACCAAGGCTGGGGTTTACTTTTGAGTCATCAGAGATGCCGAGAAGACTGTCTTTTCAGTGAGGAATGTAGACTAGTTTGTATTTCCCTGGGGTTTGTTGATAAACATCAGAGGAACGCTATGAAAGCAGAGCGACAGGCAATTAGCGTTCCCAGGACTGCTCATAAATTATATATAAATTAGGTGATAATGAGTCATTAGCCAGTTTCAGATATGCTTGAAGCTCCAGATGCATTGACAAAGGTCACAGGGAAGGCTATGTGTAATGTTAGGAAGACTGGTTCTAAAGAGCATCTTAGCATCAAAGCAATGCAAAGTAAGGGGGACCGGGGTTGGTTGTCTCACGGGTTGGTTGTCACAATGCTTATTACTCCCAATCTAGAGAGTGCTGTGTAATAATTTTAAGATTAAAATGTGATTCTTTGAAAGAACTCATCCACCTGGTCAATTCATGTTGGCATGACAAAACATTGAGGTGAGGGGAATTTGTGTATCTTTCATTGGTGAAAAAGATGTGTCGGTATTTTCCTTATAAATGTTTGAATTATGGGAGTATACATAACAAAATATATTTGTTGAAAAGGGAAAAGGGAGAGCTACATTCCAAACCTATTTCTGAGTTGCTAGGTCAAGCCACTAGGTAATTAGCATCTTAATTAGCATTGGGGGGATGGTTGTCACATGGAATGTGGGGTTGGTTGTCACTATCAACTTCACTATTGTTCATTGCCACTGCCAGTATACTAAAAAATCTCCAGCTCTATTGGGCTGTTGCTGTTGCTCTCTTCCCAGTAAACACAGCCGAGATTTCAAAATGTGTTGGGAATATGTAGTGTGGAGAGCGTTTGCTCATTGGGAAGATGTCGCCGAGACATCAGAATACAATGTTGATGCCTGACCTATGTATAAACGATGTAGAACTGTAGAATTTAGAATGTAGGTATTCTAAATACATCTGTAAGACGTCTTGCCAATTAGTAAACGATGTATAAACTGCATATTTCCGATGCATCATCTATCCATCCGTTGGGCAGAAGTATCTGTGCTCTCTCTCACACACATATTTTTTCTGTCACATACCCACACATGAACACATGCATGTAGAAACACGTATATACACACAAATTTACTCAAAATGTCATATGTGTTTCTCGAGGCATAACATTTTGAATTTTATTAGGAATATCGTGCAATCAAAGAAAGGCTATTTCTAAGACTGATTGTTATACTGCTTCATTTCCTGTTGCAAAAGGAATAAGCTACTAGCAAACATTGTGACAACCAACCCTGTGATGGGGCTAGTTGTAACAAGTGGACAGAGTGTGTTTGATGGTTTATGACTCCATGTTGGAATAATATAACGTCTTGTAAGATATACTGGTGCAGAGAAATACACACACAAGTAAAAAGTGTGACAACCAAACCAAGTCCCTGGTAGTCCTACTGGGCATTCCATGGACTTACTCAAAACATTATGTGACATTGAAATATAAAGACCTTATTCCAGTTGGCTGTGTAGTTTGATAAACATGGCTTCCAAGGCTTCAACAACCCTAAATGTTAATATGCAAGTCTTTAAACCATGCTTTCTAAAGTATGCTGCTTTGTGTTGAGACAGACTACAGACATTCCCCCACATCAGCCCCTTTCAACACAGTCTCATCCCTACACACATGAAAGACACAACATGCCTGCCCTGCTCTAACTGGAGGTAGATGCCCTGAGAGAGAACTGAGACAGTACAGGGGGTAAAAAAAGAGCGACATAGAAAGCTGAAGTCAAAAGCCCCCTGTTTGGCTGCCTGGTAGGAGGCTAGTCTTAGAGGTGCTGTGATTTACACCATAAAGGCTTCCCTGTTCCTTTGACAGATTACTCCTTTTATGACAAAAGGGAGGGCCAATATGGAAGGATAACTCTGTGTACTTCTCCATTCTTCTTCATGCTCACAATTAAGGTACTCTTTCCTCCCTTTATTCTTAAAGGGCATCTCTCGAGTGATAAACTCCAAATGCAGAGTGGTTTTGAAATCTGCCCAAGTGGTTTGAAAGAGATGGAGAATAGAGGGGTGAATAATCAAATGGAGAGGAGGAAGACAGTTAGAGGAAAACAGTGTCTCTTTTGATACATCCTCACCCAGTTTAGATCCTCTCTAATAATCAGAATTCCACTTCTACTGGCAGATAGAAGGACAATCTGGATGGTGATAGAGACACATTATTATTTGACTGGTGCTTCTCAAAAAACAGACCATCACATACTCATACAAAAAAAGGTTCCAAAAGGGTTCTTCAGCTGTCCCCACAGACCCAGTCAGTATTAGATAGAATGTCTGCCTGTGGAGAAAACAACCTGTGGTTACCTAATTGGTTACCTAATTGTCTCCCAGCACAAACTTGACCTTTTTCAAACACAATTGTCTTGTAGTCTGCTTGTCTTAGTCAATTACAAAACTACATTTAAGAAAGGTTTGACATGTATAAAGATGACTTTTCAACATTGCCTTCTCCCTAGCGTTCTCACTACTTAGACACACGTAATATTGTAGGGCTTCCCTCATGCCCCTTTTCATGACGATGCTAGCAGCCACATGAGTGAGCGAGTGCTAGTTACAGAAGCTACTGATTGGAACATTAAGCTAGCCAAGACCAACAACACAAACAAACAGACTATACAGCTACAGGTACTGAGTGGAGTTACAAATTGACAGGTTAAATGTCTTCCCTGTGACTAAATGTTTTCCACACACATAGCTACGTGTAGCCTACTTGAACACCTCGTCCCCACATTTTCCACTCTCCCACACTGAATAGCCTGAAGCCACAGGGCTCTTCTCGCAGGCTCTACGTGGGAGCATTTGCGAACCGTAGGTCAGGATTTCTGACCTGGCTACATGTACATTGAACAACACAGCAGCATTTCAGCATGTTTTGTTATTTCTGTATAACAAAAAATCTACGACGAAGTTGCCTCTTTTATAATGGGGGTCAATAGGAAAGAATGTTGGTTTTCCCCAATTTGTGAGTGTGGTCGAGGGGAATTCCTTATTATTACGTGAATACCGACTGGGACTATAGGAGAACCCTTTTTGGGTCCAGGTAGAACTCTTTTGGGTTCCATGTAGAAAGGGCTGTTTGTGAAGACCCTGTTGGGCTGGAGGTGGCCCGCTGTGTTGGGTCTACACCTGGCCTGCTGCTCCTGGCTGATATCTACCAGACAGAACCCAGGGAAGTGGGTCTGCAGCACCAACATCACATGCACCTCAGACACACACTGAGACACACACTGAGACGCACACTGAGACGCACACTGAGACGCACACTGAGACGCACACTGAGACGCACACTGTGAGCCCTGTGTGAGGCTGAGGTCACCCCTGTCAGACCACAGAGCCCTGAGTGACAGTGCCAAACCCATTGAACTCATACTGTGTTGAATCGGAAACTGAATCTGAAACACACACTGATATTCACAGAGAACTAAATTGACAGATAAAACCTGTCATTCAGGCTTTCTTGTTCATCCTGTCTAGAACTATAGCTAGGACTTTCAGACATACCATCGCATTAAGATTATAGAGTGTCACATCTTGAGATAAGTATTGCAGTGTGACAAGGACACGAGACAATAGCAATCTACTATAACCGATACAGATCAGAAGACATTCCCTTTCAGTTCTCTCTCTTAATCTCTGGTGTATTAAAGCTCTGTGAGCTGAGCTGCACTATTGTGTCTCCTTTCATTCATTGGGCTGTAATCCCATATTGAGGAGTAATCCACGGGCTGAGCAGTCATATTGAGCGCTGCTCGATTACCCAGCCAAGCCTATCTGAGTAGGGTTGAGGGTTTTAGCTCCTCTCTCTCTATGGTCTGCCTACAGGGTCAGAAAGGGGTGAGGAGGAGACTCAGGCATTCCTGACGCCCAGTAGCAGACTGAATAATATCAATATCATAATAGGCACAATATCACAATCCACATGGTGAGGATGAAGCTGTGGGGAACTCTGATTAGCTGCGAGTTGTTGTTTACTCAGCACCAAAAAAGACAGCAGGGGCCACACACAGTACTGTATACGCAATACTGTATACTACACATACATGCATGGGTGCATGTACGCACACACAAACAGACAGACACACATGCACACATTTCGGTGTATATGGCAGACTGATTGGCTTGTTCTGCATGGATCATTCATCATTCTGGCTGTCGGAAAAAGAGATTCTACTGGGGAAATTCCCTACAGTAGGATGGCAGCAGGCTAAATTGTGGTGGGGAGCGTTACCTCAGAAAGGTGCCTGGCCGGCTCTCAGACAGGGGCTATTAGTGCTGGAGTGTGGTCAATGATACGGAGGCACCCAGGGAACCCAGGGAGAGAGGGGTTGGAATGATGACAGCCATCACTCTCCAGCTACGTGTGCTTCTGCTCAACTGAGCCGGGAAATGTAAGACACCGAATACACAGAGACATTTGCATGTCCATCCATATATTCCTAATTTGAACTTTAGGTTTCATGGGTAATATCTGAAGCCAATCTAGGATTTCTCTGTCATTCTGTTTAAGAACCGGAGTAGTTACATGAGCACACACAGGAGTAGTTACATGAGCACACACAGGAGTAGTCACATGAGCACACACAGGAGTAGTCACATGAGCACACACAGGAGTAGTTATATGAGCACACACAGGAGTAGTCACATGAGCACACACAGGAGTAGTCACATGAGCACACACAGGAGTAGTTACATGAGCACACACAGGAGTAGTTACATGAGCACACACAGGAGTAGTCACATGAGCACACACAGGAGTAGTTACATGAGCACACACAGGAGTAGTTACATTAGCAGACACAGGAGTAGTTACATGAGCACACACAGGAGTAGTTACATGAGCACACACAGGAGTAGTCACATGAGCACACACAGGAGTAGTTACATGAGCACACACAGGAGTAGTCACATGAGCACACACAGGAGTAGTTACATGAACACACACAGGAGTAGTTACATGAGCACACACAGGAGTAGTTACATGAGCACACACAGGAGTAGTTACATGAGCACACACAGGAGTAGTCACATGAGCACACACAGGAGTAGTCACATGAGCACACACAGGAGTAGTTACATGAGCACACACAGGAGTAGTTACATGAGCACACACAGGAGTAGTCACATGAGCACACACAGGAGTAGTTACATGAGCACACACATGAGTAGTTACATGAGCACACACATGAGTAGTTACATGAGCACACACATGAGTAGTCACATGAGCACAAGCAAAATCCAACTTGAACAGAATACAGATTAAGATACAATATTATTTTAACAATATCTATAATGTAAACAGGTGTGGTCATACCGACATATTTTGTATTACCATCAATATAAATAACGGTTGAATGCCCTGTAAATGTGGTTAATCAGCCAAAGCTGTTTTACAAATTCAAATTCATTGACAATGATTACCCTTAAAAAAGAGCAAGGACAGTCCCAAGAGATGAAAGAAATCCTCTACAAATGGTAAAACTAAAGAAACCTGTTGACGTTATATTGTACTCTGTTCGGAAAATGTGTGTACCACAACTTCAGGAACTTTGAGGTGAAAAACCTGTGGTGCAATGTGATTTTTGTGCTGGTCCCCAGCTGCAGTGCTACAGATGCCAGCTAACACGGTGCACCTTGCCAAGCTCTGAGTACAACACCTGCTTTATCTCCATCAGCCAGTCCTGCGCCGCAACAAACGACCTGTAACCCTCTTAACTTAATAAACAACACCACACAGACACAACAGAACACACATTAACACTAACCATAGTTAGTGAGTGAATACCCTCATACATTTTCATATAATAGGATTTATTTATTTATTGTGTAAACACTAGCATTGTCTTTCCCAAGATGGATGAAAGGGAAACAAAATCCTGGTCTTTAGGGATGCAGAGCTGTGACTTTAGAAGCATGTGTCACACACATGTTGGGTGTGGATTTGGGAACTCACTGTCATGGTGTGGGTCAGTGTTCCTCTCCATTTCTCACACACGCTCAGGAGA
Source organism: Coregonus clupeaformis (assembly GCF_020615455.1). Classification (NCBI taxonomy): domain Eukaryota; kingdom Metazoa; phylum Chordata; class Actinopteri; order Salmoniformes; family Salmonidae; genus Coregonus; species Coregonus clupeaformis. The sequence goes on from NC_059220.1 coordinate 23,017,430, forward strand.
CACAGGAGTGTGTGTGTGTGTCACTGATGACCTTGACTGTCTCGTGGCTGTCTGCTGCTGTCACCAGACTGACACTGGCTTTGATTAGGCATAATTAATGCTCTCACATCTGGTGTGGCTCCCCTCTCCCTCTATCACCCTTCTCCAATTCTACCTCTAATTGTCTTCTACCTCAAAGCTTCTTCTCTCTTTCTCCTTCTCACCCCTTTCACATCGCTGTTTTTCTGTCTCTCTTTTCCTAACCAAGCGTTGTATCATTGATTATCTGACATGTTTCCCACTTCAGTACGTTGAAGATACTCTCCATCCCTTCCCTAGTCTAACTTCCTCCAGCCGTTTGTCTGTCAGGGTTGATACGGGCGGGTCTCTCACTGTCACCTTCAGTTTTCCCTACTTTTGATCTGGTTTCCATGCTAACCTGTGCTGTTTTCTTGGAACCTGAGCAAAGGAAATCACCCAGCAGTGATCCCTAACCAGCCCTGTTTGTCCCAGGAATCACACGTCACATACTCTAGAAACAACACAGGAAAATACACAGTTGTCGAGAAAAGGGCTCTTTAATCACCAATGACAGATGTGAGCAGGGGAGACAGACAGAGACACACAGAGAGGGAGATGGAGGTGTAGGAGTTCTAGCATGATTATATTTCAAAGACATCTCAGAGTTGGGGACAAGAGACTAACAATTATGATCTACAGTAATGCTTAATAGCCTAATGTATCATAATTGATGTATACTTATTTTATTCATCAACTGCCTATGTATGTAAATAAAAAATTAGTTGGTTTAATGACTACTCATGCAGTGACTCACTCTCCCTCCCTCCCTCCCTCTCGCTCTCCCTCTACAAAGCCAGACTGTTTCTGAAATCCAGGGTACATCAACATGCCTGCCTGCCTGATACCACTGGCCCCAGAACCTGTGGCCTGGCTCTGGATCAGATTACCCAGACTGAGCCATGATGACTGGCCAGTACTCACCGTCCTGTTCCCAGCCAGGCCAGTCAGGGGCTCTGCTGTCAACACCAGCCCATTGACTGTGGTCCTGCCCTGGGTCCACCCAGCCACCTGCACCCCCCAACCCTCCTCTAGTCCCCCTGTCCAAGGACAGAGAGCAGCTGCCTGCTAGGGAGAAGGCCATGTCCAGCCATTATCACTCCCAGCATGGGGCAGTGCAGCAGGGCAGGGCAGGGCATGGGATCACTCATGCTACTCTCTGCACACCGCTTTTATTTCTGGACCCACATTACACCATTTCCTCCCCCCATCTCTGCCCAGCCTAAAGCACCCAGAGAACATCACACCAAGGGATGTCATCTCTGTCTGTTTCTGAAGTGATGTCATATTTATATTTATGAGCATCTTTTTATTCATCTGGAAATATATCCTCTATATATGCTGTCAAATATGTGTCTGTGAATGTGTGTGTTGGGCATGTGTGCATGTTGGTGCCTGTCCTTTTAAAATGCCTTTAATCAGCCTTTTTTCAGTAGTGACAATCTGTAATCCTACCAGCTGCCTTGAAAAATATACATATTTTCTACAGTTGAAGTTTACATACACCTTAGCCAAATACATTTAAACTCAGTTTTTCACAATTCCTGACATTTAATCCTAGTAAAGATTCCCTGTCTTAGGTCAGTTAGGATCACCACTTTATTTTAAGAATGTGAAATGTCAGAATAATAGTAGAGAGAATGATTTATTTCAGCTTTTATTTTCTTCATCACATTCCCAGCGGGTCAAAAGTTAACATACACTCATTTTGTCACGAGTTGCTAAGCCAGAACCCAGAAGCAGACCAGGACAAGGTAAGTTGAAACGAAGGTGAGTGTTTATTACAAATTCAAGAGTGATGCTGAATACTCCAGGGAACAGAGCGGGCGGCGTTGATTAGTTGTTGGGGGTGCAGTGGTTGATCCCATCCTGGGTCGGCAGCCGCCGACCACCAGGCAGAGGTTGGATGAAGGTTCCGGACGGGTGACTGCAGATGGAACAAAACGGGGGTAAGTAAGCAACAACCCAACAAGGTGCAAAAACAACAAAACTAACGCTAGGCTCTAAGACTGATACTCTGGTAAACCTACTGTTCATGGCTAACGATCCGGCAGGGAATGGATGTTAGGCCAGAGCCTAAGAAGGGTGATGATCAGGACCAGGTGTGCAGATTGCTGATGGGATGCAGGTGCGGAAATCAAGAGAGCTCCCCGGAGCGTTCCCGAACCCTCGGGAAACTGGAGATCACGAACAGAAAAACTAGTCACCAGACAGGACCCGACTCAGACTGCCGGGATCGTTACACATTTAGTATTTGGTAGCTGTTACGCACTCCTCTCGGAAGAGGGAACGCAACACCCTGCTACAACTCAGCCCCACACAGAAGCAGTGAACTCTGCCACAGTGCGCCATCCGCCAGGCAGCCAGCAGGACAGTTGGTCCTGCTCTGGGTCTTTGTACTATAGCCCAGGCCCTGGATGTGTGGCTCTCTGGCCTGTGAAGAGGGCTGCTGGGGCTGATATGCCCACATCTGTCAGGCCCCTGAGGGACCAGAGAGCCCAGTGGAGGGGCCAGAGCAGCCCCTTCATCCCCCCACCTGCACACACAGCACACAAGGGCCCAGTGTGCAGCATGGAGGGGAGGACTACTGGTCATTCCCTTCAGCAGTATACAGGATAACTCCTCTATCAAGTCTCCTAACACTCTCTTAACACTACCTCTGGCCAACAACCATGTGCTCTTCCACCCCAAAACAGCTTCAATTCTGAGTGCATTTAATGATGCAAATTCCGAAATAATTCTAAAACCGCAAAGAAACTTGACTAAAATAAGATGTGTCTAAAGTTCAATGCAAAACAGTCCAGACAATTTTTTCGTTCTTAGATATAAACACAATTTAAGTGAATAATCTGTTGTTCTAACCCCAATTAAAAAATAATCAAGACATTAGCTTACGCAAGCAAAACAATTAGACAGAATTCAAATAGCATAATTCAAATCATAAGACAAATGAGAGCTGAAAGGAGTCCTCTTGAGACGGTTCCAACAAACAGCTCTGTATTGTTCAGCACTCTCACACTCAAATGAGCAAAGGAAAGAGCTTCAATTTACTTACCCATGTTGCCACTGATTTCACACCCCACTTAAATGGAATAAATACATCTGGAAAATGTTAAACTAATCAAGGCTGTTAAATTATGCAGGAAGGTGTGCAGTGTGGCTGACAGGCCCATCCCCTGGAAGAAAGCAGGGGGAGGATGCAGAAGATTTTAATCCCCAATCTGTGATTTATATGATGATATAAAATGGAGGACAAAAGACCAAGCATGGTCGACATGCTGCTCCATGTTAGCCCCACATCTAAAGCACTGATGGTCCCCTATGGAAAGACCGATAAAAACACAGCTTAGATCAGAATACAACAGTCATGTGACTTTCAGCATGAGGGGGGACATTAAAGATGCATTATAAAGGTTTTGAAAAATTTCAGCCAGTAACGTGCCCCCCAAAATTGTGCACAATTGTGTACGACGTCATCCATTTCGAATGATATGTTAGGTGCTGTAAAAAATTTAAATACAAATTCTGCAATTCGTATGATACAGTTGAAGTCTGAAGTTTACATACACTTAGGTTGGAGTCATTAAAACTCATTTTTCAACCACTCCAAAAATGTATTGTTAACAAACTATAGTTTTGGCAAGTCGGTTAGGACATCTACTTTGTGCATAACACTAGTAATTTCTTCCAACAATTGTTTACAGACAGATTATTTCACTTATAATTCACTGTATCACAATTCCAGTGGGTCAGAAGTTTACACACACTAAGTTGACTGTGCCTTTAAACAGCTTGGAAAATACCAGAAAATGATGTCATGGCTTTAGAAGATTCTGATAGGCTAATTGACATCATTTGAGTCAATTGGAGGTGTACCTGTGGATGTATTTCAAGGCCTACCTTCAAACTCAGTGCCTCTTTGCTTGACATCATGGGAAAATCAAAAGAAATCAGCCAAGACCTCAGAAGAAAAATTGTAGACCTCCACAAGTCTGGTTCATCCTTGGGAGCAATTTCCAAACGCATTAAGGTACCACGTTCATCTGTACAAACAATAGTACACAAGTATAAACACCATGGGACCACGCAGCCGTCATACCGCTCAGGAAGGAGATGCGTTCTGTCTCCTTGAGATGAACATACTTTGGTGCAAAAAGTGCAAATCAATCCCAGAACAACAGCAAAGGACCTTGTGAAGATGCTGGAGGAAACAGGTACAAAAGTATCTACAGTAAAACGAGTCCTATATCGACATAACCTGAAAGGCCGCTCAGCAAGGAAGAAGCCACTGCTCCAAAACCGCCATAAAAAAGCCAGACTACGGTTTGCAACTGCACATGGGGACAAGGATCATACTTTTTGGAGAAATGTCCTCTGGTCTGATGAAACAAAAATAGAACTGTTTGGCCATAATGACCATCGTTATGTTTGGAGGAAAAAGGGGGTTGCTTGCAAGCTGAAGAACACCATCCCAACCGTGAAGCACGGGGGTGGTAGCATCATGCTGTGCGGGTGCTTTGCTGCAGGAGGGACTGGTGCACTTCACAAAATAGATGGCATCATGAGGAAGGAAAATTATGTGGATATATTGAAGCAACATCTCAAGACATCAGTCAGGAAGTTAAAGCTTGGTCGCAAATGGGTTTCCAAATGGACAATGACCCTAAGCATACTTCCAAAGTTTTGGCAAAATGGCTTAAGGACAACAAAGGCAAGGTATTGGAGTGGCCATCACAAAGCCCTGACCTCAACCCTATAGAAAATGTGTGGGCAGAACTGAAAAAGCGTGTGCGAGCAAGGAGGCCTACAAACCTGACTCAGTTACACCAGCTCTGTCAGGAGGAATGGGCCAAAATTCACCCAACTTATTGTGGGAAGCTTGTGGAAGGCTAACTGAAACGTTTGACCCAAGTTAAACAATTTAAAGGTAATGCTACCAAATACTAATTGAGTGTATGTAAACTTCTGACCCACTGGGAATGTGATGAAAGAAATAAAAACTGAAAGAAATAATTCTCTCTACTATTATTCTGACATTTCACATTCTTAAAATAAAGTGGTGATCCTAACTGACCTAAGACTGGGAATTTTTACTAGGATTAAATGTCAGGAATTATGAAAAACTGAGTTTAAATGTATTTGGCTAAGGTGTATGTAAACTTCCGACTTCAACTGTATGTGAAGAATTTATAAGTGCTTGACCCTTCGCTTATGTTCGAAAAGGCTATACACAAGGTATGTTCCGGGTCAATTAGACCCATACAGTAAGTACAGGAAGTATGTCAAGATCAGAAATAGATGATTTTAACCACCCAAAATATATTTTTCAGTCACTGAGAATGTCCTCTTTCATATGCTTTTCTTCCTGATCTAGGATGAATACACACACACACACACACACACACACACACACACACACACACACGATCGCAGCATGTCAGCATGGGACTCATCTAACAAAAGAACAGACCCTGGCAAAACATCAACAGAAGATGATTTAATCATCTGCAAGAGGATGTCTATGCATATCATCAACCCAACAAAGGTTGAAATAAGATTCTGCTCATGGAGTCTAATTATGGAAATCCTAACTAGAGATGTCTACTACATTTTTCATTTATCCTGTTCACAGAACAGAATGTCTCAAAGCCTAGCTCAAGGTATTCCAAGGTGCTGATGAGTGCTTGATATTGTACTAAATATCAACAATAAAATATATGATCATTAACATAATGACGTAAATGAGTTGCCAGTAGTGCCATCCCCCTAGCTTAGCCTATATCCCACAGTGTTGTCCTGGCCTGTCTTCCTCTTTGCTCAGTAACTGTCCATTGGCTGTCTGATGAGCACCAAGTTGGCTGATCACTCCATGAGCAGGTGCTGGGTGTTGGTCTGAGCTAATGCAAACCTGCTCTGAACAAATGGTGTAAACTACTGTACTGACGCAACATTACTATGATCACCATGTAGACTGATGCCGCTCACTCCTGGAGCCCAGGACACACTGGTTACTGGTGCTTCCACACAAGCCAAAGATCACTGTGACCAAATACAGACAAACAGAGCAAAGGAGTAGAGCGGCAGACAGAACAAAGCTAAGAGAGAGAGAGAGCGAGAAAGGTACTGCTTACATTGCTGTGATGGACTGTATGGATTTTTCTAACGCCATATATCCAGACAAGCTCGATAAAACTCAAACTACTGCGGTTTGAGGGCAATGGGATTTTCCCTGATGTCTGGATTTATGAGTGTTTCTCTGACCATGGAGAAGAAGCACAGCGTGATGGACATCGTGACGTTTTTAGTTTAGTTTCTTTTCATATTCAGTTCATATTCCATTTACCTGTGGGCTGCCACTCAAAAGGTACATAAATACAAAGTATTGATCATTGTGATCATATTACAGAGTTAATAAAGTAATAATACATTTAGTATGTAAAGGAAAATGAACAAAAATAAGTGATCCGACCTCCCATCCCATCCCATTCCCTCAACCCCATCCAACATGTCTCCATCCAACCACCCCTTCCCACCCCCCTAGCAACTAGGGTTGCTTGTCAGTCCCCCCCCCCCCACCCCCCACATCTCTATCTGCCACACCACATCCACCCCCCCAGAAAACCCTCCCCATACCACCCCTTCACGTGTGCCTGAAAGCAAAGAAAGGAAAAAATATAAATCTAAAGTGTTGGTCCCATGTTTCATGAGCTGAAATAAAAGACCCCAGAAATAGTCTATACACACAAAAAGCTAATTTCTCTAAAATGTTGTGCACATATTTGCTTACATCCCTGTTGGTGAGCATTTCTCCATTGCCAAGATAATCCATCCACCTGACAGGTGTGGCATATCAAGAAGCTGATTAAACAGCATGATCATTACTTTGCTGGGGACACCAAAAGGCCACTCTAAAATGTGCAGTTTTGTCACAACACAATGCCTCAGATGCCTCTAGTTGAGGGAGCATGCAATTGTCATGCTGACTGCAGGAATGTCCACCAGAGATGTTGCCAGATAATTTAATGTTCATTTCTCTACCATAAGCCGCCTCCAACGTTGTTTTAGAGTATTTGGCAGTACGTCCAAAACAGCAGGCCAAGTGTAACCAGCCCAGGACCTACACATCTGGCTTCTTCACCTGCAGGATCATCTGAGGCCAGCCAACCAGACAGCTGATGAAACTGTGGGTTTGCACATACGAAGAGTTTCAGCACAAACTGTCAGAAACAGTCTCAGGGAAGCTCATCTACGTGCTCGTTGTCCTTACCAGGGTCTTGACCCGACTGCAGTTCGGCGTCGAAAATGCTCACCTTCGACAGCCACTGGCATGCTGGAGAAGTGTGCTCTTCATGGATGAATCCTGGTTTCAACTCTATGCAAAGGAGATGTGTCGCACTGCATGATGCAAATGGTGGTCACACCAGATACTGACTGGTTTTCTGATCCACGCCCCTACCTTTTTTAAAAAGGTATCTGTGACCAACAGATGCATATCTGTATTCCCAGTCATGTGAAATCCATAGATTAGGGTCTAATTAAATTATTTCGATTGACTGATTTCCTTATATGAACTGTAACTCAGTAAAATCTTTTAAATTGTTGCGTGTTGCATTTACATTTTTGTTCACTCGGCCAGCTTATTAGGTACATCACCCCGTTCACAAAAATGGATAGCTCCTACAGACAGTGAGTCACGTGGCCGTATTTAAAGCAGGTAGACAGGCATCGAGGCATTCAGTTACTGTTCTATTGAATGTTAGAATGGGCAAAACTAAGGGACTTTGAGCATGGTATGATCCCCGGTGCCAGCCGGGGAGTCTAGTGTTTACCGAGAATGGTGCAACAAACAAAAAACATCAGCAGCAGTTCTGTGTGTGAAAACAGCTCATTGATGAGAGAGGTCAAAGGAGAATGGCAAGAATCATGCAAGCTAACAGGTGGGTCACAAACAGACATATAATGGCGCAATACAACAGTGGTGTGCAGAACGGCAACTTGGAACGATCCTTGTCACGGATGGGCTATTGCAGCAGACGACCACTCCGTGTTCCACCCCTATCAGCTAAAAACAAGAAGAAGCGGCTCCAGTGGGTAGGCGATCACCAACACTGGACATCTGAGGAGTGGAAAAACATCGCCTGGAACATGACAGTGAGTTCAGTTTACTTGAGCGGCCTGCGCAGTCCCCAGACCTCAACCCAATATAGCATCTTTGGGATGACATGGAATGGGCTGTTCGCAGCATGAATGTACCACCGTCCAATTTGCAACTGCGTGATGCCATCGCATCAGCATGGACCAGCATCCCTGTGGAACATTTCCGACACCTCGTAGAATGCCCCGAAGAATTCAGACTGTTCTGGAGGCAAAAGGGGGTCTGACCAGGTACTAGAGGGGTGTACCTAATAAACTGGTCACTGAGTGTATATATTTTGTTTGTATGTGTTGGGCTTTATAGTTTGTTTATTTGTATGTGTTGGGATTTAGCCAATATTATTATTTACAGAGTCAAGTGTATTTGACCAGGCCTCAATTGTTCCTTGACTAGCACTATTCATTCTCACTGTTGATCATTTTAATGTTATAACTTCTAATAGTAACTGTATCCACTGGCAAATTGGGAGAGAGTGAGGTGATTGCCATCTAAGAGCCAACATACTTTTTGCGGCAGTGTTGCCTGCCAGCAGTAATCGTCTCTGATTGATTGAGAGATTCAAGGAGCTATCAGAATTAAGTAACATAGTAGATGCAAAACACTGAGTATTTACATTCATGCACTTCAAAAATATTTTTTTACACTTTGTCCGAGAAGCATTTCAACTGCAGGGCACTCCCACATCATATGAAGGAATGTGCCTACCTGATTTAGGGGACACAGTGAACAGTTGGGAGTTGGGGCCAATTTAATCGTAAAACGTTTCCTTGGTGTTAAATACAGTCTGTGAACAAACTTAAAATGTATAAATTGATGATTCGGCTTACGGGATCCAAAGGCCATATTTTTAATATTCTGTTCCAGTTAAAGGGTTGTTCAGATTCACTTAGATCTGTGGACCATACTTTTTTAATGCCTACCTCAGAATATGAGCTTTTCAAAAGTTGTTCATATATTATAGAGATCAGTCCTATCAGGAGCTCAGATAATTTATTTATAAATCCCCTTATTGAATGGTTCAGTAGTTGGGTTTCCCAAGGGACTCCATTGGCCAGCGTAGCTGACCTGTTGTAAATATCGAAAAAAGGAGTTGCCTGGTAATGTGTACGTGTCTTTAAAATCTTGGAATTTTGACATTGTTTGTTTGTGTGATATTTGTGTAGAAGTAGGCAGACAAGAGCAATGATTTACTTGATATTCTTAAGTTTCTCCGCATTTCAGTGGCCTGGTAGGAAAACAGCACCTTGAATTAGATAAGATAAGATGCTTTCATATTCTTTACCAAAAAGAGCAGAATACAAGACAGAATAATATACTAACTGGCTGAAAAGCTTTATGTCCAATAGTTATTTCATTGGACAGAAATATTGAATTAGCCCTGGGTTTTCCCGGTGAGCCAGATAAAGGTTTATAAGGTTGATACTGTAGTGGTAAATATGTCTCAGAGGCCAATGGAAGCTTAAACAAGACAGAGAGATGGTTCAGGAGAGGCAACCACAGAGGAGGCATTAGAGTTTCCACCCACACAAACATACACACAAAGTCAATGTATCACACTGTTACACAGGCACACACACACCCACAGCCAGGGGCGGACTGGCCATACGGCATTTCGGGCAAATGCCAGAAGGGCCGGTCCAGTTTTAGCCTAGTCGGTATGTCTAAATTGGGTTTTTAGCTTGTTTTTAAATCATTATCTGACTAATAATGGGGGCCTCAAGGAATTAAATGGGCGGTTGTAAGGTCCTCCCGGAAAAACATTTGGCCGGTGTGTTAGAAATGCCAGAGCTGATTTCTGTTCTCATTCCCCCCCTGTCCACAGCCACCTCTCTCTCCCTTGTGCACACATGCACGCACACACACGCGCACACACGAACACACGCACACACACACACACAAAGCCTCGGCCTAGTGGGAGAGAAAAGTAATAGGATTGCTCAATTAGGTGCCAAATGGCTTTCTGGAGGCCAGTATTTCATCTCCAATGCAGCAGAAAGCAAAGTAGATAGAAGCAATGCATTCTAAAAGGTAAGGAGAGACATTGGCTTTATTACAGTGATTTTATAAAACACAGGCTTGATAAAGTCTGGCGATATGGGCTTAAACTACAGTACCTTGATAATATGCATTCTGCAAGTAGTTCATATCCTCTGCCAAGGCAATCAGTATTGGTATGCGAGCAAAATTGCACCTTCATCGAGATGCAAGGCTATTCAACATCAGTTGGTCTGAAAACGGATTAGGAATGTAACAACCTACTAAGGACTAAATCAGTGTTCAAGGAAAATCACAACATCCTCTCTTGATCACTGAAGAAGCACTGGTTTTATTTTATTCCTGTATGAGGAAGCAGTCACGTTCTTAAAATACTGCTGAAGAGTCTGCAGTTGCAGCACTACAACCAGAAAACTGTAGACAAAGATTAGTTTCAAGTTTTAATGTCACATGCACAAGTACAGTGAAATACCTTTCTTGGAAACTCAAGCCCAAAATTGCAATGTGAGACGTAATCAGAGCCATTATTTTACCGCCTTCTCCTGTATGCATGCATCCAAGTCCATTGGCATGTTATGAGGATCCCAAAAGGAGAAACGGTTCCATCTGATTATTGAGTGTGTAGCACTGTGTCAATGGCCTCTTTTAGCAGGGAGGAATATTTAACATTCAAATGTGTAGAGCATAATCAAACAAATCACTGTAAGCAAAATGAGGACCACTGGACCAAGCTCCGGTCACAGTGGTCAAAATATTTTAGATTGCTGTCAAGTAGTAATTGACCCAGACCAAACCTCGGCTTTGACCTCTTTAATTCAGTGCAGTCAGTTTGGCTTCATACCATGCAGCATGACTGGTCAGATTAAGTTATGGACATTATGACTGATGCAGCAGATACAGGTTAATCGGTCACAATGAGCAACATTTATGACCTCGAAGCTAACCGTGTTCAGAGCAAACAGAGCATTACAAGGGAATCCTAAGTGCTGGCTGTCTAGCTACATCCACTGTTGTTTTTTATCTTACCACACTACAACACACCCACAATCTGACACACATTCCAGTCCCTTCCTCTGACAGTAGGACTGTTTGATCATAACATCTTCACTTCGACTTGTTTATACAGATCACTGTGTTTTCATGCTATCAAACGATTGAGGCTAGTTGCTTTGCGTCTGTCAGGTAAGTATTTTCTCTTCACAATTCAGGATGGATATTTCTCCTTGCATTACACATCAAACAAACAGCTTTTCTGTAACCCCCTAAGATCTGTCTACTGCAAATCAAATGTTCACGTTTGCCAACCTTATAAAGAAACCTAGAGGAGCAAACAGAAACAGCTAAACATGAGCTATTCTTGGGCTGCTTCAGCAGCAGCACATTAGATACAATAACACCGAGACTCCACAGACCCTCCAAACCTGTATTTCTTTAACTCCAGGCTACACTAGGGGATTTCTCCCAACGCATGTTTTATTTACTGTATAACTAATTCAGTATGGTCTTGTAATCCAGGCCCTCCAGAAATTGTTGCCTAATTGTGTTCACCAGACCTAGGGTCTGGAGCAATGAAATCCCTGACCAGAGCAGAAATGAGAATATCAATAAAAGGTGCCCTGGATGATCTTTGCTTATGGCAAAACTACATCCTGCTATATGACTGGATGCTGGGCTTTGTAATTACAGTACATCCCTCTGATAACACTTCAGACCAATGTGCTGTTGGTATAAGGACTCATCCATTTTCAATATACAGTACATTTCACACAATATGCTTCGACCATGTCTTAATATCTTTACATAATTCGACACCTTGGACTTACTGTCAGCTCAAAACAGTCTTTAATGCAGTGACTGGAACAGTAGGCTGTACTGTATCTGAATGCACAGTGCAGATGTAGAGGGACTGTCTCTTGGTTACTCTGGGTCATGGCTAGAAGGAATCCAGCTTTTGTCAGAATGGACTTTTCATAGCAGGTTTAGGAGAACTTACGCAGCAGGTTAATAAATGTAATTTAATGTCACTAAATGTCACATAGGTTGGGTGAATTAACATGGCAGGTTAGGAGAATTAGGTTAAGGTTAGGAAAAGGGTTAGCTAAAAAAATATATATACAGTGAGGGAAAAAAGTATTTGATCCCCTGCTGATTTAGTACGTTTGCCCGCTGACAAAGACATGATCAGTCTATAATTTTAATTGTAGGTTTATTTGAACAGTGAGAGACAGAATAACAACAAAAAAATCCAGAAAAACGCATGTCGAAAATGTTATAAATTGATTTGCATTTTAATGAGGGAAATAAGTATTTGACCCCTCTGCAAAACATGACTTAGTACTTGGTGGCAAAACCCTTGTTGGCAATCACAGAGGTCAAACGTTTCTTGTAGTTGGCCACCAGGTTTGCACACATCTCAGGAGGGATTTTGTTCCACTCCTCTTTGTAGATCTTCTCCAAGTCATTAAGGTTTTGAGACTGACGTTTGGCAACTCGAACCTTCAGCTCCGTCCACAGATTTTCTATGGGATTAAGGTCTGGAGACTGGCTAGGCCACTCCAGGACCTTAATGTGCTTCTTCTTGAGCCACTCCGTTGTTGCCTTGGCCGTGTGTTTTGGTTCATTGTCATGCTGGAATACCCATCCACGACCCATTTTCAATGCCCTGGCTGAGGGAAAGAGGTTCTCACCCAAGATTTGACGGTACATGGCCCCGTCCATCGTCCATTTGATGCTGTGAAGTTGTCCTGTCCCCTTAGCAGAAAAACACCCCCAAAGCATAATGTTTCCACCTCCATGTTTGACGGTGGGGATGGTGTTCTTGGGGTCATAGGCAGCATTCCTCCTCCTCCAAACACGGCGAGTTGAGTTGATGCCAAAGAGCTCGATTTTGGTCTCATCTGACCACAACACTTTCACCCAGTTCTCCTCTGAATCATTCAGGTGTTAATTGGCAAACTTCAGACGGGCCTGTATATGTGCTTTCTTGAGCAGGGGGACCTTGCGGGCGCTGCAGGATTTCAGTCCTTCACGGCGTAGTGTGTTACCAATTGTTTTCTTGGTGACTATGGTCCCAGCTGCCTTGAGATCATTGACAAGATCCTCCCGTGTAGTTCTGGGCTGATTCCTCACTGTTCTCATGATCATTGCAACTCCACGAGGTGAGATCTTGCATGGAGCCCCAGGCCGAGGGAGATTGACAGTTCTTTTGTGTTTCTTCCATTTGCAAATAATCACACCAACTGTTGTCACCTTCTCACCAAGCTGCTTGGCAATGGTCTTGTAGCCCATTCCAGCCTTGTGTAGGTCTACAATCTTGCCCCTGACATCCTTGGAGAACTCTTTGGTCTTGGCCATGGTGGAGAGTTTGGAATCTGATTGATTGATTGCTTCTGTGGACAGGTGTCTTTTATACAGGTAACAAACTGAGATTAGGAGCACTCCCTTTAAGAGTGTGCTCCTAATCTCAGCTCGTTACCTGTATAAAAGACACCTGGGAGCCAGAAACCTTTCTGATTGAGAGGGGGTCAAATACTTATTTCCCTCATTAAAATACAAATCAATTTATAACATTTTTGACATGCGAACTGTCTCTCACTGTTCAAATAATAATACCATTAAAATTATAGACTAATCATTTCTTTGTCAGTGGGCAAACGTACAAAATCAGCAGGGGATCAAATACTTTTTTTCCCTCACTGTATATATATTCACATATGTTTTGAAAAGCTGGATCCATCTAGACATAACCGTTACTCTGCCCTCATAAATTGCCGCTGGGTTTATGGCAGTAGAGCACGAGAGCAGGACTTGTCAGCTCATTATCACGATACTCCCTCTGTTTTCATGATGTGTGTGTGTGTGTGTGTGTGTTAGCATACCAGCCATAGTGGAATATGAACTCTTGGGAAACAAAATTATAATACAAACTCTATGTCAAATGTGGTTATCACTTAACAGTTGTTCTCTGTAGTGTGACATAAGTCTTTAAAATGTATAGAAGTGTCAGAATACTGAAGGCCACAAATAGAAAAGAGTGTACACTATCTCCCTTGTAACCTTACATACAGCATTACACATGCAAACACAGCCGGTGAAGAAGACTGTTTGGCGATAAGAGCTACAATGTAATTCAAAATGAATCAGCCATGTCACTACAGGGATGACCTTGGGCCTAGTTTGGATAATCAGTAGTAGAGGAACCAACTGAAACAATGTGATGAAGCACTGTTGATTTTCTGTCCTCTCCACAATGCAACAGCCCAGTCATACACTGTCAGCAGCACACACTGACCTTTTAGTCAATACTGTATAAGTGGCTCTTATCTGGCTCCTGCTTAATTAGCTATTCATATCCCTACATCTTACATGACTATAAATATCCCTGCTTTATTGTCGTGTTAACACTTATTCCAGGGGGTTAATATCTTTCTCAATTCTCATTAGCTGCAGATACAGCCCCTGTACCAGTTAGATGGTGGGACTGACTGTGGCCTTTGGACATAATGGTTGGACTTAAGGGTCCATGTTGAGACCAGAAGGAAAATGGAAGAAAAACACTTATTTAATTGCTCTAGAGATGGTGTCCATCTATATTATTAGTTTTGATACTGTAGGTGGATAACACCTATGCAAAGTACAGTTATATTTCAGCTGAGAGGAAACAGCAGCAAAAAGCTTTTCTACAACAGCATGTCAACACCTTCCCAGGCCCACATTAAACAGGAGGATGTTTAATCTGTCATCTCCATAATGGAGACATGCCTCTAACCCCAGGAGTCTGCCACCCTCACAGTAACAGACAGGTACTGTATTTATCACTCCCACATCACTCCCACATCACCCCCCCCCAAACACGCAGAAGCTAGGAGAGGATCACTATTGCTCCATCCATCTATCCCCCTGCCAACCCCCCAAGACTTGATCTAATAAGTTACATTTATTAATTTGCGTGTTCTAAAGTTCACAAATGTAATTATGAAATAGCAAAGTTCCCTGGCTGTTATTGCTGATTGTGATTGATGGAGTGTGGTGTGTTTGTGAGGAGGGGACCTCCACATGGAAACATAAAAGCGTCACTGGATTTGAGGAGCAGCTAAATCATTTAAGGCATTAAATCTGATTAAGCATACAGGGAAACAGTGGAGGGGGAGCAGTGTTCAAACTCAGATTCACTGAAACCACCTCTGCCTCTGTAGGGTTCTTATAAGCACCTTATTAAGTATTTATGAATTCCCCTCATGTCACGGGTATGGAATCCACACGGTTTCTGCTTTAGTAAGTGTCAACACCATAGATCTCAGCTCAAATGGATAGCTGGCAGCCCCATGTATGACTGAAACACTCTTACTTAGTCTCTGATGAATGGGACGATACAATACATGGCAAACGGCACAGATCTAAAAGACAGATGTACTGTAATATATGTAGGAATAGGAATACAATGAAGGTGTACTAAAACAGGCCTGTAGAATGAAGCCAAGGTGTTCATATTTTAGGTGTGAGCATATCTTCGGGTCTTATTCCATCCTTAATGTCTCTTCCTCATTCATTCCATAGATTCAATTCCACCAGCATGTATTATATTTGAACTGTGTCTCACCTAACTAAATTATCTGAAATAATAATCCAATAACACAACAGTTCAGGGAAGGCCCTGGGTCCTCTGGCTGAGACCTCAATATATGAATGTACACTTTACATTGATTTAATCACAGTCAGCAGTTCTGCCTAATGGGACCTCTATTCCATATGCATGCAGTGTGTGTGTGTGTGACCTAGGTTCATATTCTCCCATAGTCTCACACATGTATGGCCTTTTCAATCAAGTGAAGGAGTGATTCAATACTGCAACCTAGGGTTTAAAAGAGGGGATGATTGCTGTTTTAAATACGTCTCATTATATAGAGAGTAAGAGGGTAATGTACCTCTCCAAGGCAGCTCTGATGGCCAACCCCGAGAGGTGATTCATTTTTACTGTCCCATCACTCATCTGGTTGAGTGAAGACAGGGACCACCCCTGCCAAATGTGTCTGACGTGTGATTGGTGGGAGGAACCCCAAGGTCTGTGATGATGACTTTTGAATATACTGACCAGAATGGCTTGACTAGCATTCCAGGACATGTAAAATGTCTACAATGGAAATGTTATACTTGAGCCATAGGAGAAGAGAGCTTGGAGATGGAAGAGTTCTACCCACGTTGATGGCCATAAAGAACACTCCAACATGTCAACAGTCCAATGGCTTGGCAGGCAGCCTCTGGGAATAAATGGTCAGAGTCAGAGCCTTCTAGATGAATACTCCAGAGACAGGGAGGTAGATGTACACAAATGCAGAGTAGAAAGACTACATCAGATACAGTGGAGGCTGCTGAGGGGAGGACAGCTCATAGTAATGGCCGGAACGGAGTAAATGGAATGGCATCAAACATGGAAACCATATGTTTGATGTATTTGATACCATTCCCCAATTCCGCTCCAGCCATTACATTGAGCCCATCCTCCCCACTTAAGGGGCCACCAACCTCCTGTGATCAGAATATGCGATGATGTGCATTTGGCATGTGATCTTTGGGGTTTATTTTCAGTCAATGCAAACACTTGCACACAAGCAGACAAAGACAGGCTTAAAATCGACAATAAACATTTTCCGAGCAATAAAAAAGGCAACTCATACATATTTCAAATCTCAACAATGGCTTTAGAAAAATACCCTTATTTTGTTATTCATGTGGGGGGATAAAAGCAGCCAGTTTCTTGCATCCAGCTCACATGTCCTCTCCTCTGCCTTTCCATGTCTACTGATTCTCCCTCTGCTGATCAGTGGATCATCGGCCCCATTGCTGGTCACAAAAGCCTTGAGATAAAAGAGCGAGAGAAGACAGAGAGGAATAGAGATGACCTCCTTCAGGTGACCATCCACAAGGGAAGAGAGGGAGGAGAAAGGGATCTAACAGGGTAAGAAGCATAATCCCACTTTCTCTCAATGTGAAAGCAGGACCATCCATGCATGGACATCACTTCTGACAGCATGTGCTCATGCTATAGAATTACACTGTTCCCTCTACTCCGAGATACTGTAGGGGTGGATTCTGCCAGATACAATCCGGTGAGGATTCAAGATTCTCCACTCATAGCTTTCCTGTGAGACATATATAGAAAATAAAAGCCCTCAGATGTAATGATGCAGGTATAGTATATCAGTGCAGAGGGACAGGGGTATTTCATAAGGAGGGGGATTCTGACACTAACAAGCAATAGATTTCAGCAATTGATTGCCATACTCAGACCTGGACAATGTTCTCCGCAGAATGACTGAAAAATAAATAAAAAATCAAGCCATATGGATGCACACACCATATAGATGGGACAATATAACCAAGAGTAATTTACTACCGAGATGACAGCCTCAGTTTTACAGGGGTTCTGTGTGCTTAGCTCTGTTTTACCAGGAGGAAATATGAGTATTACTGGGATGTGTTATACCTCTCAGAGGGATTTCCAGCCCTGGCCAAACACTGACTTCATTACCCAGGCCCAGCACCACTTTCCTCCAACTCTCAGTCCAATAAATATGGATATGAGAAGAGATTTACCGGCCAAAGTTGTTGAATGAAGCAAACACAATGCAAATTGACTATGAAATATTGCCGCTTGGATGAGCCGTGATGCCCTATTACAAATGACATGATGAAATGATTGGTTCTGCCAAGACAGATACAGAGACTAATTAGCCCGCTAATGCTGTCTTTATTACCTGGCTTTGTTTCTGGGAGACACTCACTGTCTCTCGCCCTCTCTCCTGAGGAAAGGTAGCATGGTCTTTGAACTGAAAACCGTAATTTACAACAAGAAGAAGACAGAGTGGAGTCAAAACAAATGTGAAGGTCTATTAAATGTTTTCACATAGTTCAGATGCATTTACATCCATTATTACCAGACAGGGACAACAACTGTGTTTGTATATCCACCCATAAGATCAGGTTGGTGATCTCAGGAATGGGACGGGGGCCAAGGCCTTCCATCTGGATGGCTGGCTGGCTGCGACCCAGTGGAGCAAGTCTCCTAACCCCATTCATCAGAGCCATGGATGGCTACATTATAGCCAGCCGCACAGGGTTCAAGATTAAAGCAGTGGGCCCAACCAGCGACTGGAAGTGGACTTTTAACCTGTCACCATCCATCACCAGTGTGTGGAGAGAACTAATGACAGGCCCTGTGCGGTGTGCTCCGAGATTGGGTTGCAGGGAACTCTGACACAGGGAGTCTCCAGTCTACTTTCTGCAGCTGCACACTATAAATCTCCAAATCAAATCAAATCAAATCAAATGTTATTTGTCACATGCGCAGAATACAACAGGTGTAGACCTTACAGTGAAATGCTTAAGTGTTAAGTAAAAAACAGATAAGTAAAAAAATCAAAAATCTAATAATAATAATTCAAGTAAGTAAAATAAAAGTAGCAAGGCTATATACAGGGGGTACCGGTACAGAGTCAATGTGCGGGGGCACAGGTTAGTCGAGGTAATTGAGGTAATATGTACATGTAGGTAGAGTTAAAGTGACTATGCATAGATAATAACAGAGAGTAGCAGCAGCGTGAAAAAGGGGGTGGGGGGATAATGCAAATAGTCTGGGTAGCTATTTGATTAGCTGTTCAGGAGTCTTATGGCTTGGGGTAGAAGCTGTTAAGAAGCCTTTTGGACCTAGAATTGGCTCTCCGGTACCGCTTGCTGTGCGGTAGCAAAGAGAACAGTCTATGAATAGGCTGTCTGGAGTCTTTGACCATTTTTAGAGCCTTCCTCTGACACCGCCTGGTATAGAGGTCCTGGATGGCAGGAAGCTTGGCCCCAGTGAGGTACTGGGCCGTACGCACTACCATCTGTAGTGCCTTGCAGTCGGAGGCCGAGCAGTTGCCATACCAGGCAGTGATGCAACCAGTCAGGATGCTCTTGATGGTGCAGCTGTAGAACTTTTTGAGGATCTGAGGACCCAAGCCAAATCTTTTCAATTTCCTGAGGGGGAACAGGCTTTGTCGTGCCCTCTTCACGACTGTCTTGGTGTGTTTGGACCTTGATAGTTTGTTGGTGATGTGGACACCAAGGAACTTGAAGCTCTCAACCTGCTCCACTACAGCCCCGTCGACCAGAATGGGGGCATGCTCGGTCCTCCTTTTCTGTAGTCCACAATCATCTCCTTTGTCTTGATCACGTTGAGGGAGAGGTTGTTATCCTGGCACCACACGGCCAGGTCTCTGACCTCCTCCCTATAGGCAGTCTCATCGTTGTCGGTGATCAGGCCTACCACTGTTGTGTCGTCGGCAAACTTAATGATGGTGTTAGAGTCGTGCCTTGCCATGCAGTCATGGGTGAACAGGGAGTACAGGAGGGGACTGAGCACGTACCCCTGAGGGGCCCCTGTGTTGAGGATCAGAGTGGCAGATGTGTTGTTACCTACCCTTACCACCTGGGGGCGGCCCGTAAGAAAGTCCAGGATCCAGTTGCAGAGGGAGGTGTTTAGTCCCAGGGTCCTTAGCTTAGTGATGAGCTTTGAGGGCACTATGGTGTTGAGTGCTGAGCTGTAGTCAATGAATAGCGTTCTCACGTAGGTGTTCCTTTTGTCCAGGTGTGAAAGGGCAGTGTGGAGTGCAATAGAGATTGCATCATCTGTGAATCTGTTGGGGCAGTATGCAAATTGGAGTGGGTCTAGGGTTTCTGGGACAATGGTGTTGATGTGAGTCCTGACCAGCCTTTCAAAACATTTTATGGCTACATAAGTGAGTGCTACGGGTCTGTAGACATTTAGGCAGGTTACCTTAGTGTTCTTGGGCACAGGGACTACGGTGGTCTGCTTGAAACATGTTGGTATTAGAGACTCAGTCAGAGACAGGTTGAAAATGTCAGTGATGACACTTGCCAGTTGACAAGCACATATTTCTAATTGGTCCAGGTACCGGTATTTCCACATACTAGACATAGTACCAGACTGAGCATGTTACACAGCTCTAAAGTGACATAGCATTATTAGGGCTTTCAACATGTTGTTGAAATCAATTTTGATCATGCATGTTCAACAAACTAGAAGAAAGGTATTTTCTATTCCTTCTTCAAACCTTTGTACGGTAGGTAAATGTAGTACGTACATTCCAATCATAGAGGGAATTTCTCCCTCTCTCTCAGCGTATAATTTGACATCACACGATCTAACCCTATTGCCCCCCCATGTCTCTTTTGCCTGCCTATTCCCGTAATGCCCTGTACCAATGACCTCCCTCTTACCATGTTATTCTTCCCCCAATCTCCTCACCACATCTTGGGCAGTGAAGCACACTCTCGCCAATGGTCGCCTGGAGCCTCTGATGAGTCTTTAATTAAGGCTAGTGTCAATGCTCAGCCTCCTCCTCTTCTCCTGCATTCTCAGCCACTGAGGGGACTGCCAAATTGTTTCAGGATAGATGACCTGTCAGGAGGGTCCAGAGGGAATAAAAACATCCTCATCCATCAAAAAATAGCCCCCGACCCGTACACGTGCATACACACACAAACACCTCATGTATGGCTAGTGACTGTGCCTGCTGACTCTCAGGCCCTGAACACACTGCCAGGGCCTGTCTCTTACCAACAGGGCCAGTCTCTGTATTCTGGGGTCTTACCAACAGGGCCTGTCTCTGTATTCTGGGGTCTTATCAACAGGGCCTGTCTCTGTATTCAGGGTCTTATTGCAGGGCCTGTCTCTGTATTCAGGGTCTTACCAACAGGCCCTGTCTCTGTATTCTGGGGACTTACCAACAGGGCCTGTCTCTGTATTCAGGGTCTTATCAGCAGGGCCTGTCTCTGTATTCAGGGTCTTATCAGCAGGGCCTGTCTCTTTATTCAGGGTCTTATCAGCAGGGCCTGTCTCTGTACTCAGGGTCTTACCAACAGGGCCTGTCTCTGTATTCAGGGTCTTATCAGCAGGGCCTGTCTCTGTATTCAGGGTCTTATCAGCAGGGCCTGTCTCTGTATGCAGGGTCTTACCAACAGGGCCTGTCTCTGTATTCAGGGTCTTACCAACAGGGCCTGTCTCTGTATTCAGGGTCTTACCAACAGGGCCTGTCTCTGTATTCAGGGTCTTACCAACAGGGCCTGTCTCTGTATTCAGGGTCTTACCAACAGGGCCTGTCTCTGTATTCAGGGTCTTATCAGCAGGGCCTGTCTCTGTATTCAGGGTCTTACCAACAGGGCCTGTCTCTGTATTCAGGGTCTTATCAGCAGGGCCTGTCTCTGTATTCAGGGTCTTACCAACAGGGCCTGTCTCTGTATTCAGGGTCTTATCAGCAGGGCCTGTCTCTGTATTCAGGGTCTTACCAGCATGGCCTGTCTCTGTATTCAGATTCTTACCAACAGGCCCTGTCTCTGTATTCAGGGTCTTATCAGCAGGGCCTGTCTCTGCATTCAGGGTCTTATCAGCAGGGCCTGTCTCTGTATTCAGGGTCTTATCAGCAGGGCCTGTCTCTGTATTCAGGGTCTTATCAGCAGGGCCTGTCTCTGTATTCAGGGTCTTATCAGCAGGGCCTGTCTCTGTATTCAGGGTCTTATCAGCAGGGCACTGCCACTCCTCATGCAGTCATTTGTAAAAAGGCCCATTCATGACAATAATGACTAAATAAAATTCATCATTATCCAAAAAAAAGATGGAAGAAAACACACAGTAAGGGACTTGTTCTACTTAGTGTGTGTGTAATGTTTAAATGGGTCATCTGTGGTGAATAAATTGCAAATTAAACAAACATGTTTTCTTATATATCCTAACCACCTAAGACCAACTGACACAACTACTGGCATCCTTGAGGGTAGTGACAACAAAGGTAACCAAGCAACACCCTCTGTAACAGATGCCTCACTGCCACAGGGTCTTCCTGTTATGGTCCTGTGTGTGTGTGTGTGTGTGTGTGTGTGTGTGTGTGTGTGTGTGTGTGTGTGTGTGTGTGTGTGTGTGTGTGTGTGTGTGTGTGTGTGTGTGTGTGTGTGTGTGTGTGTGTGTGTGTGTGTGTGTGTGTGTGTGTGTGTGTGTGTGTGTGTGTGTGTGTGTGTGTGTGTGTGCGGATGTCAGGATCGACCAGGAGTATTCCAGGGGGTCTGGGGAGTGAGTTCCCTGCCTCCTCAGCTTTGATCTCCCCTTCCTCTGTCAGGGCCATGCTCTACCAGAACACAGGGCATCTCCATAATTGATCTGCTTTTAACAGATATTTCACCCCTAATGCAGCAGGTTTCAATGGGCCACCATGCCGCTATAGTGGAGACTGGAGACACAGAAAGCACTGATTCAACCTTCACATAGCCCCTGCAACTAACACACAAAGTGCAGTCTCATACAGAGGACACCACAATCAATCAAAACTACACTACTATATGTCCATGCTGCTACACTTCAACCTGTGTACCAGCAGCAATACATTTTGTCATAAATAAATAGAGTTGATCTGGAACTCCAATTACATACAAGAGTATCCCACACAGTTGCTCTGCATTCACCCAGCCTTAGTGATTTGCCTTGCTGGTGAAGGGACTGCCCCAGCCTGGTCCTCACTGAGCCCTGTTATGTCTGAGGCCCAACCCTCCCTGACAGCTCCGCCATGACCGTTCAACTCTCCAGACATTACTGGAGCATCTGAGCATGACAGCGAAGAGGCGGGGAGGTTGGGGGGAGGGTTAGGAGGAGGTCAAGGAGCTGCAGAGACTGTACAACTGGTCCTGAAGGATGGTGGGTGAGAGGGGGGGGGATGATAATGGAATGGAGGATGGGTGGGGGAAGGTGGTCAATTTAGGGGACTCTCAGGGGTCAGGTAGAACTGGAGGTCATAAAGGAGACCTTATAAAACCCTGGCCTGGTTCATGATTACACTGTCAGGGTGTAAAACAGAGGTTGCTGGGGTGAAGAAAGGTGGAATGATCTGAATTTGTCTATGAGAATCCACAATGTAGAAACACCATACTGTACCATGAACTGAGCAAGAAATCAAATCAATCTCTATTTCTTTAGTACTAATTCCCCCTGCAGGAAGACGTTATAAATGTTTCTTCTGTCCAACCATCACAAGGATGTGTTAGGAAATCAAACTCAGGGGCAGTTGAGTTGTTGTTTCTACTCCACTGTATAAATACATGCAATCTATCCTCTTGTCAAAAGCCTATTATCCAAGAACGGTAATCCTTCATGGTCACTTGAAGCAGGGAAAGTCCCTGAGAGAAGTCTATGGAACGGAACCTAAGCCCTGCCCTGCATTCTAAGGCTGAAGTTGCAGCAGTCACTAGTGAAGGATTCTGCTATGTACTCTACCTGACACCTGGTAGAGTACATAGAAAATGGCCAAAAAAGCAGATGTGATAATACATACAGAAAGTACAGTCACACTTGAATCTCCTTTGGAAATCCTAAACATGTTCTTTAGATACTGATTTAAGGAGAGATATAGAGATATATATATGCTATGCTCCCTACTCCTCATAGTGTCCGTGGGGACACTTGGCTGTGTAGCGGTTTGTCTTGTATCAACACACCTATAGCCTTTCCACATCAAGGCAGCATACACCAGTAAGACATAATGCGTCAGTCAGCATCAGGGAGTGCAGTAGTGGAATGTGATATATCAGGGCCAGGCTGTGCTGTCGGTGGCACTGTGGTTTGGTGGGCATGGCTCTCTCCTGGATGTGAAGGGCAGTTTGAGGACACAGCTATTCCCCTGATCGGATGAAGGCTGTAAATACAGAGAACAAAAACAAAGGCTCAGACCGATTCCATCTCTGGAGAGGAATGGATGGAACACGTGTACAAGCACTTAGGGGAGAGCATATGGGCCAAAGAGCCAACCAATTATGAGTATAAACCCTAGATTGCTGATGCAATGTAATGGCCAATGAGAGGCTTTGAAGCCACCGGCAGCCATAGGAATGAATGGAATTCTACAGTATTTCAATAAAATGTTTCAATGCCAAAATTACATGTATTTAAGTATTTCTTAGTTGTAGTGTGGACAGTAACATTCATACTTAATTTTCTTTTCTTTTTTGAGGAATATGTTTTTCTATTTTATGTTCAGTTTACATAATATCATTTAAAAAGTATGCATTTAGGTATTTGTAATATAATATACTTGTCAAAAACGAATGTAGACATTAATGAATGCATTTCTATAGCTTCCCCAAAAAGTTTTTGCAATGGAGGAGTACCAACATGGCTGCACGGTGTCTTCAAAACAGCGCCCCATTAGTCATCTAGAGTTAATACATATCATTGGAGCCAACATTATCTGTTTACTGTCTAGTAGGCTACACTTCTTTAAAGTGCTGAGATACCCTATACCAGGGGCATTCAACTTACACTAGGAGATCCAGAGCCTGCTGGTTTCCTGTTCTACCTGATAATTCCTTGCACCTACCTGGTGTCCCATGTCTAAATCAGTCCCTAATTAGAGGGGAACAATGAAAAAAAGCAGTGGAACTGGCTTCGAGGTCCAGCATTGAGTTTGAAGGCCCTATACTACAGTGAGTCTGCGTCACATACAGTGGGTCTTTACATCATGTATGGACTTGACCATTACTCTAGCTGCAGCTCCTGAAATAAAACTGAGAAGCACCGCTTGCTTCCTGAAGCTTTCAATGGTTGCTAGGATGGATAATATGTAATGGCACAAAATTGTATGGTTCATTCTAAATGAATTCCGCACTAAAAGGGCATAAGGGAATAAACGTGTGAAAAATGTGAGAAAATGGTCTCCCTCCATCAATCACATCCATCACCCACAGTCTAGTCGCAGTGGCCATGGGGGACTAATGGCAACAGCACTGCCTCCTGTAGGTTCTCACAACATGCCTTAGAAAATCATAATACAAGTGATCAACTGGGGGTATTTGAATGATTATACATTGTGAATACCCCAAGGAGTGGTGTGGGGAGGCTTGTGGGCCGGTGAAAAGAAGGTAGGGGGATAGAGGGGGTCTGTTCTGTGACTGGCTGCTGAATTGACTTTTCACAACACGTCTTGAGAGGTAATCAGTCATTTTGAGTGGCAGGGGTGTTTGTGTTCCCCTCCGCGCCTCCATGTGCATGACCTCTGACTGTCTGTCTGTCTCACGCATGTTCCCTCCAGCGTGTTCCTTCCTGCCTGAAAATGATGTTGCGATCTCGCGCTTCACCGATTGCCAAAAAAGAGAGTGTTCAGGCATTATCACCACTGCTAAAGTGATGTGTGTGTCCTCTATATCGCCAGGGTGACGGGATCATAAGCCTAATTAAATCCTCTCTCGCCTGCCTTGGGGGATGGGGGAGGGATACTGTACACTAACAGCCTTGGTCTTCTCCTCACACATAACTGTTATGTAATTTCCACCCGCTGCATCCTCATTGGCTCAAGATAAGACGGTAATAGCTCATTACAAGTGAGTGTCTGTTGGTGGTTTTAAGTAGGATGACAATTTCTGCTTTCAACACAAAGCAGTTTTCAATGTGCAACAAATCACAGTAATTTCATGTACACATTAAATTAATGCCTTGCATTTATGTTCTGTGGTCTTACAGGTGAGGTGAAATATTGAATGTGGGGTGAAATACTGAATGTGGGGTGGAATACTGAATGTGGGGTGGAATACTGAATGTGGGGTGGAATACTGAATGTGGGGTGGAATACTGAATGTGGGGTGAAATACTGAATGTGGGGTGGAATACTGAATGTGGGGTGGAATACTGAATGTGGGGTGGAATACTGAATGTGGGGTGGAATACTGAACGTGGGGTGGAATACTGAACGTGGGGTGGAATACTGAACGTGGGGTGGAATACTGAACGTGGGGTGGAATACTGAATGTGGGGTGGAATACTGAACGTGGGGGGGAATACTGAAAGTGGGGTGGAATACTGAATGTAATTCCACTTCATTACTAATGCACAAACTGAATACAAAATACATGACTGTCTATTGCAGAAAATAAAGAGAGGGTAGAGGGGTGACTGGTACAAAGCAGTAAAAACATTCACTAACACTTCCAAACCTACCAGTGCATCCCTCCAGGCCTCCTGGTGGCAGGTATATTGGGACGGTGTTCTCACCAGGATGCTCCCACTCCCTATGAGTTCCTGTCGAGCAATCTGTGGTGGGGGAGAGGTGGTCAGTCCAACCCAGACCTAGACACCCTCTCTGTGTTTAAGCCCTGGTAATGACATGGTAAGGTGAGAAATGTGCACATAAAGAAGATAAAGGACTGTATCCCGGTCCTGTACTGCTATATCAATAGTGCTGTAAAAACAAGACATTACCTAATCTCAAAAAAGGCATGGAATGGATGGTAAAGTGTAAAGGCAGGAGAATTCGGGTGGTAAAACACAGGCCAGAGTAATGGAGTTCTAGAATTCTTGACTGTGAATTTTTATGATTCAATCCTCCTCCAAACAACCTATTTACCTCAACTGCCTACTGATGTATTTGTGACCTTGTGCATCAAGATGAGTCTCTAGCCTGAATTACCGGATAATTCATCTTTCATAGGCCAAACATGCTCTTACTTTTACTGAGGAAATACAGCATTTCAATTGCGATGATCTGCCTTTTACTGAAGGCTTATCTTTTTCTTGCCCCTTTGGTCACTGCTGGGTTTGAGTTTGAGGTAGGGAGGGAGGGAGGGAAGGTTAGGGTTGGAAATATCCTTATTTGTCACATTGCCACATCCAATCAGTTAAACATCAGTGGTGGAACTCTTGCCAATTCCAGAAAATGCCATGGCGACAGGTCATTACGAAAACAGAAACATTTTATTCAGCCTGTGTCATTGGCTGGTCTATCCCAGCTGAGCCTGGTCCAGCCTACAGAGCAGATTGACATGGCCAACACAATGCAGGTCCATATCAGTAGAGGCAGCACACTTTCACTCTGTCAGGGACAATTACAGTGCTGTACTGCTGCCATCCACCACCATCGGACAAGGCCTACAGGTGTCTAATACAGATCTAGCTGTGAAAAGAGACTATACACACAGTTGGTTCAGATGAACTTGAGAGAAGCAGCTTGTGAGCCTTTCCATTAAACAATATTTCAAAGGCAAAATGTTGCGTAAAATTGAGTGTGGTTTTGGAAGATAGAGCATGACATTTTCTGGGGGGAAAAGGCTGTCATTTGTTGCATCTTTTTTTATTTTGAGATTAAAATGAGACACCAAAGGAGCTGTTTTTGCATTCAGCTGATAACTTCTTTATAGGCATCTGTCTATATACAATACAATATATGCAAGAACTACAAATGACCTTATTCCGAGATTCTCCCAAACCCAAGCAATCTGTTAGTGGTTAGAAGAAGGCAAGCTGTTACGCTAAGCAATGAATTCATCAGCAATAAGCTTGCCATGCAAGTGAAGTATTGAATATTCATAGACACATAGCTGACACACATAGGGCTCCCGAGTGGCGCAGTGGTCTAAGGCACTGCATCTCAGTGCTTGAGGCGTCACTACAGACCCCCTGGTTCAATTCCAGGCTGTATCACAACCGGCCGTGATTGGGAGTTCTATAGGGCAGCGCACAATTGGCCCAGTGTCGTCCGGGTTTGGCCGGTGTAGGCCATCATTGTAAATATGATTTTGTTCTTAACTGACTTGCCTAGTTAAATAAAAATTCCCTTTCAACAGTGAAGCTAAACAAAAGCATATGTTGACTGTCTGCTATGATTTCAGACAGAAGAAAAGCCTGTGTACATACATACTGTGACCCCCAGAGACAGCATATTTTCTGGTTAAACGGTCATAAACCTTGCATTGATTTTCAATTTGGAGCTCTCTCTATATGGTCACTTCACAATATATGATGCAGTTACCAACTGCCACTTCTACTCAAGTTTCCTATATATCAAATGGCTGTGTGGTCTCTCTGCTGTGCCTAGCACTTTAAAACCTCAGTAAAACAGGTGCTTATGTTCTGCAAGCTGGAGATGATTAACTGAAGTTACTCTGTCAAGTACTCATAGAAACTTTCCATAGTCAGGCAGACATGAGTGTGCAGAGGCAAATGAGGATTACTAAGAAGTTGACTAATTGGTCTATTGGTAGGTTGATAAGATTAAATAATGAAACATGCAATGCAGAAATAACCAGTGAGTTTACAGAGTGCAGCAAGTTTAACTAAAGGAGTGGCATGATGCTCTTCTATGCCCTTGAGGAAAACTTTACCTGCAGTTAAAACTATGTAACTATGCCATATAAATAATACCTGCTGCATTACAGAATGTTTGTGAAGGCTTGGATAAAAAGTGTCAGCTCATAGGACAGATAATAATAGCAATGAATGATAATTACAAATGTACCACCTTGTTAAGTTGTCATTGGCTCTGCAGCACCTCGTGACCTGGGGTGCTGTTCTGTCATGCAGAGCCTCCTCCCTCCACACTTCAGCAGTCTACTGTGTAGCTTAGTGGTGTTGGTGCCTGTCCTGGGTAATGACAGGACTCTCTCTTTCACACTGGGCTGAGTCTTCACTTCATCTCTTCCCAGGCAGACCTACTCAGCCAAGGCCCAGATAGCGGAGACTCGGGCGGCACCGGCCCTGTAATCACACAGTCACTGAGACTTTTACAGCAGTGAATCAGGACCACGGACAGATTTACCATGGGCCTCTGAGGGACTGTTCCCGTCAACTCCCCGACAAGAACAGACAAAACCCCCTGCTAATGACAGCTGAACCTGCAGCATGCTACACAGTGATGGAGGGCTTACCTAGCAGCACCAAGGACTTAGCTCATCTAATAGCTTGCTCTGCAAATACCCTCTCAATTATCTTCATAATTGCTGAAATGTTTAGATTAGGGACAAGGGAAGGTATATCGTTTCAATCTGGTTTTATAAACTACTGCAGCAGCCTCTGCCTCAGGCTGTTTTGGCCACCTGTTATCTGAATGGTCCCCTATGGTCCAGTATGATTGTGTTGATGTTCACACCGTTCATTGGTGAGCCTATTCGCTTGGAAGCACCGGACATTAAAGGACACTTTACACGATCGATTCCCATCCTGTATGCCATGGGGGAGTTAGAAACCCTTTCCCTTCCCTGCCCTTCCATATTTGTTCCCTTCTCTCCTTCCATCATTCTCTCTCTCGTCATCCCTCCTCTCTATCTCTCTCTCTCTCAGCCTTGTGTCTCCGCGGGTTCTTCCCATTACCACCTATACCTTGTTTCCAGTCTGGTGAAGTCTGTTTTTAAAATCAGACTAGTAGTGAGTGTATCTCAGGGGACCAGTGGGGCCGCAGCGTTAAGCAGCATCCTCACCATATCCATCCTCCACCTGGAAAACGCCAACCCAAGCACCCAGGAAGAATTCATTACTAGTAGTCCCGTGTAGCTCAGTTGGTAGAGCATGGCGCTTGCAACGCCAGGGTTGTGGGTTCGATTCCCACGGGGGACCAGTATGAAAATGTATGCACTCACTAACTGTAAGTCGCTCTGGATAAGAGTGTCTGCTAAATGACTAAAATTAAAAAAATTACTGTTCAATTCCTCAGTAGTGCTAAATTGTGATTGGAGGGCTGGTTGAGTTCCTAATTGGTGGTTTTCAACAGAGCATGGCGCTGTGGAGAAAAATACAAGGCGTTTCCTAGATTAATCTGGGCTTCTGTGCCCCCAGGAGAGTCTCAGGGAAACTAGCACAGCTCCTCAGGACTGCTGATGACATGGATTCAGTATGCTGAGCTGAAACACTCTGTGTTAACAGTGTTTTCAGTTGCCTCAAGCAATCAAATACCTGTATACAGTTATCATTTCTCTCCACAAGTTTAATTTAGCCTGTTTGGAAGTTTAATTGGAAAACGTGTATGTGTATCACCTGAGGAAATACTGATAAAGGCTAAACAACAAATTCCTCTCAGTTGAATTCTCCAACTATCAAGAAATATCAGTGAGATTGCCAAATTGCATTTCTGAGGAGTTATTGATACTGAACACTATAACACTAACAATTTAAATCACTTCTTGCAGTCAGGGAATTGAGCAGAAAGTAAATGTAAATCAAAACATTTCCAGAGCGCAAAACAGTTGGAAATATATGAATGTCAAACATACCATATCATGCAAGTTCTGTAATAGTGTTGTTAACTAAGATGACATAAATGTGAATATTAGATGTGTACCACAGAGGCACACAGTGTGTGTGTGGGTTAGTTCTTCTTTTCCTTGTGGGGGACCTAAAATCCCCAAAAGTCCCCACAAGGATAGTAAAACTAGGGAAAGTCTCCCTTGTGTGGACATTTCCCAAGTCCCCATATGGACAAAGGCTATTTTAGGTTTAGGGTTAGGAGTTAGGTTTAGGGTTTGGGTTAGGTTTACGGGTTAAGGTTAGAGTTAGGGAAAATAGGATTTTGAATGGAAATTATTTTTAGGTCCCAGTGTGTATGTACAGTGGGGAGAACAAGTATTTGATACACTGCCGATTTTGCAGGTTTTCCTACTTACAAAGCATGTAGAGGTCTGTCATTTTTATCATAGGTACACTTCAACTGTGAGAGACGGAATCTAAAACAAAAATCCAGAAAATCACATTGTATGATTTTTAAGTAATTAATTTGCATTTTATTGCATGACATAAGTATTTGATACATCAGAAAAGCAGAACTTAATATTTGGTACAGAAACCTTTGTTTGCAATTACAGATATCATACGTTTCCTGTAGGTCTTGACCAGGTTTGCACACACATGCAGCAGGGATTTTGGCCCACTCCTCCATACAGACCTTCTCCAGATCCTTCAGGTTTCGGGGCTGTCGCTGGGCAATACGGACTTTCAGCTCCCTCCAAAGATTTTCTATTGGGTTCAGGTCTGGAGACTGGCTAGGCCACTCCAGGACCTTGAGATGCTTCTTACGGAGCCACTCCTTAGTTGCCCTGGCTGTGTGTTTCGGGTCGTTGTCATGCTGGAAGACCCAGCCACGACCCCATCTTCAATGCTCTTACTGAGGGAAGGAGGTTGTTGGCCAAGATCTCGCGATACATGGCCCCATCCATCCTCCCCTAAATACGGTGCAGTCGTCCTGTCCCCTTTGCAGAAAAGCATCCCCAAAGAATGATGTTTCCACCTCCATGCTTCACGGTTGGGATGGTGTTCTTGGGGTTGTACTCATTCTTCTTCTTCCTCCAAACACGGCGAGTGGAGTTTAGACCAAAAAGCTCTATTTTTGTCTCATCAGACCACATGACCTTCTCCCATTCCTCCTCTGGATCATCCAGATGGTCATTGGCAAACTTCAGACGGGCCTGGACATGCGCTGGCTTGAGCAGGGGGACCTTGCGTGCGCTGCAGGATTTTAATCCATGATGGCGTAGTGTGTTACTAATGGTTTCCTTTGAGACTGTGGTCCCAGCTCTCTTCAGGTCATTGACCAGGTCCTGCCGTGTAGTTCTGGGCTGATCCCTCACCTTCCTCATGATAATTGATACCCCACGAGGTGAGAACTTGCATGGAGCCCCAGACCGAGGGTGATTGACCGTCATCTTGAACTTCTTCCATTTTCTAATAATTGCGCCAACAGTTGTTGCCTTCTCACCAAGCTGCTTGCCTATTGTCCTGTAGCCCATCCCAGCCTTGTGCAGGTCTACAATTGGTATCCCTGATGTCCTTACACAGCTCTCTGGTCTTGGCCATTGTGGAGAGGTTGGAGTCTGTTTGATTGAGTGTGTGGACAGGTGTCTTTTATACAGGTAATGAGTTCAAACAGGTGCAGTTAATACAGGTAATGAGTGGAGAACAGGAGGGCTTCTTAAAGAAAAACTAACAGGTCTGTGAGAGCCAGAATTCTTACTGGTTGGTAGGTGATCAAATACTTATGTCACGCAATAAAATGCAAATTAATTACTTAAAAATCATACAATGTGATTTTCTGGATTTTTGTTTTAGATTCCGTCTCTCACAGTTGAAGTGTACCTATGGTAAAAATTACAGACCTCTACATGCTTTGTAAGTAGGAAAACCTGAAAAATCGGCAGTGTATCAAATACTTGTTCTCCCCACTGTATGTGTGTGTGTGTGTGTGTGTGTGTGTGTGTGTGTGTGTGTGTGTGTGTGTGTGTGTATGTATGTATGTGTGTGTGCGTGTGTGTGTGTGTGTTTGTTTTGTGTGTGTGTGATTAAATACACTCCAATGGCCCATTAGACATGCCCCTTATGGATCAGGGGCTCTTATGGATGCCATGCAGTCCCATCAGGAATCCTAATGACTCTCCTGTATAAACGTACGATGTGCACCCCCACCCCATTGTATCTGGGGTTCAACAGGGGGGCTCCCTGTTACCCCTCCCTGTTCCCTCTCTAGCCCAAACAGGTTCCACCTGGAGATAATTTATTTTTTAATGCTTCTAATTATAAAAATAAATTCATGGCAAATCCTCTCTATTTCTCAGTGTCTTTCAAATATTCTGGGGTTTTTTTTCACTCTCCTTGACTCTTGAATGTCTTTAACCACCTGTCATCTGCTGTCACCTGACAGCATGTATCCAGAATAAAATTTCCAATCATCAGCCCATCCTGGCATAGGTGTCCAGAAACCCTAGGAGGTCATCCATTACCCGTTGTGGGGCAACATGTTTGGTTTGTCAACAGGAATAAATTAATATCTCTTACCAATAATTAATTGCCAGTGGTTTTAGATGGATAATTTAGAGCTACACCATCATGGTAGTCCATCTAGCCAAATGAAGTAAGTCATTCTTATCACATTCTACTCCAGTATTAGTGTACAAACTACATTCATACACATCGTATACATATAGCACACACAATTTCAGTACGTTTGAAACAGACATTCTTCGACAGTTTCACTGATTTCTTATGGGAAATCAAAGGAAAGAAAGCTGTCAATACCTCAAGAATATAGATTGCATATAGATGGGATCTCCTTAATTGGTCACAGCATCTAATCGATTCAATTTCAAAATGATTGCCTAAACATTATCTCAAAACAACAGTAACAGCTATCATAGATTTACACATATGCCAATATACTTTACCTCCATGATATATGTATATCCATACTAGGCTCTGTTAATACAGCATATATAGGTGACTGCCAAAATAAAGAAAACATCACCATAAAGAGTCTTAATAGGGCGTTGGGACACCACGAGCCAGAACAGCTTCAATTCACCTTGGCATAGATTTTATAAGTGTCTTGAACTCTATTGGAGGGATGCGACACCCTTCTTCCACAAGAAATTCCATAATTTGGTGGTTTGTTGATGGTGGTGGAAAACGCCGTCTCAGGTGCCGCTCCAGATTCTCCCATAAGTGTTCAATTGGGTTGAGATCTGGTGACAGACGGCCATGGCATATGGTTTACATCATTTTCATGCTCATCAAACCATTCAGTAACCACTCGTGCCCTGTGGATGGGGGCATTGCCATCCTATGGAGGCATAGCCATGGTAGCCAAAATAATGGCCTGCCCAGCATTTTTATACAGGACCCTAAGCATGATGGGATGTTAATTGCTTAGTTAACTCAGGAACCACACCTGTGTGGAAGCACCTGCTTTCAATATACTTTGTATCCCTCATTTACTCAAGTGTTTCCATTATTTGGGCAGTTACATGTAGATCAGTCTTTGGAATATCAATGCCCTGGTTGTTGTTTCAGGTATAGGTGCATAGTTGTACAGTTGGATACTGCGGTTTCAGGAGAGTAATGATGACAGCCACTCATTTTGAATCACCCTTTGAGATGTCACTTTAGACTACCGTGCATGTCTCCATGCAGGATGCTCAGGTGTGGATACACCAACATTAGTGGTCAGTGTTTCTGGGAAGCCCACAGCTGGGGAATGCAGTGGTGTTGTTGTTGTTGTTGGTGGTGGTGGTAGTGTTGGGCTGGGGTGTGGATGGGCTCATGTTTTCCACCTCCTGGGTAATAGCTATGGATCGACATGTAATCACTGCTCTTTGTTCTGCTGTGCCACATTGGCTGCTGTGGTATGATAGGGGTGTGGTGGTGGTAGAGTGGGGGGAACAGTGCAGTCAAGAAGGGTTTGGTTGACTGAAACTGAATGGAATTGGTGAATTTAATGGATACACCTAGGAATGGCAGCCTGAATCATGACATCTATCCATGTTGGTTTGGGATTACTCAAAATTCCACCATAACGCTAGAGCCCTTAATTGAAACAATAACAAAGTGGTCACCCCACCTCTGTTTTGGAAAAAAGTTGATGGATGGGCCTGGAGAAATTTTAACATAGACAAAACTATGGTTTCAGGGACCATCCATGATATCAACATTATAGTTGTAACCATGTTTTGATAGTGTTTGTTCACATTTACGTTGTTTACAAACATTGGAGTAAAACAAGCTTATATTTTGGGTTCTGAAGGGGTATGACAGTTGAACTAAGCTCATGAGTTATATTCTTCAAGAATCAATGGATATATATAATTAATTCATAAGTCAAAAACTGTATAGCAACTACGGATTCTAGCTTTAAATCAACAGAATCAGTGGTATAAAGTACTTAAGTAAAAAATACTTTAAAGTACAGTGCCTTGCAAAAGTATTCATCCCACTTGGCATTTTTCCTATTTTGTTGCATTACAACCTGTCATTTAAATTGATTTTTATTTGGATTTCATGTAATGGACATACACGAAATAGTACAAATTGGTGAAGTGAAATGAAAAAAATAACTTGTTTCAAAAAATTCTACAATATAATTAACGGAAAAGTGGTGCGTGCATGTCACGCTCTGGCTCCGGGACTGTGTATTTTGAGCCAGGGTGTGTTCATTTGGTTGTGTGGTATTTGGTTGTGTTTCATTGTTTGGTCGTGTGACTCCCAATCAGTGGTAACGAGTGTCAGCTGTCGGCTCGTTATCTCTGATTGGGAGCCATATTTAAACTGTCAGTGTTCACCTTAGTGTGGTGGGTTTTTGTTCTATGTTCAGTCGTTGTCACTGAGGACTTCATGATCGTGTTTTGTTTTGTATTTTCGTGTATTACATTAAAATCAATATGTTCGCTACCAACGCTGCGCTTTGGTCCTCCTCTCTCGTAGACGATCGTGACAGAAAAACCCACCAAGATGGGACCAAGCAGCGTGTCCAGGAGCCGTCGCCAGGGAGATCCCTCACAGATCTCCTTCGCCTCCTGGACTGGGTCAAGCCGAGTGAGGAGGAGAAGGGCTTGACACTATGGCAGAAGGGCGAGAGGCTGGCGAGGGATATGGAGACCTGGTCCACGGGTAGGAGAGACGCCCCGAAAATTTTTAGGGGGGGGCTCACGACGTCGGACCAGCGGGAGGCCGCACAGAGCGGTCCAGTGGGTTGCCGGAGAAGGCCGCCGGTTACGGGGGGCCACTGGTCGAAGAGGGGATGGAGGAAGTAGAGGCACGGCGAGAGGTACTGGCGTGTGTTGCCAGTCCGGTCCGGCCCGTTCCAGATCCCGGTGTAGGACCAGTGGTGTGTGTCCCCAGTACAGTCCGGCCCATCCAAGCTTCCCGCACCAAGCCAGTGGTGTGCGTCGTCAGTCCGGCACGGCCCGTGCCTGCTCTCCGCATCAAGCCTGTGGTGCGTCTCGTCAGCCCGGCTCTGCCCGTTCCTGCCACTCGTACCAAGTCAAGGGTGCGAGTCGTCAGCCGGATTCAGCCCATTCCTGCTACTCGCACCAAGCCAAGGGTGCGAGTCGTCAGCCGGATTCAGCCCATTCCTGCTACTCGCACCAAGCCAAGGGTGCGAGTCGTCAGCCGGATTCAGCCCATTCCTGCTACTCGCACCAAGCCAGGGATGCGAGTCTTCAGCCTGGTGAGGCCTGTTCGGCTCCACGCACCATGCAAAGGGTGCGTATCGTCTGCCAGGTCCGGTCCATTCCTGCCTCACGCGCCAAGCCAAGGGTGCGCGTCGGCAGTCCTGATCCAGCTAGCTGGGTCAGATCGGACTGGGGGCACTACGGGGGGATGGTAGTAGGGTGGTGGTCAAGCCCGGAGCCGGAGCCGCCTCCGAGGAGCAATACCCACCCAGCCCTTCCCTATTTGGGGTGTAGGCGCGGTCGGAGTCCGCGCCTTTAGGGGGGGGTACTGTCACGCTCTGGCTCCGGGACTGTGTATTTTGAGCCAGGGTGTGTTCATTTGGTTGTGTGGTATTTGGTTGTGTTTCATTGTTTGGTCGTGTGACTCCCAATCAGTGGTAACGAGTGTCAGCTGTCGGCTCGTTATCTCTGATTGGGAGCCATATTTAAACTGTCAGTGTTCACCTTAGTGTGGTGGGTTTTTGTTCTATGTTCAGTCGTTGTCACTGAGGACTTCATGATCGTGTTTTGTTTTGTATTTTCGTGTATTACATTAAAATCAATATGTTCGCTACCAACGCTGCGCTTTGGTCCTCCTCTCTCGTAGACGATCGTGACAGTGCATATGTATTCACCCCCTTTGCTATGAAGCCCCTAAATAAGATCTGGTGCAACCAATTACCTTCATAAGTCACATAATTAGTTAAATAAAGTCCACCTGTGTGCAATCTAAGTGTCACATGATCTGTCACATGATCTCAGTATATATACACCTGTTCTGAAAGGCCCCAGAGTCTGCAACACCACTAAGCAAGGGGCACCACCAAGCAAGCGGCACCATGAAGACCCAGGAGCTCTCCAAACAGGTCAGGGACAAAGTTGTGGAGAAGTACAGTTGGGTTATAAAAAAATATCAGAAACTTTGAACATCCCACGGAGCACCATTAAATCCATTATTACAAAATGGAAAGAATATGGCACCACAACAAACCTGCCAAGAGAGGGCTGCCCACTAAAACTCACGGACCAGGCAAGGAGGGCATTAATCAGAGAGGCAACAAAGAGACCAAAGATAACCCTGAAGGAGCTGCAAAGCCGCCCACTCCACAGATGTGGACTTTATGGAAGAGTGGCCAGAAAAAAGCCATTGCTTAAAGAAAAAAATAAGCAAACACGTTTGGTGTTAGCCAAAAGGCATGTGGGAGACTCCCCAAACATATAGAAGAAGGTACTCTGGTCAAGGAAAACGCTATGTCTGGCGCAAACCCAACACCTCTCATCACCCCTAGAACACCATCCCCACAGTGAAGCATGGTGGTGGCAGCATCATGCTGTGGGGATGTTTTTCATCGGCAGGGACTGGGAAACTGGTCAGAATTGAAGGAATGATGGAGGGCGCTAAATACAGGGAAATTCTTGAGGAAAACCTGTTTCAGTCTTCCAGAGATTTGAGACTGGGATGGAGGTTCACCTTCCAGCAAGACAATTACCCTAAGCATACTGCTAAAGCAAACCTTTAAATGTCTTGGAATGGCCTAGTCAAAGCCCAGACTTCAATCCAATTGAGAATCAGTGGTATGACTTAAAGATTGCTGTACACCAGTGGAACCCATCCAACTTGAAGGTGCTGGAGCAGTTTTGCCTTGAAGAATGGGCAAAAATCCCAGTGGCTAGATGTGCCAAGCTTATAGAGACATACCCCAAGAGACTTGCAGCTGTAATTGCTGCAAAAGGTGGCTCTACAAAGTATTGACTTTGGGGGGGTGAATAGTTATGCACGCTCAGGTTTTCAGTTTTTTTGTCTTATTTCTTGTTTGTTTCACCCAAAAAAGTATTTTGCATCTTCAAAGTGGTAGGCATGTTGTGTAAATCAAATGATACAAACAATCAATTTTAATTCCAGGTTGTAAGGCAACAAAATAGGAAAAATGCCAAGGGGGGTGAATATTTTCGCAAGCCACTGCTTAAGTAGTTTTCTGGGGTATCTGTACTTTACTTTACTATTTATATTTTGGACAACTTTTACTTTTACTCCACTACATTCCTAAAGAAAATAATGTACTTTTTACTCCATACATTTTCCCTAACACCCAAAAGTACTCGTTACATTTTGAATGCTTAGTAGGACAGGAAACTGGTCCAATTCCCACAGCTGTCAAGAGAAAATCCCTGGTCATCCCTACTGCATCTGATCTGGCAGACTCACTAAACACAAATGCTTCATTTGTAAATTATGTCTGACTGTTGGAGTGTGCCCCTGGCTATCTGTAAATAAAAAAGAAAAAAAGAAAATTGTTCTGTCTGGTTTGCTTAATATAAGGAATTTGAAATAATTTATACTTTTACTTTCACTTTGGATACTTACTGTACGTATATTTTAGCAATTACATTTACTTTTGATACTTAAGTATATTTAAAACCAAATACTTTTAGACTTTTACTCAAGTAGTATTTTACTGGGTGACTTTCACTTTTATTTGAGTCATTTTCTATTAACGTAACTTTAGTTTTATTCAAGTATGAAAGTTGGGTACTTTTACCACCACTGAATAGAATCAAGATGTGTAGGTGTTTACCTATGCCCAAGGCTTTGTGTATAAATCTCTGTCACACATTTTACATTTGATATTTGTTATAATGAGTTTCTAGGGTATCAAGTGATTACGAATGTAAGGATGTACTTATACACTTTTGATGGGGAGTTCATACAAGATATTTAATATGTTCCATGGTTAGTTATAACAGAAGGACAGAGCTTTAACTCTATCATCTCCATCACTCCAGAACAAAGATCCACTCTCTCTATATATACCCTCTGTTACAAGTCTCTCCACGAACATCTGGTAATCATCATGGCCACTCCCATTCTTTGATGTTATTACCCTTTATCCCTGTCACTATATCCTGTCCATCACTTATTCTAAGATCAACATCAGTAATCTCCTTTGACATAACGGAATGTAGACTCCGTGGCACCAAGCCAATTATCTAGTAACTCTAACCTGGTCCCCCACGATACTATGACATAACATCATAACACTATAACAACCTAATATCAATCTACTTTTTTTTCTCTCTGTTGTGGTAAGTAGCATTACTTAATTCCAACATTTCCCATAACTTCATATACAATACAATGCTCTCCAATCAGTAGCATATACAGTGGGGAGAACAAGTATTTGATACACTGCCGATTTTGCAGGTTTTCCTACTTACAAAGCGTGTAGAGGTCTGTAATTTTTATCATAGGTACACTTCAACTGTGAGAGACGGAATCTAAAACAAAAATCCAGAAAATCACATTGTATGATTTTTAAGTAATTAATTTGCATTTTATTGCATGACATAAGTATTTGATCACCTACCAACCAGTAAGAATTCTGGCTCTCACAGACCTGTTAGTTTTTCTTTAAGAAGCCCTCCTGTTCTCCACTCATTACCTGTATTAACGTCACCTGTTTGAACTCGTTACCTGTATAAAAGACACCTGTCCACACACTCAATCAAACAGACTCCAACCTCTCCACAATGGCCAATACCAGAGAGCTGTGTAAGGACATCAGGGATACAATTGTAGACCTGCACAAGGCTGGGATGGGCTACAGGACAATAGGCAAGCAGCTTGGTGAGAAGGCAACAACTGTTGGCGCAATTATTAGAAAATGGAAGAAGTTCAAGATGACGGTCAATCACCCTCGGTCTGGGGCTCCATGCAAGTTCTCACCTCGTGGGGCATCAATGATCATGAGGAAGGTGAGGGATCAGCCCAGAACTACACGGCAGGACCTGGTCAATGACCTGAAGAGAGCTGGGACCACAGTCTCAAAGAAAACCATTAGTAACACACTACGCCATCATGGATTAAAATCCTGCAGTGCACGCAAGGTCCCCCTGCTCAAGCCAGCGCATGTCCAGGCCCGTCTGAAGTTTGCCAATGACCATCTGGATGATCCAGAGGAGGAATGGGAGAAGGTCATGTGGTCTGATGAGACAAAAATAGAGCTTTTTGGTCTAAACTCCACTTGCCGTGTTTGGAGAAAGAAGAAGGATGAGTACAACCCCAAGAACACCATTCCAACCGTGAAGCATGGAGGTGGAAACATCATTCTTTGGGGATGTTTTTCTGCAAACGGTACAGGACGACTGCACCGTATTGAGGGGAGGATGGATGGGGCCATGTATCACGAGATCTTGGCCAACAACCTCCTTCCCTCAGTAAGAGCATTGAAGATGGGTCGTGGCTGGGTCTTCCAGCATGACAACGACCCGAAACACACAGCCAGGGCAACTAAGGAGTGGCTCCGTAAGAAGCATCTCAAGGTCCTGGAGTGGCCTAGCCAGTCTCCAGACCTGAACACAATAGAAAATCTTTGGAGGGAGCTGAAAGTCCGTATTGCCCAGCGACAGCCCCGAAACCTGAATGATCTGGAGAAGGTCTGTATGGAGGAGTGGGCCAAAATCCCTGCTGCAGTGTGTGCAAACCTGGTCAAGACCTACAGGAAACGTATGATCTCTGAAATTGCAAACAAAGGTTTCTGTACCAAATATTAAGTTCTGCTTTTCTGATGTATCAAATACTTATGTCATGCAATAAAATGCAAATTAATTACTTAAAAATAATACAATGTGATTTTCTGGATTTTTGCTTTAGATTCCGTCTCTCACAGTTGAAGTGTACCTATGATAAAAATTACAGACCTCCACATGCTTTGTAAGTAGGAAAACCTGCAAAATCGGCAGTGTATCAAATACTTGTTCTCCCCACTGTATATGACTAGATCCTAACCTATGCTAGATAACTGACCCATCATCTTATACATGCTACCA
The DNA here is from genome assembly GCF_020615455.1 of Coregonus clupeaformis. Taxonomy (NCBI): domain Eukaryota; kingdom Metazoa; phylum Chordata; class Actinopteri; order Salmoniformes; family Salmonidae; genus Coregonus; species Coregonus clupeaformis. The sequence continues at coordinate 23,058,228 of NC_059220.1, forward strand.
ATAAAAACATCCATCAACTAAATTGTGACCATCATGACATCATCCCCACAAATACAAAGATCCGTAACCATTACTAAGTTACATGTATATTATAATATATTCAAATGAATATATCAAAATAAAATAACTTCAATCTTCTACATCCATCTTCAATCTTCTTCATCCATCTTCATACAGATGAACCTCAAGCTTGTCACTGGTCACGTGGGGCGCTATCTGATCTACAGAGATAGTCTTCTTTCCCCATCTTCAATCCTGTAAACCTCACTCCACTTTATACATTTCCAACTTAACATTCCTCATTCCTCAATCAACATTATCAATGGACTCTAAACTGGAATAACATATAGATGAATAATTTATCCTTTCTCTCCTTGCATTTAGACTGACTGATACATCTCTTTTCATACTCCTAATACCTTCCTATATGTCTCTAATATTTCCCATAGCTTTATTTAAATTCCCAATACCTTCCTAATCTTAATGGCCAACATGTATCCCCCATATAATCACATACATTCCCTCTTTATCTACTATAATAGCATCCAATGCCATGTGATTATCACTTACATAGTGTAATGAGTAACATCTCAGACCCAATTTCTTAAAAACCCATGATTGTCAAAATAAACAATGTTCAACTCTGACTTTGTTCTCCTATTATACCTGATATGACATACACATTATAACACTCTATTTTCACTCCCTGTTAAATAATTACATCCCTAAACTATTCATGCTTTAAGAATTCAACCAAAATCAGATCATATGAAAATATCACAACCCCATGATAGTAACCAATTAAGTACTTTACCACTCTAAACATCCATATCAATATCACCCAATGCTTCAAATGTATATAATGACTAAAATGTTTATACGTTAACCCAATTATTCAACATATTCATGATTTCATTCACAATCCTCACATTAACTTCCATGTTTCAAACAGTATGATTCAACAATGTCTATTCAAAATAAATCATATAAGTGTATCCTAAGACATTACCATAATTTACCACTGTTTTTAACCCATAATATATAAAACATTTCTCCATTGAACAATCAATATCCTTCATTTTGAAAATAATTATACTAATACATACTAATGATTTACTTAAATCACTCAGTCATCTTATAAATTATAACCCACAACCACATTTAAAATGACAATCCTTATTGATTCACTTTATCCTTATCCATGAAAATTAAACCCTCAACTTTATCACCCATTACAACTGTCAGAATGTACACTTACATTAACATACAGTATAAACATCCATAATTCAATTATGACCTTCCTCATCCTGATAATAAATACAGATCATTATCTCAATGCATTCTTAATACTATTAATTTAGCAGTGTATATACCTACTACCCAAATTAGCAAATTTATATAAACCCAATTTTATTGTCAACACAGCTAAGCAACCCCTCTTTCCCCCGGCACTTAAATCTTCTGGCGTCTCTTCATTATGTTCTTCAGACAGCTTCATAGATCAAAATGACTTGCCATTACAATGTCACAACTACCATGTCTCATCCGAATCACCACCAACTCCACAACATCATTGTTTTGTCCATTTGCCAACCATTATGCCAACATCATCAGAAATGTTGCATTTGAACATATCTTTCTCCATTCTCACTCAATGGTGGACTCCTGTCCCCCTCCTTCATGTTGGCAGAGTTGCCTTCACCTTTTTGAAAGAAAGTCTGCATAACATTGTTAGTTGATACACAATATGCTACTTTACACTGTCTTCTTCTCAGTCAGGAAAAGCCTCTATTAGGAAGTGCACATTCTTGCATCCTGTTATAGTCACTAGTTCCCATAGACATGCCTCCACTACATTCTACCTTATACCACAAATACATTTTCACCTAAAACATTTCATCTAATCCATAACACATTAATTACTACTGCTCATATTCTTACTACAATATGCAAATGTACCAATAAATAATCTTACCATCATTACTACCCCCTTTTCTGAACACATGAGTCACAACGTGATTCATGCTTTCAAAAACAAAACACCAACATTGTTTATTAAACCATAATAAAAATGAAATTAAAATGACAACATTTGATAATACCTCAACTTACTTCTATCCCGTAAAGTAATCCAAGATTAGTACAATTGACTAGCAACAGGTATCCCTCATTCAGGGAAAGCTCTCTCTCTCTTTTGTTATGTTATGGTTCGAATCATATACAGTGAGGGAAAAAAGTATTTGATCCCCTGCTGATTTTGTACGTTTGCCCACTGACAAAGAAATGATCAGTCTATAATTTTAATGGTAGGTTTATATGAACAGTGAGAGACAGAATAACAACAACAAAAATCCAGAAAAACACATGTCAAAAATGTCATAAATTGATTTGCATTTTAATGAGAGAAATAAGTATTTGACCCCCTCTCAATCAGAAAGATTTCTGGCTCCCAGGTGTCTTTTATACAGGTAACGAGCTGAGATTAGGAGCACACTCTTAAAGGGAGTGCTCCTAATCTCAGTTTGTTACCTGTATAAAAGACACCTGTCCACAGAAGCAATCAATCAATCAGATTCCAAACTCTCCACCATGGCCAAGACCAAAGAGCTCTCCAAGGATGTCAGGGACAAGATTGTAGACCTACACAAGGCTGGAATGGGCTACAAGACCATCGCCAAGCAGCTTGGTGAGAAGGTGACAACAGTTGGTGCGATTATTCGCAAATGGAAGAAACACAAAAGCACTGTCAATCTCCCTCGGCCTGGGGCTCCATGCAAGATCTCACCTCGTGGAGTTGCAATGATCATGAGAACGGTGAGGAATCAGCCCAGAACTACACGGGAAGATCTTGTCAATGATCTCAAGGCAGCTGGGACCATAGTCACCAAGAAAACAATTGGTAACACACTACGCCGTGAAGGACTGAAATCCTGCAGCGCCCGCAAGGTCCCCCCGCTCAAGAAAGCACATATACAGGGTCGTCTGAAGTTTGCCAATGAACATCTGAATGATTCAGAGGAGAACTAGGTGAAAGTGTTGTGGTCAGATGAGACCAAAATCGAGCTCTTTGGCATCAACTCAACTCACCGTGTTTGTAGGAGGAGGAATGCTGCCTATGACCCCAAGAACACCATTCCCACTGTCAAACATGGAGGTGGAAACATTATGCTTTGGGGGTGTTTTTCTGCTAAGGGGACAGGACAACTTCACCGCATCAAAGGGACGATGCATGGGGCCATGTACCGTCAAATCTTGGGTGAGAACCTCCTTCCCTCAGCCAGGGCATTGAAAATGGGTCGTGGATGGGTGTTCCAGCATGACAATGACCCAAAACACATGGCCAAGGCAACAAAGGAGTGGCTCAAGAAGAGCACATTTAGGTCCTGGAGTGGCCTAGCCAGTCTCCAGACCTTAATCCCATAGAAAATCTGTGGAGGGAGCTGAAGGTTCGAAACCTTAATGACGGAGAAGATCTGCAAAGAGGAGTGGGACAAAATCCCTCCTGAGATGTGTGCAAACCTGGTGGCCAACTACAAGAAACGTCTGACCTCTGTGATTGCCAACAAGGGTTTTGCCACCAAGTACTAAGTCATGTTTTGCAGAGGGGTCAAATACTTATTTCCCTCATTAAAATGCAAATAAATTTATAACATTTTTGACATGTGTTTTTCTGGATTTTTTTGTTGTTATTATGTCTCTCACTGTTCAAATAAACCTACCATTAAAATTATAGACTGATCATGTCTTTGTCAGTGGGCAAACGTACAAAATCAGCAGGGGATCAAATACTTTTTTCCCTCACTGTATATTACTACCAAATTATAAACTTCTTCACACTTTTCAGTTTTATAAATGACTCTCAACTCGGTAAAATAAACTATCTTAAAGTCCTCTTCTCATTGTCTTTAGAATTACCAGTGTGGGTGATCAATTCACATTAGAAAGTCAAAACAGAGTTCAGAGGTCATTGAAATCATTCAACGAATTGTTCTATCCAATAGTATACTAATCATTACCAACATTCAAAACATTTAATAAATGTTGTGTATCCCAAGTATACATTAAGTCCTCGTGACATTTATTCTCATAAGAAATCATGTATACCCAAAAGTCAGTCAAAAAAGAAAAAATAACTTCATAAAATTCACTGTGTGTGCTCCTTTAAGACTTATCACCTTTGACCTGTTGAAAACTCCCTAAAATCTAAATAACAACCCTTTATAAACATCATACTAGGTGTGTTGTGTTTTATTTGAAAAACCCAATTGAAAAACAACAAATAAAAATAGCCAGGCCTTACTTAATTTGGTAGCTCCCTTTTATGACCAAATACTGCCTAACTTCACTAAACTGCTCCCCCTAGCCCTGGGCAACATTCCAATGAGATAAGGAAATCCCCTTTCTCCTGGAAGAGAAATTATACATTTTGTTAACATTCAATTATAATCAGTAATCCAAAGATAATAAGTACACACAAAACATGATACAGATATACACAGTCCTATCTCATAAATAATCATTTGTATCAATCTAATTCCTCATAACTACTCCATAAAAAGATTAAATAAAATCTCTCAAAAGATGAAAACCACTCAAAATTCATTGAGTATACAATGATTATGTTTCATTGATTACCCTTCAGATCATATCCTCTTTAATTCTCACAACGATTATTGAACCCCTAAATCTGCTCCATGTGATCCCATATCAAATTATCCATTATCGTTTACTTGATCAACAACATAGGAAATATCTGTTTCCCCTTCTATTGTTCCTGTCACCCCTGTAAATGTCATATTTCATTCATTAGCCAATACAATCACGTACTCCGCTTAAGTAAGACGTGATATTTTATCCCAGGCATTTATTTTAAAATGGTTTGATACGTTGTCTCCTTCTCTCCCCTTAACATAATGCTATAGGAGACTTCCATCAATCCTGGAGAAAAAAAAACTCCCACTCAGAAGACACTAGATAATACCACATTTCATTAAGTTCACTACACCTTCTACTATAAACCTATAACCCCTTTCTAGTAATTTAATCATCGCAACCTGTTGCATTGATGTTTTAAAATATAAACCTATTGTTTAATAACTTCATAACTTACAAAAAATGTTTATTTCATCCATCATCCTAATAGTAACAACTATCTTCCATTGTTCAACATACCATAAACATTGTTTTTAGAATTAATTAACTGTCTGCATAACTCAATGTTGTTTAAACAAACTATATACTGTAATAATAATAATTACCAATTATCAAATAACGTTCCATATTCAACTATCTAGACATGTTCTTCATATCATCCCAATGCTTCTTCCATATTTCAATATAGCCCAACTATCACTACTTCCTTTCACCCTCTTACGAAATCATGTCATTAGTAAATTTTCTCCACAAAGCAATACTACCTAATAACATATTTTCATTCACCTAAATATAAATAATTATTTTAATACCAGTCTTATTAAACAATCCAATTCAACATCAATTCAACATGTCTCATCACCCAATTAACTTACTTACTTTGTAAACCCTCTACAATATCTATTATTCTCTATCGCTAACTTTCCATATAATGGTACCTCAACAGATGACAAATTATTGTAAAGTTATAGTCAAAACAAATTAAACATCTATTCACCGATATGCAACTGTAATTACTATGTTATACTATCCTCTATGTGTTGGTAAGACAATTCCTTTCACGTAATGTTATCAATTCACCTAGTAATCTAGGTCAATAGCATCAATGCAAAAGTTTTGCTTTCTGTCCTGACTTACAAATTGGTGCATTCAACTTATGATAGCCAGTGGGACAACCACTTTTTTTTTTATGGGAGGGTGGGGGAGGGGGGGTAGAAGGATTACTTTTATACTATTCCAGGTATTCCTTAAAGAGGTAGGGTTTCAAGTGTTTCCGGAAGGTGGTCAGTGACTCCGCTGTCCTGGCATCGTGGGGGAGCTTGTTCCACCATTGGGGTGCCAGAGCAGCGAATAGCTTTGACTGGGCTGAGCGGGAACTGTGCTTCCGTAGAGGTAGGGGGGCTAGCAGGCCAGAGGTGGATGAACGTAGTGCCCTCGTTTGGGTGTAGGGTCTGATCAGAGCCTGAAGGTAAGGAGGTGCCGTTCCTCTCACAGCTCCGTAGGCAAGCACTATGGTTTTGTAGTAGATGCGAGCTTCAACTGAAAGCCAGTGGAGTGTGCGGAGGAGCGGGGTGACATGAGAGAAATAAGTGAGTCTTTCTATTTTTATTTTATTTATTTTATTTATTTTATTTATTTTATTTATTTTATTTATTTTATTTATTTTATTTATTTATTTAACCTTTATTTAACCAGGTAAGCCAGTTGAGAACAAGTTCTCATTTAAAACTGCGACCTGGCCAAGATAAAGCAAAGCAGTGCGATAAAAACAAACAACAACACATAGTTACATATGGGGTAAAAAAAACATAAAGTCAAAAAATACAACAGAAAATATATATACAGTGTGTGCAAATGTAGCAAGTTATGGAGGTAAGGCAATAAATAGGCTATAGTGCAAAATAATTACAAGTATTATTAACACTGGAATGCTAGATGTACAAGAGATGATGTGCAAATAGAGATACTGGGGTGCAAAAGAGCAAAATAAATAACAATATAGGGATGAGGTATTTGGGTGGGCTAATTTCCCCATTTAAACCACAACACGCTACAAATATTCCATGCAACATCACCAAACCAAATACTTTGTAGTATCCATTCAAGCAACACATACCATCAGTTGGATTACACTCATAAATACAGATTTTACTCTATGCCATTGAAATTAGAAATACATTCCACAAATAGCTCAATTACAATGGTTTGTCATTTTACCCTCTGATGCAAAATTAAGTTCCATCATTTCACTACGTTAGCTCTACCCTGATAATTAGTTCAATGGAAACCCTATATTGGCTTTGTACTATATTATACATTATGTCTAAACCACATTACTTATGGTCAGTTTATTCCTTAAACCTTATCTCTATCACATGATCCAACAATGGTACAAACTTAGAAAACCCATATTAATTACTTCCCCACCCATGACGTACGTCTACGTTTGGGTGAGCAAGTTAATACATATATAACGTTAGAAACTTCTAGGTACTCACATCAAAGAATCCCTTCGTGGTGTTTTTAACCATTCTTAATCGACACAAATCACTTCTTCAAACAGTTTCCCAGCGGAACCAAAAAATAGACTGTAATTTCCCGGACACTGGGGGAACACAAAATAACTTACTCATTATTTGTCCATGCGGATAAATCACCAAGATATGTTCCCCCATTGAAAAATCCTAACTTACTTAATTTACATTACTTTTACAAGAGACTTATTCTAAATGCGGATTTGCCTGTAATAATTTCGTCACTTCCTGTCTAAATGAAGCTCTGATTTACTCTTAATGGTAACTTTTTAAAAATATATATATATACTGGTCTACTAAGCTGGCCATTCATTACTGCTATTAGTACATGCAATTATTAGTAATTAAACACTTGAATAAAATCCCCATCCTGATATGTATTAAAATTTAGTTTGCCTTTAAATGTAATTTTGGTGCTATGATTCAATATGTTATGCTGCATTGGCTCTATCTCCTGGCCGTGTTGAGTAATTACAAGGCTCTCTTCTGTTTATGACGATTTATTACGTCAAAGGTCCGTAACCTATTCTTCTCTTTTATAATGCACTTTTACATTAAGGGAATAAACACCCTCTCTCTTTATGACATACTTGACATCAAGGGTGCCCTGCGCCCACTCATTTTATAATGTACTGTTTTACATTAATGGAATCATCCACTCTCTTTATGATGTACTATTACATCAAAGGTGCCCTGCGCCTACTCTATTGTCCTCTCTTGCCTTCACTCAGTACTGTAAACACACCTTATTCTGAATCATATCACCATGTCATAGTCCTAATTTGATATTCCTCCTTACATCCCACTAAATAACTCAATACCACTCATCGTCCCCCTTTGAAAATATAGAATTTTAAACGTTCATTACAGCTCAGCCTTACCACAGACAAGCAGAATTTGACATAATAAAAAAAATGAAAGTCTGCTTACCTGTTAGTTTGGCTGTGAACTGCATCCTGTTCGTTTAGACGCCAATCTGTTATGATGAGTTTCTAGGGTATCAAGTGATTACGAATGTAAGGATGTACTTAGACACTTTTGATGGGGAGTTCATACAAGATGTTTAATATGTACCATGGTAGTTATAACAGAAGGACAGAGCTTTGCCTCTATCATCTCCCTCACTCCAGAACAAAGATCCACTCTCTCTATATATACCCTCTGTTACAAGTCTCTCCACTAACATCTGGTAATCATCATGGCCACTCCCATTATTTGATGTTATTACCCTTTACCCCTGTCACTATATCCTGTCCATCACTTGTTCTAAGATCAACATCAGTAATCTCCTTTGACATAACGGAATGTAGACTCCGTGGCACCAAGCCAATTATCTAGTAACTAACCTGGTCCCCACGATACTATGACATGACATCATAACACTATAAAAACCTCATATCAATACTGAACCGGGTCAAATATTACTAGTCATTCTAGCTTCTTCATAGACTAGACTGTTACCACAAGATCAAGGTCATGTTGCTTACTGTAAGACAACCTCGTGCATTGCAACAGTAAACTCTGCGACTGTTGCTCCCCAAGATTATCTGACTAACAAGCTTGATACTGGAAGTAGGTTTATAAGAAGAAGAAAAACCCAGGTGACCCAGAAACCAGAAGTGAGATTGAGCAAGATAACTAGGGGAAAAAAAAGATAATTAAAACGGCAGAAAGCAGCATGCCAGGACACCTTATAAAACACTCTGCCAAAATATTATGATTATCATCTCAGTTCAGAGAAAAAACCCTGTGTATGTAAAGAAATGGGCCACTGGGTGCACAGAACACTGCTTCCCCACTGACAGATGTATTACTGATGGAACACACTCGATACGAGAACAAAAAGCAGTGTTTATTTACACTAGGATATAGAATGCTGCTATCAGGCCTAACTTTTTTGGAATGCAAATACAGCACGTTGACTGACTCCCTTTTTTTTTTGTCAAGCTGGCCAGAGAACGAGATGTTGATTGATGAATGGCAGACCCTTATTTAATTCATAGGCCTGGGTGAAAAAGGTTTAACTGTAAATCACCTACATGTTAATTGTTGCCCAAGTATTAGTGTAATTTTTGGACCAGTCAATCTTACAATTGAAGAAGGGTGGTTTGATCCATTTTTGCCAGTCATTATCAATGACATTTCTACATTTCCGGTAAAGATACATTTTCTCCAGGTAATGTAAAGGTAAAGGTACATTTTCAGTACAGTGAATGTAATTCCGCTTATACAGTATGATTACAGATATCAGCCAAGAGCAATTCAAGAGTTTCAGACTGCTTAGATTTACAGTACGGCAGTCCATACAATAGGTGCAGGGATTTAAAGCCCATTAAGTCTACCCCTAGCACATGGCCCATATCAAATGCAGGGTTCAGTGGTTGTGTTGCCCTACAGAAATAAAAGCCTCCACAGAAGATGGGAGTACCCTCTCTCTGACCTCTAATGCTCAGCCCCCCCCCTCTCTCGCTCATCGCTCACTGTGGAATAGGGGGCCAGAGAGAGGGATAAAGGATAACATAACAGTGGAAGGTGAGGATAGAGGGTAAAGTGGTAATGGATTTGGGGTAGGGACATAGGAGGATAGATGGTATAAGTGGTAATAGATTTGGGGTAGGGACATAGGAGGATAGAGGGTAATGTGGTAATGGGTTTGGGGTAGGGACATAAGAGGATAAAGGGTATAAGTGTGATTAAGTGTAAAGGCGGCAGGTAAAGGAAAGTTGGAGTAGTCTTGTCACAATACCAGGATTTGGACTTTGATACCAATACCAGGTTAAGTATCATGATATTCGATGCCATCACGAAGCAAAAAAAAAATGAGTATTAGCCAAAGTCACAGAATGGCATTTGATCCAGATTGATAAACTCAGCTACCGCTCTGTTCAATCGTTGGGCATCTTTTGAGTTCAATATTATTACACTTTAAATGTTTTATGTCAAGATATTTCAGAAACAGCCATGTATGCATTCATGAATCAATTATTCAATCATACAATCAATTTTACTTTGTTTTTACCTATCTAACTACACAACAACATCATGGTAATCATTTATTTAAATGGTAAATCTCTAATGATAAACTGGGTAAATCAAGATACAGCCTTGGCCTATTCACAATGCAGGTAAATGCATATTCAATAGGAGTGTGTGCATGCATTGGGTTATGGAGCTTGTTTTAGCTGATTTCAGTTGAGTCTATGGGGCTTCAGATGACAAACAATTTGTTTCCCTTCCATTTGGGACTTATTTTATTGTACTGATCAATGACATTTGCATAGAAGTAGCAATTTCCTCTTTTATAAAAATGAGCACTGTCTCTTTAAGACCCAGTAATGATGTCATTCACGAGGTACATGCACACTGTCAGTTCAGTGAGGGAGAGCTGTGGGAGAGGCGATTAACCTAGCCAGAACTGTTCCGACCTATGATTCAGGCAGTAAATACACCTGAACCTTTTAGGTCGGAGCGCATGGCTGCCAGAATGTGGACAGCCAGTGGCGGCTCCTGAAAAAATTCTCAGGAGGGGCAATTTTTCTGATGATTTAGGTGACCTACACACATTTTTAAAAAGATATGTCCAGCAACAACATGAAGACAGGGGCAGCATATAAGTCAATACCAGAATCATTTATTGACTGATCTCAGGGAGTGCTCCTAATCTCAGCTTGTTACCTGTATAAAAGACACCTGTCCACAGAAGCAATCAATCAATCAGATTCCAAACTCTCCACCATGGCCAAGACCAAAGAGCTCTCCAAGGATGTCAGGGACAAAATTGGAGACCTACACAAGGCTGGAATAATAATAATAATAATAATAATAATATGCCATTTAGCAGACGCTTTTATCCAAAGCGACTTACAGTCATGCGTGCATACATTTTTGTGTATGGGTGGTCCCGGGGATCGAACCCACTACCTTGGCGTTACAAGCGCCGTGCTCTACCAGCTGAGCTACAGAAAGTGGATACTCATGGATGCGCATCGCAATTGTAAAATGTCAACACAATTGGAGACACCACGTCATTTTTGGAGACATGTTATTGACAGTAAACTATTGTAGATGCGACTGCTAACTAAATAAAACATTTTAGCTGGCTAGCTAATCATCTTAGCTAAATGTGGGGCAAACAATTCAGTTATTTACCGTTAATTTGAGGGATTGGGGTGAAAGAAATCGAGTTACATAGTGATACTTTACGATATACTGTATTGACAATATCGCAATATAACCATATCCACCCTGTCCAAAGTCTCTACTTGGTCTCAGTTCTCCAGTAAACTTGTGATTATCAACACTAACCTCATCGTTGTGGCGGCGGACAGCTAGCCTGTATCCCTCATCCAGTTGAGTGGCAATGTTATTTTTTTCGTTACGTACCATTTTTTGGAAAATCCTCGGGTGTAGGACTTCCCCCCTTTAGTAGAAACCTGTTGAATTATTAAATTTGGTCTGGGAGGTCCTAATTGTTTCGTTGCCAATTTATCTTCATTTGTTCGCCGACAAAAAGGAAATTCTTTCAAAGACACAATCGAGTTGCACTGAAGCCTAGCCATGTTGATAGTAGTAGTGAATTGATTGACGCTGCTACCCTCTCTTTTCTTAGTTACGTTCATGTGACGAAAGCGCGTAAGTGCAAGCCCACAGACACCCATTGAGATTGTATTGAAGGCTCTGAAATTTGAAAAAAATAGATTTTACATGGGAGTCTATGACAGAAGTTCTGGGCGATTTTCAATCTGACTGAAATCGCCCCAAAAGGGGGTGGAGCCATTTGAAGCACGACTTTAGCCTGATTCGACATTTAGTGGCAGTGTGGCACTGTGGCAGATCAGACGTATAGATTACAACACTGATAACTACTGTTGCCGTGATATAATTGATTAGAAAAAAAATCCCTTCCTTTTCCCGTTTGGCAGTGCGTCGCCCATATCGCCCTATTGAACAGGCCGTCCCTGTGGACAGCGTGGAGACGGCACGGGATATGGTTGGGAAAACATACCTCAATTCAGGGATGGAAGATTTTGCTGTACTCCTAATTATCCCATTATCCAATATTATAAATTGACAAGATTGAAATATTGCTTGTTTTTCATTAAACTGCCTTTTTCGTCCTCATGCTAGGTAGCAGACGCCACACCAGCCACTATCCTTTGAACAATAAAGGACAGTCAGCCAATCAGGCTCCTTTGTTGTTCAATGCATTTCATAACCTGCAATAACATCTGCTAAATATGTGTATGTGATGTTGATAAAACAAGTTTACTGGAGAACGGAGACCAAGTAGAGACTTTTGGACAAGGTGGATAATTGTATAATATAAGGCAGTTTATTCAGAGGTAAAGATATCTGGAATCGCGTGCACGGACCCGTTCGTCAATCTCGTAGGGAGATATCTGAGAGAGCCCCTAAACATTGTGTGCTGACATTTTATACAATAAAATAAAGTAGGTTGATTCTAGTAGTTCTGATCTTCTGATTGGTCCTGATGAGTTGGGCGAGGTCACCTCCAGGCTAGTGTCACTGTTGCATTGGCTCTGAGTCGGGTTCTCTGTCTTCAGATGTTCAGCCTAAGAGAAGGGGGTTTTTGTGTGTGTGTGTGTTTGTGTGTGTTTAACAGTGGTGTGTGTGTGTGTGTGTGTTTATCAGTGGTGTGTGTGTGTGTGTATGTGTGTGTGTGTGTGTGTGTTTATCAGTGATGATGTGTGTGTGTGGGTGTGTGTGTGTGTGTCCTCAGAGCAAGAACTCGTGAGTTGGAAGAACTGAGAGACCTATGGCGTGGGTGTTGTCCATAGCCACCTGCTGATAAGGCTGACAAGATAGAAGTCTTTTGTGCATTGTATTAAATACAAAGGCCCAACACAAGATGGGTCATGCACAAGATTTTAGTCAGACCAAGCTATAACATTATATATTTACTACGACAAATCCCTCTCTTCACGTCTCCCCAGAGACGTGACCAAGTAACAGTAAAGAAGGAAAACTTAAGACGTGACACAAGCTAACAGTGTAATTGGCAAAATAGGGAAAACTTTATCAGAAGATAAAGTTTTGATTCCCCCTCTTCACGTCTCACAAGAGACGTGACATAAAGCTTAAATGCTGCAATTTGGCAAAATAGGGAAAACTTTATCAGAAGATAAAGTTTTAATTCCCCCTCTTCACGTCTCACAAGAGACGTGACACAAGCTTAATAGTGCAATTGGCAAAATAGGGAAAACTTTATCAGAAGATAAAGTTTTACATTCCCCCTCTTCACGTCTCACAAGAGACGTGACAAAAAGCTTAAAGCTGCAATTTGCAAAATAGGGAAAACTTTATCAGAAGATAAAGTTTTACATTCCCCCTCTTCACGTCTCACAAGAGACGTGACAAAAAGCTTAAATGCTATTCATCATCCAGATATCCTTGGTCAGCATCGTCAATAGCAAGCAAAGGAAACATCTGACCGTTATCTGCAGGATGTGGATCAATAGCGGTGGTTATAATCCTGGTTGTCAGCGTCCATATGCATGGAATGCAACAGCATCCACAAAGCACTAGAATTGCAGCAAAAACAGAGATGGATACAAGTATAGAAGAAACAAGCGTTTTATATTTACCAAACGCATCCATCCAAGAGTCCCACATTGAAGTATCCACCCCTGAGTGGCTCTTCATTTTGCCATTAAGAGTTCGTAACCCTTCCAGGGCGACAGTCAAGCTGCCATCTGTGGCTGTATTGTTGGGAATAAAGGTACAACATTGTTCACCAAACATAGCACATACTCCTCCTTTTTCAGCCAGGAGCATGTCGACAGCAATACGATTTTGGAAGCCATGAGAGAGGTTGCAGCCAACTGGCCATGCACCTCCTCAAAACCTTGTTGTGTCCAATTGCCTAATTTTTGAACATTAATGTATGTAGTTAATTCTATCGACGTTTTTATTAATGGTATAACAGTCAGCACCCAAAAGACACTAACTGTACTCCATGTACCCATGTTCAAGGACAGATTCACAGACAACAAAGAGAGAGTGTTCTTATCAGCCTGTTATGTGAAACAATGCATATCAGTACAGTGCTCCTCCTTAATGCATTCCTTCCAAGCTATTCATCACATACAGATCCAATTAAAAATAAAAGCCAACAATTTTATGGTGTCACTCTAAACAGAGTATAATCACCCTTAAGAATAACAGGATATGGAAATTAAATCACAACATTTAATGTTAATAAAAATAAAAATAATAATTTTAACCCTCTATTCCTCCCCTACACCTAACATGTACTGAGTTGGCTACCAGCCACCCAGGAATCCTTTACCTTCACATCAGGAAGAATAAACAATCACAGTGGTTAGTAAAAACATAAGGTAATAAATGAGCAAGAACTGAAAATAAATGCGTGTATGTATTTTACTAGGCAAAACATGGATCATCCAGCTTGGTCTCAGAGTCAGTAGCAGAGTCACCTGCATCATCCTGGGCCGGTAACAACAGCATCATACCTGACGCCTGCACCACTCCTACCACTGACCTCCTGAGACAGGGGACGATGCAAGCAGCACAACACATTAACAGCAAAAACACAATTACTAGGGTCAGAAATCCAGTAACCACCATAGAAGAGTACTCACCAAACCAATCACTCAGCCAGGAAATAAGGCAACATCCACAAAGAACAAGTATACCCATAGAGGCCATAACTTCACCCAGAATAGTCACAACAATAGTTTTCCATTTACCAAATATGTTATCAAACCAACCGTCTATGGAGCTATCAATACCAGAGTTCTCAACCAGTTCGTTCTCCAGCGTGGTGATGGTCACTCAAGCGCTTTGGTCACGGGCCCGTCCGGTGCTATATTGTTGGAGATGAAAGTACAGCACATATATCCAAACAGAACACAAACCCCGTCCCGCTCAGCCAAAAGCATATCTAAAGCTATTCTATTCTGCCATGTCATTAAGCTAGTTGCCGCTGTCTGCTCAGCTAATCCCTTTATTGCATCACGAGTGTGGTTTATAAATATTTTGCTGGTTATATTAAATATAATTTATCCAATCTACATTTTTATTAATTGTTGACCACCAGAAAATACTTGATTCAAACCCAGCTGCGATCTGATTGTGGATCCCATCAATATATATCCTTTCATCAAAGGATCCCGGGAGGAGGTCCTACTTTCTATGTGACAACTCACCAGTCTCTGACACGTTTGATTGTTTGCGTATGTAGGTGAGTTCACAATCAGTTATCACCACACATCCATCAGATGTCAGCACGGGTCTGGTTTTTGGCTCCTAAAATCCTCTGGCTGCAACAAAGAGGAGAGATTAGTCATGGTCTCTTTAGGTGTGACATTCTCTGTGTGGGAGCAGGAGCTAAAAGCCCCTACCCTGTATCCTATCCTTACTAGTCCTAGAAAAACAATTAGAATCCCCTTTGACTTCAAACTGAGGCAACCCAGGTCGGGATGACTTTGTTATCGGGGGAAACAGATAGTGCAAGTTACCATAAGACTCTTTCACCACATTCCCAGGTGGCTTGCATGGAGGAAAAACCTGACAGAGAGTTAAAGCCTGTCAAGGGGAACGGAGTAGTTGTTAACCCTGGTTTGGCTGTCCCACAGGCAAAACAGTCCTCTTTAGACATCGTTTTTGCCATATACTGAATCCATTCCAACCACAGGTTAAGATTTCTATACCCCGTTTCCACCTGTACTACTTCCTCCAGGTCTATAGTTTTGCACTATCTTTATCACAGCCCCGGTCTCACTACCTCCCTCAGAGAGGTTTACTCTAGAATTTCCCCTTTCCCTACGTCTAGCTGTCTCCTATGCCTTTTCAACTTGTGTTAGGTTAACTACCACTTCTGGCTGAAACAGGAGGGTCCGTGTGTGTTAGGAATATGGCCCCCACAATCAGACAGCTACCTACCGTCGGGAGACCTGTGAATCCCCACCCTTGCCCTGAGAACATGTCAGATGCCAGAGGCCAACCCATTGCTTTACCTTCTATCGACCTCACACAGGGATGATCAGACAGGGTAAGGGAATCTTCGTTAAGGAGCCAACCCCCGAGCCCTAGTGGTAATCGGATCTTTCTCCTAACTCTGTGTTTGTTCGTCAGGTGTAGCTGGTTTTGCCTTTTTACAGTGTGTGACATGGACCCAGATGGATCTCTCAGCTATTCTGCTGGCAAAGGCAGTACTTGGTAGGGCCCTTCCCGCCAGGCCTGATTCAGTCTCCTGGTTAGATAGAGTGGGTCACCTTCTCCTTTAGTTCACCTGTGGGGCACAAAACCTCTGACATACAGGTGTGGTTAATAAACTATCATACATGTTTTTGTTTTCTTTTTTAAAGTATTTTGTCCTCTCCTTCGTATATATTTAATATTTAATCCAACCATCCCCCTTTTTGACACATGATTTGGCCATGTGTCAATATTACCACCTACCTATTTTACCCTCAACTTAGTAAAATAAACTATCTTAAAGTCCTCCTCTCATGCCTTTAGAATTTACTAGTGTGGATGATTAAAATAACACCAGAATGTTAAAACAGAGTTCAGAGGCCATTGAAATCATTTAACGAACTGTTTAATCCCATAGTATACTAAACATTACCATTATTCTAAATATTTCATAAATGTTAGTTATCCCAAGTGTTCATTAAGTCCTCATGACATTCATTCTCATAAGAAATCATATATACCCCAAACTCAGCCAAAACCTAAAAAATCCATAAAATTCACTGTGTGCACCTTTAAGACCTATAACCCTTGACCTGCTGAAAACCCTCCAAAATTGAAACAACAAGACTTTATTAACATCATACTAGGTGTGTTGTTTTCTATTTGAAAACCCCCAATTAAAAACAACAACCAGACAGCCAGGTCATGAGGACTCCTGATTTCTCTCTTCCCCTTCTGCCTACAGTTTCTTAACTGGTGCCCTTTCCTTGCAGTAACTCCACGGTTCCTCACATTCTCTAGCAAAATGTCCCGTTTTGTCACAATTGTAACACTTCCACTCACTCCTGTCTCCACTATTACTATTTCCTTCTTGTCTGTCTTTGCTACCGTAACCTCTCTTCTCTCCTAGGTATTGACTAATAGTCTCACTGTCTCTAATTCAACACAAAACCCCATCATCCAATTAATTTTCATACCCATTACTGTCAATGCCAAATTAGGTTTCTCTGTTCCTGTTGAAGTGCTGAGTCAATAGTAGCCAATTCAAACACCTCACAATTTGGATCAAAGGGTTCCTTAGTCTTCCCCCCACTAGAATCTACTATTTCTCCCCTCAAGGACTAGTCACGCCTTATCTTCCTCTTTCTCACGCTCAAAGCTGGGGGATGGACTTCTCTCTCTTCTCTCCTGTCTGATGGATTGCATGTCTCTCTGAGACTATTACACAATTCAGTTATTTTCCCAACATACTCTCCGTAATCGGCCCATGGCAAAAGTGTCCTATGGGCATCCCCTGAAACCCACTGCCCTCTAACGGCAGCCCAAACCTTACTATTCCTGTCATGGGGTGGGTCATTCTTTCTACCGCTCTGGCCACGTCCTCTGTGTTCATGGCCTGTCTGCTAAATGGCATATTATTATTATTACTGTATACATCTAAGGTTGCTGGGGCCCCTTTCATTCCCGCCAATAGATTAGGTAAGGCTATCAGTGGGTACTGGCCCCCTCCTACTCTCTCTCTCTCTCACTGCTTATTTCTCCTTTACACACCTTATGTATCTGTTTAAGCATGGATTCGAGTTTATCTGCGTCCAGACGTCCCTCAAAACCATACCTCTCCCTCCACCTGGTTATATAATGGAGATTTCTTCTATCCCTGGATTCCATTTTAGTTACATCAAGCATTTCTCGTCCCCAGTAAATTCTGGGACCTCTTGTGAGGATTTGCCCCCCATGGTTGGTACTGTTAAAAATCCCTTAGCCACCTCTTCTATATTACAAGTACATTTAAAGTAATTCAAAATAGCTTCACACAACAACCCCTCATAAGGAGTGCCCAGCAGAGTCCAATTCCTATCAGAAAACATACATACAAACATTCAGACACTCCCAATCTCTCCCAGGGGGAAAAAGTTCTTCTTCACCCTGGGTGAGATTGTTGTTCCCATAAGGGTTTCTTCATTGTGTTGTCAGGATTGGTTCTCGCTGCTCAAATCAGCTCTTACTTCAGACAATGGTCTGGAAGGAGTGGGGGGCTGGAGTGCAATGTGTTAGATGGTGCCAGGGTGCGCCTGATTTACCTCTGACCTGGACTGAGTGTGAAGTAACCTCCTTCACTTCGTACGGTCCAGTCCACCTGGGTTCCAGCCACTTTCTTTTGTGGACTTTCACCCTCACCCAGTCTCCCACTTTTACCTTCAGTGGCGCCGGATCTCCCGTCAGCTCCCCCTCTTGGACCTTGTGAATCTGTTTGGAGAGAGCTGCAGAAAGTTCCGTCAGTTTTCTCACAATTTTACAGATTGGTATTCAGCTTCATAAGTTTCACTATAACTTCCCATCACCCATTAACGCGTTATAATACATAAAAACACACAACCCAAAAAGCCAATTGGAATTACAATGCTTAATGTATTCAGGCTATCAAAGCGTCCTAGAACACATTCTCAGTTCGACTGCCACCCTTCACACAGCCTTATTTAGGCACCTTCATTATGTGAAGTCACAGAAGCAACTGGATCCCTTAGAGATTTTTTCTCAGGTTAACTGCACCTTTCACACAACCATTTAAATGGAATGTTTTAAATGTGAAATTACAGAGATAGCTGGCATCTCCGAGAATTTAGTACCTCTGGTCAATTTCGGTGATTCTCCCCCACCTAATTTACATTTACATTTTAGTCATTTAGCAGACGCTCTTATCCAGAGCGACTTACAGTTAGTGAATACATATATATTTTTTTTATACTGGCCCCCCGTGGGTAAAATCTTATCCACTCATACGTCAAAACACACCTACCACACAACCTATCTATTAATAGGACCTTTTAACTGTGGAAACTCACAACCTATCAGGGATAGTAGTGACGGCCATGGCTATTTCAGTATATATATATATGTATATAGAATTTCGGGTAAGGTCCGACTATCTTGGTGTACTTAGCCCGTCACTGGCCGAGGCCAGCAATGTATTCTTAGTGCCAACACCGACTTATCTCAGGTGCCCCACCCTCGTACACAAAGAATTTTCAATAATTTATTATTAGGAATTATTTTGCAAAAGGTATTATTGTTTTTCAGTTATTCGAGTTATTATATATTTTCCCAAAAGGTATCAGAATCGCCCTTTTGGAACAATATATTAGCAAACCCGAGCGCTTCTAAAATAATTATCAATTTTATCCTAGGAATTATTTTGCAAAAGTTATTATTGTTTTTCAGTTATTCGAGTTATTATATATTTTCCCAAAAGGTATCAGAATCGCCCTTTTGGAAGAATATATTAACAAACTCAAGCGCTCCTAAAATAATTATCAATTTAATTTTAGAATTTAAGGAAATACCAACACCACAAGAGGGAAAAAGTACAAGTCAGCTTTCAGCGTAGCGGCTGCATAACATGCCGAATAGGACTCGGTGGTCCTCTTAAAAGTTATCAACTAGTTAGTCTCATGAAACGGCCAATCTTACACAACATTCAGGTTAACATTTCAACATTTACATTTGCATTACATATCAGCATCAACACATTAATTCAGTTTGAGTTCCTCACAGTACATCTAGTTGAGTGCCAAGTCAACCATTGCCCGACTATCTGAACTTGTATTTTTATTTTATTTTATTGATTCTCCTCAAGGAGACTCCCAGTCGTTTAAACCATTCAACTGGCGTCTAGTCGGGAGAACCTTTTCTGGACTTGGATTCTCACGGAATTAACTCAACCCGCCTATCTGAATCTTTTTATCAAGTCACCAGATCCTTCTCTTGTGGATCAAATAAAAGGGTCCATTTCTTGTGAACCAAAACCTCTGTAATAGGCGCCTCACTAGAGAGCCACACTTCAACAGAAAATAAAAGTCGGTCCTTCTCTTGTGAACCACTGTAACTAGACTTCTTCTCTTAGAGTCACATTTCAACAGTAAAAACCTAAGATTTCAGATATCAACAGTAAAAATAAAAGGGTCCTTCTCTTGTGAACCAACACCTCTGTAACTAGACTCCTCACCTAGAGAGTCACATTTCAACAGTAAAAATAAAAGGGTCCTTCTCTTGTGAACCACTGTAACTAGACTCCTCACCTAGAGAGTCACATTTCAACAGTAAAAACCTAAAGAATTCAGATATCTTTACACATGTGCCTTTTGAGTCATAATAGATATGTTATAAATTTAACAGTAATCCATACTCACGCTCAGTACTACTGATCTTAATTTTGGTTTATCCTATAATACAATATGCAGATTTTGTTTTAACAGGTTCTGCTTACCTTTGTATTGACGGCCGTCTAGATCAGTTTCCTGAGGCGAGCTGGATTCCCGGCTGCTCCTGCGAACAGGTCACCCGTCCTTTCTGATCCGTCTCTTACTTGCCTCCTTTCTCTATCAACTTTCTATGGACCGAATTCAGAGAAGAAAACCATCCTCTGCTACCAATTTTGTTGATAAAACAAGTTTACTGGAGAACGGAGACCAAGTAGAGACTTTTGGACAAGGTGGATAATTGTATAATATAAGGCAGTTTATTCAGAGGTAAAGATATCTGGAATCGCGTGCACGGACCCGTTCGTCAATCTCGTAGGGAGATATCTGAGAGAGCCCCTAAACATTGTGTGCTGACATTTTATACAATAAAATAAAGTAGGTTGATTCTAGTAGTTCTGATCTTCTGATTGGTCCTGATGAGTTGGGCGAGGTCACCTCCAGGCTAGTGTCACTGTTGCATTGGCTCTGAGTCGGGTTCTCTGTCTTCAGATGTTCAGCCTAAGAGAAGGGGGTTTTTGTGTGTGTGTGTGTTTGTGTGTGTTTAACAGTGGTGTGTGTGTGTGTGTGTGTTTATCAGTGGTGTGTGTGTGTGTGTATGTGTGTGTGTGTGTGTGTGTTTATCAGTGATGATGTGTGTGTGTGTGTGGGTGTGGGTGTGTGTGTGTGTGTCCTCAGAGCAAGAACTCGTGAGTTGGAAGAACTGAGAGACCTATGGCGTGGGTGTTGTCCATAGCCACCTGCTGATAAGGCTGACAAGATAGAAGTCTTTTGTGCATTGTATTAAATACAAAGGCCCAACACAAGATGGGTCATGCACAAGATTTTAGTCAGACCAAGCTATAACATTATATATTTACTACGACAGTGACCAATAAATTGGATTTGATAAGTACCCGCTATAGAACGCGTTGAAAACATTGCCGGGCATCCCCTTTGGCATACGCATCAGATGCATATCAACCCGCAAGGTGCACAAACATACGCACCAAGGCTTGATAAATAGTGCATAAACAATAGTAAAGCATGAGTTGCATGAAGAAATATTAGTGGAAATATATCCATCTAAAAATATAACAATAGTTACAGTATTTGTTTAGATAGAGCCAAGGATATGTTTTGTATAATTCTACAAAATCCTAGTGAAAAATGTAGGCCTAAAGCCAATTTGACACTTCCAGCCAATGACGCATCAACATTCTAACAGTCTCATAAATACATTAGATTTATGCTATTAGAAGAATAATCATTTGGTTGTATTTATAAAGGTCTTAGGTAACATTAGAAAACAAAAAAACTATTATTTCAAATAACATAATAGCATTTTAATTAGTTCATGTTACTCTAGGCTATATGCATATCAGCTTTAATATTGCAGATAGATTAGAGCTTCTATCGATGTAATTGTCTGCATCATTTCCAATCCCCCATATATATATATTTTTGTAAATATATATTATGTTAAACACGTTTTTGATTTAAAAATATATATATTTTCCTTCTTTATTATTTATTAATAAGAAAATGTATGTATAAGAAAACAGAATAGCATTTTTTACGTTTATTATGTTACTAGTTTTTGCTTAGTAGCAAGAGCAATGCAAGTCGTCATATGCTGAATGTATAGACAGTGCAGATATTCTTGGAAAAAGTGACATTTGGAAATAGAGCTGCAACTCTTGAAAAAAAAAAGTGGGTTGAAACTGCAGAATATGCTCACTATATAGAAATCAAAACGTTTTACCTACACGTGACTCTGAAGGAGGATTTGATAAAGTGATGCTCCATTGCCTGCGTCTGTCAATTACAAGATGCGCCCATCTCTTCATGTACAATTTGAGAAATGATAATATTATCAATTTAATCTTGTTTATAGGCTAACTCTTATTATGTGTGAAATTAGTTTTGGTATAGTTTAGGTGTAGTTTCGATGGGCCGGCTGCACAGGCTGACTGGATTTGTTTGTTTCCCCTTGCTCATCAACTCGGATAGAGTTAAGGATATGTTTTGCATTATTCTAGAGGCCTACTGAAACACGTATCATGTTTTCATTTCCCTTACATATAAATATAGATATATAACAATAAAGGTGATTAGTAATAGAGTTATAGTAAATAGAAAAAGTCCTGTGACAGCTTCTTTTTAGAAAGTAAAATGTAAAAGAGAACGGTATCAACCCGCAAGGCGTGTGGTCAAATTAATAACAGGAGCGTCAATGCTGATAAATAGGCATAACACAAACTCATCATTACACTATTGTTGTTCTAAATTAAATCAACCTCTTCACCCTCCTTATCATTCAGTTAGACCTAATTTAAATGTTATTGTGAAGTAACATGCACAATTATCGCCCATTCATCCATTTGTCATTCATTCAGTGAGGAGAAAGAGACGCATTAGCGCCTGGCTGGGTACCAATGTCCTACTGCGCATTGTCTTGGCGGGTTTCGTTGGGAATAGGTGTGAAAATGACAGGTAAAAAGGCTCTAAATACCCTTCTGTTTGTAATTTCAAAATTCTGACAAATAAGCAATGTAAAATACAAATATTTAGGAAAAGTCAGGGAAGGAGCGTTGGGCCAGTAACTGAAAAGTCGCTGGTAAGTATCCCTGAGCCGGAAAGGTGGAGAAATCTGTCGTTCTGCCCCCAGCAATTAACCCCCAACAACTGCTCCCCGGGTGCCGTTGACGTGGACATCGATTAAGGCAGCACCTCACACCTCTCTGATTCAGAGGGTTTGGGTTAAATGCGGAAGACACATTTTGGTTGACTGCATTCAGTTGTGCAACTGACTAGGTATCCCCTTTCCCTTAACAACTGTGCACTCATTCGTAAGTTTGCTCCAGGACTTACCGGTGGGGCCTGCAGATAACACGATCTTTCATTATCATAAAGCTTAATAGTTATCAAAAAGATAATACATGTTTCTTTATTTCCTGCAAACAGCTGGAATTGCAGATAACCATAGTCAACCTATAAGTACTAATTGTGCTCCTACTATAGCCACTGATTGTTTAAACTCACTTTATCCTGTTCTAGAGCACATACATAAATGTCACAAGCAAATAAAGAACCTTCAGTGAATGGCCCTCCACGATTATACAGAAGCCACTGCAAATATCTAAATGTCAACTGTGCATAACACTTTCCAATTAGGCCGCATGCACACAGCAGCTGGGAGGTCAGATACGTAAAGACCAACACACTCAGGGATCAGTCAGAACACAATGTCCAGACAAAGGAAATAACAAAATCAATTGTTTTACTAGACTGGTGTCAGTGCTGCTCCTATACAATAAGTAAGCCTATTGAACAGGTTAATTAGCTGGTTATAGGCATGTGTTTATGGTTGGTATTTGGGTTGATATAACGAATGCTTATTTGTAGTAAATTCAGGTTGTAAGACATGAATGCGGCTCAACACCATGTTGAGTATACATAGAATGAACAGCAGGCGAGGTCCACTCCACACTACCCCCAACAAGTCCCATCATCTCCTCAAGAAGTGTTGGTGATGATGACTATTGTCTGTGTGTCATCACCACTACCCTGGCACCACTCATTATCCTGAAGCCAGATGATGGGTCATTTGCACCTCATTGGTGCAACAGATGTATGTGGATCTGCTCCTAATGACACCCCCAGGGCCTGGGACTGGCCAATCAGACTGGACTGGGCCCTTGTGGAACAGTAGAGGAGATGCAGTCTGCATGCCAGTGTGTCATGTGGCCTGGGACTCCATTGTCCTTGAGTCAGAGAGATGCCCACTGTCCCAGACCTTCAAACAGACAGACCAGGGGAACAGGTGCAGCTGTGTGAAATAGCCTGTTGCCCTGCCTCAGTGATTATTCTCTCTTTAGCCCTCTGTCAGACTAAGGAGGCTCTCCAAACACTGAAGAGGCTCCTCTGAATCGTAATACTGAGTGTGTTAAGTGGGGGAGGGACCCAGACCCGAGGAGTGGGATGGAGGGACGTGAGAGAGGTTAGCTGGGGGATGGGGGGATCTGCTGATCAGCTCTTTCTATTGCATGTTTCCAGAGGCTAATTGCCAATGCTATTAGCATAAATACCACCCCCTACGCTCTAGACCGGGAGACTAAACTCCCTCCCCAATTATTACAGGCACTGCTACTGTGGCGGGTTCTCCGGCCATCCTTGGGCAGGGGACGGGAAAGGAGTTTAGCAGAGTTAGCTAGCGAGCCCAGTTGTAGCACAGTAGCTGCAAACCTATTATGGTTAGCAGGCAGTGACACAGTGGTTAGCTCCATTCTGTGAATTTTTCATCCTGAAGAACTCCCCAAGTCCTTAACAATTACAAGTATACCCATAACATGAAACAGTCACCACTATGCTTGAAAATATAGAGAGTGGTACTCAGTAATGTGTTGTATTGGATTGGCCCCAAACACAACCCTTTTTTTGTATTCAGGACAAATAGTGAATTGCTTTGCTACATTTTTTGCAGTATTACTTTAGTGCCTTGTTGCACACAGAATGCATGTTTTGGAATATTTGTATTCTGTACAGGCTTCCTTCTCTTCACTCTGTCAATTAAGTTAGTATTGTGGAATAACTACAATGTTCTTGATCCATCCTCAGTTGTCCTATCACAACCATTAAACTATGTAACTGTTTTGGCCACATGGTGAAATCCCTGAGCGGTTTCCTTCCTCTCCGGCAACTGAGTTAGGAAGGACGCCTGTATCTTTGTAGTGACTGGGTGTATTGATACACCATCCAAGGTGTAATGAATAACTTCACTATGCTCAAACGGA
The DNA here is from genome assembly GCF_020615455.1 of Coregonus clupeaformis. Taxonomy (NCBI): domain Eukaryota; kingdom Metazoa; phylum Chordata; class Actinopteri; order Salmoniformes; family Salmonidae; genus Coregonus; species Coregonus clupeaformis. Next base: position 23,083,626 of record NC_059220.1, read on the forward strand.
CATTCAATGTCTGCTTTTTTATTCATACCCATTTACCAATAGGTGCCCTTTGCGAGGCATTGGAAAACCTCCCTGGTTTTTGTGGTTGAATCTGTGTTTGAAATTCACTGCTCGACATCTGTAAATACGAATACAATTGTTAAATTACGAGAAAAGTTGATTTAGCCACTGAAAAAGACAGGAACCTTCCCGCTAGCCATGATTGGCTGAGATAATGGATGGGCTGGACATGCCGGGAGATGAGTTTGGATTGGTCTGCCATGTAGTCTATAACATGAGCTGCTCAGTATGTGTTGATAATCCTTTCTACCACAGCTTTATTTTAAAAGATATAACACTAGCAATCGAGAACTACAAAAGTTTTGCTACTTTTCTCAACAACATTGGGATGCCCTGAATTAAGCAGGCGCTATCGACAGATCAGTTGGAAAAAGTTGAGATGGGCTACTTTCTGCACACTTGACACAACGCTGGCCAAATAAGATGTAGCTACAAACAAATCAGAGTTAAATGGTTCCAGTCTGCCGTGAAGCGTTCATCCATGTATACGGCAAGAGTCTAGCTACATTTTCAGATATTATACGTTTATAATTTTGTCAGAAAGTCATTTTCATTGCAAGTTAAAGTGTACCGTTAGCTAGCTAGTGAACGTTATCTTACTGGCTCGCTATCTAACGTTATGTGTATGATCTGTGTAGTAATATTATTCTAATCAGAAATTCATTTACATTGCTAATTATAGCCTAATGTTAGCTAGCTAACTAGCATTGAACCTAGTTGGTTAGCTTTAGCTACCTGCAGATTCATACAACAGCTATGACAATCAGTTTGTATTGGTAGTAGTATGAGTTGAGATTATGCAGGTTCATTGTTTAGCTAGCTAGCTACATGTCTAAACAAAAGACTCTACTTTGCCAGATGATTACATGACCCATCAAGTTAGCCAGGTGTGTCTGGGGGTGATTATGGCTATCTATTGTATTTCATGAAAATCTAGATCATGAAAGTCTAGACAATAGTGGCCCATTCACTTAGCTAGATGTGGCTGAGGGGTGGTTATAGCATTTCTTTCACATGACCCATCAATTTAGACAAGTGTGTCTGGGTAAGCGTCATCAAATAATTATCTGGACACTTTCTGTTTTTGATATTGCTACTATGCAAATATGCAAGTAACGATTTCACTGTACCATTTACACCTTCTGTATCCTGTGCATATGACAAATAAACCTAGATTTTATTTGATATAGTGTGTGTTTACCAGAGACGGTAATGTGAAGAACAACATGACTTGCACCAAAGTCGTATTAGGATATAGGCCAAGGACTAGATAAGTGTATTTTTACCTGGAGTTTTTCCTTATTGTAGGCTACTACTTTACCACTTTTAGTCTTGAAATATTTTGTTGTTTACTACACTACTCACTCTGTTTAGCACATGGCCTCACATCTGAATCCTTTAAAGAGACGGGTGGGGTTAAGGCTTAAGAGGGTGTCCTGAATGGGTGTAGACAAAGAAGAGCTCTCCAGTAGGTGCACCAAAACATTCAACATTTTCTTGAATGTTACAAGTTTATCAACTTTCAAAGCAGAATTACTTTCCCATTTTTCCTCAACTGCAATGTAAAAAACTCAATTTTCCTACATAGGACCGAATCCAGGTGGTGGGTCACATTTTTATTCCTGAACTTATTTTGGTTTGCCATAACAAAGGGGTTGAATACTAAATGACAAGACATTTCAGCTTAACATTTTTAATAAAAAAAATATTACAAATGTAATTCCACTTGGACATTGTGGGTGTAGGCTAGTGACAACACATCTCAATTGAATCAATTTTAAATTCAGGCTGTAACAACAAAATGTGGGAAAAGTCAAGGGGTGTGAATACTTTCTGAAGACACTGTACATGCAAACCCAATAAACTTTGTAAATCAATGTAAAAGGGCCTGTTTCTACTCAAATGTATATTTATTGCTCACGCTCTGCACCATTCATGGCTTTCACTTCATTAAGCCGCACATACTGTAGATCCCAGATGACAGCTTACACAAACTTCTACAGCATATGGCTAAAATAAGGAACTGTTGGGATAATGGAATCTAACCTAAGTAACTAGACACTCTTCACATACCGTACAGTACAGTATAGTGCTTACTATTCCTCTAAGAGACTGAGCATGGCACACAGCCTATTAAGAGCATGCAGACAGAAAGCCATACAGTCTCTCACCATATAAACTCGATATAGAGACAGCAGCAGATAGATGTCTCTGTGAGTGCTGTAGTAATCCATAGTAATAGCTGTAGTAGTCCATAGTCACTGTATTCACTGTCTATTCTATTGGTTAAGTTACCGCTGTAGACAGAAAAAAAAAGGCAGCCAAAGGGATGCACAGAGGTACACTAAAGTCTATTGTACAGTAGCTCATCTCTGAATAGATTTGCTTAAAATCTGTATGGGTCGGCAACAGAACATTGGTCATCAGGGCTAATAAATAGAAAACGGTTGAACTACAGAATGAAACTGTTTATAAGACACCACGTTCTGTGGCCCAGAGGGATGAGTAGATGACTCCTGAGAGGTGAGAGGATGAAATACTCCCTCCTGTCAGCCTCCTCCTCAGGGTGCTTAAGGTTCTGGCCCCATGCCAGATTAGATATGTGCGAGCGCTTCTCCTGTTCCTCCTGAAGACACACTCAACAATGTACAATTGATTCAGCCCTCCCTCCCCTCACTGAAAAGCCCTTTGCCAGGGAGTTCATTCAGCTGTGGGGCTCAGACACAATAATAATGGCTGTGCTGTGGATGAACACATTTTATTCAGAGATGAGCAGAGGCAATGCAGGGCCAAGAACAATAGGCCAGGCCTGTCTGGATGACTGCAGCCATGTAAACAAGAGCTCCAAGAAATACGGCATATCTGTATGTGGCGCAATATTACATATTTATTAGCACTACTCCATAGATAACAACACAATAACCTGGTTAATTACTTATGCCATTGGCCATTGCTTTTCCACTGATTTGTGGAGAAAAAAAATTTCCACTAACTGTAAGTCGCTCTGGATAAGAGTGTCTGCTAAATGACAAAAATTTAAAGTTAAGTAGTATTTCACATAATGCCTCCCTTTTTATTTAAGGTCGCTAACACGTAGAATGTGACATGAGTGTCTGCTCGTGTATAGTATAGTATCCTACTGTATGTGCCTGCTTTAGCTCAATACAGACTTCTCTAACTCCTATTTGACCTTATTGGTTTCATTACATTAAATAAATTAAGTAGTATTTCACATAATGCCTCCCTTTTTCATTTCTGGTGCGAGGCAGGGGGCTGCAGTGCTAGCTAAGGGGTCTCATTTCATATTGGGAGGAAAAGTGGGGCAGCATAGATTAAAGATGAAGTTCGTCAAAAAAGTATTAATTGGCTATCTGCCTGCTCCTCTCATAATTGCTGTCGGATGATTCTCCCGGATATTAACGACACAGATGGAGTCTACTGTCACATGTATTTTCTAGAGAATTTAATCTTGGCACAAGAACCCCTGCATCCAAAAGAGATGAGTTGTCTTAATACAAGGCTACACCATACAGCACATTAAACTGGAAACCTTTGTCTTCATACAGTTATAACATACACCACCGGTCAAAAGTTACACCTACTCATTCAAGGGTTTTTCTTTATTTTTTACTATTTTCTACATTGTAGAATAATAGTGAAGACATCAAAACAATGAAATAACACATATGGAAACATGTAGGAACCAAAAAAGTGTTAAACAAATCAAAATATATTTTATATTTGAGATTCTTCAAATAGCCACCCTTTGCCTTGATGACAGCTTTGCACACTCTTGGCATTCTCTCAACCAGTTTCACCTGGAATGCTTTTCCATCAGTCTTGAAGGAGTTTCCACATATGCTGAGCACTTGTTGGCTTCTTTTCCTTCACTCTGCTGTCTGACTCATCCCAAACCAGGTCATCTGAGGCAGCACTCCATCACTCTCCTTCTTGGTAAAATAGCCCTAACACAGCCTTGAGGTGTGTTGGGTCATTGTCCTGTTGAAAAACAAATGATAGTCCCACTGAGCTCAAATCAGATGGGATGGCGTATCGCTGCAGAATGCTGTGGTAGCCATGCTGGTTGAGTGTGCCTTGAATTCTAAATAAATCACAGACAGTGTCAACAGCAAAGCACCCCCACACCATAACACCTCCTCCTCCATGCTTTACAGTGGGAACAATACACGCAGAGTTCATCCGTTCACCCACAATGCATCTCACAAAGACACAGTGGTTGGAACCAAAAATCTCCAATTTGGACTCCAGACAAAAGGACACATTTCCACCGGTCTAATATCCATTGCTCATGTTTCTTGGCCCAAGCAAGTCTCTTCTTCTTATTGGTGTCCTTTAGTAGTGGTTTCTTTGCAGCAATTCGACCAAGAAGGCCTGATTCACACAGTCTCCTCTGAACAGTTGATGTTGAGATGTGTCTGTTACTTGAACTCTGTGAAGCATTTATTTGGGCTGCAATTTCTGAGGCTGGTAACTCTAATGAACTTATCATCTGCAGCATAGGCAACTCTGGGTATTCCATTCCTGTGGCGGTTCTCATGAGAGACAGTTTCATCATAGCGCTTGATGGTTTTTGTGACTGCACTTTAAGAAACTTTCAAAGTTCTTGAAATTTTCCAGATTGACTGACCTTCATGTCTTAAAGTAATGATGGACTGTTGTTTCTCTTTGCTTATTTGAGATGTTCTTGCCATAATATGGACTTGGTCTTTTACCAAGTAGGGCTATCTTCTGTATACCCACCTACCTTCTCACAACACAACTGATTGGCTCAAACGCATTAAGAAGGAAAGAAATTCCACAAATTAACTTTTAAGAGGGCACACCTGTTAATTGAAATGCATTCCAGGTGACTACCTCATGAAGCTGGTTGAGAGAATGCTAAGAGTATGCAAAGCAGTCATCAAGGCAAAGGGTGGCTATTTGAAGAATCTCAAATATAAAATATATATTTTGATTTGTTTAACATTTTTTTGGTTACTACATGATTCTATATGTGTTATTTCATAGTTTTGATGTCTTCACTATTATTCTACAATGTAGAAAATAGTAAAAATAAAGAAAAACCCTTGAATGAGTAGGTGTTCTAAAACTTTTGACAGGTAGTGTTGGTATACTTTATTTATACTGTACGGGGTGACAAATTCATTTGGCTACTACAAAGCAGTCAATATCAGAATTAACTGTAGAAAACCTACAGACAGTACTTCACTTACAGCACAGGGCATGTGAATATTTCTGAAATATATGTTAACCCCCTAAATCACTTTACCATGCAAACAAAATTATCACCTGAAGCGTTTCTCAGTCCCATACAAGGCTGTGGCAGGGATAAGACAGGCAATTAGAAACCTCTGCATCCGATAATAGAGCCTTACAGCTGAACACCCCCATAAGTCACAGTTACATTATCATGAGTCCCACTGGAATTGTGTTGTGTGGGCCCAATTCCTGTGGCAATTCCAAACCTACACATCTCAGTATTCTTTGGCTGTCTCATTTATCCGTTTCAATATCCTGTTTCCTGATGAGTCCAGGCGAGGGCCGCTGACCTGACATTTAAATCCCTGGTGAGGCCTTTATGGAGAGACAGCGGCTGGTACTGATGGAGGAGAGAGATGGAGCACAGAGATGGAGCACAGAGGACAAAGAACACACAGGACCACCTGCCTATAACATCTATAAAAATACAGCAAGGCACAGGTTTGTTTGTAGTGTGTGTATACGGGCTCCCGTTTGGCGCAGCGGTCTAAGGCATTGCATCTCATTGCTTGAGGCGTCGCTACAGACCCCCTGGTTCGATTCCAGGCTGTATCACAACCGGCCGTGATTGGGAGTCCCATAGGGCGGCGCACAATTGGCCCAGCGTCGTCCGGGTTTGGCTGGTGTAGGCCGTCATTGTAAATAAGAATTTGTTCTTAACTTGCCTAGTTAAATAAAGGTTTAAAAATATATACAGTGGGGAGAACAAGTATTTGATACACTGCTGATTTTGCAGGTTTTCCTACTTACAAAGCATGTAGAGGTCTGTAATTTTTATCATAGGTACACTTCAACTGTGAGAGACGGAATCTAAAACAAAAATCCAAAAAATGTGTCGCGAGATCTTGGCCAACAACCTCCTTCCTTCAGTAAGAGCATTGAAGATGGGTCGTGGCTGGGTCTTCCAGCATGACAACGACCCAAAACACACAGCCAGTGCAACTAAGGAGTGGCTCCGTAAGAAGCATCTCAAGGTCCTGGAGTGGCCTAGCCAGTCTCCAGACCTGAACCCAATAGAAAATCTTTGGAGGGAGCTGAAAGTCCGTATTGCCCAGCGACAGCCCCGAAACCTGAAGGATCTGGAGAAGGTCTGTATGGAGGAGTGGGCCAAAATCCATGCTGCAGTGTGTGCAAACCTGATCAAGACCTACAGGAAACGTATGATCTCTGTAATTGCAAACAAAGGTTTCTGTACCAAATATTAAAGTTCTGCTTTTCTGATGTATCAAATACTTATGTCATGCAATAAAATGCAAATTAATTACTTAAAAATCATACAATGTGATTTTTTGGATTTTTGTTTTAGATTCCGTCTCTCACAGTTGAAGTGTACCTATGATAAAAATTACAGACCTCTACATGCTTTGTAAGTAGGAAAACCTGCAAAATCGGCAGTGTATCAAATACTTGTTCTCCCCACTGTATATATATATATAAGTGTGTGTTTATGGCCATAGTGTTATTATACTCTACCTTAATGTGATGGTTAGACACACCACACATTACCTCTATCCCCTGGTGATGCCAAATCCCTCCCAGAGGATCAAATCACTGTGCGATTAGACTGGACAGCTATCGCTCAATTTCATCAACAGACACGCTCACTCTGCAGCGGGGGAGATTACACAGAAAGAGAGGGATGATGGGGATATATCTGGGTTGTTTGGGATCTTTGTGGTGATGGCTGGCTTATCAGGTCTGGTGTGATGTCTCTTTAACTATGCATTAACAGAGACATTAAATGTTGGGAAGGAATCATATTTATATCAGTTGGATGCGAGGCGGATGGGAATGTCAGTATGTGGCCATGATGGCAGACCTTATTCGCTGTCTTATCGAGGAAATACAGAACACAACTTTCACAATGAAATTTACAGATGTTCTTGTCTCTGACTGAGGCCTTTTTGTATCAGTGCATTTCAGCACCTGTGAAAGCAGCTGTTATAATTGATGGTCAATCAATGCTACAGTTGAAGTCGGAAGTTTACATACACCTTAGCCAAATACATTTAAATTACGTTTTTCACAATTCCTGACATTTAATCCTAGTAAATATTCCCTGTCTTAGGTCAGTTAGGATCACCACTTTATTTTAAGAATGTGAAATATCAGAGTAATAGTAGAGAGAATTATTTAGTTCAGCTTTTCCTTTTTTTCATCAAATTCCCAGTGGGTCAGAAGTTTACATAAACTCAATTAGTATTTGGTAGTATTGCCTTTAAATTGTTTAACTTGGGTCAAACATTTCGGGTAGCCTTCCACAAGCTTCCCACAACAAGTTGGGTGAATTTTGGCCCATTCCTCCTGACAGAGCTGGTGTAACTGAATCATGTTTGTAGGCCTCCTTGCTCGCACACGCTTTTTCAGTTCTGCCCACACATTTTCTATAGGATTGAGGTCAGGGCTTTGTGATGGCCACTCCAATACCTTGACTTTGTTGTCCTTAAGCCATTTTGCCACAACTTTGGAAGTATGCTTGGGGTCAATGTCCATTTGGAAGACCCATTTGAGACCAAGTTTTAACTTCCTGACTGATGTCTTGAGATGTTGCTTCAATATATCCACATAATTTTCCTTCCTCATGATGCCATCTATTTTGTGAAGTGCACCAGTCCCTCCTGGAGCAAAGCACCCCCACAGCATGATGCTGCCACCCCCGTGCTTCACGGTTGGGATGGTGTTCTTCGGCTTGCAAGCGGCCCCCTTTTTCCTCCAAACATAACGATGGTCATTATGGCCAAACAGTTCTATTTTTGTTTCATCAGACCAGAGGACATTTCTCCAAAAAGTACAATCTTTGTCCCCATGTGCAGTTGCAAACCGTAGTCTGGCTTCTTTATGCCTGTTTTGGAGCAGTGGCTTCTTCCTTGCTGAGCGGCCTTTCAGGTTATGTCGATATAGGACTAGTTTTCCTGTGGATATAGATACTTTTGTACCCGTTTCCTCCAGCATCTTCACAAGGTCCTTTGTTGTTGTTCTGGGATTGATTTGCACTTTTCGCACAAAAGTATGTTCATCTCTAGGAGACAGAACGCGTTTCCTTCCTGAGCGGTATGACGGCTGGTGGTCCCATGGTGTTTATACTTGCGTACTATTGTTTGTACAGATGAACGTGGTACCTTCAGGCGTTTGGAAATTGCTCCCAAGGATGAACCAGACTTGTGGAGGTCTACAATTTATTTTCTGAGGTCTTGGCTGATTTCTTTTGATTTTCCCATGATGTCAAGCAAAGAGGCACTGAGTTTGAAGCTAGGCCTTGAAATACATCCACAGGTACACCTCCAATTGACTCAAATGATGTCAATTAGCCTATCAGAAGCTTCTAAAGCCATTACATAATTTTCTGGAATTTCCCAAGCTGTTTAAAGGCACAGTTAACTTAGTGTATGTAAACTTATGACCCACTGGAATTGTGATACAGTGAATTATAAGTGAAATAATCTGTCTGCAAACAATTGTTAGAAAAATTACTTCTGTCATGCACAAAGTAGATGTCGTAACCGACTTGCCAAAACTATAGTTTGTTAACAAGAAATGTGTGGAGTGGGTGAAAAACGGGTTTTAATGACTCCATCCTAAGTGTAAGTAAACTTCTGACTTCAACTGTACATCAATGACTGGCATGTTTCTGTCTATGATAATCAAATCAAATCCATTTTCATTTGTCACATGCGCCGAATACAGTGAAATGCTTACTTACAAGCCCTTAACCAACAATGCAGTTTTAAGAAAAAGAAGTGTTAAGTAAACAATAGATAAGTCAAAAAAATTAAAGCAGTAAAATAACAGTAAAAATAACAGTAGTCTCAAATCAAATCAAATCAAGTTGTATTGGTGACATGCGCCGAATACAACAGGTGCAGACATTACAGTGAAATGCTTACTTACAGCCCTTAACCAACAGTGCATTTATTTTTTTAAATAAAAATTAAACAACAAAAAAAAAGTGTTGAGAAAAAAAAAGAGCAGAAGTAAAATAAAATAAAAGTAGGGAGGCTATATATACAGGGGGGTACCGGTGCAGAGTCAATGTGCGGGGGCACCGGCTAGTTGAGGTAGTTGAAGTAATATGTACATGTGGGTAGAGTTAAAGTGACTATGCATAAATAATTAACAGAGTAGCAGCAGCGTAAAAAGGATGGGGTGGGGGGGCAGTGCAAATAGTCCGGGTAGCCATGATTAGCTGTTCAGGAGTCTTATGGCTTGGGGGTAGAAGCTGTTGAGAAGTCTTTTGGACCTAGACTTGGCACTCCGGTACCGCTTGCTGTGCGGTAGCAGAGAGAACAGTCTATGACTAGGGTGGCTGGAGTCTTTGACAATTTTGAGGGCCTTCCTCTGACAGTCTAGATGCATCTATGATATTTTGACAAAGCCACAGGCTTTAGTCCTCAGTAGATGGATATTATGGTATTCGTCACACATCAATCAATCATTAAAATGTAGAAGAAAAGAAGGAAGGGAAGCGCTGCAATGGTACACAATAGTAGGTTTTTGTAGACAGAAGGCGCTCTTTGGTAAAAGAGGTAAATTGGTCATCAAAAATAAAGGAGGACCAAGGCACTCTTCATATCATTAATTAAAATGCTTTTATTTGCATTACATGTTCAATGGAAACAAAGATGAAAAACTCTGACGCGTTTCGGCTGCATGGCCGTCAGGGAATACCTGACGGCCTTCCCTGACGAGGGCCATGCAGCCAAAGCGTTGGAATTTTAAAACGTTGTTTCCATTGAACATGCCATACAAATAAAGGCATTTTAATAAATCACTCAAATGTATTTTATAAAGCCCTTTTTACATCAGCAGCTGTCTCAAAGTGCTATACAGATACTCAGCCTAAAACCCCAAAGAGCAAGCGATGCAGATGCAGAAGCACAGTGGCTAGGAAAAACTCCCTAGAAAGGCAGGAACTTAGGAAGAAACCTATACCTTTACAGACAGACTTGACGGTATGTAGCCTGTAAAAAAATTATAATCAGGCAAAGATTTATTGAAATGAATTCATACAGTCCAATTTTTATAGCATTTTTTTATGGGACAAGGCTTTTATATCCTCCGTGCACATGCCAACAATTTTAGGAGTGGGAGTAGACATGGGCCGATGTGGGTGAGATCTATTTGAATAAATTCATTGAATATACACCGTCACAAAGAAATCCATTATTAATTTGTTTTAGGCAGAAACATTATAAGACTAATAAAAGTCCAATGGTGGAACCAGCTCCCTGAACCCTATATCTTCAAAGAGTATCTTAAATAATCCCTGGGCACCCCTCCTCGCACCCCCTCTTCACCCCCTACTTTTTTTAAATGAACCAACTACCTCCGACTTTGCTGATAGCTACTTTATAGAGGTAAAATTGACTTACTATGACTGTGACATGTGGTTGTCCCACCTAGCTATTATAAGATTAAACTGTAAGTCACTCTGGATAAGAATAGAATGGCATATTTTAAGTTTAATTATGTTACTGGGCTGTGCACGCTACATGGCTGTGCCATGCACATAAAATCAATAGTTATACAGAAACACTTAGGCTACCCTGATCACAGTCAACACACATATTTTATAGTAGGCTGAGAATAATGGGTAACACTTTACTTGACACCCAGTCACGGTCATAACCATGTCATAATACTGTATGTTATAACAGCTGACATAACCTGTCATAATATGGTCATAACACTGTCCTGACCCATATATCTACACCTGTTGTGACATATATTGCATTATTTCATGGCTGGTTATGACACCTACATAAGAGTGTCAAAACCCACATTTATTCAAATTCGTTTTTTCCCTGCCAAGAAGTTTCCTTTCGTTTGAAAGTTTGTTTCTAAAATCCTTTGTTGTTGTTGTAATTAATTATTTACAGTCATGTCTTTTTCATCATATTTTGAATAACTTGTAGAAAATACACTTTATGACACTGTCATGAAGCATTATGACCATCCTGTGTCATTTCACTTGGACTAAGAAAATACACTTTATGACACTGTCAAGAAGCATTATGACCATCATAATCATATAAGCCAGATAGGCCTACCACATACATGCTCTTATATCAGTCATCAGTCAAAAAGAGGGTGTCTTGTCCTGCTCCTGAATTATTCTCCTGCATTCATTCCAATCATCAGCAACAGAGCATTGGGGTAGGTGCATGTTGTTTCAATATTCAAATTCGATCTCCAGCTGTCCCATAGTAATGAACGTGTCGGGAGTCGGGATGAGACAGACAGGCAGGCAGCGTTTCTCAGCCAGTCGAAATCATGAATCAGCTGGCATCATTTTCATTAATATATACAAAGAAATGTAAATTGAAAAAAGGTAGTTTACAGTCTTTCCAGCTTCAGTTTGAAGTGATTGTGTTAGCTGTGTTGTTGGCTAGCTCCTCTGAACAACAGTGTCCTGACGAGAAAGCACATTTTCTATGCCAGGCGAACATGCGCCTCAGTAGTTCATTGTTATGGGTGTATCCAAATAAATGTCACTAGAAAACAGCTTAAACAAATGCAAATGCAGCTACTGTTGTTATTCTGTGTAAGGGTTGTGGTGAGGTGTGACCCAGGTGCGGTGCAGGATATACAGTAGGCAGTAGGCAGAGATGGTGAAATAAGTATCTTTACTGGTGGACCCGAAGCCAAAATACAAAATAACGGACTTATCACGATAAAAGAAAGGCGGAGCAAATAAGTCTCCAAAAACCGGCTGACAGACAAAATACGAAATATTACCTAAGACTGAAACAAATAACGAAACAGGGAGAACACTCTCAAGTACCTGTACATAGGTCTCCGATCAGACACTGAGTAGTACTGCTGGACATAGAGAAAGTAGCAGAGAAAACTGAGCAAGGGAACACAAGGAAGTGAGTGCATAAATACACAGGTGAACAGATAGACACAGGTGACACCAATAGGATGATGATTAGTCCCGACTCTAAGGTTGTCGGAGGATGACACCTAGTGGGTCGCTCCGGAACTGCAACCCCCTCCTGTAACAATTCTGGCTGCACTGTTTGACGTGACTGTAAATTAGCCATAGTTGGCTAGCTAGCAACCAAGGGATAATAACTTTGCCAGCCAGTACGGCAATGGAACATTTAGAGCGAACAACTGGGTCGCATCCATAGATACAGAACAAAAAGACTGAACGACTGGGTCGCGTCTCTGGCAACCGAACCGATAGAATGAACGACCAGCCGGCTTGGGTAGCAACCATAGATTTGTGTCAGGACTATATCTTGTGGATGGATGAAAAAGTATGAATAAATTCATCAAAATAAAGTTTTTAATGAAAATATGTCAATAATTTGAATATGTTGGTAACCCGTTGTATAAATAAATTGCATCATATGCATTGCAAAATAAATTTACACGTACATGTTATTCAATAATTTCATCCAAACTGCTTGCGCGCGTCAACGAGCATCTGCGTAGCCAGGCGCTAAAATATAACTTTGGTTTTCCCAAACAACCGGCAATGTGTGGAACCGCTGTCATATTCAGTGGGGAAAAAAGTATTTAGTCAGCCACCAATTGTGCAAGTTCTCCCACTTAAAAAGATGAGATAGGCCTGTAATTTTCATCATAGGTACACGTCAAATATGACAGACAAAATGTGGAGAAAAAAAATCCAGAAAATCACATTGTAGGATTTTTTGTATGGCAATTTTTTTAATGAATTTATTTGCAAATTATGGTGGAAAATAAGTATTTGGTCAATAACAAAAGTTTCTCAATACTTTGTTATATACCCTTTGTTGGCAATGACCCAGGTCAAACGTTTTCTGTAAGTCTTCACAAGGTTTTCACACACTGTTGCTGGTATTTTGGCCCATTCCTCCATGCAGATCTCCTCTAGAGCAGTGATGTTTTGGGGCTGTCGCTGGGCAACACGGACTTTCAACTCCCTCCAAAGATTTTCTATGGAGTTGAGATCTGGAGACTGGCTAGGCCACTCCAGGACCTTGAAATGCTTCTTACGAAGCCACTCCTTCGTTGCCCGGGCGGTGTGTTTGGGATCATTGTCATGCTGAAAGACCCAGCCACGTTTCATCTTCAATGCCCTTGCTGATGGAAGGAGGTTTTCACTCAAAATCTCACGATACATGGCCCCATTCATTCTTTCCTTTACACGGATCAGTCGTCTTGGTGCCTTTGCAGAAAAACAGCCCCAAAGCATGATGTTTCCACCCCCATGCTTCACAGTAGGTATGGTGTTCTTTGGATGCAACTCAGCATCCTTTGTCCTCCAAACACGACGAGTTGAGTTTTTACCAAAAAGTTCTATTTTGGTTTCATCTGACTATATGACATTCTCCCAATCCTCTTCTGGATCATCCAAATGCACTCTAGCAAACTTCAGACGGGCCTGGACATGTACTGGCTTAAGCAGGGGGACACGTCTTGCACTGCAGGATTTGAGTCCCTGGCGGCGTAGTGTGTTACTGATGGTAGGCTTTGTTACTTTGGTCCCAGCTCTCTGCAGGTCATTCACTAGGTCCCCCCCGTGTGGTTCTGGGATTTTTGCTCACCGTTCTTGTGATCATTTTGACCCCACGGGGTGAGATCTTGCGTGGAGCCCCAGATCGAGGGAGATTATCAGTGGTCTTGTATGTCTTCCATTTCCTAATAATTGCTCCCACAGTTGATTTCTTCAAACCAAGCTGCTTACCTATTGCAGATTCAGTCTTCCCAGCCTGGTGCAGGTCTACAATTTTGTTTCTGGTGTCCTTTGACAGCTCTTTGGTCTTGGCCATAGTGGAGTTTGGAGTGTGACTGTTTGAGGTTGTGGACAGGTGTCTTTTATACTGATAACAAGTTCAAACAGGTGCGATTAATACAGGTAACGAGTGGAGGACAGAGGAGCCTCTTAAAGAAGAAGTTACAGGTCTGTGAGAGCCGGAAATCTTGCTTGTTTGTACGTGACCAAATACTTATTTTCCACCATAATTTGCAATTAAATTCATTAAAAATCCTACAATGTGATTTTCTGGAAAAAAATTCTCACTTTGTCTGTCATAGTTGACGTGTACCTATGATGAAAATTACAGGCCTCTCTCATCTTTTTAAGTGGGAGAACTTGCACAATTGGTGGCTGACTAAATACTTTTTTTCCCCACTGTATAAAAGTGACATTTTGAATCAGAGGCCAAGGCAAGCCCATGCTTTTTTGATCCATGTCCATCTTTTCTACCCTCACTCCGCTTTGTTCGAGAGTATCTTCATCAGGATACCGATAGAAAATAATAGCAGTCTATATTTTCAAAAGAATTTGAGTCATATTCATATTTCACAACTTCCGCAGGCTTTTGGAGTTGCCTATACGAGATCAAGCAAAATACACTGAACAAAAATATAAACGTAATTTGCCCACTGAAGTCGGTTAAGACGCTGAACTGCAGTCAGGTCAAGACCCTGGTGAGGACGACAAGCACGCATATGAGCTTCCCTGAGACGGTTTCTGACAGTTTGTGCAGAAATTATTCCGTTGTGCAAACCCACAGTTTAATCTGCTGTCCGGGTGGCTAGTCTCAGATTATCCTGCAGGTGAAGAAGGCGGATGTGGAGTTCCTGGGCTGGCATGGTTACACGTGGTCTGCGGTTGTGAGACCGGTTGGACGTACTGCAAATTCTCTAAAATGACGTTGGAGGCGGCTTATGGTTGAGAAATTAACATTAAATTCTCTGGTAACTGCTCTGGTGGACATTCCTGCAGTCAGCATGCCAATTGCATGCTCCCTCAAAACTTGAGACATCTGTGTCATTGTGTCACAACTGCACATTTTAGAGTGGCCTTTTATTGTCCCCAGCACAAGGTGCACCTGTGTAATGATCATGCTGTTTAATCAGTTTCTTGATATGCCACACTTGTCAGGTGGATTGATTATCTTGGCAAAGGAGAAAATGCTCACTAACAGGGATGTAAACAAATTTGTGCACAAAATGTGAGAGAAATAAGCTTTTTGTGAGTATGCAACATTTCTGGGATATTTTATTTCAGCTCATGAAATATGGATCCAGCACTTTACGTTTATATTTTTTGTTCAGTGTAATAGGCCTACACTTGATTTAGGTTACATTATTGCATGCTAAATGTTTCTGATCAGTGATAGATGAGCAAACTAATAGATGAGCTATACCACCTCCACTTATTTGCCCAGCCAGATAATTACTTCAATATACAGACAGAGAATCAGTGAAACAAAAGCACATTGATTGATTAAGACAGGTCACAGGCTTTTAGTCAGGAGTAGGCCTAGGCAACTAAGCGACTGCGAGTGAATATAAAAATAATCCACTTGTGAAGCTACATAACATGCTTGCAAATTTTTCGGATCAGTGCTAATAAATGAGTCAACTAGACAAGATGATCATGAGCAGCACTCACCTGAACTTAGCTAACATTTCCACAGCCTAATTGTGGCCTAACCAATATCCAAATGAAGATTTCAGGAAGCAACAATCTGATGCCTTCAAATGCATTAGCCTACTTTATTCCAATATTTTCATCATTCTGGTGATATTTATTCCCACAGTAATTCTTTATGGATCCATCCTGTTGTAGTTATGAAAACAGTGCATGCTTAGTGGTGGGCTATGCAAAGAGATGGGCGAAGTGACATGACTTGCAAAGTTTAGAACTGCCAGGAGGATAATAGTAATGGCCGCTGCCTAGCAACCATCAAGCGCTTAAGAGCATATGGCTACATTTCATACTAAGCCGTAGGCAGAACTTTACTGCAATCATGACTAGGTCGGTTGGCTGAAATAAAAGTAGAGGCTTTGTCGCCGGCAATACCTATCATATATAAAGAAAAGTTGGCAGAAATTTGGCGGAATGCTAAAGTTGGCGGGAAAATGTCTTGGTTAAAAATATGTACAAGAGAGGAACCAGGCTCAGAGGGGTGGCCAGTCCTCTTCTGGCTGTGCCAGGTGGAGATAAGAGTACATGGCCATTAAGGCCAGATTGTTCTTAAAGATGTTCAAATGTTCATAGATGATCAGCAGGGCGAAATAACAACCACAGTGGTTAGTTATAGAGGGGTACAGCAGATCAACACCTCAGAAGTGTATAAGGAGTAAATATGTAATTAAACCTCCATTACCATTCTCTGCATCAAACCACAATCACTTGGCTGGTTTTACATGCCCACAGACACATCCTCTGCAGGGATACGAGGTAATTGAGGTAGCTATGTAATAATAATAATAATATGCCATTTAGCAGACGCTTTTATCCAAAGCGACTTACAGTCATGTGTGCATACATTTTTTTGTACATATGGGTGGTCCCGGGGATCGAACCCACTACGCTGGCATTACAAGCGTCATGCTCTAACAATTGAGCTACAGAGGACCATGTACATATAGGTAGGGGTAAAGTGACTAGGCAACATGATAGTTAAGACAGTAGCAGCAGCATATGTGGTGAGTGTGAAAGTGTGTGTGTGTGTGTGTGTGTGTGTGTGTGTGTGTGTGTGTGTGTGTGTGTGTGTGGTGTCAGTATGCATGTGTGCGCATGATATGTGTGTGTGGGCGTATGTAGTGTGTATGTGTGTGTTGGGGTGTCAGTGTAAGTATGTGTGAGTAGAGTCCAGTTTGTGTGCATAGAGACAGTGCAAGTGAGTTAGTGCAAAAAAGGGTCAATGCAGGTAGTCTGGGTAGTCATTTTATTAGCTATTTAGCAGACTTGTAGCCATTTTATTAGCTATTTAGCAGTCTTGTTTAGCAGTCTTATGGCTTGGTGGTAGAAGCTGCAACGCTTGGCGTGCGGTAGCAGAAAGAACAGTCTATGGCTTGGATGGCTGGAGTCTGACAATTCTTTGGGCTTTCCTCTGACAACGCCTGGTATAGAGGTCCTGGATGGCAGGGAGCTTGGTCCCAGTGATGTACTGGGCCGCACTCACCACCCTCTGTAGGGCCTTGCGATCGGGTGCCTTGCAGTTGCTGTACCAAGCTGTGATGCAGCCAGTCAAGATGCTCTCAATGGTGCAGCTGTATAACTTTTTGAGGATCTGAGGGCCCATGCCAAATCTTTTCAGTCTCCTGAGGGGAAAGAGGCACTGTCGTGCCCTCTTCACAAGTGGGTGTGTGTGGACCATGATAATTCCTTAGTGATGTGGACACCGAGGAGGAACTTGAAGCTGTCGCCAATAGATAGCTACACAGTTTCCATTTGCCAACCCAGCGCGAGACAACCACACACACGCGCGCACACACAGGTTATAATGGACACAGCACTCTGATGATCAAAGCCTTGGTGTCGCCTGACCTGGTTCTGATGGACCTCACACAGTTCTCTAGTCTGCCTACAGATCAATAGCTCTTCATCATCTCCACATCTCACATCATTAACACCCAGGCAGCCCATACTAGAGATGTGACAAATGTATTAATGTTTAAACTGCCTTTTTAAAAATCGATTTTCCTTTAAAACAAGAAAATTCCCTTTCAGATTTGTGACCGACCGCCTCGATTCGGTCTTATGTAGCAAAATTTGAAATTGTGTTTTTTACATTGGATAAAAGTAGAGACTCAGAGCTAGAAAATTGTATATCATACATTGCAGTTGAGGAACACAGTGGCCTCCATCATTCTTAAATGGAAGATGTTTGGAACCACCAAGACTCTTCCTAGAGCTGGCCACCTGGCCAAACTGTGGACCTCTGTAGCTCAATTGGAAGAGCATGGCACTTGTAACGCCAGGGTAGTGGGTTCGATCCCCGGGACCACCCATACGTAAAAATGTATGCACACATGACTGTAAGTCGCTTTGGATAAAAGCGTCTGCTAAATGGCATATTATATTAAGGAACAGTGGGAAAGCAATTCTGCTTTGAAAGTTGATAAACTTGTAACCCCACTTGGACCTTGAATGTTTTGGCACATTCAGAGCTCTTCTTTGTCTATACCCATCAGCATCGTTCACACCCTCTTAAGCCTTAGCCCCACCCATCTCTTTAAGGTTTCACATGTGAGGCCATGTGGTAAACACACGCTATATGATATAAATGTTTATTTGTCACATGCACATGATACAGAAGGTGCAGTGACAGTACTTGCATACTTGCATAGTAGCATTATCAAAAACAGAATGTGTCCAGATACAAATATTTTATAAATGTTTTATCGTTATTAGATGACACTTACCCGACACGCTTGTCTAAATTGATAGGCCATGTGAAGGAAATGCTATAACCACCCCCCAGCCACATCTAGCTAAGTGGATGGGTCACTATTGTCTAGATATGTGCACATGTTCATGAAATACAATAGATGGCTGTAATCACCCCCAGACACACCTGGCTAATTTGATGGGTCATGTAATAATCCGGACAAAGTAGAGTATTTTCTTTAGACATGTAGCTAGCTAGGTAGCTAGCTAGCTAAACAATAAACCGGCATAACCCCAACTCATATTACTACCAATACAAACATTGTCATAGCTGTAGTATGAATCTGCAGGTAGCTAAAGCTAACCAACTAGGTTCAATGTTAGCTAGCTAACATTAGGCTATAACTAGGAATGCAAATGGATTTTTATGATTTGATTCATATTACTACACAGATCATACACGTAATGTTAGCTAGTGAGCCAGCAAGCTAACGTTTGCTAGCTATCTAACAGTACGCTTTAACTTGCAATAAAAATGTATTTCTGACCAAATTAGAAACGTATATCTGGAAAATGTAGCTAGACTCTTACATGGATGAATGCTTCACGGCAGACTGGAACCATTTAACTCAGTTTTGTTTGTAGCTACATCTTGTTTGGCCAGCTTTGTGTCAAGTCACTCAGGTTCACACTAACCATGGCGTGTGCAGAAAGTAGCCCATCACTTTTTCCAACTGATCTGTCGATAGCGCCTGCTAAATTAAGGGCATCAATGTTGTTGAGAAAAGTAGCAAAACTTTTGTAGTTCTCGATGGCTAACGTTATATCTTTCAAAAACGGTGCAGTAGAAAGGACTGTCAACACATACTGAACAGCTCACGTTATAAACAGAAGCGAGCTACATCTACAGCTACATCAATCCAAACTCTGCACAGCTATTTTCAGGTCTCTTCAGGTTGCTCTGTTCATCTTTGCCTCGATCCTGACTAGTCTCCCAGTCCCTGCCGCTGAAAAACATCCCCACAGCATGATGCTGCCACCACCATGCTTCACCGTAGGGATGGTGCCAGGTTTCCTCCAGACGTGATGCTTGGCATTCAGGCCAAAGAGTTCAATCTTGGTTTCATCAGACCAGAGAATCTTGTTTCTCATGGTCTGAGAGTTTTTAGGTGCCTTTTCGCAAACTCCTAGGGGGCTGTCATGTGCCTTTTACTTAGGAGTGGATTCCGTCTGGCCACTCTACCATAAAGGCCTGATTTGTGGAGTGCTGCAGAGATGGTTGTCCTTCTGGAAGGTTCTCCCATCTCCACAGAGGAACTCTAGAGCTCTGTCAGAGTGACCATCGGGTTGTTGGTCACCTCCCTGATCAATGCCTTTCTCCCCCAATTTCTCAGTTTGGCCGGGTGGCCAGCTCTAGGAAGAGTCTTGGTGGTTCCAAACATCTTCCATTTAAGAATGATGGAGGCCACTGTGTTCTTGAAGACCTTCAATGCTGCAGACATTTTTTGGTACCCTTCCCCAAATCTGTGCCTCGACACAATCCTGTCTTGGAGCTCTACGGACGTAGTTTTTGCTCTGACATGCACTGTCAACTGTGGGACCTTATATAGACAGGTGTATGCCTTTCCAAATCATGTCCGATCAATATAATTTACCACAGGTGGACTCCAATCAAGTTGTAGAAACATCTCAAGGATAATCAATGGAAACAGGATGCACCTGAGCTCAATTTTGAGTCTCATAGCAAAGGGTCTGTTTACTTATATAAATAAGGTATTTCCGTTTTTTTATTTTAATACATTTGTAAAATTTTCTAAAAACCTGTTTTCTCTTTGTCATTATGGGGTATTGTGTGTAGACTGCTGAGGATTTTTATTTAATCTATTTTAGAATAAGGCTGTAACGTAACAAAATGTTGAAAAAGTCAAGGGGTCTGAATACTTTCCGAAGGCACTGTAAATGTGATATTTCGTTTTATTTTATTTTATTAAACTTGCAAAACTTTATACTAACCAGTTTTTGCTTTGTCATTATGGGGTATTGTGTGTAGATTGATGAAGAAAAAAAACAATTTAATCAATTTTAGAATGAGGCTGTAACGTAACAAAATGTGGAAAATGTCAAGGGGTCTGAACACTTTCCGAATGCACTGTCAGAGTGTTATCTGATGTTAGCAAGTTATTTATTTCATGAACCTTATTTCTAAGGTTACATATATTAATATTGGCTATTTTCAGCCCTTTCCTTTGTAGCTTATTAGAGATAGACATAATATGGAAAAGAGCAAACAAAGCAAGAGAAGAAAAGATACATTCAGTAGTCCATTAATTAATTGGTGTGTGTGTGCTGCGGGGTTGAAGCTACGAACTCATAGGCTTGGCTCTCTCATCCCTTCTAGGCTTCTGGGAGGGAGAAGGGACAATGAGCCAGTTATACCGGATGTAAGCAATGTCCCTACGCGTTCTGGCAGCGTTCATGGCTGGGAAAAGTTATTTCCTCTTCTGGCGCATAGCTTCAGGATAGTCCTCATTGAGGAAGTTATAGGTTCCTCTCAAGTTCTTGGCTCTTTCCAGAACAGGTACCTTGTCCTTGAACCTCAGGAACGTGACCACTATCGGCCTGGGCCTGTCACCTGGGCAGTGGTGGGTTTTCCAGTCCTGTTGGCATGCGCCACCTCAATCTTCCTGTGGTCCATCTTCAATTTCTCAGAGATAATTTCCCTCACTTTGTCCTCCGTCCAGGTCTCATGTGGAGATTATGCAATTCCATCCACAACCATATTGTTCCGCCTTGATTGTCCCTCGAGATTTATCCGTCATTGTTATCATGGATTCACACACAGAATTGATGTCCTCTCTCAATGACTTACAGATTGCTGTCATCTTGCCATTCTCCTGTTTCAACTCATTGAGCTGACTCTGGGAGAACTGCAGACTGTTCTTCAGGTCCTGGACCTCTCTGGTCAGGTCGGTCATTATTTTATTAGTTGAATCCACCAGTATTTGGACAAAACACGTGAAGCTATTTTCTTGCTGTTTTAACAACTGCTTGGAGGACTATTTTTGTTCGTTTAAAAGGTCCTTCATGTGATAGAGAGACACTACTGTCCTCAACGGTACTCCCGCTGGCTTTGGTCTTTGTCATGGTAGCTAGCAACGTAGGTTACGCTGTTACTCCTCGCAGTACCAGACAGGGCAGGTCACCGGGAAGATTGAAAACAAGAAACAGCAGGGATCTAGACAGCCACAAACCCAGGACAATCCGCGGTCCCAGCCACAATGCGTTCAAGCCCTCAAGAACACCCAGCTAGCTTGATAGGCAGCTAGCTAGCAGCTAGACTAGCTGCTATGCCAAATAGCTCCTCAGACCCGGCATTGGTCAGCAGGATCACTGGACAGAGACTAGCAGTCCCAGCAACTTATGCCAACTGTGTCGTGGGATCCAAAATAAAAAGTTAGCTAGCTACTAAGACATTTCCAATACACTTTGAATACACTTTCAAAACAACAAACCGAGCTCTCCCTCGTTCCGCGTTCAACAGGAACTTGAGGTTGTGGGAGATGATGGTCCCCAGAAATTTGAATGGTTCAGCCGTGCTACAGCTGAGCCCTCAATCTCGAGGGGGAGAGATGGTGGGGGCATTTTCTGAACTCAACCACGATTTCTATGGTTCTGTCAGTGTTGAGTTCCAGGTTATTGCGACTGCACCTGGCCACTAGCCGGTCGACCATCGGTGATGAGACCGACCAGAGTGGTGTCATCTGCAAACTTGAGTAGTTTGACAGAAGCATTGTTGGAGGTGCAGTCATTGGTGTAGAGTGAGTAGGTGAGAGCACGCATCCTTGCAGCGCTCCGGTGCTGAGGGATAAAGAGTCCGAAAGGTGTTTTCCCAGCTTCACGTGTTGCGTCCTGTTGGACAGGAAGTCAGTGATCCACTGACAGATGGAGCTGGACACGTTCAGCTGGGAGAGTTTGTGTTGTAGCAGTTCTGGGATGATGGAATTGAACACGGTGGGGGGTCCTGGGATGGCAGAAAGGTAAAGGAGAGAGGAGCCTGGAGAGGATGGGGAAGGTAGGGGTGGGGTAGATTGGTGAGAGGGGAAAGTGTCAAAGAGGGGTCGGTGGAGGGGGTATTGTTCTTGTGATTGAGGGGCCTTTGTGAGTCAAATCTGCAGTAAAACTGGTTTAGTTTATTCAGCAGTTAGGGGTCGTCTGCCGTCGGGGGAGCTTTATGTTTTTAGTTGGTAATGGTTTTCATCCTTTCTAGACATACGATCAGTCGTTGCTGGAGAACTGTTGCTCTAGCCTGTCTTTGTACTGCTGTCCTTAATTCCTGATTGCAGCTTTTTCTTGGTCTCTCTATAGAGGTCCCTGGTCTTGCTCTTGTGGTCTTCCTCTTTGGCAGAGCAGAGAGCCCGGTGGGCTTCCTCTTTGGCACTGCGGAAAGCCCTAAGCTCTCCAGTGAACAATGGCTTGTCATTGCTGTGTGATAGAAAGTCTTTGATGGTATGCAGTTCTCCTCATATACACTGATGTAGGATGTGACTTGTCTGTGGTCGTGTATGTTGGCATTGTTGTCCTTGAATATGTTCCAATCTGTGGTATCTAGGCAGTCCTTTAACTCCATAATGGCCTTGTCAGTCCATTTTAGTGCTGTTAACATGGTCCGGAATCTTTTCTTGCCTTGTTGAACATTTCACTGATTGTTTGTATCTGGGAAGTTCCTGTTATAGGCTGGTGTGGTTAAAATCCCCCATGATGGTCAGAGTAGAATCCGGCCATTTCCTTTCCACCTCTGTGATCTGATCTGCCAGTAGCTGTTGCGCTGTGTGCACACAGGCGCTCGGCGCGATGTAGACTCTGGCCAGAATGACTGAGGCAAATTCATGTGGTGAATAAAAAGGTTTGCAGTGGATGAAAATAGATTCCAGATCTGGAGAGTATGATTTAGACAGAATAGTGACAACATTGCACCAGCTTTGGTTGACGTAGAAACACACCGCCTCCTTTGGATTAATTGCACTGCTCTGGGACGCGATCAGCCCTGTTCAGTTGGAAGCCGGCTAGATCCACAATGTCAGATGAGACTAAATGTACAGCTGCCCCAAAACGTACAGCTGCCCCTTTAAGGGCCGGAGGTTACCGTGAGGCCACTCGAGTCGTGTCAAGTGTGTCTGTAAGATTTGGGATCTGACTAGTATTAGACGGCGTGTCTTCTCTATCAGTTGAAGCAGCAGACTCAAACTAGCATTGCAAAACAACCGAGCTTGTGAACAAAACAATGTAAATAGCCAAGAAACACGAGGACAAAGTCTCACTTTGTAGACTTTCAAGTAAATTAGACCAACTTTTTGCCTCCAAAAATGAATCTATCAGCACTTCACTCTGCCAGGCAGTGAGGCTGCGTGAGGTGAGATATAAGATTCATATTACTTTGTGCAATTAGCAGCTATGAAACAAAACAGCAGAAATACTTTGAAAACAGCTACTGCAGCATTTTTCTGCTATAAATCGCAACTCGCACATGTGCTCATATTTAACTTTTGACTATTTTTCTTCGTAAATGTGAATGTAAAGCTCGCACTGTACAGCCCTGCAAATTCACCAATCGCCAAAGTGGCTGGTGAAATAGACATTCTTACCCGCCAATGCCTGGTGTTAATTTCATGCCCTGGATACTGCTTCTTTGTTTTTCATTTAAATCATAAGAAACATTTTTGAGTGGAGAGTGGTGACAGAGCCTATGTGTACAATAAAAGCAACAGAGTATTGCTCATGTGGCTGGAATGGAAACAGTGATTAACATACAGTAGTGCAGTGTTTCCTGGGTCGCTCCAGTGGTTTAGTACTGCTCTAGGTAACAGACAGCAAGGTGATTTGTTGCCCATTGTTTTGCAGGCTCAGTAAAGTGTGACTTGTGGAAGAATCCGGCATGGGAGGAAACCTCTGCAGCTCCTTTTGAACCAGTCATGGCCCACTGGACCAGTCTGACCAGTGAGTCAGTCACACAACAATCCATTGCAGGCAGGCACACAATGGAGGTAAAAAAATCACAGTCACAAACGACAGGACTGAAAAGCTATTTTTCCCCCTACTGCTTTTCATTCTCATCCACGCCCCACTGTATGAATCACAACCTCTCTCTCTGTTGCTTGCTCTCTTTATCTCTCTTTGGAATAGGATCCATGAAGGAAAGCCCATTTGTTTTACATTGCATATGCAGAGAACAGTTAGGCTGGAACTAACCCCTCATGCATAGAAGACAATGTTTGAGATGACATGATGGCTCAAACACAGTGGCGGCTCCTGAAAAAATTCTCAGGAGGGGCAATTTTTCTGATGATTTAGGTGACCTACACACATTTTTAAAAAGATATGTCCAGCAACAACATGAAGACAGGGGCAGCATATAAGTCAATACCAGAATCATTTATTGACTGATCTCAGGGAGTGCTCCTAATCTCAGCTTGTTACCTGTATGAAAGACACCTGTCCACAGAAGCAATCAATCAATCAGATTCCAAACTCTCCACCATGGCTAAGACTAAAGAGCTCTCCAAGGATGTCAGGGACAAAATTGGAGACCTACACAAGGCTGGAATAATAATATATAATAATAATATGCCATTTAGCAGACGCTTTTATCCAAAGCTACTTACAGTCATGCGTGCATACATTTTTTGTGTATGGGTGGTCCCGGGATCGAACCCACTACCTTGGCGTTACAAGCGCCGTGCTCTACCAGCTGAGCTACAGAAAGTGGATACTCATGGATGCGCATCGCAATTGTAAAATGTCAACACAATTGGAGACACCACGTCATTTTTGGAGACATGTTATTGACAGTAAACTATTGTAGATGCGACTGCTAACTAAATAAAACATTTTAGCTGGCTAGCTAATCATCTTAGCTAAATGTGGGGCAAACAATTCAGTTATTTACCGTTAATTTGAGGGATTGGGGTGAAAGAAATCGAGTTACATAGTGATACTTTACGATATACTGTATTGACAATATCGCAATATAACCATATCCACCCTGTCCAAAGTCTCTACTTGGTCTCAGTTCTCCAGTAAACTTGTGATTATCAACACTAACCTCATCGTTGTGGCGGCGGACAGCTAGCCTGTATCCCTCATCCAGTTGAGTGGCAATGTTATTTTTCGTTCGTACCATTTTTTGGAAAATCCTCGGTGTAGGACTTCCCCCCTTTAGTAGAAACCTGTTGAATTATTAAATTTGGTCTGGGAGGTCCTAATTGTTTCGTTGCTAATTTATCTTCATTTGTTCGACGACAAAAAGGAAATTCTTTCAAAGACACAATCGAGTTGCACTGAAGCCTAGCCATGTTGATAGTAGTAGTGAATTGATTGACGCTGCTACCCTCTCTTTTCTTAGTTACGTTCATGTGACGAAAGCGCGTAAGTGCAAGCCCACAGACACCCATTGAGATTGTATTGAAGGCTCTGAAATTTGAAAAAATAGATTTTACATGGGAGTCTATGACAGAAGTTCTGGGCGATTTTCAATCTGACTGAAATCGCCCCAAAAGGGGGTGGAGCCATTTGAAGCACGACTTTAGCCTGATTCGACATTTAGTGGCAGTGTGGCACTGTGGCAGATCAGACGTATAGATTACAACACTGATAACTACTGTTGCCGTGATATAATTGATTAGAAAAAAAATCCCTTCCTTTTCCCGTTTGGCAGTGCGTCGCCCATATCGCCCTATTGAACAGGCCGTCCCTGCTCAAACAGACCTCACTGTTCACGGGCGGATGACCCATTACAATCATCCAGTAGGCTTTAGGGATGAATCCCATCAATTGTTATGCCTACAAGGTTGGCTGCCCGGTCCTAGAGTCTAACAAACTCCACTTCAAATAGCTAATATCATTTCCACATTCCTTTCACATCCAATTTGCATAAAAGGTATCATAAAAAAAGTTTGATGACTTGCATACCTTTAGAAAATGTGAAACGCAGGACGGAAATGTAATTCTTTAGAAAAAGAAAATAGGATAAATGCCATAATACCTTCATTCTACTATCGGCTGAAAGGGAAATTAGTGTTACTCTGAGGACATAACTCTGAAAGAGCAGTGATTACACCAGGATAGAGAGGAGAAAGGGAGTGGAGAAAAAAGTAATCAAGTGATGCCTGTAAAAGTTCACAGCGCTACATGTCTCCTCTGAAGAGACAAAATCACTGACTGCACACTATCACAGATAATTACATAAATCTGTCCTGTCAGACACGAGTTCATTAGTTCCCTCGCCTTTCCATGTGAACAAGACTAGCTGATGGATCTATGGTTTACTATACAGGCAAGACAAAGTATGAGAGGTGCTGATGGATAGTACAGTATTAGCAGCAGGGTCTTTCTGAGGTGGAGTGAAGCAGAACTCTCCTCTCCAACCCTCTCCATTACACAGACACACACACACACACACACACACACACACACACACACACACACACACACACACACACACACACACACAGACACACACACAGACAGACACACACACAGACACACACACACACACACACACACACACACACACACACACACACACACACACACACACACACACACACACACACACACACACACACACACACACACACACACACACACACACACACACACACACACACACACACACACACACACACACACACAGAAAGAGAGATGTAGAGAGCCTGGAGAGAGGGCAGATGCAATCAAGCATGGGGAAACTCACTGGGGAACCCTCTCCCCTGCTCTCCCCTGCCCTGCTCCTTTTGTTTTATCATGGTTCAGTAATGAGAGAGAGAACATAATGCATCTCCCTGGAGTCCTGAATGGCACTTTTATCAGTGAGTCATGTTCAGCAATGATCAAGATCTCCACCCTCTACTCAGTGAGGCCAGTACCCAGGGGTCCACACGAGATGGTCACTGTTGACATTCACTCCCCATAGACCTACTGTAGGACCCCTAACCATGGTACCAACTGAGCCCCTTTCATATTGACTGTATAATGTCGCTAGCTGTTTTTTTACAACACAGTCTATGATTTCCCAATACTACTGTCCAGTTGTATGTGGGTCACTAGTTCAGTAGAGAATAATGCTTACAGAACATCATTATTCAAACCCAAACGGCTTCAATCCCACATGATTGCTCATCATAAGAGTGGACTCAAAGCTGAATTGGTTCAACATGATCACTGTATTCATCTTCAGAGTGAGTTCTACTGTATGTGGGCACAACTGTAATTCACTTCCCTCAGATGTAATTGGGAGTTGCACCCTCAGTGTCCCTGTCCAGTAGGGGGGGAAGGTCCAGAGAGACCATCCTTCCCTCCTGGGGTCGGCTCCTTTAAACCTGCACGCTGTGCATTGTACTGGGCGTGTCATCTCCTCTAGTAAAGGTCACGGGCAACCATGATGGATGGCTGCTGCCGCAGGTTTCATTTAAAATAAAGAGCAATTAACAGGGGGCTGGCGATGGTGGCGTGGTGAAGGACCCATTAGTTAAGCAAAAGTCGCGGGCTCCTCCTTTGACAGGGGCTGTCACAGCAGGATTACACGCAGTGACATGGGACAGCGGACTGGGCCCGGTGAAAGGGACAGGCAGGGACACGTCAGCACGAGAGAGGTCTCAGTCTCTCAGGGCCAGGGGCTGCTAGGGGGCCCCCTGTTTATCAGCCATGTCACTGCTGTAGTTTTAAGTGCAAGGCCAGAGGGGGGAGATAAGGGAGTCATCCAGTGGGTCAGTCTCCAGGAAGGCTGCTCTGACAGTCTTGTTGCATTCACCCCACTGAGAGCCCCAAAATGACCTATTCGCTACACTGGTGGCATTGTGTACACACTACCTCGGGTGTGCCCCCGTGGTGTACCTGAATGATTGAACAAGGAAGTCTCTCTCTCTCTCTCTCTCTCTTTCTAGATCTACCTGCATTATCTTCACAGTACAGCACTATGTAAAGGGCTATAGTACACACAGAGGAGCAAAGCAAATGCCAAACAAGAGTAATTCGCTACACCACCAAAAGCTCCACAATAATGACATTTAATAGGTGGACTGTCCCCAAATTGTGACAGCGTGATCTATTTGGAATAACACCACTATTGGCTGTCGTCAAATGAGATTTGAGTTTCAGAAACGCTTATCACAGTGGAGACACATTTATTTAGTGTCACCTCTTAACTGTTGTGTTTGGCAAAGACACATGGCCAAAGAAAACATGAGTGAGGTCTGCCTCCATTAGCTATGTTGATCAAGCAGTGACGGAGACGGCTGAGGTCTGCTTTTAATTTAGTATACAGAAGCTAATGGCAGAAGATGCCCAACTAGGGGCTGATGAATGGGCTAGGTGGGAGACTTTAGACATCAGGCCAAATTAAAATAACATTTAGCTGCTGATGGTTGAGGAAACAGACTAAAATGATAGACGAGGCCTCTAATGTAGACTTAAAGGATTTGTAATTGGAGTCAATGAGACGCATCAGTTAATACAGCTCAAAATAAATATTCTGTGTCTCATAATATCGCTGGCCTCATGATATTTCCGGCACGTTCATGCAGAATCAATATTTACAGGATTAATTGAGGTGTTTAGTTTATCATTATGTAATTGATTAGAGACTGACTCTTACATTTAAACCTACTCAGGACACACTTTATAGTGTTTCTTGGACCTACTGTCTTGCAGTTAGAAACACAGTTGTACCTCTCTCGTTTTGGTTAAACAAAAAGTGTGTTTTAACTGTTAACAGACAACAGCAATTACATTTTTCTACCAAAAATGCGTCAATCCAAGCCTGTACTGAATGCTTCATGCATGCTTACTAAGACAATAGAGAATAATTTAAAGCCTTAAAGGGCAGCTGAACAGAAAAACCTACTTCTTTCGAAATTTGTCGTAAACAATTGTACTAGTTGCAAAATTGACTAAAAAGTGTAGTAGAACTGTCATAAAGGTCCCCAAAGCACACACATCCCTCAGTTCACTGCAGCTAGTAACTGGAATGAGCTGCAAAAAACACTCAAACTGGACAGTTTTATCTCCATCTCTACATTCAAAGACTCAATCATGTACAATCTTACTGACATCTTACTGCTTAAAATAAAGACTTTATATATGAATGGAAAAGCAATCGGTCATGTAAGATCATTCATTTCTATGTGAAGAATCAATAACGCATTGAAGCCTCATTGTGACTTGTTTCAGGAAACTAGGTGTATGTTGCATGTCACTGCTTCACAGGAGAGGCATTTGAACGTAATTCTATTTTTTTTATCCAATTTTTTCTTCTTCTCAGAAATGCCTTCTGGAACATGTAAACTTTCATGTGCCTTAATAACAAACTTGTATGCCATCTGTAAATACGAATACAATTGTTAAATTACGAGCCTATTTGCTTTAGCCACGGAAAAAGACAGGAACCTTCCCGCTAGCCATGATTGGCTGAGATAATGGATGGGCTGGACATGCCGAGAGATGCGTTCGGATTGGTCTGCCATGTAGCAAGCTTCTGTCTATAAAATGAGCTCCTCAGTATGTGTAGGTAATCCTTTCTAACGCAGCGTTTTTGAAAAATATCACGAAAAACTGCAAAAGTGTTGCTAATGCTCTCCACTTTCTGGAGTGTGATCTGCCATGCTGACTCTGAAAATGAATCAGACGATGAGGAAATCGCTGATTTAGGTAAAAACATTTTAATTGAACCAGACATTGTACAGTAGAGTCTTCTGAAATGGCGATCAACAGTGTTGTGGTCACGGAAGGAGTTGACTGAGTTTAGAAATCAGTGGAATGCCCAGTGGAAGCAGAGAATGATAGCTAAGGAGATGGAGAAAATTCTGGTGTTTGATTGCAAATATGCGGAGGAGTCGAAAATAGAACACACTGAAGGCTGTTGTTGGTAGAGCACGGCGTTTGCAACGCCAGGGTTGTGGGTTCGTTTCCCACGGGGGGCCAGTATGAAAAAAATATATAATGTATGCACTCACTAACTGTAAGTCGCTCTGGATAAGAGCGTCTGCTAAATGACTAAAATGTAAATGTAAATGTTGTATAAAATGTATCCGGATTGCATCTTCAAACTAAGGGCAACCATGGCATCCGTAACAGAGAGGAAGAAGCGTTCATCCATGTATACGGGTAAGAGAGTCTCGCTAGCTACATTTTCAGATATCATACGTTTCTAACTTTGTCAGAAAGTCGTTTCATTGCAAGTTAAAGTGTACTGTTAGCTAGATAAATAACATTAGCTGGCTGGCTCGCTAGCTAACATTACATGTATGTTCTATGTAGTAATATTATTCGTAGAAAGTCGTTTCATTGCAAGTTAAAGTGTACTGTTAGCTAGATAGCTAACGTTAGCTGGCTGGCTCGCTAGCTAACGTTACATGTATGTTCTATGTAGTAATATTATTCGTACCGATGGGGCGGCGCACAATTGGCCCAGCGTCGTCCAGGGTAGGGGAGGGAATAGCCTGCAGGGATGTAGCTCAGTTGGTAGAGCATGGGGTTTGCAACGCCAGGGTTGTGGGTTTGATTCCCATGGGGGGCCTGTATGAAAAAATAATAATAATGTATGCACTCACTAACTGTAAGTCGCTCTGGATAAGAGCGTCTGCTAAATGACTAAAATGTAAATGTAATGTATCTCAGAAATCCATTTGCATTACTAGTTATAGCCTAATGTTAGCTAGCTAGCTAACATTGAACCTAGTTGGTTAGCTTTAGCTACGTGCAGATTCATGCATGGTAGTAACATTTTGAGTTGGGATTATGGTTCATTGATTAGCTAGCTAGCTACATGTCTTAACAAAAGACTCCTACAATAATTTAGCAGACGCTTTTATCCAAAGCGATTTACAGTCATGCGTGCATACATTTTCACGTATGGGTGGTCCCGGGGATCGAACCCACTACCCTGGCCTTACAAGCGCCATGCTCTAACAATTGAGCTACAAAGGACCACTCCTCTATGCAAGTAACCATTTCACTGTACTATTTACACCTTTTGTATCCTGTAAACTTAGATTTTATTTGATATAGTGCGTGTTCACCAGAGACGGTAATGTGAAGAACACCATGACCTGCACCAAAGTCAAATTAGGATATAACGTTAGGCCAATGAGACAGTGTCCAAGTTATAAAATTCTCTGGTAGAATGCCCTGCTTGTACTTCGTCACGCTCACAATCGTAAGCTATTTTCTGTAATTAGCTCGCCATTAACTTGTAAATAATTATTTTTCCGTAATAATGACTAAAAAGTAGCTAAAGTTAAGATGCTGTCAGCTATGATATGGTCATTATTTGATCTGGCTAGCCATCTAACTTATCATTAGCTAACTAGCTAACAAGCTAGAAAAGAACCAAAATATTGTTTAGAAAGTTGCTTTTAGTTGCCTGGTTTGCTAGATTGACATAAACTAAATTCATTTTTAAATGTATGGGTTTATTGGTGTTAAAATATACCAGTTATGCTATTTTGGACCACCAGGCTGCTGTCGTTTTTGTGTTTATACTTTTTCATAACGACAATGACAAGTTTGATGTCAGACGACAATAGAATGTTCATGATGTCACAGTGACAACTGTCTTCAGACATGTCAATAGACAGTATAAACCAGCCTTTAGTCTTGAAATCTTTTTTTCTTTTTTAAATCTTTTTTCTGGGGGATGGATCAGCTTAATATTGCAGATAGATTGTATCTTCTATCATTGTAATTGTCTGCATCACTTCCAATCCCCCATGTTTTTTTATATATATACTCCCCTTTATTACTTTTCAACCCCGCCATCCTTTCCCTACTTGGAGTAAATTAGTGAACAACAATGCCAAGGCATCTACTTCCGGCCTATACTTACTATCTACACCTTATGGACACAGTTCATTTTACAATAATTCTATTATATACAGTGGGGAGAACAAGTATTTGATACACTGCCGATTTTGCAGGTTTTCCTACTTACAAAGCATGTAGAGGTCTGTCATTTTTATCATAGGTACACTTCAACTGTGAGAGACGGAATCTAAAAAATCCAGAAAATCACATTGTATAATTTTTAAGTAATTAATTTGCATTTTATTGCATGACATAAGTATTTGATCACCTACCAACCAGTAAGAATTCCGGCTCTCACAGACCTGTTAGTTTTTTCTTTAAGAAGCCCTCCTGTTCTCCACTCATTACCTGTATTAACTGCACCTGTTTGAACTCGTTACCTGTATAAAAGACACCTGTCCACACACTCAATCAAACAGACTCCAACCTCTCCACAATGGCCAAGACCAGAGAGCTGTATAAGGACATCAGGGATAAAATTGTAGACCTGCACAAGGCTGGGATGGGCTACAGGACAACAGAGCAAGCAGCTTGGTGAGAAGGCAACAACTGTTGGCGCAATTATTAGAAAATGGAAGAAGTTCAAGATGACGGTCAATCACCTCGGTCTGGGGCTCCATGCAAGATCTCACCTCGTGGGGCATCAATGATCATGAGGAAGGTGAGGGATCAGCCCAGAACTACACGGCAGGACCTGGTCAATGACCTGAAGAGAGCTGGGACCACAGTCTCAAAGAAAACCATTAGTAACACACTACGCCATCATGGATTAAAATCCTGCAGCGCACGCAAGGTCCCCCTGCTCAAGCCAGCGCATGTCCAGGCCCGTCTGAAGTTTGCCAATGACCATCTGGATGATCCAGAGGAGGAATGGGAGAAGGTCATGTGGTCTGATGAGACAAAAATATAGCTTTTTGGTCTAAACTCCACTCGCCGTGTTTGGAGGAAGAAGGAGGATGAGTACAACCCCAAGAACACCATCCCAACCGTGAAGCACGGAGGTGGAAACATCATTCTTTGGGGATGCTTTTCTGCAAAGGGGACAGGACGACTGCACCGTATTGAGGGGAGGATGGATGGGGCCATGTATCGCGAGATCTTGGCCAACAACCTCCTTCCCTCAGTAAGAGCATTGAAGATGGGTCGTGGCTGGGTCTTCCAGCATGACAACGACCCGAAACACACAGCCAGGGCAACTAAGGAGTGGCTCCGTAAGAAGCATCTCAAGGTCCTGGAGTGGCCTAGCCAGTCTCCAGACCTGAACCCAATAGAAAATCTTTGGAGGGAGCTGAAAGTCTTTGGAGGGAGCTGTATTGCCCAGCGACAGCCCCGAAACCTGAAGGATCTGGAGAAGGTCTGTATGGAGGAGTGGGCCAAAATCCCTGCTGCAGTGTGTGCAAACCTGGTCAAGTCCTACAGGAAACGTATGATCTCTGTAATTGCAAACTAAGGTTTCTGTACCAAATATTAAGTTCTGCTTTTCTGATGTATCAAATACTTATGTCATGCAATAAAAAGCAAATTAATTACTTAAAAATCATACAATGTGATTTTCTGGATTTTTGTTTTAGATCCGTCTCTCACAGTTGAAGTGTACCTATGATAAAAATGACAGACCTCTACATGCTTTGTAAGTAGGAAAACCTGCAAAATCGGCAGTGTATCAAATACTTGTTCTCCCCACTGTATTATATATATATATTTTTTTTTTTGCTCCTGAACTTCTTCTACTCTCAACCTCTCCGATCATTTTCATGATGTCCATCCGGTTTACTTCTATATGCCATATCTTTCTAACTGTGCTCTTTTCCAAAAGCTCCCAACATACAACCTATATACTTATTACGGACACAGTATGCTTACATTATTAGCTATCTTTGTTATGATTTGTTGTTATTTGTTATTAGTCCCATCCTTCAACTCTATTCAATACCTCCCATCTATCTCTTAACACCATCCATAAAGGATTTCTATTTGCCATATATATTTCAACCGTACTGTGATGTTTTACAAAAGTTCTAAACCTTTCTATTGTCATTGCTTCTACAGATTGTGAATTAAAAATAAACATTCACAGTCTTGAAATCTTTGGTTGTTTAGTACACTACCGTATTCACTCATGGCCTCACGTGAATCCTTAAAGAGATGGGTGGGGCTAAGGCTTAAGAGGGTATGAACGATGCTGATGGGTGTAGACAAAGAAGTAGGTGTACCAAAACTTTCAAGGGACATTTTCTTAAAAGTGGGGTTACAAGTTTATCAACTTTCAAAGCAGAATTAGTTCCCCATTGTTCCTCAACTGTAGTGTATGATATACAATGTTCTAGCGCTTAGTCTCTACATTTATCCAATGTAAAAAACACCATTACAAATGTTTCTATACAAGACCAAATTGAGCCAGTCGGTCAAAATTAAGCTGGTTAAGATGGCGTCTCATGGAGACATACCATGCACAGTTTGAGCTACTCAAGGAAGTGACGTTGCAGGCTAGCTTAGTGCTGCCCCCTCTCATTGAGTAACTCAAGTTCAAGGCCGACCGTGGTACTGTAGGCTGTGTGCGATTTTAAAATAATCCGTTCAAAGACATAGATCTGGTGTATTAGAAGCAATTATTGGTACCATGACTGTCTTCCCAAAATGTTGCATTTACACAATGATTGCCTACACAAGTCTTCTTGCTTCCGCCATGGCTCCTGGAATTTCTTAATGAGGCGTGGGAAAAGCCAGGCCAAATCAGTGAGTTCAGCCTCCCTTTAATACTCTGACATCAGCATTATCGGACATCCTTAAAGCAATTCCAAATACAGAAATACAGTACTAGTTAATACAGCATGTGTCTGATTATTCCTCCCACAGAGCCGTGTGATAGACAGACACTAGCAGAAGAGAACTGAACAGGCCAGCTGTTGATTATTGAAGCTGCGCCACAATCAGCACATCTCTCTCATTTGTTTGGTGAGATTAAATCTTTCTGCTTGGTCAGCTGCCATAGATGAATAATATCTAAACATAATTCACTGTGTGTGTAAGCCTTTACATTCCTGTATTTGTGTCTGCACATTTCTGTGATAATGCACATATGCTTGTCAATGTAGTGTGTTTGGTGTTTGTTATTAATTCTCTTCTGTGCTCATGCTTGGATAACAGATTAAGTGTTTAATCAAATTGAGGGATGGATCATATCTACAGTGCATTCAGAAAGTATTCAGACCGCTTCACTTTTGTTACTTTAAAGGCTTATTCTAAAATGGATTCAATAGTTTTTCCCCCCCTCATCAGTCTACACACAATACCACATAATGACAAAGCAAAAACAGGCTTTTAGAATTTTTTTGCAAATGTATAAAAAAAGAAAAAGGAAATATCACATTAAACATAAGTATTCAGACCCTTTACTCAGTACTTTGTTGAAGCACCTTTGACAGCGATTACAGCCTCAAGTTTTCTTGGGTATGACTCTACAAGCTTGTCACGCCTGTATTTGGGGAGTTTCTCCCATTCTTCTCTGCAGATCCTCTCAAGCTCTGTCAGGGAGCGTCGCTGCACAGCTATTTTCAGGTCTCTCCAAAGATGTTCGATTGGGTTCAAGTCCGGGCTCTGGCTGGGCCACTCAAGGACATTCAGAGACTTGTCCCAATCTGTTATAATGAGTTTCTAGGGTATCAAGTGATTACGAATGTAAGGATGTACTTAGACACATTTGATGGGGAGTTCATATAAGATATTTAATATGGTACCATGGTTAGTTATAACAGAATAAGGACATAGACCTACCTCTGCCATCTTCCAACTCCAGAACACTCTCTTTATGTATACACTCTGTTACAAGTTTCTTCACGAACATTTGGTAAACCTCCATGGGCATCCCCTTTCTTTGATGTTATTACCCTTTACCCCTGTCACTATATCCTGTCCATCAATCATTTCTAAGATCAACCTCAGTAATCTCCTTTGACATAAGGAATGCAGACTCTGTGGCACCAAGCCACTTATCTACCAACTATCCCCTGGTCCACACAACACTATGCAATGACATCATTACATGAAGCCGCTCCTGCGTTGTCTTGGCTGTGTGCTTAGGGTCGTTGGCCTGTTGGAAGGTGAACCTTCGCCCCAGTCTGAGGTCCTGAGCACTCTGGAGCAGGTTTTCATCAAGGATCTCTCTGTACTTTGCTCCGTTCATCATTCCCTCAATCCTGACTAGTCTCCCAGTTCCTGCAGCTGAAAAACATCCCCACAGCATGATGCTGCCACCAACATGCTTCACCGTAAGGATGGTATTGGCCAGTGGATGAGCGGTGCCTGGTTTCCTCCAGATGTGACACTTGGCATTCAGGCCAAAGAGTTCAATCTTTGTTCCATCAGACCAGAGAATCTTGTTTCTCATGCTCTGACGCTCGTCGGATGTGGCAGGTCCTGAAAATTATTACAGACTACAAAGGGAAACCCAGCCGCAAGCTGCCCAGTGACGCGAGTCTACCAGAAGAGCCTAATGCCTTTTATGCTCGCATTGAGGCAAGCAACATTGAAGCATGCATGAGAGCGCTAGCTGTTCCGGACGACTCTGTGATAACGATCTCGGTAGCCGATGTGAGCAAGGCCTTTAAACAGGTCAACATTCACAAAGCAGCGGGGCCAGACGGATTGCCAGGACTTGTACTCAAAGCATGCGTGGACCAACTGGCAAGTGTCTTCACTGACATTTTCAACCTCTCCCTGACCGAGTCTGTAATAGAGGTTGAGAGTGGAAGAAGTTCAGGAGCAAAAAATAAATAAATATATATAATACAGTGGGGAGAACAAGTATTTGATACACTGCCGATTTTGCAGGTTTTCCTACTTACAAAGCATGTAGAGGTCTGTCATTTTTATCATAGGTACACTTCAACTGTGAGAGACGGATCTAAAACAAAAATCCAGAAAATCACATTGTATGATTTTTAAGTAATTAATTTGCTTTTTATTGCATGACATAAGTATTTGATACATCAGAAAAGCAGAACTTAATATTTGGCACAGAAACCTTAGTTTGCAATTACAGAGATCATACGTTTCCTGTAGGTCTTGACCAGGTTTGCACACACTGCAGCAGGGATTTTGGCCCACTCCTCCATACAGACCTTCTCCAGATCCTTCAGGTTTCGGGGCTGTCGCTGGGCAATACAGACTTTCAGCTCCCTCCAAAGATTTTCTATTGGGTTCAGGTCTGGAGACTGGCTAGGCCACTCCAGGACCTTGAGATGCTTCTACGGAGCCACTCCTTAGTTGCCCTGGCTGTGTGTTTCGGGTCGTTGTCATGCTGGAAGACCCAGCCACGACCCATCTTCAATGCTCTTACTGAGGGAAGGAGGTTGTTGGCCAAGATCTCGCGATACATGGCCCCATCCATCCTCCCCTCAATACGGTGCAGTCATCCTGTCCCCTTTGCAGAAAAGCATCCCCAAAGAATGATGTTTCCACCTCCATGCTTCACGGTTAGGATGGTGTTCTTGGGGTTGTACTCATCCTTCTTCTTTCTCCAAACAAGGCAAGTGGAGTTTAGACCAAAAAGCTCTATTTTTGTCTCATCAGACCACATGACCTTCTCCCATTCCTCCTCTGGATCATCCAGATGGTCATTGGCAAACTTCAGACGGGCCTGGACATGCGCTGGCTTGAGCAGGGGGACCTTGCGTGCGCTGCAGGATTTTAATCCATGACGGCGTAGTGTGTTACTAATGGTTTTCTTTGAGACTGTGGTCCCAGCTCTCTTCAGGTCATTGACCAGGTCCTGCCGTGTAGTTCTGGGCTGATCCCTCACCTTCCTCATGATCATTGATGCCCCACGAGGTGAGATCTTGCATGGAGCCCCAGACCGAGGGTGATTGACCGTCATCTTGAACTTCTTCCATTTTCTAATAATTGCGCCAACAGTTGTTGCCTTCTCACCAAGCTGCTTGCCTATTGTCTGTAGCCCATCCCAGGCTTGTGCAGGTCTACAATTTTATCCCTGATGTCCTTACACAGCTCTCTGGTCTTGGCCATTGTGGAGAGGTTGGAGACTGTTTGATTGAGTGTGTGGACAGGTGTCTTTTATACAGGTAACGAGTTCAAACAGGTGCAGTTAATACAGGTAATGAGTGGAGAACAGGAAGGCTTCTTAAAGAAAAACTAACAGGCCTGTGAGAGCCGGAATTCTTACTGGTTGGTAGGTGATCAAATACTTATGTCATGCAATAAAATGCAAATTAATTACTTAAAAATCATACAATGTGATTTTCTGGATCGGGAGTGTATCAAATACTTGTTCTCCCCACTGTATGTGAGAATGCTGTTCATTGACTACAGCTCAGCGTTCAACACCATAGTGCCCACATAGCTCATCACTAAGCTAAGGACCCTGGGACTAAACACCTCCCTCTGCAACTGGATCCTGGACTTCCTGACAGGCCGTCCCCAGGAGGTAAGGATAGGCAACAACACGTCTGCCACGCTGATCCTCAACACTGGGGCCCCTCAGGGGTGTGCGCTTAGTCCCCTCCTGTACTCCCTGTTCGCCCATGACTGCGTGGCCAAAAACGACTCCAACACCATCATTAAGTTTTCTGATGACACAACAGTGGTAGGCCTGATCACCGACAATGATGAGACAGCCTATAGGGAGGAGGTGAGAGACCTGGCGGTGTGGTGCCAGGACATCAACCTCTCCCTCAATGTGCGCAAGACAAAGGAGCTGATCGTGGACTACAGGAAAAGGCGGGCCGAACAGGCCCCCATTAACATCGACGGGGCTGTAGTGGAGCAGGTCGAGAGTTTCAAGTTCCTTGGTGTCCACATCACCAACAAACTATCATGGTCCAAACACATCAAGACAGTCGTGAAGAGGGCACGACAACACCTTTTCCCCCTCAGGAGACTGAAAAGATTTGGCATGGGTCCCCAGATCCTCAAAACGTTCTACAGATGCACCATCGAGAGCATCCTGACCAGTTGCATCACCTCCTGGTATGGCAACTGCTCGGTATCTGACCGTAATGTGCTACAGAGGGTAGTGCGTACAGCCCAGAATATCACTGGGGCCAAGCTTGCTGCCATCCAGGACCTATATACTAGGCTGCGTCAGAGGAAAGCCCAAAAAATTGTCAAAAACTCCAGTCACCCAAGTCATAGACTGTTCTCTATGCTACCGCACGGCAAGCGGTACCGGAGCGACAATTCTAGGACCAAAAGGCTCCTTAACAGCTTCTACCCCCAAGCAATAAGACTGCTGAACAATTAATCAAATGGCCACCTTTACTATTTACATTGACCCCCACTTGTTTTTACACTGCTGCTACTCGCTGTCTATTATCTATGCATAGTCACTCTACCCTTACCTACATGTACAAATTACCACGACTAACCTGTACCCCCGCACATTAACTCGGTACCGGTACCCCCTGTATATAGCCTCGTTATTGTTATTTTATTGTGTTACTTTTTATTATTTTTTACTTTCGTTTATTTGGTAAATATTTTCTTAACTCTTTCTTGAACTGCATTGTTGGTTAAGGGCTTGTAAGTAAGCATTTCACGGTAAGGTCTACACCTGTTGTATTCGGCGCATGTGACAAATAAAGTTTGATTTGATTTGATTTGAGAGTCCTTTAGGTGCCTTTTGGCAAACTCCAAGCGGGCTATCATATGCCATTTACTGAGGAGTGGCTTCCATCTGGCCACTCTAGCATAAAGACCTGATTGGTGGAGTGCTGCAGAGATGGTTGTCTTTCTGGAAGATTCTCCCATCTCCACAGAGGAACTCTGGAGCTCTTTCAGTGTGACCATCGGGTTCAAGGTCATCTCCCTAACCAAGGCCTTTCTCCCCCGATTGCTCAGTTTGGCTGGGTGGCCAACTCTAGGAAAAGTCTTGGTGGTTCCAAACTTCTTCCATTTAAGAATGACGGAAGCCACTGTGTTCTTGGGGACCTTCAATGCTGCAGAAATGTTTTGGTACCCTTCCCAAGATCTGTGCCTCGACACAATCCTGTCTCGGGGCTCTTCGGACAATTCCTTCGACTTCATGGCTTGGTTTTTGCTCTGACATGCACTGTCAACTGTGGGACCTTATATAGACAGGTGTGTGCCTTTCCAGATCTAAAAACCTGTTTTCGCTTGTTCATTATCGGAAATTGTGTGTAGATTGATGAGGGATTTTCTTTTCTAGAATAAGAAAATTTGGAAAAAGTGAAGGGGTTTAACTGCTTTCCGAACGCACTGTATGTATTGAACATGTATGTAGAGATTAAAACTATTCATGTTGGGAAAACCATCATTAGATTGCTACAAGACGAGTATACAGTCGTGGTCAAAAGTTTTGAGAATTACACAAATACTAATTTTCACAAAGTCTGCTGCCTCAGTTTTGATGATGGCAATTTGCATATACTCCAGAATGTCATGAAGAGTGATCAGATGAATTGCAATGAATTGCAAAGTCCCTCTTTGCCATGAAAATGAACTTAATCCCCAAAAAACATTTCCACTGCATTTCAGCCCTGCCACAAAAGGACCAGCTGCCATCATGTCAGTGATTCTCTCGTTAACACAGGTGAGAGTGTTGACGAGGACAAGGCTGGAGATCACTCTGTCATGCTGATTGAGTTAGAATAACAGACTGGAAGCTTTAAAAGGAGGATGGTGCTTGAAATCATTGTTCTTACTCTGTTAACCATGGTTACCTGCAAGGAAACACGTGCCGTCATCATTGCTTTGCACAAAAAGGCCTACACAGGCAAGGATATTGCTGCTAGTAAGATTGCACCTAAATCAACCATTTATCGGATCATCAACAACTTCAAGGAGAGAGGTTCAATTGTTGTGAAGAAGGCGTCAGGGCGCCCAAGAAAGTCCAGTAAGTGCAAGGACCGTCTCCTAAAGTTGATTCAGCTGCGGGATCGGGGCACCACCAGTGCAGAGCTTGCTCAGGAATGGCAGCAGGCAGGTGTGAGTGCATATGCACGCACAGTGAGGCGAATACTTTTGGCAGATGGCCTGGTGTCAAGAAGGGCAGCAAAGAAGCCACTTCTCTCCAGGAAAAACATCAGGGACAGACTGATATTCTGCAAAAGGTACAGGGATTGGACTGCTGAGGACTGGGGTAAAGACATTTTCTCTGATGAATCCCCATTGCGATTGTTTGAGGCATCCGGAAAACACCTTGTCCGGAGAAGACAAGGTGAGCGCTACCATCAGTCCTGTGTCATGCCAACAATAAAGCATCCTGAGACCATTCATGTGTGGGGTTGCTTCTCAGCCAAGGAAGTGGGCTCACTCACAATTTTGCCTAAGAACAAATCAAATCAAATCAAATTTTATTGGCCACATGCGCCGAATACAACAGGTGCAGACATTACAGTGAAATGCTTACTTACAGCCCTTAACCAACAGTGCATTTATTTTTAATAAAAAAGTAAAATAAAACAACAACAAAAAAGTGTTAAGAAAAAAAGAGCAGAAGTAAAATAAAATAACCGTAGGGAGGCTATATATACAGGGGGGTACCGGTGCAGAGTCAATGTGCGGGGACACCGGCTAGTTGAGGTAGTTGAAGTAATATGTACATGTGGGTAGAGTTAAAGTGACTATGCATAAATAATTAACAGAGTAGCAGCAGCGTAAAACGATGGGGTGGGGGGGGCAGTGCAAATAGTCCGGGTAGCCATGATTAGCTGTTCAGGAGTCTTATGGCTTGGGGGTAGAAGCTGTTGAGAAGTCTTTTGGACCTAGACTTGGCACTCCGGTACCGCTTGCCGTGCGGTAGCAGAGAGAACAGTCTATGACTAGGGTGGCTGGAGTCTTTGACAATTTTGAGGGCCTTCCTCTGACACCGCTTGGTATAGAGGTCCTGGATGGCAGGAAGCTTGGCCCCAGTGATGTACTGGGCTGTACGCACTACCCTCTGTAGTGCCTTGCGGTCAGAGGCCAAGCAGTTGCCATACCAGGCGGTGATGCAACCAGTCAGAATGCTCTCGATGGTGCAGCTATATAATTTTTTGAGGATCTGAGGACCCATGCCGAATCTTTTCAGTTTCCTGAGGGGGAATTGGCTTTGTCATGCCCTCTTCATGACTGTCTTGGTGTGTTTGGACCATGATAGTTCGTTGGTGATGTGGACACCAAGGAACTTGAAGCTCTCAACCTGTTCCACTACAGCCCCGTCGATGAGAGTGGGGGCGTGCTCAGTCCTCTTTTTTTTCCTGTAGTCCATGATCATTATCAACACAGCCATGAATAAAGAATGGTACCAACAAATCGTCCGAGTGCATCTTCTCCCAACCAACCAAGAACAGTTTGGTGACGACCAATGCCTTTTCCAGCATGATGGAGCACCTTGCCA
The DNA here is from genome assembly GCF_020615455.1 of Coregonus clupeaformis. Lineage (NCBI taxonomy): Eukaryota > Metazoa > Chordata > Actinopteri > Salmoniformes > Salmonidae > Coregonus > Coregonus clupeaformis. The sequence goes on from NC_059220.1 coordinate 23,126,294, forward strand.
TAAGGCAAAAGTGATAACTAAGTGGCTCGGGGAACAAAACATCGACATTTTGGGTCCATGGTCAGGAAACTCCCCAGACCTTAATCCCATTGAGAACTTGTGGTCGATCCTCAAGAGGCGGGTGGACAAACAAAAACCCACAAATTCTGACAAACTCCAAGCATTGATTATGCAAGAATGGGCTGCCATCAGTCAGGATGTGGCCCAGAAGTTAATTGACAGCATGCCAGGGCGGATTTCAGAGGTCTTGAAAAAGAAGGGTCAACACTGCAAATATTGACTCTTTGCATAAACTTAATGTAATTGTCAATAAAAGCCTTTGCCACTTATGGAATGCTTGTAATTATACTTCAGTATACCATAGTAACATCTGACAAAAATATATCATAACACTGAAGCAGCGAACTTTGTGAAGACCAATACTTGTGTCATTCTAACTCTCTCTCCTCTGCTCTTGTCCTTCTAGACCTGTCTGCTGCCTTTGATACTGTGAACCATCAGATCCTCCTCTCCACCCTCTCCGAGCTGGGCATCTCCGGCATGTCTCACTCTTGGATTGTGTTCTACCTGAGCGGTCGCTCCTACCAAGTGGCGTGGCGAGAATCTGTCTCCGCACCACGTGCTCTCACCACTGGTGTCCCCCAGGGCTCAGTTCTAGGCCCTCTCCTATTCTCGATATACACCAAGTCACTTGGCTCTGTCATATCCTTACATGGCCTCTCCTATCATTGCTACGCAGACGACACACAACTAATCTTCTCCTTTCCCCCTTCTGATAACCAGGTGGCGAATCGCATCTCTACATGTCTGGCAGACATATCAGTGTGGATGACGGATCACCACCTCAAGCTGAACCTCGGCAGGACGGAGCTGCTCTTCCTCCCGGGGAAGGACTGCCCGTTCCATGATCTCGCCATCACGGTTGACGACTCCGTTGTGTCCTCCTCCCAGAGTGCGAAGAGCCTTGACGTGACCCTGGACAACACCCTGTCGTTCTCCACTAACATCAAGGCGGTGACCCGATCCTGTAGGTTCATGCTCTACAACATTCGGAGAGTACGACCCTGCCTTACACAGGAAGCGGCACAGGTCCTAATCCAGGCACTTGTCATCTCCCGTCTGGATTACTGCAACTCGCTGTTGGCTGGGCTCCCTGCCTGTGCCATTAAACCCCTACAACTCATCCATAATGCCGCAGCCCGTCTGGTGTTCAACCTTCCCAAGTTCTCTCACGTCACCCCGCTCCTCCACACACTCCACTGGCTTCCAGTTGAAGCTCGCATCTGCTACAAGACCATGGTGCTTGCCTACGGAGCTGTGAGGGGAACGGCACCTCCGTACCTTCAGGCTCTGATCAGTCCCTACACCCAAACGAGGGCATTGCGTTCATCCACCTCTGGCCTGCTGGCCCCCCTACCTCTGCGGAAGCACAGTTCCCGCTCAGCCCAGTCAAAGCTATTTGCTGCTCTGGCACCCCAATGGTGGAACAAGCTCCCTCACGACGCCAGGACAGCGGAGTCACTCACCACCTTCCGGAGACACTTGAAACCCCACCTCTTTAAGGAATACCTGGGATAGGATAAAGTAATCCTTCTACCCCCCTTACCCCCCCAAAAAAAAAAAAACATATTGTAAAGTGGTTATCCCACTGGCTATAAGGTGAATGCACCAATTTGTAAGTCGCTCTGGATAAGAGTGTCTGCTAAATGACGTAAATGTAAATGTAATTCTCAAAACCTTTGACCACGACTGTACAATGAGCAACAAACATATTCAAATGAGCCAAAGATACTTAAAAATCTGATTTGAGACAATGGCAGAATAATCAAACAAGCCAAAGATCAAGGTCAATTTCACTTACATAGCTTTAGGTCGTTTGGCGAGCAAGAAAGCAAACCAATTGAAAACCTTTTTCTGGACAAGTTATGCAACTGCAGCAAGGTGGCAAATAGCAATTTGCATTTCAGCCTTGGACAGTAAAGATCAGTGAGGAGGCTGATGAAGAGATTAGGGAACAGAGCAAAGGGAAGAGCAGAGCATAGAGGTATAAAGGAGGCCTTGAAAGGTAAACACTGTGGCAGCTGCTGCCATTGTGTCCAGTAGATTGTCACGTGGGACCAGCGGCCAAGGCTATATATCAGATGTGACATAAGCGTCAAGTTTGGCAATTCGATGGTGAATACCTAGTCCTCATATTCTTTATTGTTGCATCGTAAAGAGATTTATGTTAGTAATTTATGGTTGGAAAGTTACTATAACTCCAATAAAAGTTCTGTCTATCCACACTTTGCATATTGCAAACAAAGACTTGTATTGGATATGATATATTTAAATAATTAAATACAACATACAGTTGAAGTCGTAAGTTTACATACACTTAGGTTGGAGTCATTAAAACTAGTTTTTCAACCACTCCACAAATTTCTTGTTAACAAACTATAGTTTTGGCAAGTCGGTTAGGACAAGTAATTTTTCCAACAATTGTTTACAGACAGATTATTTCACTTAAAATTCACTGTATCACAATTCCAGTGGGTCAGAAGTTTACACAAACTAAGTTGACTGTGCCTTTAAACAGCTTGGAAAATTCCATAAAATGATGTCATGGCTTTAGAAGCTTCGGATAGGCTAATTGACATCATTTGAGTCAATTGGAGGTGTACCTGTGGATTTATTTCAAGGCCTACCTTCAAACTCAGTGCCTCTTTGCTAGACATCATGGGAAAATCTAAAGAAATCAGCAAAGACCTCAGAAAATAATTGTAGACCTCCACAAGTCTGGTTCATCCTTGGGAGCCATTTCCAAACGCCTGAAGGTACCACTTTCATCTGTATAAACAATAGTACGCAAGTATAAACACCATGGGACCACGCAGCCGTCATACCGCTCAGGAAGGAGACGCGTTCTGTCTCCTAGAGATGAATGTACTTTGGTGCAAAAAGTGCAAATCAATCCCAGAACAACAGCAAAGGACCTTGTGAAGATGCTGGAGGAAACATGTTCAAAAGTATCTATATCCACAGTAAAACGAGTCCTATATCAACATAACCTGAAAGGCCGCTCAGCAAGGAAGAAGCCACTGCTCCAAAACCGCCATAAAAAGCCAGACTACGTTTTGCAACTGCACATGGGGACAAAGATTGTACTTTTTGGAGAAATGTCCTCTGGTTTGATTAAACAAAAATATAACTGTTTGGCCATAATGACCATCGTTATGTTTGGAGGAAAAAGGGGGCACTTTGCAAGCCGAAGAACACCAACCCAACCGTGAGGCACAAGGGTTGGCAGCATCATTTTGTGGGGGTGCTTTGCTGCAGGAGGGACTGGTGCACTTCACAAAATAGATGGCATCATGAGGAAGGAAAATTATGTGGATATATTGAAACAACATCTCAAGACATCAGTCAGGAAGTTAAAACTTGGTCGCAAATGGGTCTTCCAAATGGACAATGACCCCAAGCATACTTCCAAAATTGCTTAAGGACAACAAAGTCAAGGTATTGGAGTGGCCATCACAAAGCCCTGACCTCAATCCTATAGAAAATCTGTGGGCAGAACTGAAAAAGCTTGTGCGAGCAAGGAGGCCTACAAACCTGACTCAGTTACACCAGCTCTGTCAGGAGGAATGGGCCAAAATTCACTGAACTTATTGTGGGAAGCTTGTGGAAGGCTACCCGAAACATTTGACCCAAGTTAAACAATTTAAAGGCAATGCTACCAAATACTAATTGAGTGTATGTAAACTTCTGACCCACTGGGAATGTGATGAAAGAAACAAAAGCTGAAATAAATCATTCTCTCTACTATTATTCTGACATTTCACATTCTTAAAATAAAGTGGTGATCCTAACTGACCTAAGACAGGGAATTTTTACTAGGATTAAATGTCAGGAATTGTGAAAAACTGAGTTGAAATGTATTTGGCTAAGCTGTATGTAAACTTCCGACTTCAACTGTATGTAAACAAGAATTAAATGAAAGCCACAGGTGGCGGAAATCTCCCATAACTGATGTTCATTAGTGAGTTCCAGCCAATAAAAATCATGGAGCATTCATGCGTCCATTTCAATTTGACCTTCACTTATCTGATGGCTTTTGGAGAGCCACCTCTTTCTGCGTGCTCACACGGTCAGGCCTTTATCAGTTTATCATTCATTTACATGTATAATCACTACAGGTGCTTCAGGAGCCGTTTGCTAAAAAGCTTTATGCAAATTGTAATTAACGGTAATTAAAATCCAGGCTGTTTTTGAATGGGAGCCACGGTGCTGGAGCGTCGTTTACTAAACCAAATTGAATCTAATGACTTTACTCTGGGAAATCAGAAGGGGGGGATAAGAATGTCTCGGCTGACATTAAGATAAGACTGAAGAGCATAGGGTGGTGGAATCACATTGCTCCCAGTTTGTATGTTATCCAACTGTAGGCTCTAATCTCTAGTCATCACATGCATATTTGAGCACCCAAGCTGGACTAGATTCCTGTTCAATGGAGCACTTCAGGTCATTGGTATAGCTTGAGGGAGGAAAGCAGTCATCGAATACTTCAATGGAAACGAGAAAAAAAATAGCAAAATAAGCATAACATCATTAAAAACATATATATATGTGGTAACGAGCAAATAAGGTCCAGGACACCAGCATTTCATCCTTGAAAACACACTGATTAATAAATCATATCCTTATTTACTATGTACTTTTCAATATGGAGAGAATACCATCCTATCTGGCTAGTGTTTTGTTAAAGCTAAAATATGTACGTTTTTGGGCGACTCGACCAAATTCACATAGAAATGTGAATTATAGATCTGTCATTCTCCTTGAAAGCAAGTCTTAGAAGCGGTAGATCCCTATTTGCGATATTTCTATGCTTCCTGTTCTTTAGTTTAGTTTTTGCGTCTATTACTTTCGGTTTTGTACACCAGCTTTAAAAATGAAAATGCCATACTTTTGATTATGGAAAATATATTTCACAGCGGTTTAGATGGTACAATGATACTCTACACAATGACTGCTTGTATTGTCACATAAACTGAAATTAGGCAAACTATTAGAATTTATGCAACCAGGAAATGGCAAAGCCTTTTAGGGTCAGACTTGATGCACCGGTACCGCTTGCCGTGCGGAAGCAGAGAGAACAATCTATGGCTTGGGTGGCTGGAGTCTTTAACGAATTTCCGGGCCTTCCTTTCACACCGCCTGATACAGAGGTCCTGGATGGCAGGGAACTCAGCCCCAGTGATGTACTGGGCTGTCCGCACCACCCTCTGTAGCGCCATGCGATCGAGGGCGGTGCTGTTGCCATACCAAGCAGTGATGCAGCCAGTCAAGATACTCTCAATGGTGCAGCTGCAGAACTTTTTGAAGATTTGAGGGCCCATGCCAAACTTTTTCAACCTCCTAAGGGGGAAGAGGTGCTGTCGCGCGTACACGACTGCGCATGTGGACCATTTTAAGTCCTTAGTGATTTGGACTCCGAGGAACTTAAAGCTCTCGACCTGATCCACTGCAGCCCCGTCGATGTGGATGGGGGTTTGCTCGAACAGGGTAAACAGGGAGTACAGGAGGGAACTAAGCACACACCCCAGTGGGGCCCCCGTGTTGGGGGTAAGCGTGGTGGAGGTGATTTTGCCTACCCTCACTACCTGGGGACGGCCCGTCAGGAAGTCCATGATCCAGTTTCAGAGGAAGGTGTTCAGTCCCAGGGTCCTAAGCTTGGTGACGAGCTTGGAGGGGACAATGGTGTTGAACACTGAGCTGTTGTCAATTAACAGCATTCTCACAGTGTGGAGTGCAATTGAGATTGTGTCGTCTATGGATCTGTTGGGGCGGTATGCAAATTGGAGTGGGTCTAGGATGACTAGGATGATGGAGTTGATGTGTACCATAACCAGCCTTTCAAAGCACTTCATGATTACAGATATGAGTGCTACAGGGCGGTAGTCATTGTGGCATGTAGCCCTAGAGTTCTTGGGAACAGGAATAATGGTAGTCATCTTAAAACATGTGGGGATTACAGACTGGGACAAGGAGAGGTTGAAAATTACTGTGAATATGCCTGCCAGCTGACCTGCGCATGCTCTGAGAACGCGCCCTGGAATACCGTCCGGCCCCGCAGCCTTGCAAGTGTTGACCTGATTAAAGACCTTACTCATGTCGGCCTCAGAGAGCAAGATCACCCAGTCCACTGGTTCGGTGTTAGCCCTCACACACGGTATAGGGTTATTGTCGAAGCGTGCATTAAATGCTTTCAGTTCGTCTGGTAGAGAGGCATCGTTGGGCAGATCAAGGCTGGGTCTTCCTTTGTAATCCATAATGGACTGTAGCCCCTGCCACATGCGACGGGCGTCGGTGCCTGTGTAATATTTATTCCTATATTGTCCTTTTGCTCTTATGTTATTTTAAAGGATGCTAGGCTAACAAAGCGAATGGGAAAGTCCTCTGAATGATGGTAAAGATTCAACTACCAGGCAGGGAGCTTAGTAAACAGCCTTTAGAAAAGCATCAGTATTCTGCCTTAAAATTGGACTAACTCTACTCCCAAAAGGGATCAAAGGCAACCAGTTAAAAGGCTTATAACTGTCAGAGGGTTTCCTTTTACAAACAATATGTGCCTCCGAGAGCTCATAGAGCTACAGAAGACATTGCCTTTAAAAAAAGAACATTAAACAAACAAGAACTGATCCTTGCAAAAGAAAGTGATTGTGGCACATTGCTTACTAATCACAAAGGTATGCCTCGGTAAAATCCCATATCCAAAACGTCACCACTGTTCATAACACCAACAATATGCTCACCAGCTAACGCCATGCAGGCTGTAATCTGTGCATATTAGAAAGGTATCAAACAGCGATCATCACCACGACTTAATGGAATACTGAGTCTTTTTTATGTGTCAGTGATGTGCACACCCAGCATACACCAGATTAGACGTTGGGCCAAAGCCGTCACTGAGACACTGAGAGAAACTTAAACTATGCAAATCCTGTCTGAAACCCTGGTGTGTAAGTGCTGTGAAATCACATTTCTCTTTTCATAGTAATGTTATTCATGGGCCCGGACTTTATTGCATGGAATCAATAGAATTTCACATATGAATGCCAGAATTGGACATTGAGAAGTTTATATATACTGAGAAGAAAATGCTTAATGGTGATTTCTATATGAAAATGTTCTTACAAATGGATAGAATTCAATATGCTCAACACTGATCCTGACATCTTCTCATCCTCACCCCAAAACAAGGCTAACCTATTACCCCCATCTCCACAATTTACTTATTAAAATATTTGGCAGACCGACTTGCAGTATGCCTTGGTAGAGTTGTTTTGTGAAGACAAACATCAATGTGCTTTATCTAATGTTGGTACTATTCTTCACATGGCAGGATTACCCTCTTTCCACAGGACCACCCTCCAGTCAGTCCACACACAATGTGACACCAGAGAGCATGTCAGCAGCAGCATCTCTGCTCTGTCCTGATCTGAACTACAGACACTTGGCAGCCAGGAGACAGAACATAATGACTCCCTGTCCTGGTGTGAACTTGGCAGTGGAAGACACCAGAGAGTAGCACTGATACTGTACTCCTCTTCATGTGATAAAACATCTCCTCTTTCTTCCCCTTACAGAGATCCCCATTCTGCTGCTCCAGTGTGGGTCAGTCAACTGGGTATGGATATTACCAGTCACTGTGTAGACCCACATGTCTCAACCCATTAAACTGTCACACAGGATTTACTCAAGATTGGGGGAGAGAGAGGCCAATACTTTATCTCCTTCTGCACATGGAGGGAGACAAAGGGATGGAAGAGAGAAAGTAGGATGGAGGGTGAAGAAGAAAGGACCCTGAGAGTAAATAATATGCATCGTAGCCTGTAGTAAGTGCTTCTCAATGGCCAAGTCCACAGCAGGAGGTGGGGATGCTTGAGTAGAATCAAGCTAGAAGGTGGTTGTGGGTTTCATGAATGGAGGAAGAGGGAGGGTTGGTTGTTTTTTATACTTGCCATAAAAACACAACTTCTCTCTGAGCCCTGCTGAAAACCATAAGCATAAAATACCATGAGTAACATGTAGTTATTCATGGAGGCTAAGTTGGGTAAAGAAATAATATTATCTTATCCATACAGTTTAAAGTCCTTTTTCTACTGAAAACCCTAAGCATGAAATACCATGAGTAAAATATAGTTATTCATGGAGGCCGAGTTGGGTAAAGAAATAATATTATCTTATCAATACAGAAAAAGGACTTTTAAACTGTACGGATAAGATAATATTATTTAATTAACCAACTCGGCCTCCATGAATAACCATGTTTTATTCAGCAGGGCTCAAAGAGAATTTGTGTTTTTATGGCAAGTTGTGTTTTTTTCAACTCTCCTCTTTGCCATTCTTTTCCATGGGCATGTCACATGGTTGTAAACCACCTCCCCCTTTACTTCACTTATTTTGTTTGATCATGAACCAAAAAAAATCTAACGGGATGATAAGGATCTAAATATTTTATATGAGCTTTCATGTGTTGTACTTGTGTGTGTGTGGGCAGACTGCGCACACATGTGCATGCATTAGTGTGTGTTAGTGTGGGGCTGCCCATCTCTGTAGAGCAAGGGTAGGCGGCTTAACAATACAGTGTGAGGAGATGATGATGTTTTGACGAGGGGGAAATGGGACAGTGGGGGAGGGGAGGAAGGAGGGCACTCACACAGAGCAGCCCCTATCTAAGTGTTTAATGATCTCACACCCTGTCAATCTACTCTCCTCTGAGCCACTCAGCCACCCCTCTGTCCATCCCCCCATAGATAATAGATAGATAAGAGATATACTTTATTAGTCCATATGAGATGAACATTTGTCTTCTGCTTTTATCCAACCCCCCCGATATACACACACACAAACACACATTAGGTTGGAGAGGCTGGAGCAGAGGGCAGCCACAGTGCAGCACCCAAAGAGCAGTTTAGGGGATTAAGTTCCTTGCTCAAGGGAACATCGGTGGTAGGTGACACCTGAGATATTGATGCCAGCAACCCTCTGGTTGCCGGCTCACTCCCCGACAGATTTTTTTCCCCTCCATCTTTACTGAGATTTGAACGTGTAGCTGGCCTGCTTCTCTAACCTCAAGGCTACGCTGCCCCCATCACCGTCTTCATAAAGAATGGCGCCGGAAGGAATGGCATCCGTTTTACGGGCTCCTGACCAATTGTGCTATTTTGCGCTGATCGTAACTTTTTTTGTACATAATGTTTCCGCCATCGTTTCCTATGACCGAAAAGAGCTTCTGGACATCAGAACAGCTATCACTAACCTAAATTTGGACGAGGACTTCTACTTCAATGAGTCGGAGGCGAACGTGAAAAAACACACATAATAGTACAATTGGTTAGAGGGCTGTAAAACGGCAGCCATCTTCTCCGGCGCAATCTCTCATTTTCGGTCTTCCTTGACATTTCTAATCAATTACGGATTGTATCCAGGTTATTTAATTCGATTTCATGTTGCAGTGGAGCGGATTGGTTCCTGGCAGCATTAATCATAGCATTATGCAGAGCCCCAGAGCCACCCTACCACAGGGGAAGCCTTGTGTCAGCCACACAGCCAAATCAATCAGACTCTGCTCAGGTTCTAGTGGAAAGACCCAGAACATTCCTTTGTTTCTCTGATATGTCTGAATATACAGTGCCTTGCAAAAATATTCATCCCCCTTGGCATTTTTCCTATTTTGTTGCATTACAACCTGTAATTTAAATGGATTTTAATTTGGATTTCATGTAATGGACATACACAAAATAGTCCAAATTGGTGAAGTGAAATTAAAAAAATAACTTGTTTCAAAAAATTCTAAAAAATGAATAACGGAAAAGTGGTACGTGCATATGTATTCATCCCCTTTGCTATGAAGCCCCTAAATAAGATCTGGTGCAACCAATTACCTTCAGAAGTCACATAATTAATTAAATAAAGTCCACCTGTGTGCAATCTAAGTGTCACATGATCTGTCACATGATCTCAGTATATATACACCTGTTCTGAAAGGCCCCAGAGTCTGCAACACCACTAAGCAAGCGGCAACACCACCAAGCAAGCGGCACCATGAAGACCAAGGAGCTCTCCAAACAGGTCAGGGACAAAGTTGTGGAGAAGTACAGATCAGGGTTGGGTTATAAAAAAATATCAGAAACTTTGAACATCCCACGGAGCACCATTAAATCCATTATTACAAAATGGAAAGAATATGGCACCACAACAAACCTGCCAAGAGAGGGCTGCCCACCAAAACTCACGGACCAGGCAAGGAGGGCATTAATCAGAGAGGCAACAAAGAGACCAAAGATAACCCTGAAGGAGGACCACTTTAAGCCGTACACTCCACAGAGCTGGGCTTTATGGAAGAGTGGCCAGAAAAAAGCCATTGCTTAAAGAAAAAAATAAGCAAACACGTTTGGTGTTCGCCAAAAGGCATGTGGGAGACTCCCCAAACATATGGAAGAAGGTACTCTGGTCAGATGAGACTAAAATTGAGCTTTTTGGCCATCAAGGAAAACACTATGTCTGGCGCAAACCCAACACCTCTCATCACCCCGAGAACACCATCCCCACAGTGAAGCATGGTGGTGGCAGCATCATGCTGTGGGAATGTTTTTCATCGGCAGGGACTGGGAAACTGGTCAGAATTGAAGGAATGATGGATGGCGCTAAATACAGGGAAATTCTTGAGGGAAACCTGTTTCAGTCTTCCAGAAATTTGAGACTGGGACGGAGGTTCACCTTCCAGCAGGACAATGACCCTAAGCATACTGCTAAAGCAACCCTCAAGTAGTTTAAGGGGAAACATTTAAATGTCTTGGAATGGCCTAGTCAAAGCCCAGACCTCAATCCAATTGAGAATCTGTGGTATGACTTAAAGATTGCTGTACACCAGCAGAACCCATCCAACTTGAAGGAGCTGGAGCAGTTTTCCCTTGAAGAATGGGCAAAAATCCCAGTGGCTAGATGTGCCAGGCTTATAGAGACATACCCCAAGAGACTTACAGCTGTAATTGCTGCAAAAGGTGGCTCTACAAAGTATTGACTTTAGGGGGGTGAATAGTTATGCACGCTCAAGTTTTCAGTTTTTTTGTCTTATTGCTTGTTTGTTTCACCCCAAAAATATTTTGCATCTTCAAAGTGGTAGGCATGTTGTGCAAATCAAATTAAACAAACCCCCAAAAAATCAGGTTGTAAGGCAACAAAATAGGAAAAATGCCAAGGGGGGTGAAAGCTTTCACAAGCCACTGTACTGTGGAGGGACGACATCTACACGATAAAGCTTTTTTTTCTTAGCTGAACAGGATTCTTGTTGTAAATGGTCTGTCTGAAGTTCATTTATAGTCATTCATTGAAAGTACTAGAGAATACTACCGGTACTCGCAATGTGATACAGCTGATTCTTGTAAAGCCATTGACTGTAAAGACGAAGACAAAACCCTGATGAATGACAATAGAGAAAGCCTCTGAGTAGACACTTGTGAATGAAGGATGCCTTCAGAGATTCTGTCCCACTTTGTTTGCACAGTGCGAAGCAATGGAGCAGGTGTGCTATGGCATTAATCCTGCTACTGCTGTCCCCCACATTCTCTCACAATCTGTGTGGGCAGATTCCATAGCAAAATCATGCAGACAGCACTGCCATCTCTCTCCAGATACTCAAAACACAGACCATCTGGGGAGGACTGTAGTGTGTAAATACTGTACTGTACTGTACTTTGCTGTATGTGTGTGGTTTATGAGTTATTGTGCTGGCTACCTCCTCCCTATCTCCCGTTACCTCAGGATAAATGTCTATGTGAGAAAGTTTTTATTATTGGGAATATCAACAGTGTTGAGGAGCATCGTCCCTTTCGTGGGCCTGCCGCTGAATTAAAGTCATCGTTCTAATGTTGATGGAGGTCGTTCCTCTTATTCCTGGGAGATGGATGCTGTCGCACGCCAGGTGTTAGTTATATCCCACCACCCACCCAGTGTGTGAATGTGGAACAAAGCAGAGACCGCATAGTGTGTAATGGGACTATACATGAAGCTATAAAATACAGTATTTCCCTCTAAGGTGGACCTCCGTGTGTTCAAAGCTGTGACAGAGTGGAGATCTTGAAAGAAAAAAAAATGGGTCGTAACTCAGGTGTCTGGAGTTTTGCCAAGATGCTTATCTAACCACAGAGCAATTAGAAAAACACCCTCAGAGAGTTTAGTTTTCTCTGCAGCTGTATTCACCTCTCTGCTCCTATTGTAGATCTCATAAGGATTCTTGAAAGTGCTTGGTAAAGGTATTGGAAACTAACAGCCATCAGTATTCACCATACTACCTCCCTGTATTCCTCAAAAGATTCAAACAAACCGAATTGAAATTCATTGATAGAGCATTCCTTCAGCAACATAATTTTAAAACATAAAGAAGGCAGTAGTTGTGGGGTTGTGGATGGCCTGGTAGATAGTACAGTGCCTTCAGAAAGTATTCATACCCCTTGACTTATTCCACATTTTGTTGTGTTATAGCCTGAATTCAAAATGGATTAAAAATATATATTTTTCTCACCCATCTACACACAATACCCCATAATGGCAAAGTGAAAACATTTTTAGACATTTTTGCGAATGTATTGAAAATGAAATACAGAAATAGCTCATTTACATAAGTATTCACACCCTTGGGTCAATACATGTTAGAATCACCTTTGGCATCGATTACAGCTGTTTGTCTTTCTGGGTCTCTAAGAGCTTTGCACACCTGGATTGTACAATATTTAACCATTATTCTTTACAAAATTATTCAAGATCTGTCAATTTGGTTGTTGATCATTGTTTGACAACCATTTTAAAGTATTGCCATAGATTTTCAAGCAGATTTAAACTGTAACTCAGCCACTCAGTGAATGTTGCTGTCTTCTTGGTAAGTAACTCCAGAGTAGATTTGGCCAGTGTTTTAGGTTATTGTCCTGCTGAAAGACAATGTCTGGTAGAAAGCTGACTGAACCAGGTTTTCCTCTAGGATTTTGCCTGTGCTTAGCGCCATTCAGTAATTTTTTTATCCTGAAAAACTCCCCAATCCTTAACAATTACAAGCATACCTATAACATGACGCAGCCACCACTATGCTTGAAAATGTGGAGAGTGGTACTCGGTAATGTGTTGTATTGGATTTGCCCCAAACATAGCACTTTGTACTGAGGACAAAAAGTTAAATTGCTTTGCCACATTTTTGCAGTATTACTTTAGTGCCTTGTTGCAAACAGGATGGATGTTTTGGAATATTTGTATTCTGTACAGGCTTCCTTCTTTTCACTCTGTCAATTAAGTTAGTATTGTGGATTAACTACAATACAATGTTGTTGATCCATCCTCAGTTTTCTCCTATCACAGGAGAAAATTCACTGCTCGACTGAGGGATCATACAGATAAATGTATGTGTGGGGTACAGAGATGAGATAGTCATGTTAAACACTATTATTGCACACAGAGTGAGTCCATGCAACTTATTTTGTGACTTGTTAAGCAAATGTTTACTTCTGAACATTACAAAAAGGATTGAATACATATTGACTCAAGACATCAGTTTTTCATTTTTAATTAATTTGTAAAAATTTCACAAAACATAATTCCACTTTGACATTATGGGGTATTGTGTGGAGGCCAGGGACATAAAATCTCAATTTAATCCATTTTAAATTCAGGCTGTAACAACAAAATGTGAAAAAAGTCAAGGGGTGTGAATAATTTCTGAAGGCACTTAGTTCTTCTGTCTGTCAATCCTAACAGAAAAATATATTTACACCTCTAGAGACCACATACTGTATTGAATTTATTTTACGTGCCGGAGTCTAGTGTAGCAGTCTAGCTCCCGACTCGGGACCACATATGCCCCCTGGGGATGGGGGTTCGAGCCCCGTCTCAGCCACACTCGGTCTATGCCCCTACTATCAGTCTCCCTCTCTACATTTCCCACTGTACTGTCAAAAAAAAGAATCCTATAATCCCTATTTTTTGTATAATTTATTTCTCCTCCTTTGGCCCGTGACATGCTCAGTCTGATCGTGTGAGCATTAGGAAACAAATTTGAAGATATTTACATACACAGATACTGCATCCGGCGTGCCTGGCACCGACGATCATACCTATCTCAAAGTCGCTTAGGTCATTCATTTTGCCCATTCTAACGTTCAATCGAACAGTCACTGAATGCCTCGATGCCTGTCTGCCTGCTTTATATAGCAAGCCACGGCCACGTGACACGCTGTCTGTAGGAGCGAACCATTTTCGTGAATGGGGTGGTGTACCTTATAAACTGGCCGGTATGTGTACAGTGGGGAAAAAAAGTATTTAGTCAGCCACCAATTGTGCAAGATCTCCCACTTAAAAAGATGAGAGAGGCCTGTAATTTTCATCATAGGTACACGTCAACTATGACAGACAAAATGAGAAAAAGAAATCCAGAAAATCACATTGTATGATTTTTTATGAATTTATTTGCAAATTATGGTGGAAAATAAGTATTTGGTCAATAACTAAAGTTTCTCAATACTTTGTTATATACCCTTTGTTGGCAATGACACAGGTCAAACGTTTTCTGTAAGTCTTCACAAGGTTTTCACACACTGTTGCTGGTATTTTGGCCCATTCCTCCATGCAGATCTCCTCTAGAGCAGTGATGTTTTGGGGCTGTCGCTGGGCAACACGGACTTTCAACTCCCCTCCAAAGATTTTCTATGGGGTTGAGATCTGGAGACTGGCTAGGCCACTCCAGGACCTGAAATGCTTCTTACGAAGCCACTCCTTCGTTGCCCGGGCGGTGTGTTTGGGATCATTGTCATGCTGAAAGACCCAGCCACGTTTCATCTTCAATGCCCTTGCTGATGGAAGGAGGTTTTCACTCAAAATCTCACGATACATGGCCCCATTCATTCTTTCCTTTACACGGATCAGTCGTCCTGGTCCCTTTGCAGAAAAACAGCCCCAAAGCATGACGTTTCCACCCCCATGCTTCACAGTAGGTATGGTGTTCTTTGGATGCAACTCAGCATTCTTTGTCCTCCAAACACGACGAGTTGAGTTTTTACCAAAAAAGTTATATTTTGGTTTCATCTGACCATATGACATTCTCCCAATCCTCTTCTGGATCATCCAAATGCACTCTAGCAAACTTCAGATGGGCCTGGACATGTACTGGCTTAAGCAGGGGGACATGTCTTGCACTGCAGGAATTGAGTCCCTGGCGGCGTAGTGTGTTACTGATGGTAGGCTTTGTTACTTTGGTCCCAGCTCTCTGCAGGTCATTCACTAGGTCCCCCGTGTGGTTCTGGGATTTTTGCTCACCGTTCTTGTGATCATTTTGACCCCACGGGGTGAGATCATGCGTGGAGCCCCAGATCGAGGGAGATTATCAGTGGTCTTGTATGTCTTCCATTTCCTAATAATTGCTCCCACAGTTGATTTCATCAAACCAAGCTGCTTACCTATTGCAGATTCAGTCTTCCCAGCCTGGTGCAGGTCTACAATTTTGTTTCTGGTGTCCTTTGACAGCTCTTTGGTCTTGGCCATAGTGGAGTTTGGAGTGTGACTGTTTGAGGTTGTGGACAGGTGTCTTTTATACTGATAACAAGTTCAAACAGGTGCCATTAATACAGGTAACGAGTGGAGGACAGAGGAGCCTCTTAAAGAAGAAGTACAGGTCTGTGAGAGCCAGAAATCTTGCTTGTTTGTAGGTGACCAAATACTTATTTTCCACCATAATTTGCAAATAAATTCATAAAAATCCTACAATGTGATTTTTGGATTTTTTTTCCTAAATTTGTCTGTCATAGTTGACGTGTACATATGATGAAAATTACAGGCCTCTCTCATCTTTTTAAGTGGGAGAACTTGCACAATTGGTGGCTGACTAAATACTTTTTTTCCCCACTGTATGTGTATGTACAGTGGGGAAAAAAAGTATTTAGTCAGCCACCAATTGTGCAAGTTCTCCCACTTAAAAAGATGAGAGAGGCCTGTAATTTTCATCATACGTACACGTCAACTATGACAGACAAATTGAGAAAAAAAATCCAGAAAATCACATTGTAGGATTTTTCATGAATTTATTTGCAAATTATGGTGGAAAATAAGTATTTGGTCACCTACAAACAAGCAAGATTTCTGGCTCTCACAGACCTGTAACTTCTTCTTTAAGAGGCTCCTCTGTCCTCCACTCGTTACCTGTATGAATGGCACCTGTTTGAACTTGTTATCAGTATAAAAGACACCTGTCCACAACATCAAACAGTCACACTCCAAACTCCACTATGGCCAAGACCAAAGAGCTGTCAAAGGACACCAGAAACAAAATTGTAGACCTGCACCAGGCTGGGAAGACTGAATCTGCAATAGGTAAGCAGCTTGGTTTGAAGAAATCAACTGTGGGAGCAATTATTAGGAAATGGAAGACATACAAGACCACTGATAATCTCCTCGATCTGGGGCTCCACGCAAGATCTCACCCCGTGGGGTCAAAATGATCACAAGAACGGTGAGCAAAAATCCCAGAACCACACGGGGGGACCTAGTGAATGACCTGCAGAGAGCTGGGACCAAAGTAACAAAGCCTACCATCAGTAACACACTACGCCGCCAGGGACTCAAATCCTGCAGTGCAAGACGTTTCCCTGCTTAAGCCAGTACATGTCCAGGCCCGTCTGAAGTTTGCTAGAGGCATTTGGATGATCCAGAAGATCATTGGGAGAATGTCATATGGTCAGATGAAACCAAAATATAAATTTTTGGTAAAAACTCAACTCATCGTGTTTGGAGGACAAAGAATGCTGAGTTGCATCCAAAGAACACCATACCTACTGTGAAGCATGGGGGTGGAAACATCATGCTTTGGGGCTGTTTTTCTGCAAAGGACCAGGACGACTGATCCGTAAAGGAAAGAATGAATGGGGCCATGTATCGTGAGATTTTGAGTGAAAACCTCCTTCCATCAGCAAGGGCATTGAAGATGAAACGTGGCTGGGTCTTTCAGCATGACAATGATCCCAAACACACCGCCCGGGCAACGAAGGAGTGGCTTCGTAAGAAGCATTTCAAGGTCCTGGAGTGGCCTAGCTAGTCTCCAGATCTCAACCCCATAGAAAATCTTTGGAGGGAGTTGAAAGTCCGTGTTGCCCAGCGACAGCCCCAAAACATTACTACTCTAGAGGAGATCTGCATGGAGGAATGGGCCAAAATACCAGCAACAGTGTGTGAAAACCTTGTGAAGACTTACAGAAAACGTTTGACCTGTGTCATTGCCAACAAAGGGTATATAACAAAGTATTGAGAAACTTTTGTTATTGACCAAATACTTATTTTCCACCATAATTTGCAAATAAATTCATAAAAAATCCTACAATGTGATTTTCTGGATTTTTTTTCCTAATTTTGTCTGTCATAGTTGACTTGTACCTATGATGAAAATTACAGGCCTCTCTCATCTTTTTAAGTTGGAGAACATGCACAATTGGTGGCTGACTAAATATTTTTTTTCCCCACTGTATGTATGTACAGTGCATTCTTAAAGTATTCAGACACCTTGACTTTTTCCACATTTTGTTAGGCTACAGCCTTTTTAGAAATGTGTGCAAATGTATAATTTAAAAAAAACTGAAATATCACATTGACATAAGTATTCAGACCCTTTACTCAGTACTTTGTTGAAGCACCTTTGGCAGCGATTACAGCCTCAAGTCTTCTTGGGTATGACACTACAATCTTGGCACAGCTGTATTTGAGGAGTTTCTCCCATTCTACTCTGCAGATCCTCTCAAGCTCTGTCAGGTTGGATGGGGATCGTCGCTGCACAGCTATATTCAGGTCTCTCCAGAGAAGTTCGATCGGGTTCAGGGGCCACTCAAGAATGTTCAGAGACTTGTCCTGAAGCCACTCCTGCGTTGTCTTGGCCGTGTGCTTAGGGTCATTGTCCTGTTGGAAGGTGAACCTTTGCCCCATTCTGCGTTCCTGAGCACTCTGGAGCAGATCTCTCTGTACTTTGTTCCGTTCATCTTTCCCTCGATCATGACTAGTCTCTCAGTCCCTGCCACTGAAAAACATCCCCACAGCATGATGCTGCCACCACCATGCTTCACCGTAAGGATGATGCCAGGTTTCCTCCAAACATTACGCTTGGCATTCAGACCAAAGAGTTCAATCTTGTTTCTCATGGTCTGAGAGTCCTTTAGGTGCCTTTTGGCAAACTCCAAGCGGGCTGTCATGTGCCTTTTACTGAGGAGTGGCTTCAGTCTGGCCACTCTACCATAAAGGCCTGATTGGTGGAGAGCTGCAGAGATGGTTGTCCTTCTGGAAGGTTCTACCATGTCCACAGAGGAACTCTGGAGCTCTGTCAGAGTGACCATCGGGTTCTTGGTCACCTCCCTGACCAAGGCCCTTCTCCCCGATTGCTCAGTTTGCCAGGGCGGCCAGCTCTAGGAAGAATATTTTTGGTTTCAAACTTCTTCCATTGTGTTCTTGAGGACCTTCAATGCTGCAGAAATGTTTTGGTACGCTTCCCCAGATCTGTGCCTCGACACAATCCTGTCTCGGAGCTCTTCGGACAATTCCTTCGATCTAATGGCTTGGTTTTTGCTCTGACATGCACTGTCAACTGTGGGACCTTATATAGACAGGTGTGTGCCTTTCCAAATCATGTCCAATCAATTGAATTTACCACAGGTGTACTCCAATCAAGTTGTAGAAACATCTCAAGGATGATCAATGGAAACAGGATGCACCTGAGCTCAATTTCGAGTCTCATAGCAAAGGGTCTGAATACTTATGTGAATAAGGTATTTCTGTTTTTATTTTTAATAAATGTGCAAACATTTCTAAAAACCTGTTTTCGCTTTGTCATTATGGGGTATTGTGTGTAGATTGATGAGGATTTTTATTTATTAAATCAATTTTATAATAAGGCTGTAATGTAACAAAATGTGGAAAAAGGGAAGGGGTCAGAATACTTTCCGAATGTATGTATGTATGTACAGTGCTTTGAAAAAGTATTTGCCCCTTTTCTAATCTTCTAAACATTTGCATATTTTTGATACTGAATGTTATCAGATCTTCAACCATAACCTAATATTAGATAAAGGGAACTTGAGTGAACAAATAACACAATAATTACATACTCATTTCATTTATTTCATAAGCAAAGTTATGCAACACCCAATGCCCCTGTGTGAAAAAGTAATTGCCTCCTTACACTCAATAGCTGGTTGTGCTGCCTTTAACTGCAATACTCCAACCAAACGCTTCCTGTAGTTGTTAATCAGTCTCTGACGTTGCTGTGGGGGAATTTTGGCCCACTCTTCCATGCAGAACTGCATTATCAAGCATGAACTGCTCGTTTCAAGTCCTGCCACAACATCTCAACTGGGATTAGGTCTGGACTTTGACTAGGCCATTCCAAAACTTCAAATGTTTTGCTTTTTAGCCATTTCCATGTAGACTTCATTGTGTGTTTTGGATCATTGACTTGCTGCATGACCCAGCAGCGCTTCAGCTTCAGCTCACAGACGGCTGGCCTGACGATCTCCTGTAGAATTCTCTGATACAGAGCAGAATTCATGGTTCCTTCTATTAAGTCAAGTTGTCCAGTTTGTGTGGCAGCAAAGCATCCCCATACCATCACACTACCACCACCATGCTTGACCGATGGTACAGTGGGGAAAAAAGAATTTAGTCAGCCACCAATTGTGCAAGTTCTCCCACTTAAAAATATGAGAGAGGCCTGTAATTTTCATCATAGGTACACATCAACTATGACAGACAAAATGAGAGAAAAAAAATCCAGAAAATCACATTGTAGGATTTTTAATGAATTTATTTGCAAATTATGGTGGAAAATAAGTATTTGGTCAATAACAAAAGTTTCTCAATACTTTGTTATATACCCTTTGTTGGCAATGACACAGGTCAAACGTTTTCTGTAAGTCTTCACAAGGTTTTCACACACTGTTGCTGGTATTTTGGCCCATTCCTCCATGCAGATCTCCTCTAGAGCAGTGATGTTTTGGGGCTGTCGCTGGGCAACACAGACTTTCAACTCACTCCAAAGATTTTCTATGGGGTTGAGAACTGGAGACTGGCTAGGCCACTCCAGGACCTTGAAATGCTTCTTACGAAGCCACTCCTTCGTTGCCCGGGCGGTGTGTTTGGGATCATTGTCATGCTGAAAGACCCAGCCACGTTTCATCTTCAATGCCCTTGCTGATGGAAGGAGGTTTTCACTCAAAATCTCACGATACATGGCCCCATTCATTCTTTCCTTTACACGGATCAGTCGTCCTGGTCCCTTTGCAGAAAAACAGCCCCAAAGCATGATGTTTCCACCCCCATGCTTCACAGTAGGTATGGTGTTTTTGGATGCAACTCAGCTTTCTTTGTCCTCCAAACACGACGAGTTGAGTTTTTACCAAAAAGTTCTATTTTGGTTTCATCTGACCATATGACATTCTCCCAATCCTCTTCTGGATCATCCAAATGCACTCTAGCAAACTTCAGACGGGCCTGGACATGTACTGGTTTAAGCAGGGGGACACGTCTGGCACTGCAGGATTTGAGTCCCTGGCGGCGTAGTGTGTTACTGATGGTAGGCTTTGTTACTTTGGTCCCAGCTCTCTGCAGGTCATTCACTAGGTCCCCCCTGTGTGGTTCTGGGATTTTTGCTCACCGTTCTTGTGATCATTTTGACCCCACGGGGTGAGATCTTGCGTGGAGCCCCAGATCGAGGGAGATTATCAGTGGTCTTGTATGTCTTCCATTTCCTAATAATTGCTCCCACAGTTGATTTCTTCAAACCAAGCTGCTTACCTATTGCAGATTCAGTCTTCCCAGCCTGGTGCAGGTCTACAATTTTGTTTCTGGTGTCCTTTGACAGCTCTTTGGTCTTGGCCATAGTGGAGTTTGGAGTGTGACTGTTTGAGGTTGTGGACAGGTGTCTTTTATACTGATAACAAGTTAAAACAGGTGCCATTAATACAGGTAACGAGTGGAGGACAGAGGAGCCTCTTAAAGAAGAAGTTACAGGTCTGTGAGAGCCAGAAATCTTGCTTGTTTGTAGGTGACCAAATACTTATTTTCCACCATAATTTGCAAATAAATTCATTAAAAATCCTACAATGTGATTTTCTGGATTTTTTTTCCCCCAATTTGTCTGTCATAGTTGACGTGTAACTATGATGAAAATTACATGCCCCTCTCATCTTTTTAAGTGGGAGAACTTGCACAATTGGTGGCTGACTAAATACTTTTTTCCCCCACTGTATATGGTTCTTACAAGCAGTCCAGACCTAATCCCAATTGAGATGTTGTGGCAGGACTTGAAACGAGCAGCTCATGCTTGAAAACCCACAAATGCAGCTGAGTTAAAGCAGTTCTGCATGGAAGAGTTGGCTAAAAGTCTGATCAACAACTACAGGAAGCGTTTGGTTGGAGTCATTGCAGATAAAGGTGGCACAACTAGTTATTGAGTGTAAGGGGGCAATTACTTTTTCACACGGGGGAATTGGGTGTTGCATAACTTTGTTAATTAAATAAATAAAATAAGTATACTTTTTTTGTTATTTGTAAACTCCGGTTTCCTTGATCTAATATTAGGTTTTTGTTGAAGATCTGATAACGTTCAGTATCAAAAATATGCAAAAATAGAGAAAATTAGAAAGGGAGCAAATACCTTTTCACAGCACTGTACATGTGTATATACAGTACCAGTCAAAAGTTTGGACACACCTACATTCCAGGGTTTTTCTTTATTTTTACTATTTCCACATTGTAGAATAATAGTGAAGACATCAAAACTATGAAATAACATATATGGAATCATGTAGTAACCAAAAAAGTGTTAAACAAATCAAAATATATTTTATATTTGAGATTCTTCAAAGTAGCCAACCTTTGCCTTGATGACAGCTTTGCACACTCATGGCATTCTCTCAACCAGCTTCATGAGGTAGTCACCTGGAATGCATTTCAATGAACAGGTGTGCCTTGTTAAAAGTTAATTTGTGGAATTTTTTTCCTTCGTAATGCGTTTGAGACAATCAGTTGTTTTGTGACCCGGTAAACAGAAGATAGCCCTATTTGGTAAAAGACCAAGTCCATATTATGGCAAGAACTGCTCAAATAAGCAAAGAGAAACGACAGTCCATCATTACTTTAAGACATGAAGGTCAGTCATTACGGAAAATTTCAAGAACTTTGAATGTTTCTTCAAGTGCAGTCACAAAAACCATCAAGCGCTATGATGAAACTGGCTCTCATGAGGATTGCCACAGGAATGGAATTCCCAGAGTTACCTCTGCTGCAGAGGATAAGATCATTAGAGTTAATTGCACCTCAGATTGCAGCCCAAATAAATGCTTCACAGAGTTCAAGTCACAGACACATCTCAACATCAACTGTTCAGAGGGGACTGTGTGAATCAGGCATTCATGGTTGAATTGCTGCAAAGAAACCACTGCTAAAGGACACCAATAATAAGAAGAGACCTGCTTGGGCCATGAAATACAAGCAATGGACATTTGACCGGTGGAAATTTGTTCTTTGGTCTGGAGTCCAAATTGGAGATTTTTGGTTCCAAATGCTGTGTCTTTGTGAGACGCGGTGTGGGTGAACGGATGATCTCCACATGTGTAGTTCCCACCGTAAAGCATGGAGGAGGAGGTATAACGGTGTGGGGGTGCTTTGCTGGTGACACTGTCTGTGTGCAAAGTTGCTGGATAGTGGCAAGAACTGTAACACGCTGTCGTACAGGTCGATCCAGAGCATCCCAAACATGCTCAATGGGTGTCATGTCTGGTGAGCATAAGAGTATGTGAGCGGAGCGGAGCTGGAGCGGAGTGTGCCCAATTTGACTGGAGCGTTGAGCGAGATTCCCAAAGGCTGGAGCGTCTGCCTTCTCACCCACTTCAATTTCGCTCCAGTAGCGCTCACTTCACCAGCTTAGGGCATGCCCACCCAGTATGCATTTGTAGTCTACTTGTGTGCCACTATAGCCCCTTGCTTTAGCTACTGTCATGGAGTTAAAATATTTTCATAAAGAAACTGATAAAACACACAGGTTCTAAATCAAGGTGACTTACAAAGATGAGGACCAAGCGCAAGAGAGGGAGTGCGGTGATGTAGTGTCCACAACTAAAGAATCATCATGGAATCTGAAAAGACACGTATCCCGAAAGCATGATGGTGTACTTACTACATGCACATGCTAAAAGAAAGGAATGAGGTGGGTAGATAACTAAGTGTGTCATTGTAGCAAAGTATTTATAAACTAAAAATCAGATCTCTTCAACGTTTGGTTCATTTTCGTTCTATTATCTATACAATAGCGCATAATTGATTTTGGCCCAATAGACCCGTTTTGATTGGGTTAGTTTGCCTAAAAACCGCTAGGCCTACCTATAGAAAAATAAAATAAGAACTCTGCATCTCTGCCCAGCCTGGCAAGAGTGGCCAAAAGGGTGTTTAGCTTCCCCAGTGGCTCTGGAAGTATGGAGAAGATATTCTCCGCTGCTGGCCGGCTTGCCAGGCACCATCGCATGAGCCTGAAACCACAGACTGGCCAAACTCATGTTTCAAAAAACTAATAAGTCATTTTTTGTTTAATTTGTATTTAATTCTAAGTAAGTCACAGCCTATATGCAAAATGTATAGATTATAGTGATTTAATACAACCAAATGTTGTTTAAATGCTGCACACTTTATGTCCCTACCAGCCTATTGTGTCACACTCGCAAATGCTTCACATTGTATTTATTTGTAGGCTATAGCCTTGAAATAATTGAAATAATATAGCCTAAATAATTAGGGTCCCTGTCTGGCTCATAACCTATTTAGAGTGTTTATATGCTGCCTATTTGAAATTATGTTCGCTTCTTACATTCACCTTTTCATGTTTATTTCATGTATTGTCAAATTCTCTATAACAACGTTGGATGCGGCTTATGGTAGAGAAATGAACATTACATTTCCTGGCAACAGCTTTGGTGGACATTCCTGCAGTCAGTATGCCAATTGCACACTCCCTCAAAAGTTGAGACATCTGTGGCATTGTGTTGTGTGAAAAAACGGCACATTTTATAGTGGCCTTTTAATGTGCCCAGCACAAGGTGCACCTGTGTAATGATCATGCTGTTTAACCAGCTTCTTGATATGCCACACCTGTCAGGTGGATGGATTATCTTGGCAAATGAGAAATGCTCACTAATAGGGATGTAAACAAATTTGTGCACAAAATTAGAGAGAAAGAAGCTTTTTGTGCGTATGGAACATTTCTGTGATCTTTTATTTCAGCTCATGAAACATGGGACCAACACTTTACATGTTGCATTAATATTTTTGTTCAGTACATATATGGAATGCACTTTTTTCAACCCACACTGTGATGACCACAATTAATTATTAAATACAAGCCGTGCCTATCCTTCCCTCCTACATGAAGCTCAAAACGTTCTGCTAGCATTGCATCACCACTGACTGCAAACTTGCAGATTGTATCTACAATCATCTAAGACTTTGTCATAATGTGAGAAAACTGATCAAATATAGTATTTTAATTTTGTTTCCTCCCATATGACAGCACATCCAATTCACCCAAAGTGGTTCTGTGAAGATTGAACTGAGTCATACGAGGCCAGTCTTATCGATGGTGTCACAGATGTGCTCCATGGTCCTTCTCAAACAACAGCCCCCAGCAGGAGACAGCAGGATAAGAGCAGGTCTCCACAGACCGACATCCCTGTAAAGCAGCAGCAAGACCAACACTCTCCAGCCTATTAGCAGTCTAAGTCCCATTCAGTCCTAGGCCTCCCACTGAGCCTGCACTGCCAGCCTCCTGCCTCCCTGCTCTTGCCCAGCTGCCCAGTAATCAGACTATTAAAATGGAGATCCAGGTACAAGTAGGACACAGCAGTATGAAGATCACCTTATTCATATTTAAAGCTGCTGGGCATACATGTCACACTGGATTACAATGTGTGAGTCTCTCTCTCGTATTCTCCCTCTGCTTGAAACTGGCGTTTCCGTGTCCTCATAGAAAGGCTACAACCTAATCTTTCAGCCATGGTAACTCAGCTGTAGATATTACTCTAGGGATGTGACAAATGGGAGAAAAAGCTATTCGACCCTTACCATACAATGTTTACAGTGCCTTCAGAAAGTATTCACACCCCTTGACCTTTTCCACATTTTGTTGTGTTACAGCCGGAATAAAACATTAATTACATTGGGATTGTCACTGGTTTACACACAATACCCCATAATGTCAAAGTGGAATAGTTTTTATTTTTTTGTTATTAAAAATGAAAAGCTGAAATGTCTTGAGTCAATAAGTATTCAAACCCTTTCTTATAGCAAGCCTAAATAAGTTCAGGAGTTAACAGGTCACATAATAAGTTGCATGGACTCACTCTGTGTGCAATTACAGTGTTTAACATTATTTTTGAATGACTACCTCATCTCTCTACCCCACACATACAATTATATGTAAGGTCCCTCAGTCGAGCAGTGAATTTCAAACACAGATTCAACCACAAAGACCAGGGAGGTTTCCAATGCCTCGCAAAGAAGGGTACCTATTGGTAGATGAGTAGAAATAAAAAAAAGCTGACATTGAATATCCCTTTGAGCATGGTAAAGTTATGAATTACACTTTGGATGGTGTATCAATACACCCAGTCACTACAAAGACACAGACGTCCTCCCAACTCAGTTCCCAGAGAGGAAGGAAACTGCTCGAAAAGAATAATGGGCAAATATTGTACAATCCAGGTGTGCAAAGCTCTTAGAGACTTAACCAGAAAGACTCACAGCCTATAATCACTGCCAAATGTGAATCTAACCTGTATTGACTTAGGGGTGTGAATACTTATGTAAATGAGATATTTCTGTATTTCATTTTCAATAAATATGCCCCCCAAAAAATCCTCATATTTTCACTTTGTCATTATGGGGTATTGCGTGTAGATGGTTTTTATTTTACATTTTTATTTCACCTTTATTTAACCAGGTAAGCCAGTTGAGAACAAGTTCTCATTTACAACTGCGACCTGGCCAAGATAAAGCAAAGCAGTGCGATAAAAACAACAACACCACAGAGTTACATATGGAATAAACAAAACATACAGTCAATAACACAATAGAAAATCTATATACAGTGTGTGCAAATGTAGTAAGTTATGGAGGTAAGGCAATAAATAGGCCATAGTGCCAAATAATTACAATTTAGTATTAACACTGGAGTGATAGATGTACAGAAGATGATGTGCAAATAGAGATATTAGGGTGCAAATGAGCAAAATAAATAACAATGTAAATAACAATATGGGGATGAGGTAGTTGGGTGGGCTAATTACAGATGGGCTGTGTATAGGTGCAGTGATCGGTAAGCTGCTCTGACAACTGATGCTTAAAGTTAGTGAGAGAGAGAAGTGTCTCCAGCTTCAGAGATTTTTGCAGTTCGTTCCAGTCATTTGCAGCAGAGAACTGGAAGGAATGGCGGCCAAAGGATGTGTTGGCTTTCGGGATGACCAGTGAGATATACCTGCTGGAACACATACTACGGGTGGGTGTTGCTATGGTGACCAATGAGCTAAGATAAGGCGGGGATTTGCCTAGAAGTGATTTATAGATGACCTGGAGCCAGTGGGTTTGGCGACGAATATGTAGTGAGTGCCAGCCAACGAGAGCGTACAGGTCACAATGGTGGGTAGTATATGGGGCTTTGGTGACAAAACGGATGGCACTGTGATAGACTACATCCAATTTGCTGAGTAGAGTGTTGGAAGCTATTTTGTAAATGACAACGCCGAAGTCAAGGATCGGTAGGATAGTCAGTTTTACGAGGGCATGTTTAGCAGCATGAGTGAAGGAGGCTTTGTTGCGAAATAGGAAGCCGATTCTAGATTTAACTTTGGATTGGAGATGCTTAATGTGAGTCTGGAAGGAGAGTTTACGGTCTAACCAGACACCTAGGTATTTGTAGTAGTCCACATATTCTAAGTCAGACCCGCCGAGAGTAGTGATTCTAGTCGGGCGGGCGGGTGCAAGCAGCGTTCGATTGAAGAGCATGCATTTAGTTTTACTAGCGTTTAAGAGCAGTTGGAGGCCACGGAAGGAGTGTTGTATGGCATTGAAGCTCGTTTGGAGGTTTGTTAACACAGTGTCCAATGAAGGGACAGATGTATACAAAATGGTGTCGTCTGCGTAGAGGTGGATCTGAGAGTCACCAGCAGCAAGAACGACATCATTGATATACACAGAGAATAGAGTCGGCCCGAGAATTGAACCCTGTGGCACCCCCATAGAGACTACCAGAGGTCCAGACAACAGGCCCTCCGATTTGACACATTAAATTTCATCTGAGAAGTAGTTGGTGAACCAGGCAAGGCAGTCATTTGAGAAACCAAGGCTATTTAGTCTGCCAATAAGAATGAGGCGATTGACAGAGTCAAAAGCCTTGGCCAGGTCGATGAAGATGGCTGCACAGTACTGTCTTTTATCGATCGTGGTTATAATATCGTTTAGGACCTTGAGCGTGGCTGAGGTGCACCCAAGACCAGCTCGGAAACCAGATTGCATAGCGGAGAAGGTACGGTGGGATTCGAAATGGTCGGTGATCTGTTTGTTAACTTAGCTTTCAAATACTTTCGAAAGGCAGGGCAGGGTGGATATAGGTCTGTAACAGTTTGGATCTAGAGTGGTTGAGAAAAAAATCTATTTAATCAATTTTGAATTCAGGTTGTAACACAAAATGTGCAAACGTCAAGGGGTATGAATACTTTCTGAATGCACTGTATAAATGAATATACGTTTTCATTCCAATCCGGCCCGCGGGGGGTTTGACAAAAATCACTGCACAGTCAATGGACCTACATTCATACAGTTTCTTGACTGTCCAGCTTGCTAATGATCACTAGACAATCAGGGAGCATCAAAAATTCCAAAAACGATGGATAAAGATCCTTGTTGACTGAATGAGGCCACCGGGGAAAAATGAGTTTGACACCCCTGCTCTATAGGTTTAGTGTTAACTGATAGCCAGTGGTTATGGAGGACCAAAGCTGCCGTAATTAGAATGAAATAAATGCATACATAAATAGATAAATAAATGGATGAATGATTGCACAAATAGATACATAATGAATTTAAATTATTAATCCCACTTTCTTTCATTTTATTCATTTATATTATTTATTCATTTATTTATTATATATACTTCCTCCAATATGATATTGAGGGGGTGTCAAGCAAACGTATGTGGGTGGTATCTAACACACCAGTGGTTGATCAATGCCACGGCACATTGATCATTGCATTTTACTGGACTGCAGTTCAGTATGACAGAACATGTTCAAGGTTTAAAGGCCATGTTTCACATTAGCACCCCCCAAACAATAATGTGTAGCACATATAGCTATGTATCAATATGATATGTCACTTTTTGGGTGGGTAATTGGAGATAAATCTATTATATGGTGCTGTACCACACGTGCACCATAAAAAAACTAACACAAAAAGAACAAATGGAACATTTTCCTTGCTTGTCGTAGAAACAGGTGAACAGTTTTGGAACACTGAGCCATTGACTGCACCAGGTGGCTGTGTTACGAGTGGGTTGCTTTTGACACTAAGGCACCGGAATACAGCCATATAGTTTTTAACCTAGAAGAAGACCAAGAGACGAAAGTAGGCCAGAAGGAGTCGACTGGGATGGGCGAGAGGAATGTCCAGTTGTCCAGAAAAACATGGTAAGCTAACATTACTGAGTATCAAGATATCTAGCTTGGCTGCAACTGATAAAGTTGAGTTGGCTAACTAGCTGCGTTTTACAGTCAGACTCAGTTTTACACTTAGCTAACTAGTTAGATAATGAACTAAACAGCAATTATTATCATCTAGGTAGCTAAATATTTCTCAGATGTAAAGCAAGCAGGATCGTCGCATGTCAGAAGCAATGCATGTTGGCTAGCTCACGTTAACTAGATAACTTATTAAGCAATAGAGTGGATACTTAATTAATAAGTTAGCAGCTAGCTAACTACAGTCAAGTAAGGAGGAGCATGTTGTCATTATGGAATAAATCACCTATGTGAAGCTAGCCACATAACGGATTAGCCACAATAGTGGAATTTACTGTTCGCCTTAGCAATTGTTAGTGAGATGAGACGTGGTGCCATAAAATGTAAATAATATCTTAGCTAGCTATAAATTCACGTGTCATAGCCGTTATCACAAAATGGCATACATAATTTTTATCAGATCTATTGTCATTTACAGACATGAATGTGAAATAGGCATACAGATATATGAATCCTAAATACAGGTACCATTTTCTTGTTAATCTTTGCAGGTTTGTCATATGATTTCTTAGAGCCTGGTGGAGATGGATGCAACCATACTACAAGGCAGGACATTTCTCTGCATCCAGGTTGAGGCTTGCTACCAGCAGGAACATGGAGCACTCTGTCAGTAGGTCATGATATTGTTTTCCTTTATATTGCGTGATACTAGGCAGGAGGCCCTGGGCCAGTGGGAGGTCAGGTGTGAGAGACAGAATGGTCCAAGGACCTCTAGAGCCTTCTGACCAACTACTTGCGATCCCTCCAGAGAACAGAGAAGTAAGCTACACTCATAATAGTATACTTGATGCACTATGTAAACCTCCTTCACTTTGGAAGTCTGCCTGTGTGATGACATAGCATATTATCGCAGTGCTAGCTGTGCCACTAGAGATCCTGGTTCGAATCCAGGCTCTGTCGTAGCCGGCCGCGACCGGGAGACCCATGGGGCGGCGCACAATTGGCCCAGCGTCGTCCAGGGTAGGGGAGGGAATGGCCGGCAGGGGATGTAGCTCAGTTGGTAGAGCATGGCGTTTGCAACGCCAGGGTTGTGGGTTCGATAAAATAATGTATGTGCTAACTGTAAGTCGCTCTGGATAAGAGCGTCTGCTAAATGACTAAAATGTAAATGTAAAAATTATCCAGAGCCACTGGTTGGATTGGATTTACTGTACCCATGCCAAAATTCATGCTCTCTCCTCCCTGTAAAAAAGTCTCCCAGACTTATCAAAACGAATGTGTCCATCCCCCTAGTGAGTCTGCTGGGCTATGGAACTATAGAGCAGCACATCAAAAAACCTGCCACCCTGTTGTCAGCTATATGCACACAGCTCCCTGAGGAAGGATGCAACTATCAAGGCTTTTAAAAGCCACATTTTGGGGATGACCAAACACAATATAGTTTTGTATAAACATTTTCATAGCATGTTTTTCACTAACTTTTACTAACTTCTGTGGTAACTTCCCAGGTAAGGCCCTTGCTTCCGGTACTGCTGAAGGCCACAGTCTTCAGCCAGGCAGCTTGAAGATGTGTCACCATACAGGCCCATGTCACAGCATGCAGTGGCCTGATAGGGAGATGACAATAAATGCATTATTATCGCCAAAGCCATGTTAGCATTTACTGCACATGTTGCTGAACAATTCAATCCTTTTGTTAGTGTCATTGATATATGGAAATTCACATACAATTTTAAGTTCATAAGCATTGACTAATACCTCTAGGGCAGAGGTAGGCAACCATGGTCCTGGAGTGCCACATTCACTTCATGTGTTTTATTTAACCAACCTGGAAAACCAGGTGTGTTGAATTTAGGCAATCACTCAACTGATCAATTAGTTGAATTGGCCAGGGCTGCGTTCAGTAAATAAAACCATAATTGAATGGAAACGGTGCTGTACAGAATGACTAGTTGAAAAACGGGGAGAGGTTCTGTTGTGGGTTCAAAATGCACTGCTGCCCTTTAAATACTTAACTCATTGCTTCAACCCACACCCCAACACACCCACCGAACGGAGCAAACGTATATTCTGTCTGTTCAAGAACCTACAAGAATGTTTTGGGAAAACATGGCGTTCAGTACAAACCGTTCCGCAATTTTGCAAACGTTCAAGTGAACTGAAGGCACACCTGGTGTGGTTCCTAGTTCAAACAAAATCCTGCAGTACCTGCGGCACTCCAGGAAGAGGGTTGCCATCCCCTGCTCTAGGGTCCTGTGGCACTCCAGGAACAAGGTTGCCTACACCTGCTCTAGGGTCCTGTGGTGAAATAACTGCTGTGAAAGGTATTGGGCAACAGCTTTCTTCTAGGGCCCATATTCAAAGCGTCTTTTATCCTAAAATCATTACTGCTCTGAGATTCTTTGTGAATTTGGGCCCTGGCCTGTCAGCATGCTGGCCTGTCAGAAATGCCACTCCACCTGAAATGCAACAAAAACATGAATAAGAATTAACTCAGTAACTTTGTTAACTTAGTTAACAAGATGGCAAGGTGACGGGGAATATGGCAGAATACAAACAGAGTGGTCGTTCCCTCCAAGGCAATCAAACAGGCAAAACGTCGATATTGAGACAAAGTGGAGTCGCAATTCAACGGCTCAGACACAAGACGTATGTGGCAGGGTTTACAGACAATCACGGACTACAATAGGACACCGACGTCTTGCTGCCAGACAAGCTAAACAAGTTCTTTGCCCGCTTTGAGGATAACACAGTGCCACGGACGCAGCCAGCTACCAAGGACTGTGGGCTACTGCACACTGACGTATCCCATCTGGACAAGAGGAATACCTATGTAAGAATGCTGTTCATTGACTATAGCTCAGCATTAAACACTATAGTACCCTTCAAGCTCATCATTAAGCTTGAGGCACTGGGTCTCAACCCCGCCCTGTGCAATTGGGTCCTGGACTTCCTGACGGACCGCCCCCAGGTGGTGAAGGTAGGAAACAACATCTCCACTTCGCTGATCCTCAACACTGGGGCCCCACAAGGGTGTGTGCTCAGCCCACTCCTGTACTCCCTGTTCACCCATGACTGCGTAGCAATGCACGCCTCCAACTCAATCATCAAGTTTGCAGACGACACAACAGTAGTAGGCTTGATTACCAACAACGATGAGACAGCCTACGGGGAGGAGGTGTGGTGTCAGGAAAATAACCTCTCACTCAAAAAAACAAAGGAGATTATCGTGGACTTCAGGAAACAGCAGAGGGAGTACCCCCCTATCCACATCGACGGGACAGCAGTGGAGAAGGTGGAAAGTTTTAAGTTCCTCAGCGTACATATCACTGACAAACTGAAATGGTCCACCCACACAGACAGTGTGGTGAAAAAGGCGCAACAGCGTCTCTTCAACCTCAGGAGGCTGAAGAAATTTGACCTGTCACCTAAAACCCTCACAAACTTTTACAGATGCACAATTGAGAGCATCCTGACGGGCTGTATCACCGCCTGGTATGGCAACTGCACCGCCCACAACCGCAGGGCTCTCCAGAGGGTGGTGCGGTCTGCACAACGCATCACCGGGGGCAAACTACCTGTCCTCCAGGACACCTACAGCACCCGATGTCACAGGAAGGCCAAAAAGATCGTCAAGGACAACTACCACCCGAGCCACTGCTTGTTCAACCCGCTATCATCCAGAAGATGAGGTCAGTACAGGTGCATCAAAGCTGGGACCGAGAGATTGAAAAACAGCTTCTATCTCAAGGCCATCATACTGTTAAACAGCCATCACTAGCACAGAGAGACTGCTGCCTACATACAGACTTGAAAATCACGGGCCACTTTAATAAATGGAACACTAGTCACTTTAATAATGCCACTTTAATAATGTTTACATATCTTGCATTACCCATCTCCACTCTAACAATGACATTGCTCATCCATATATTTATATATTCTTATTCCATTCCTTTACTTAGATTTGTGTGTATTAGATATTTGTTGTGGAACTGTTAGATATTACTTGCTAGATATTGCTGCACTGTCGGAACTAGAAGCACAAGCATTTCGCTACACTCGCAATAACATCTGCTAACCATGTGTATGTGACCAATACATTTGATTTGATTTGAACTAGCTAATGAAACACTACCATAAATGTGCTTAAGCCCCCTAATCAGCCAAATTATATGAAAACAGCCTATTTGCAGTAAAATTAGGAGGGGGCTTTTTCTTGCCAACCTTCGGTCACAAAAGCATAAATAAACAGGCAGGGGAACAAAGTAGTTTGACAAAATTTCATGGACCCAAGATCCATAGGCAAGGCTGTACAATGCATACAGTATGCCCCCAATGCAATTCTGAAGTCTAATACATCCACAGTGCGATTTCAACTGATTTACATTTTTTTGTCAAATAAACAAAGTCTTTTGTTGAATTTATATAAAAACTATTCAAACTTGTTAAGCATTATCCAGTTCAAATATGGCATAATTCCACTATTTGTATCTGTTTGCTGGACTTTTATTTTGAAGTCGAACTGCATATTCTACTATTGTGGCTAATCATTATTATGGCTAGCTTCACATAGGTGGTGCAAAAGCAGGCAAAAGCAGTCGAGCAACGTGCCTTGACATTGATCAACCAATGGTGTGTTAGATACCACCCACAGACATTTGATTGACGACACCCCCTCATCATATTGGAGAAAGAAATACAGAAATGAATAAATATATAAATGAATAAAATGAATTAAAGTTGGAATAATTAGATAATACTTAGATAAATAATTAAACATACAAATACTGTACGTAGAGAATTTATTAATTTTTGTCAGTATTTTTGTATTTCTTTGCTCATTTAATTAATTTAATTTTTTATTTATTCGTTTAATTCTAATTATGGCATGTTTGGTCCTCCATAAGCAGTATGCCTTGCATTGGCTATAGGTTGCTTTTTGGCCTTCTTTCTGTGCTGTGTGTAACATTGTGCATGGACAATATAATCACTTTATTTGTGAAAAGGATCTCTACTGATCACTCAACATGATGACATCATTAGCGCCAGAGGGGAAGCCATTTTTACTCCTTGAGGAATCTCGCCTCATCTGCAGAGTATCAGTCTCACATGTAATGGGGGTGAATCATTGGCTATGTCAACCAAACGGAATCACAGCATTAAGCTCCTAAATTTCCCTAATAGCATCTAATAAGAGATGAATCCTTCGGGCTCTCAGTCACTCTCATCCTTTACCAAAGACAAGCGTTTTGCCTTTGTCTTGTAACGGCCCTCTGTTTAATTGTATGCCTGCCTGAGTTGTACTGCTGTACTGTCGGCAACTGCTGTACCCTTAAGAGGTGTGTACTGTCGGTTCACTGGTTTCTGTCTCCATCTTCATGCGCATTAGAAATGTACATAGATATTTTTTCAATCTATATCATGCATACTTTTGGTGTATTTGTCAGTCAAACATTAATATTGATACAATGTCAAAGGATAGGAAGACAATCCATAGTTCATGAAGGGATACTAGCTCTAGCTCTAGCTCGATATATGGTGCCTATCAATTATCATATTGTAATTATGCATAATTTAGAGCCAAACTTTATTTTGTGCTTATTGCAACAAAGAAACAGAAGATTCAAAATTCCATGGTCACATCCATCTAATTTCCCTGAGCTTGTATTGCCAGGGCCGTTGGTTTAGAGGAGTGCTGATAGAAACTCAGAGCCTGTGTGTTCTCTCATCCTGTCCCTGAGGCAGTGAGCTGGAAACAGCCAGGCAGGCAGTGTAAACCACAAGGTATTGATCTGAGTCAAACACACACTGAGACACTCAGAGGAAATGCACCGTAGAGCATCTCTGGGTGGATTGATTGGTCTGGGACGCTAACAAACCAAACCCAGTCTTTGATTGCAAAATTATTTATTTAAACCGCTTTGTGTTAGGGGTGAGAGGTAAAATGAAGGGAACGTGCTGGTGGGGTTGCATACTAAACAGAACAGTAGGTAGGTGTGGAACTAAGCAATCACAAAGGTGATTGTAAAAGTTGATTTGCTTCTGCCCAATCCTATTATATCCCATTCTATCCTCCGTGCTTGAGGTAGCTACCAATGAGTACTGTAGCTTCCACCATAGACATTTGCCTACTGTGTAGCAGAATGGAGGGGGCAGGGCAGGTGTGGATGAAGGAGGAGAGAAGGACAGTAAGACTAATGGCCCACATTTAACTCCTGACCTGCAAAGACACACAGGGCTTTCTGTTGAAGCTCAAAATGCTGGATTTAAAATGTGCATTCCACATCGGCTTGTCAATACTCTCATTAAGCACAAATTGTCCCAAATTGTTTGCATAGTCAACTTACACACAGCTCTGACACACACACACACTTACGCCACCGGACATGCCACCAGGGGTCTTTTCACAGTACCCAAATCCAGAACCAATTCAAGAAAGTGTATA
Organism: Coregonus clupeaformis; assembly: GCF_020615455.1. Lineage (NCBI taxonomy): Eukaryota > Metazoa > Chordata > Actinopteri > Salmoniformes > Salmonidae > Coregonus > Coregonus clupeaformis. The sequence goes on from NC_059220.1 coordinate 23,161,577, forward strand.
GTATTATATAGAGCCATTACTGCATGGAACTCTGTTCCATCTCATATTGCTCAAATAAACAGCAAACCAGGTTTAAAAAAACAGATAAAGCAACACCTCACGGCACAACACCTCTCCCCTATTTGACCAAGATAGTCTGTGTGTATGTATTGATATGTAGGCTACGGGTGCCTTTAAAAATGTTTTATGTAGTTCTGTCCTTGAGCTGTTGTTGTCTATTAATGTTCTGTATTATGTCATGTTTCATGTTTTGTGTGGACCCCAGGAAGAGAAGCTGCTGCTTTTGCAACAGCTAATGGGGATCCTAATAAAATACCAAATACCCTAATCAATTGACCATTAACAGGATGTTCCTCAAAAAATCATTCAGAGCATTAGACTTAAAGACCCTCACAGGACTAAGATTGAATCCTACTACACCGGCTCTGATGCCCGTCGGATGTGGCAGGGCTTGCAAACTATTACGGACTACAAAGGGAAACCCAGCCGCGAGCTGCCCAGTCACGAGAACCTACCAGATGAGCTAAATGTATTTTTATGCTCGCTTCAAGGCAAGCAACACTGAAGCATGCATGAGAGCACCAGCTGTTCCGGACGATTGTGTGATCACGCTCTCCGTAGCCGATGTGAGCAAGACCTTTAAACAGGTCAACATTCACAAGGCCACAGGGCCAGATGGATTATCAGGACGTGTACTCAGAGCATGCGCGGCCTAACTGGCAAGTGTCTTCACTGACATTTTCAACCTCTCCCTGTCTGTAATACCTACATGTTTCAAGCAGACGACCATAGACCCTGTGCCCAAGAAAGCGAAGGTAACCTGCCTAAATGACTACCGCCCCGTAGCACTCACGTCGGTAGCCATGAAGTGCATTGAAAGGCTGGTCATGGCTCACATCAACACCATCATCCCGGAAACCCTAGACCCACTCCAATTCGCATACCGCCCCAACAGATCCACAGATGACGCAATCTCAATTGCACTCCACACTGCTCAGCGTTCAACACCATAGTGCCCACATAGCTCATCACTAAGCTAAGGACCCTGGGACTAAACACCTCCCTCTGCAACTGGATCCTGGATTTCCTGACGGGCCGCCCCCAGGTAGGAACAACACATCTGCCACGCTGATCCTCAACACGGGGGCCCCTCAGGGGTGCATGCTTATTCCCCTCCTGTATTCTCTGTTCACCCGCGACTGCATGGCCAAGCACGACTCCAACACCATCATTAAGTTTGCTGACGACACAACAGTGGTAGGCCTGATCACTGACAACGATGAGACAGCCTATAAGGAGGAGGTCAGAGACCTGGCAATGTGTTGCCAGGACAACAACCTCTCCCTCAACGTGAGCAAGACAAAGGAGATGATCGTGGACTACAGGGAAAGGAGTGCCGAACATGCCCCTATTCACATCGGCGGGGCTGTAGTGGAGAGGGTTGAGAGTTTCAAGTTCCTTGGTGTCCACATCACCAACAAACTAGCATGGTCCAAACACACCAAGGCAGTTGTGAAGAGGGCACGACAACACATTTTCCCCCTCAGGAGACTGAAAAGATTTGGCATGGGTCCCCAGATCCTCAAGGTTCTACAGCTGCACCATCGAGAGCATCCTGACTGATTGCATCACCGCCTGGTATGGCAACTGCTCGGCATCTGATCGTATGGCGCTACAGAGGGTAGTGCTTACGGCCCAGTACATCACTGGGGCCAAGCTTCCTGCCATCCATGACCTATATACTAGGTGGTGTCAGAGGAAGACCCAAAAAATTGTCAAAGACAAGTCATAGACTATTCTCTCTGCTACCGCATGTCAAGCGGTACCGGACCGCCAAGTCTAGGTCCAAAAGGCTCCTTAACAGCTTCTACCCCCAAGCCATAAGACTGCTGAACAATTAATCAAATGGCCACCAGGACTATTTACATTGACACCCCACTTTTGATTTTACACTGCTGCTACTTGCTGTTTATTATCTATGCATAGTGTGACGTCACGAGAGGCTACACAGCTTTCAGCGGGATTGCTCAAGTAGTGCAAGGAGACAAGGTTCAAACAAAACAAGGATTTTATTATAGGTCTTGGGAAATTAACGAAAATATAACAAAATTCTGTTCTCTTGTGGCTCTTTAAGGGTTAACAGTTCAGGGATGTCTCTTCCACATCCAAAATCATAATTCTCACTCGCTCAGATAACTTTTCCCCAGCCTTACTGTAGTCCACGTTGCAGCTAGTGGCCAACCCAGCAAAAGTCCTTCCAAATGTCTCTCACGTATTTCCACAGGTGCATATATCCAAAGGTGAGTATTTCCCAAAGGTAAGTATCTCCAAATCCTTATATTCCTCCTGGAAGTGGACGTGCAGCACTCTTGTCCTCCAGCGAGCCCAGCCTGGAGACTGTGTCTCTTCCCTTCCCCCACCCTCCCTCAGTGTGTCTCTTCCCTTCCCAAACCTTCAGCTCATCAGCTCCTCATTTGTTTCAGCTGCGTGGGAAGATTGGCCATAGAGGGGTGGAGTTCCCGACCATACCAGCAGATGGAGCCATAGCTGTCTGGGTTTGCAGCCACCTCAGGGGGATGTAACGTCCCTCCAGGACACAGCCTCTCGTGACATCACACATCCCCCTCCTCGGGACCGACGTCCTCGTCGGGGTAAAGGCAGCGAAGAAGGCATCACGCCGGGAGAGGGCGTCCGCATTGCCGTGGTGCTTGCCAGCCTGCTCTCTCTTCAACTCCTCCACCTCTAGGACCAGGGACTCAGCCTCCTGTTGTCTCTCCTTGAGTTTCTTACTGAACGCATCAGCCTTGGTTTTAGCAGAGTTTAGCTTCTGTTGAGCAGCTTTCAGTTCCTTCTCTCTCTCTGCCTCCGCATTCTTCATCTTGTTCTCCAACACCTTGTACTTCTCCTCTGCCTTCTTCTGGACCTCCTTACTACTGCGCAGGGTCTCCTCACACTCCTCGATGGTCCTGCGCAGCCTCTCCAGCTCCTCCTGTTGCTTAGGGAAGGAGCTCTGTTGGAGTTTAGCCTGGAGGATATCTAACTCTTCTGTCTTCATGTCTAACTGTTGCTTTAACAAACGATACCTCTCAGCGGACCCCTTCAGACCAGACAGTTCTTTGTCCAGATTCTGTAGCTCCGTCTCTGTGTCGGTCTGGGCACCTGCCATCCCTATCCGAGCCCGGGCGGGAGTGAGTAACTCGGAGGATTGCACCGGAGCCTTCCCAGGATGAGTCTTGCCTCTCCGTTTCCGAGGTACTCGGGTTATCCTCTCCTGAGACTCTCTCCAGAGTGGGTAAAAGCTGGGCAGTCTCGTCCAATTAGGACAGGGACGGGGAGGGAATCAACCACCCCCGCCGTCGTGTGTATGGTTCCCCGTGTGCTGGTCATTGTAAGTTCAGTAATGGGGTATTCTCTGGTGTCCCCATGGACACAGGAAACTGGGAGGACTTTCCCCGGGGGTCAGACACGTTGGGCCCACCAAATCCTTACGCACCAGGGTGGCCCGGCTACCAGAATCCAGTAAGGCCTCCACATCATGGTGATTCACAGTTACCGGGCAGGTGGGGGGGTCGATCTGGGCCGCCATCTACGACTCCCAAGAGCGAGGCAAAATGGTGTGTGGGTGCTGAGCTGGAGGACTCCGCAGTGGGCATAGGTTCATCGGCTGGTTTCCCACACTGCCAGGAGATATGTCCCATCTCCCCACACCGGTAACACTGTCGAGTTTCCCCCTCCTGGTGTACTCTTCTTGGACCCGCCTGGTTTCTGGCTCCCCCTGGAGCCGGGATAAGTCCTGACGTGGCTGGGTTCGAGACCTTGGGGTCCTTTGGACGGGTTCTTCCCATTTGTGGTGGGGCCGCACTCCTGGGGTCTTTTCGGGAAGCATTCAGCATCTCCGCTGTGGCCTGGTACTTTTCCACAGCTTCCACGGTCAGATCAGCCGTGGTCAAGGCCTGTTGACTGATGAACCGTTTTGCCTCATAAGGCAGGGCGCGTAGGTAACGATCCACCACAACGGCCTCCACCACCGCCGCTGCTGTATTCCTCTGCGGATCCAGCCATTTCCTTGCGATTCGGACAAGTTCATGCATCTGCGCCCGAGGAGGTTGGTCTGGTTGGAAGGTCCAGCCGTGAAAGCGCTGGGCCATACCAAACTTTGTGAGTCCATATCTGCTGAGGATCTCAGACTTCAGGGCATCATAGTCAGTAACCTGGTCAGGTCCCAGGTCCCGGACAGCATTCAGCGACTCCCCGGTTAGAAAGGGGGCTAACAGACCAACCCACTGTTGCTTGGGCCAGGCTTCCCCTAGTGGCCGTGGCCTCAAATGCATGCAGGTATGCCTCAATGTCATCGGTAGCTCCCATCTTAGATATAAAGTCACTTGCCTTTATTGGGCGGGTATTTTGGACAACCCTCTGTCTCTGCAACTGCAATTCCTCTGCCTTCAGAAGGTTGGCTTTCTTTTGCTCCTCCAAGAGAGCCACGTTTGCTTGCATCTGGGCTTGCTGGCCAGCAACAAGGGCTTTCAATATGTCCTCCATTTCAGTCGGCGGGGAGCCTACGGCCAACTTGGAAAACTGGGTGATCAAACCTTCGGTATCCTCCTCTGACATGCACTATTAACGCTTGAGCGAGCCCGTATTCTCCACCATCTGTGACGTCACGAGAGGCTACACAGCTTTCAGCGGGATTGCTCAAGTAGTGCAAGGAGACAAGGTTCAAACAAAACAAGGATTTTATTATAGGTCTTGGGAAATTAACGAAAATATAACAAAATTCTGTTCTCTTGTGGCTCTTTAAGGGTTAACAGTTCAGGGATGTCTCTTCCACATCCAAAATCATAATTCTCACTCGCTCAGATAACTTTTCCCCAGCCTTACTGTAGTCCACGTTGCAGCTAGTGGCCAACCCAGCAAAAGTCCTTCCAAATGTCTCTCACGTATTTCCACAGGTGCATATATCCAAAGGTGAGTATTTCCCAAAGGTAAGTATCTCCAAATCCTTATATTCCTCATGGAAGTGGACGTGCAGCACTCTTGTCCTCCAGAGAGCCCAGCTTGGAGACTGTGTCTCTTCACCCCCCACACACTCCCTCAGTGTGTCTCTTCCCTTCCCAAACCTTCAGCTCATCAGCTCCTCATTTGTTTCAGCTGCGTGGGAAGATTGGCCATAGAGGGGTGGAGTTCCCGACCATACCAGCAGATGGAGCCATAGCTGTCTGGGTTTGCAGCCACCTCAGGGGGATGTAACGTCCCTCCAGGACACAGCCTCTCGTGACATCACAATAGTCACTTTACCCCTACCTACATGTACAAATTACCTCGACTAACCTGTACCCCGCACATTGACTCGGTACCGGTACCCCCTGTATATAGCCTCGGTATTGTTATTTTATTGTGTTACTTTTTATTTTATACTTTAGTTTATTTAATCAATATTTTCTTAACTCTATTTCTTGAACTGCATTGTTGGTTAAGGGCTCGTAAGTAATTATTTCACAGTAAGGTCTACACCTGTTGTATTCGGCGCATGTGACAAATAAAATGTGATTTGATTTGGTGATGCAGAACAAAATACTGTATATAGGGCTGAGACAGTCATGGAATATTGGATTATTGGTTACTGGTCAGCCAAATCACCACGGGCATCGTTATAATCGTTTGAAAAGCAGAAAAATAAACTTTTTTGGGGACGCACATTTGCTCCTCTCCTCAGCTCCTGACTGCATGTGCTGCTGCTGCAGGGAGGATGGCATTGACCAGGCAACCAAAAACACATTTTCTACAACACCTTGCTTGTTTCAGCAAGGAGCAACAAAGTTTCATCACGTTGTAAAGAGTCCATGTTACTGCGGAAATGGAGTCAACCACACGAATGCCCGGCCATCCCCTCTTCAGACAGCTGTTCATTCCACCCAAAAAAGTAAATAATAACAATCAGAACAATTATGACGATTATTTTATTTTCATGACGGTCTTCATCCATAATTGGCGTTTACACGATTATATAGTAATTGTGCCAGCCCTGATGCCTAAGTCAATTACACTAGACATACATGATCAGTTACATTCATAAAATCTTAGCGCACCCTTCAAAAACCATTAGTCCAATTCATAGATACACTATATGACCAAAAGTAAGTGGACACCTGCTCGTCAAACATCTCTTTCCAAAATCATGGGTATTAATATGGAGTTGGTCCACCCTTTGCTGCTATAACAGCCTCCACTCTTCTGGGAAGACTTTCCACTAGATGTTGGAACATTGCTGCGGGGACTTGCTTCCATTCAGCCACAAGAGCATTAGTGAGGTTGAGCACTGATGTTGGGCAATTAGGCCTGGCTCGCAGTTTGCGTTCCAATTCATCCCAAAGGTGTTCGATGGGGTTGAGGTCAGGGCTCTGTGCAGGCCAGTCAAGTTCTTCCACACCGATCTCGTCAAATCATTTCTGTATGGACCTTGCATTGTGCTCGGGGGCATTGTCATGCTGAAACAGGAAAGGGCCTTCCCCAAACTGTTGCCACAAAGTTGGAAGCACAGAATCGTCTAGAATGTAATTGTCTAATGTAGCGTTACGATTTCCCTTCACTGGAACTAAGGGGCCTAGCCCGAACCATGAAAAACAGCCCCAGACCATTATTCCTCCTCCACCAAACTTTACAGTTGTCACTATGCATTCGGGCAGGTAGTGTTCTCCTGGCATCCGCCAAACCCCAATTCGTCCGTCAGACTGCCAGATGGTTTAGGCGTTTCCACTGCTCCAGAGTCCAATGGCGGCGAGCTTTACACCACTCCAGCCGACGCTTGGCATTGCACATGGTGATCATATGCTTGTGTGCGGCTGCTCGGCCATGGAAACCCATTTCATGAAGCTCCAGACGAACAGTTATTTTGCTCACGTTGCTTCCAGAGGCAGTTTGGAACTCGGTAGTGAGTGTTGCAACCAAGGACAGACGATATGTGCTTCAGCACTCGGCGGTCCATTCTGTGAGCTTGTGTGGCCTACCACTTCGCGGCTGAACCGTTGTTGCTCCTAGACCTTTCCATTTGACAATAACAGCACTTACAGTTGACCGGGGAAGCTCTAGCGGGGCAGAAATTTCACAAACTGACTTGTTGGAAAGGTGGCATCCTATGACGGTTGAAAGTCACTGAGGTCTTCAATAAGACCATTCTACCGCCAATGTTTGTCTATTTGTATTTATTATGGATCCCCATTAGCTGCTGCCAAGGCAGCAAAACAGCCCCAACAATCTTTTTATCATCAATTTCTCTCAGCCAATCATCAGTCATTTGTGTAAGTGCTGTGCTTGTTGAATGTTTTTCCCTATAAGCGTGCTGAAAGTCTGTTGTCAATTTGTTTACTGTAAAATAGCATTTTATCTGGTCAAACACAATTTTTTCCAAAAGTTTACTAAGGGTTGGTAACAGGCTGATTGGTTGGCTATTTGAGCCAGTTAAGGGGGCTTTACTATTCTTAGGTAGGGGAATAACTTTTGCTTCCCTCCAGGCCTGAGGGCACACACTTTCTAGTAGGCTTAAATTGAAGATATGGCAAATCGGAGTGGCATTATCGTCCGCTATTATCCTCAGTAATTTTCCGTTCAAGTTGTCAGACCCCGGTTCATTGTTGATCGACAATAATATTTTTTTCACCTCTTCCACACTTACTTTATGTAATTCAAAATTACAATGCTTGTCTCATGATTTGGTCAGATATACTTGGATGTGTAGTGTCAGCGTTGCATGCCTAAGTTTGCTAATCTTGCCAATGAAAAAATAATTAAAGTAGTTGGCAATATCGGTGGGTTTTGTGATGAATGAGCCATCTGATTCAACGAATGATGGAGCGGAGTTTGCCTTTTTGCCCAAAATTTAATTTAAGGTGCTCCAAAGCTTTTTACTATAATTCTTTATGTCATTTATGTTTGTTTCATAGTGTAGTTTCTTCTTCTTTTTATTCAGTTTAGTCACATGATTCGTTTTCCAATCGGTTGTACAGCCAGCCCAATTTGCCATCTCTTTTGCCTCATCCCTCTCAACCAAACATTTTTAAAATTCCTCATCAATCCAGTTTTTACAGTCATTTTCTTAATGGGTGCATGCTTATTAGTAACTGGGATAAGCAATTTCATAAATGTGTCAAGTGCAGCGTCTGGTTGCTTGTCATTACACACCACGGACCAACAAAAAATATTATTCACATCAACAACATAGGAATCACTTCAAAACTTCTTATATGACCTCTTATACACAATATTAGGCCCAGCCTTTGGAACTTGGCTACTATATTGTGATCACTACATCCAATGGATTTGGATACTGCTTTCAAAAAATGTATGCAGCATTAGTAAAGATGTGATCAATACATATGTAATTCCTGTACTGTTTGTAACTACCCTGGTAGGTTGATTTGATAACCTGAACCAGGTTGCATGCACTAGTTACAGTTTGAAGCTTTCTTTTGAGTGGGCAACCTGAGGTAAGCCATTTAAATCACCCAGAAAGTATACCTCTCTATTGATATCACATATATTATCAAGCATTTCACACATGTTATCCAGATACTGACTGTTAGCACTTGGTGGTCTATAGCAGCTTCCCACCAGAATTGGCTTTAGGTGAGGTATGTGATATTACTTCAACAGTATTTAACATGAGATCTTCTCTAAGCTCTACAGGAATGTTGTTCTGAATATAGACCGCAACAATGCCCCAGTTGGCATTTCTGTATTTTCTGCAAATGTTATAACCTTGTATTGCTACCACTGTATCATCAAAGGTATTATCTAAGTGAGTTTCAGAGATTGTCAGAACATGAACGTCATCTGTTATTAGCAAATTATTAATTTCATGAACCTCGTTTCTTAAACTACATATGTTAACGTGGGCTATTTTTAACACTTTTCTGGGATGCTTGATTATTTTTCTTACTTTACTGGGAAGCTTAGCAGAGAGTAGACATACTCAGGTCATTTTTATTAGTGCAGGGTGAACTGCACACAGTGGACTTCCTACTATGGCACACCACCTCAGTGCTCTGGTTCATAGGCATATGAGGCATTCCGGGCAGTAAGAGGGACATAAATTAGGTTATTTACATTGTGTCTTCCAACACCTCTAGGATAATGTACATTTGCTGAAGCATTTTGACAACTCAGCGACACAATGTTAGGGATTAAATGAGCTGGACTTGGGTCATTGATAAGTCATTGTCTCAACGCAGCCTTATAATGCTGTGAAAGGATCCAGGAACCCAAATGATTTGGGGGGATCCCATCCTCCTTATAATACAAACTCTATTTCCAGAAGGTATCAAAATTGTCAACAAATGTTAAACCCACAGTGCTGCAATAGTCTCGTAGCCAGTTATGGAGGGCTAAAAGTCTGTTGAACCGTTCAAGGCCACAATTTAGGGAGGGCAGAGGGCCAGTTATTATGGGGCGTTTGTTGGTGTCAAGTAGAGACCCAATTAGTTCTTTAAAATCCATCTTCAGCTGTTCTGAGCTGCCCTTCATAATGTCATTTGAACCATGACAGTATCAGCCCCCGGTGACTGACTCACAGCCTCAGGAAGCAACCTGGTCATATCCTGAACTTTTGCCCCAGGAAAACACAAAGTCTTTGCCCCAGGTACAGATATACTGTATTCCTCACTATCGAACTCCCTATCAGAATCGGCGGAATGATCCGGCCTCTGCCGTGTCTTGAAGCAGATTGAGAGGCCAGAGCCACAGAACTCACCTGAGAAGAGGGCTGCTGAGACACCGTCTGCATGCAGGCCACAACCGCCAAAGGGACAGAGCTCTGATCCAGAGAGCACGGCCCAGCAGAGCGGGGCCGCAGTGGTCCAGGCTGTGCCCAGGCAGTTGATTGACTGGGCATGGCTGTGTGCTCGATTTTATACACCTGTCAGCAACGGGTGTGGCTGAAATAGCCGAATCCACTAATTTGAAGGGATGTCCAAATACTTTTGTATACATAGTGTATGTCATTTCACATGCAAACACCACCATCACAACCTACATACCTAATGATCCAAAGCATAGGTCTCAACTGAAGGATTCACTTAACCCTTTACAGTGGTGTCAGAGTCACTTAACCCCAGTGGTGTCTGGACCTCTTAACCCTTTCCAGTAGAAAAGCCAGGCAGAGAGAGAGCAGAGGCAGCTTGTTAGCTCCCATCTCTTCAGGCTCTGCAGCTTCCCTCTGCTTGGGAAATCAGGACCAAACTAGGGTTGGGTAAAATGGACATGATTCCTCTGCACGGCCACTGGAAGGTGCAGTCAATAGAGCCAATAGCTTCGACACCAGATGTTTTAGACAGCAGCAACCAGGCTGTGGTACACATGTATATGGTATTTAAACAACGACAAACAGACCAGGGGTATAATCCCATGCACTGTCCCTCTTAATCTCCATATAAAAGAGAAGAACACAAAGTGAATGGGGAGATGGCTTTATCCCTGGATCCACTATTCCACTGTCTGGGCTCCAGAGGTGTGGGTGCCGAGATAAACAAGGGGGAACGGGATTAAAACGTCCCCAACGTGCTGGCTGTTTTATTGGAACCTCCTCTGGGACCCTGAGGAGGGGATGGGGGGAGGGTAGAGAAACTGTCTGGGGAACCGCCACTGGGGAGCCCCCTAGGTAAATCCATTCCCTCACTGCCTCTCAATAGGACATTGTGAATTGGTTGCAGTCAGTCCCCCACTGGGGTGCGCCGTCACCTGTCGAGACACGCGCAGAGCACATTGTAGCCTTTATGTCAGCGCTTGTGATGGAGCAATCCCAACGCGGGGGGCCACACTTTAATCAATAATTAATCTAAACATTAAAACACATTTTCTTTGTGTGACAGGCCAATGGGGGAATCAGAGAGAGAGGGAGGGAAAGAGAACGCTACTTTTCCAGGCGCAAGGCACGGCGTGATGCCCCCGCCACCCTCCCCCGACCTAATTGTGCCCCACTCAGACTCCCTGCTGGGTTAAACACGGTAAATTATCAAAAAGTTCCTCCTCTGACCCTTAAAATGAATCTGTCACGTCTGGATTGGGTTAAAGAGAGAAGGCCTGACACGTGATAAGCATTAAGCTCTCTTTGTAGATACATTCATACAGTATATATATACTAATGTATGCAGAGTATCTAACACAGACACCTTTTCCAAACACTGCATCTCTCCCCAGACTTCACATAACATTTTAAATTTGCTGACTTTAGGGATATTTTATAAAAGGTTGTGAAATTAAATCATACGTAGATTGAACTAAAAAAATAAAGCAATCATTGAAATTCATCTTTGGGGCAAGCTATGGGAATAGGTGCTCGCATTTATCATTAGTGTATGCAAATCTCACATTTCAATCATATTTCATTTCAATCTCACATTTGGATAGATTTAGTTCCTGGAACACCACCAATGGAATAACTCTTCCTTCTCTCAAAACATTGCTCAAATAGAACCCAGAGCCAAGCCACTGTCATACTTGAGTGATGGCATCCGTCAAACAAATGTGACATGAAGAAGTGGTCTGATTATGTTGTATTACCCTGCATCTTTTGTCTTGTTGCCAAGTGAGATGATGAAGGGAGGGATGTTCTGTCGAAGGTCAAAGCACTTTGTGTCAGACAGAAACTCATGTGTCCCAGAGACCTACACAACCATCTGAGAAGCCACAGATCAGACAGAGTAAAAGCTTGCAATAAAAGCATTGGTCACAGAGAGAAAATATGGATAATATGAGCACGATTCAACACACGTGTGAAAGCACTCCTTAGTGAAATTACCTTCTGTAGCCACATGAGCACTGAGCAGGGGTTAAAATGGGAGTGGGGTGTGGTGGGTTGGATCCCCACCCCATTGGGATGGACAACAACAAAGTGGAGCTTGTAGATTTTCATAGAAAATTACAATAGAATTTTGGGGAACAGTTCTAAAACCTGTAAAGTCTCAATCCAACCCCATGTACATGTATGTGAGGAGCTTGTTGTGACTTATACGTGACAGTGGAAGGAGATCAACCATGTCAGTCATTACTGTTGCTGTAGAGGAGGACGCAACCATCAGAGCTGTATTGTCTCATCCTCAGTGATGTCAGCCAGACTCTCCTCTCTGATCTCTCTGCCTTGCCAGCTTTAGAAAATTAGCCCACATAACACAGTGACCTGTAAAGAGAGGAGGAAATGGGTACACAAAGAATGAAACAAAGGCTAAGTGGGTTTAGAGGAGCCAAATGTTCATTAAATGATGAGCAAATGGCATTTAGCTGTGATTCATGGTGTAGGAGGCAGTAGTCTGTGCCAGGATGACAAACACGAGAACAAGACACCTTCCATTAGCTGCATGAAAGGCTGTGTCTTGGTTTCTACAGGCACAGTGAGGAACAACTATATATTTTGTGTTTTGAACTGTCAAAGTATAAGAAGAATATGTATAACCAAAAAAACTGGAGTTGAATCCTTATGTTTCAACTTCTTAACTGCACAATAGGGCTCTTTAGTGGAAATGTTGTAGGAGTTTGCTGTCCTTGTCACTTGTCCAAAACCCTAACCAGAGATTAAATTGTGCATAAGGAAACTGGAGACTTCATGGTTACAAAGCTCCAGCCTCAATACCACTCAGCGAAGTGCACACACACTCATGTATGGTTTATAATTAATTCAGCTCTGAATATTTCTTTTTTGTTAATCAGATTAGAAATGCTTACTTGATTCCCAATTAGTTCCTTAATTAAAGCTCTGTGAGCTTGTTTGTGTGAAGCAGTGTTCGTTCCAAAAGTAATACCCCATATGGTAATTTCTGGATGGAACAGGACAGGGTCATCCAACAGGAGAAACAGAAATCTGTCTCTGTTTAAGTCTTAAGAAATCAAGAGCCAAAGCAAAGCATGGAGGTCAATTTCAATGGGAAAGTTCTAATAGCTTGACTAGTTATGGGAGTAAGGGGCTGGCTTTCCATGAATAGGGTCTGTATCAGAAACACAGCTTCCTTTGATGGGCTAAAAAGAACAGACATTTGCGGCCTGAATCCGAACATATTCATATTTACTGAGACGCTTAAAGTGGTGTTAATTCAAAGAGTGTCAGGTTACTTTTGAACCCATTATCTCAAAACAACTAATTTCTCCTTCCACAAAATGTAATTTATTTGTGTGATGAGAGGTGAAAAGCAACAGGTGAAGGAGGAAAACAACAGTGTCACACACTTCTGCCCTTAACCATCTGATGGCACTGTTCCAGCTCCTTTAAATCCATCACGTTACCTCATCTATAGTCATCATCCCATTACAAGACTAAAAGCTTCAGTGCCCACTGACTGAACAAAGGATGCCACTGTGGAGATGGTTTGTGGTTAAAAGGTTACATCTGATAGCTCTGATCTTACTCTCATCAAGTCAGAGAGTACACGATCTGCAGATGATTCCACTCAGTGCTGTCCTATTATTGTCTGAATGTTTTGCTTATTGGTCCTGCAGGATTTGGGCATCAATGCAATAAACAATGAATCCAAGTTTATCTAAGGTCACCTCTCTGGTCACTCAGGTAACATTGGTAAATATTTAAAAACATTCCAGACAAAATATCCTTCATGTTATGCTGTAAACGTACACATACTGTATCACCATCATACATACATAATCACCACAGAGAGAAGTTAATGAGATATATCACCTTATGCCTATATCTGTGGTGAGGATGAACTCTTTCAATAGCAGTTTTGTATTAGAATTCATTAGGCATAATTGGTGGAAGATTTCATTACGTGCTAATAGAGAAGAGCTCATTTCGACTGGCAAAGACCTTGGTATTACAATAATTCTTAGTTTCACTCAGATAATATTATCTCTTGGTAGGAGAGATCATTTAAATGTTAATGGGCAACCTCCTTCCTCCCGATTTCTACTGCCTCCCCTTGTCAGTGTGTTGTATAGGCTACTCTACGTGAATTTCATTCAGAACAGCAGCCTCTGTACTGAAGGTAGCCAGAAATGGACAAAGATCCATGGTTGTCACTGTATATTGTACTGAAAAAAAATGTGGGTTACATTTGTACTATACAAAATCTGTGTATATGTCAACAAAGAACTGGACCAAATGCTAAAAGGTCACTCACAACATGATGCAAAAAAAATATATATATATCCCATCCTTAATGCACCCTTCCATGAGCAGCTCTCCTTTGTGTGTGACACGATGGCTTCACTGCATTGGGTCACGCAATGAGCTAATGCCCTCCATAGGATGGATATGAAAAAGGGTACAGCATTTTGACTGTCAGAGCCTCCCCTTGCCCCCCTCCCCTCCTGGGCCCTCCTCAGTCCTAATGAGCCATCTCCTGGGGCAGGGCGTTACACCTGCCAGGGGTAAAGAGGCCATCATGTTGCACATTTAAAGACGACACATAGCCATGACTCCCCCCTAATTGTGTGCTTGTGTTGGGTCATTTGTTTTGGTCGTTAAAAAAATAATCAGCCCCACATTTTTTCCTCTCCCCACCGGTAGGCCGGCTGTGAGCAATTTGGTGAAGCGGGATATTTTTGGGGGGAATTGGAGAGACCTGCCTCTCTCTGATGTCTGAGAATACACAGAGACTCACACACAAAAGGCAGAAACGTATAAGACACTTTGAACATTCTAAACACATAACCATACCCATTCATGTGCACGTGCACACACACACACACACACACACACACTGAGACGAGACCTCTGGGGACTGTGTGATTGCCGTCGGTGGAACATTTCAAAGCGGTAAACATCAAAAACAGCTTGAATGAGACCTGAACGTATGAGGAGAGACCTTTAGCTGCCACATGAAATATTGATGCTCTAAAGTTATGCAGATTGTTTATTGACTGGCTTCAGAAGGGAAATGGGGGAGAAAAGAATATTGCTATTCTAATTAGATTGGTTGATTTCTGAATTCTATTTGAATGTGCTCGACTACCTCGTCATGTCAGCCGGATTGTAATTACTAGAAATAAACAAGCAATTAAAGGAATAATTAACTTAATATGCTGCCTTGCTAAAGTGGTCCACTGGTATAATGTTAACGCCTTGGCTTGTACGGAAAATACACAATTAGTGCTGTAATACCCTTTCACTGCCTCAATCAGGCACAACTACTCTCCCATACTTTTCAAATAATGATTATGACCACAAATAACAATAACTGTGTTTATAAAGTGGATATCAACTTTACCCCTTCAGCATCGTTTTGTGGCACAGTCGATGACATGGAAGGCTACGGACCAGAAGGTTGAGGGTTCGCCGACCACCACGGACGAGCTCCCACTCCCTGCCCCTCTCATTACACTACGATCAGAGCTGGCTGCAGACAATGATCAGCTAGGGGGAAATCAGATTTTCAACATTTATATTTATAATTATATAAAATACAGTACCAGTCAAAAGTTTGGACACACCTACTCATTCAAGGGTTTTTCTTAATTTTTACTATTTTCTACATTGTAGAATAATAGTGAAGACATCAAAACTATGAAATAACACATATGGAATCAACGAATTAGTTTTAGATTCTTCAAGGTTTGCCTTGATGACAGCTTTGCACACTCTTGGCATTTTCTCTTCAACAGTCTTGAAGGAGTTCCCACATATACTGAGCACTTGTTGGCTGCTTTTCCTTCACTCTGCGGTCCAACACATCCCAAATCATCTCAATTGGGTTGAGGTCGGGTGATTGTGGAGGCCAGGTCATGATGCAGCACTCAATCACTCTCCTTCTTGGTCAAATAGCCCTTACACAGCCTGGAGGTGTGTTTTGGGTCATTGTCCTGTAGAAGAACAAATGATAGTCCAACTAAGCGCAAACCAGATGGGATGGCGTATCGCTGCAGAATGCTGTGGTAGCTATGCTGGTTAAGTGTGCCTTGAATTCTAAATAAATCACATACAGTGTCACCAGCAAAGCACCCCCACACCATCACACCTCCTCCTCCATGCTTCACGGTGGGAACCATACATGCGGAGATCATCCGTTCACCTACTCTGCGTCTCACAAAGACATAGCGGTTGGAACCAAAAATCTCCAATTTGGACTCATCAGACCAAAGGACAGATTTCCACCGGTGTAATGTCCATTGCTTGTGTTTCTTGGCCCAGGCAAGTCTCTTCTTCTTATTGGTGTCCTTTAGTAGTGGTTTCTTTGCAGCAATTCGACCATGAAGGATTGATTCACGCAGTCTCCTCTGAACAGTTGATGTTGAGATGTGTCTGTTACTTGAACTCTGTGAAGCATTTATTTGGGCTGCAATTTCTGAGGCTGGTAACTCTAATGAACTTACCCTCTGCAGCAGAGGTAACTCTGGGTTTTCCTTTCCTGTGGCGGTCCTCATAGTGCTTGATGGTTTTTGCAACTGCACTTGAAGAAACTTTTCAAAGTTCTTGAAATGTTCTGTATTGACTGACCTTCATGTCTTAAAGTAATGATGGACTGTCATTTGTCTTTGCTTATTTGAGCTGTTCTTGCCATAATATGGACTTGGTCTTTTACCAAATAGGGCTATCTTCTGTATACCACCCCTACCTTGTCACAACACAGCTGATTGGCTCAAACACATTAAGAAGGAAAGAAATTCCACAAATTAACTTTTAACAAGGCACACCTGTTAATTGAAATGCATTCCAGGTGACTAACTTATGAAGCTGGTTGAGAGAATGCCAAGAGTGTGCAAAGCTGTCATCAAGGCAAAGGGTGGTACTTTGTAGAATTTGTTTAACACTTTTTTGGTTACTACATGATTCCATATGTGTTATTTCATAGTTTTGATGTCTTCACTGTTATTATACAATGTAGAAAATAGTAAAATAAAGAAAAGCCCTTAAATGAGTAGGTGTGTCCAAACTTTTGACTGGTACTGTATATGCAACAAATTTCCCACCAACAAGTTTCTATGGCACCACACAACTAATAAGAAAAGCATAACTGTATAACGATTACCGACTTTGGGCACTTCAATATCATGGTTTGCATTTTCAACACCACAGTCAAATAGAGTATGTCAATCTCGACAAACAGAAAATACATCCCTCCCTACCTTGTACGCAGTATCGAAGGCTTGGCTTGACAATCTTCAAATGTCATAAAACCTTTTGGTATTTTGTCAAATATGTCTCTTTCCATTCAACAAATGGCAGGTGCACAGTTTGGATGCTGGAATTATATTATTGTGGATTGAACGAACGTGCGCAGGTAGCCTACAGAATACTTTTGAAGTAGCCTAATCAGATTAAAACATTGTGACTGGTTGCCACACAATATGTAATACATTTCAAAAGTTAAATAAATATTTAGGCTATATTGAAGCATTAGGTTCTAGGTGCGTAAGGAATAGCCGCTCAGATCGCAGAGGAGGCAGAGCGCACATTAAGCTTTCTTGAATAACTGAGCCTGCTGGGAGCATAGGCCTCTGTGGCCACATTATTATAGGACGACTTGAGAGAATGATGATCTGCAACTGACCGTGCATCTCAGTATCAGAAGTAAAAATACAGCCAGACTGGCCTGCTACTGTGCCTTTCTAGACCTTATAAACTGTCGAGAGTAGACCCACAATTGATCCAAATGGAATGAATGGAATGAAACATTCAAAATCACAGGGCTTTTGCACTGTTTTTCAAATGATATTTTCTCTGCAGTTTCCAGTCTACAGTAGAATGTTGTACTAACTTATTAATTGCATTGTGGTGTTGTAGACTAGTCTAGGCAGGAAAAACAAGATACATCGGAAAGAACAGCTCATGATTTCACTGTTCTTTCCGGTGCCTATCAGCTATTCCTCTATGTTCTTGTGGATTTATATAGAAAATCAGTGGCTTTCAATGATTTTGTGTGTGGTATGATTGCTAGTTAGCCTACTGCAGAACTGGACAAACTATCCACCTACCACCATGTGACTATGAATGGTGGATAGAGGGCAGGATAGACAGACTGGTAGACTATTGACCTGTGGTATAGTAAGCATGTGGAAAAGTGTAGTGCAAAAGGGAAGTACCAAAACAACTTAACAGCGGAGGCGCATGCAAGCAGATGAGGAAATGTGTCTAGGATCGAATAAATTATATAGTAAAACCTGCAAAATCGCAAATGTAAACCAAGGGGAAAAAACGCACTAATCTCCCCTGTGCCCAATAAAAACCCACACAACCCTCTCCAAAGCAAAAAAGAAAGTTAGACAATCCTCCCCTATTTGGACCAGAATTGTCTACAAAATAAATAGCTTAATTTTGGTCATAAAATCAGTATCGTCCAAAACGAGATTTGCGAGTTGATAGGAAAAAATGTATGTCACGGAATGAAGGGTACCGTACCATTTTTCTGTGGGTTGGGTTTATTTTAATCCTGCCCACATGCCCACAGCACCCAAGTAATCATCAATTTGGAGCGCAGCTGCACGTGACCCGATTGTAAAGCCCATGGTCAATTTGGTTTGACATATGATATGACTATGGGGCTAGTTAGGGACCATCAATAAATTACACAATCTACGTGGGACAATATTTTAAAAGGTCAATAGCTCCAAAATTCAATGACTAAAAAATCTCAAACCAACAATAAATTGTAAAGAATTCTTATACAAATATTGAAATCATTTAATGAGACAACTTAAAGATGTGCAACTTGAAAATATTATCCCATATACATTGTGTAATTTATTGATGGTCCCCAACTATACCCAGAGATAGGCTATCCAAAGTCAAACCAACATTGCCATGGTAGCACACCAGCCAGCTGAAGCTAATTGGCAAATTCTTTCCACCTGTGAACACAGAAGAGAGACATTCACATCAAACCACACTGCGAAACCAACTCGCGTTTGAATTCAGTCATGGCCGCTAGCATTTCTTAATTAACCAAATCTAAAACAAGGCCAAATCAGGAAGTGCATTTACCCTTTACCTCTATGGGATCGGTGTCCGTATACTGGACGGTTGAGCTAATGTGCGCTAATGTGATTAGCATGACTGTTGTAAGTAACAGCAAACTTTCCAGGACATAGACATCTCTTATATGGGCAGAAAGCTTACATTCTTGTTCATCTAACTGCACCGTCCAATTTACAGTAGCTATTACAGTGAAAAAAAAAAAATAATAATAATATGCCATTTAGCAGACGCTAAATGGCATATTGAAGGTAAATAATGTACTTACATTCAGTAATCTTGCTCTGATTTGTCATCCTGAGGGTCACCAGAGATAAAATCAATTTTGATATTCAAATGTAGGAACTGGGTTCTACAGTTTGAACCCTTGCTGTCTCTGGCTCCACACCCATCCCGCCCGGCCATCTAGATGTGTGAAAGTTAGTGTATAAGCTAATGATCCATCATGTATGACATTTCTGGGAGTGTGTAAACTTACATTTTGTATTACCATATCATTTTTGTATGTTCTCTATAGTTATGTACTTGAAAATGTATCAATTTATCAATTCGGCACATTTAGGCAGACTTCTTACAAAATAGTCCAGTATTGCAATGCTTCACTGGATCAATCTGAAACTTTGTGCGCACACTGCTACCATCAGGTGGCCAAAATTGCACCTAAACTGCAATAATATATGTTGGCCTTTCTCTTGCATTTCAAAAATAAATAGAAAACACATTTTTCTTGTTTGTATTATCTTTTACCAGATCTAATGTGTTATATTCTCCTACATTAATTTTACATTTCCACAAACAAAGTGTTTCCTTTCAAATGGTATCAAGAATATGCATATCCTTGCTTCAGGTCCTGAGCTACAGGCAGTTAGATTTGGGTAAGTCATTTTAGGTGAAAATTGAAAAAAAGGGTCCGATCCTTAAGAGGTTAGCAGTTTTCTAGAACTTTGTGAGATCGGTTGCCCCCCTGCAATTCACCCATGCCCTTCTTACTACTAGTTAGAGATCAGTTCTATCTTACACAACAGACACAGTGGAGCTATAGGCTACAGTTAAATCCAGCATAAGCTTGATTCCTCCATTAATTTGGTCAGTTACTGTACTGTACCAGCAATCAGACCGTGTGTGGAGCCCTGAGGGGTGTAAACCTGGCTGACTCCTGTAATAACCCTGCCATAGGTGACTTACAGCTTCACTGTGAGGTGATGCTGTGTACATGTGAGACGGCTGACCCTACAGCTAAACAGGAAAGGTGGGGTGTAGCCCACATCACAAGGTTACACTGCACAGAAAAGCAAAGCAAAGGAACAATGAAAGGAGTGAATGTAGTTGATTAGTACATGTTGGTAATACTGTAAAAAACTGTAAAAATAGGTTATATTTCAAAAGGAAAGCAAATTCTATTGTCACATTTATTAATACATGAGTGGACATCTAATAGATGTGAGAAATCCTATGTCCTTGACACAGATGGTAATTTTTATTATTCTACCTATATAAGGTAATAAAATAGTCTCATGTGTACAGTGACTCATGATGAGACAAGGTCAGTAACATCAATTATTTGGAAATAAAGTTGATCATAAACCTGTCTGCCTAAACGTGACTGATGTATCAGTGCGTTTATCGACCAGTGATGTGTTACTGTATTTGTCTCTCTGTCCGTCTGGCGAGGGCAGGGCAGGACCAGGTGGTGTTGATTCTCACTGCTCTGTTTATACTGTCTGAACACTCTGGTTGTCATGGCAATCCGAGAATGGGCCGGGACAGTAGCACATAAACTACTGAGCGCCATGGTATTTATAAGACTGTTGAACATAAAGTATGTGAGTCATAATGTTGTCTATCAGCTGAGTTAGGCTTTCTGCCTATCCTACCTGTCTGTCAGCACTCGCACTCCAAGCTGCACAAGCTAAGCATTAATTACAGTGGTGGAACATGTTGTAATTATTCCCACAATGCAATATAGAGCCTGAATGGAAAATGAAAAGGAGAGGAGGTTTTTTACTTTAGGTCACAAGAACATCTTTACATGTTGTCATCACTGAAAAGGAGTAATGTGCTACTGGTGTCCAATACATCTGACCTCAGGGTTGAAATGGATTGGAATACCACCTGTATAGCTGTATATAGCTATACCTGATATTGTTTCTCCTTATGACTTGATGCTATATTAATCAATGCAACCTGAGTCTGCTAGCACAGTGGTTCCCCACAGTGTTTTCTTTAAGGGAACTCAGTCCAGCTTTCAACTTACTCTTGAAAGTTGTGATAGTAGAATGCACAACGTGCAATTTCGAAACTGGGTAGTGCATCATTAGTTTTCGTCTTGTCATGTCAGTCATTGCATACCTTAGAGAGCTATTTATAACCTGTCAGAAATGTCCAGATCAACTAGCCCATGTCAGCTAACGTTTTTTAGCCCATAGATTTTGTTGTAATGTTTGAGTCACTCAAATATCACATGAATACATATTAGACATGGCAAAATCTATAGAATTGCAAGAAAGTTTGCTTCAAAACTTGGCAAGGTGAAAGAGGAAGAACTACATTAAATAGAGTGAAAAATGGAATGAGAGTGTACAGATGGGTTTAGAGAGAGACCATGGTTTTCTAATGACACATGAAGCCTAATATCCTTATCAAAGCATTTTATATCTTAATGTACAATTCTACAACATCAATTACGCTCATGACATTTAACGACGGCCCAATACGGCCGTTTAATTACATCAAATATCAAATCCAATTTGCCATGAAGATTTATGACACGCCTTCACAACTAAGACACCTCAATGACTAGTCTACAGTAAGACAGGCAGGGAATGTCAGAGCCCCAGGTAGGTTGACTTCCTCCATCTCTTTCTCTGTGTGATTCTGATGCCACACTGCTGTCTGTTGCTACGGTGCTATGCAGCTCTCAGTGTGCCTGCTGTGCCAGGTAGTGCCAGGGTCCTGTCTCCATCACAGCGTGGCAAGGTGTTACGGCATGTCCCGACCTTCTGTTCATCCTGCCACTCCGGCCCTGGTACTACCAGTAAGACTACCACCCACGCCAGGCAGAACCATGGTGGTTAATCCCTTAGTGGGAGGTATGTGACCAACGATGCCCGCAGGGGTGGCACTGCTCTGGGCATGACATACTGGAAATATATCTGGGCCTATAATGGATAGGAGACTCATGGTTATGTGTTCTTATACCTGACCTAGAACAATCGCATTGTTTCGGAGAGACCGCACAGCTAGAGAATTAGAAAGATGTTGAGTTGCATTATAGATGCAAACATTTCCATGGATGTCAGCTAAATAACATAAATAATACAGCCTGCTCTGCTCTACCAACACACAGACACAACATCCCCCCCCCCCGCCTCCCCTGTGAGTAAATGACTGAGTAAAATACTTTCCCTCCTACTACTGAGTAAATTAGTGTAAGTAGCCCTGCGGATGCCTGCAGTCAATACTGTACACTACATACAAGGACTTGGAATTGCCAGGGACCTCACGATATTATCACGATACTTAGGTGCCGAAATGATATGTATTGCAATTATCACGATTCTATATGTATTGCGATTCGATACTGTGATTTTATTGTGATTGTGAGGGGTGATTTGAAGGAGTCAGGCGCAGGAGGGTAAATCACAGAATACAGAGTTTATTCCGGAATACAGAGTTACGCACAACTGCGTCAAATAGTCCAGTGCGCAAAACAGGCGCACTGGAACCAAACAGGCACACGGGGAAAATATACCCCGGCAATACAAAATACACGGCGCTCAACCGAGCTACACTCTCCTCACACTAAACAATCACCCAGAAGGACAAGGGGGCAGAGGGAAAACGTATACACGTACTAATGAGGGGATATGAACCAGGTGTGTGTAATAGACAAGACAAAACAAACGGAATGATGAGATGAGGAGCGGCAGTGGCTAGAAGGCCGGTGACGACGAATGCTGAAGCCTGCCCGAACCAGGAGAGGCAGCTTCGGAGGAAGTCGTGACAGTAGCCCCGGATAAATCTCCGATAGTAGTTGTTAAAGCCAATAAAGCGCTGCACCTTTTTTACCGTGGTTGGAGTCGGCCAATTACGCATGGCTGAAATGCAATCTCCCTCCATCTCCACACCTGAGGTGGTAATGCGGTATCTGAGGAAGGAGACGGACTGTTGGAAAAACATACACTTTTCTGCCTTGGCATAAAGGTCAGCCAGCACTTTGCGAACCAGGGACACATGCTCGACGCGCGTAGTGGGATACACCTGAATGTCATCGATGTAGACCACTACACCGCGACCAAGCATGTCCCGAAACACCTCGTTCACAAAGGACTGGATGACGGATGGAGCATTCATCAAACCATAAGGCATCACCAGGTATTCATAATGCCCTGTGGTTGTGCTGAATGCTGTCTTCCACTCGTCCCCCTCTCAGACACGCACCAGGTTGTACGCACTCCAGAGATCTAATTTTGTGAAGATGCGCGCCCCATACATTGACTCGATCACCGAAGGAATGAGGTGGAGAGGATAACTAAGTCGTATTGTCCCCTTGTTCAGTGATCGGTAATCAATGCAAGTGCACAGACCGCCGTCTTTCTTCTTCACAAAAAATAAACTTGAGGAGTGGAGGGACGTATAAACCCCTGGTGCAGGGTCTCGGTGACGTATGTCTTCATAGCCTCCGTTTCAGCCTGTGACAGGGGATACACATGACTCCTGGGAGGCACAGCGTCCCGGAGGTTTATCTCGCCATCCCCCGCCCGATGAGGTGGTAACTTGGTCGCCTGCGTTTTGGAAAACGTGTGCGCCAAATCATGGTATTCGGGGGGAATGCGCACGGTGGAAGTACTGTCTGGACTTTCCACCGTGGTTGCACCAACGGAAACACCGAGACACCTACCATGACACTCTCGCGACCACCCTGTGAGAACCCTCTGCGGCCATGGAAAGGTGGGGTTGTGGAGTGCTAACCAAGGAATACCTAACACAACAGGGAAAGCAGGAGACTCAATAATAATAAAAAAGTGACTTGCTCGATATGAGTCTTGTGGGTAACCATAGTGACTGGTGCTGTAACCTCGCTAACAAACCCGGACCCTAATGGTCGACTGTCAAGTGCTCTGATGGGGAGTGGAATGGATAGGGGAACCAATGTAATGCCTAGACTGTGTGAAACTGACCTGTCCATAAAGTTCCCCCAGATGCGTCTGAATCGACCAGCGCCTTACTCTGGGGAACTACAATGTAATCAGGAAAGTGGATGGGTAGGGTACAGTGTGCAGCAGAGGGCTCTGAACAAGTGTGGGTGTTCGATACCTGGGGTGACGTGAGAGTGCCCTGCCTGCCGCCTCCAGACCCAAAAGAACACTGACGACATCGTGCAGTGAAATGTCCTCTCGTGCCACCAGAGTGACACTGGCGCTGTCGTCCTCCACTCTCCCGGATCCCGCACCACCCAGCTCCATCAGCTCGTGATCCGAGTTGGGCGGGGTTGGAACGGGCAGGCCCCCTCCAGGACGTCCTCTGGTCACCAGCAGGTTGTCCAACCGGATGGCCATGTCCACCAGAGTGAAGGACAACATGGTGTCCCGGCAGGCTAGCTCCCTTCGGAAGTCCTCCCGCAGATGGCACCGGAAGTGGTCGATGAGGGCCCGCTCGTTCCACCCGGACCCAGCTACTAGAGTCCGGAACTCCAGGGCGAAGCCCTGCGCGGTCCTCGTCCCCTGCCTCAGGTGGACCAGCCGCTCGCCCGCCTCTCGACCCTCGGGCGGGTGATCGAAGAGCGAACTCCCCGTAGTTGTCCAACGCGGCTCCTCCTTCATTCCAGACCGCGTTGGCCCACTCCAGGGTTTTCCCCGAGAGGCAGGAGACGAGGGCGGACACCTTCTCCCGCTCCGATGGGGCCGGGCTGATGCTGGAATAGTAGTGCTCCAGTTGGAGGAGGAATCCCTGGCAGAATGCAGCTGTCCCGTCGAAATCCCGTGGTCGGGATATATGGATCCCTCTGGGTGCTGGGGTGTGGGTGGCTGGATCCGGTCGTCCAGCTGGTCCCGACAGATCGGGTCCTCTCCTCTCCAGGCGTTGGACAACCTGGAGAACCCGATCCATCGCTTCTCCCAAGCTGGCTAGCATCGTCGAATGCTCCTGGACCCGTGCCGCGACTCCAGGCATGTGCTCCTCTCCTGCTGACTCCATATTGGGTGGGTGATTCTGTGATGGGTGATTTGAAGGAGTCAGGCGCAGGAGGGTAAATCACAGAATACAGAGTTTATTCCGGAATACAGAGTTACGCACAATTGCCTCAAACAGTCCAGTGCGCAAAACAGGCGCACTGGAACCAAACAGGCACACAGGGAAAATATACCCCAGCAATACAAAATACACGGAGCTCAACCGAGCTACACTCTCCTCACACTAAACAATCACACACAAGGACAAGGGGGCAGAGGGAACACGTATACACATACTAATGCTGGGCTCCCTGCCTGTGCCATTAAACCCCTACAACTCATCCAGAATGCCGCAGCCCGCCTGGTGTTCAACCTTCCCAAGTTCTCTCACGTCACCCCGCTCCTCCGCACACTCCACTGGCTTCCAGTTGAAGCTCGCATCTGTTACAAGACCATGGTGCTTGCCTATGGAGCTGTGAGGGGAACGGCACCTCCGTACCTTCAGGCTCTGATCAGTCCCTACACCCAAACGAGGGCATTGCGTTCATCCACCTCTGGCCTGCTGGCTCCCCTTCCTCTGCGGAAGCATAGTTCCCGCTCAGCCCAGTCAAAACTGTTCGCTGCTCTGGCACCCCAATGGTGGAACAAGCTCCCTCACGACGCCAGGACAGCGGAGTCACTCACCACCTTCCGGAGACATTTGAAACCCCACCTCTTTAAGGAATACCTGGGATAGGATAAAGTAATCCTTCTACCCCCCCCTTACCCCCCCAAAAAATAAAAAAATTAATAAAAAATATAAAATAAAAAAATATAAAAAAAACATTGTAAAGTGGTTGTACTACTGGCTATAAGGTGAATGCACCTATTTGTAAGTCGCTCTGGATAAGAGCGTCTGCTAAATGACGTAAATGTAAATGTAATGAGGGGATATGAACCAGGTGTGTGTAATAGACAAGACAAAACAAATGGAATGATGAGATGAGGAGCGGCAGTGGCTAGAAGGCCGGTGACGACGAACGCCGAAGCCTGCCCGAACCAGGAGAAGAGGCAGCTTCGGAGGAAGTCGTGACAGCGATACGATTTTCCAAACATATTGCTAACAATATGTCTGCTTTAGAGAGACAAGAGAGAGAGCCATGAGAAAACGAGTTTTGATCATTTAAAAAGAAGATGGAAAACAAACTATGAAAGAAAATTACTGGTATTTTGGTGCAGGTACAGCCAACTAGCACAAAATTGTGAAAACGATACGATATATCGTCAAAAATAATGTCCCGATTTGTAACTATCGATTTTCTTCCCCCATCACTACTACATACTATCACTGTCACTTTACCTTACTGTTCAAGTGAAATAACATTTTTGACAAATCACCCTGATATGAACCATATGATCCATGTACACACAGAAGCAATTTAATTAGGGGGTGTGACAGAGCTTGTCAGTGGTTGGATGGGTGGTGTGATGAGCATGTGTGTACCTGCAGGGGATATATTGTGAGTGAGAGAGACAGTGATGGATTATATATGGTCTGTGTGTGTGTGCGTGCGTGCATGCGTGTGTGGCTGCGTGTGTGCGAGAGAGAGAGAGTGTGTGTGTGTGAGAGAGAGAGAGAGGGAAAGGAAGAGGGAGAGAGTTTGTGTGGGTGTAAGGGTTTATCATGGTAGTCTGATTGGCATGCAGGTACGGTAGCACAGTGTCTGAATTAATTTCCTAGCCTCCCTTTGACAAGCAGGTGCCACTCAATCATGTGAGCCCCATTCAATCGCCTTCCAGAGAGAACAGATGCTGGGCTGATTCCATAGCTTCTCTCCATTCTATATGTACACCCCCTCACGTACATACGCACACACACATAATGTAATATACGCTGCAGTTCATTTTAATGTGTGAACCTATTGTCCTACTACAGTATGCATCTGTTCCTTTACGAGCAGTGCTCTGGGCCTCCAGGGTAGGTTCTGAGAAGGTTCACACCCAGCAGTGACAGTCGATACAGCGTCTCACACAGACAGAATGTGTCAGAGAGGCTGGCTGTTATCAAGCAGCAGATAACTGTGTGGCCTCCTGGAGAGGCGACCCCTGGGGTCTATCCATTACCATATCATCATCTCTCTCCAAAATGAAAGACAGCAGCGAGTGAGAGAAGGTTTGTTCGCATCGCCAGAGGTGACACTAACAAGGAGTCAAAGACGTCCTTATACAGTACAGTACTTAAGCAAAGCCAGGTGAAAAAGAAAACACATGGCTGGAGGTATTTTGAAAGAGTGTTGTAAGCCAGGACTGTTAGACTACTGATAGAGTAGCCATCACAGGCTAAACATATTTGTTAGTGCAAATGAAACGTGTCATCAAGTCATCAAGGATGTGTTGCTGAATATATGGATCTCTTACAAATCCAAATAATGAGGGGATCACTCTCCCCACTACACACGGTTCCATAGGGATAGATGTGGTGAGTGGAGTCCGGCATCAGTAATTATTTGAGAGGCTTATTTCTAAAAGTGGGCCCATTACCCAGCGTACAAGCTGACACCTCTCTAGCCAATCCAATCCAATCTAACGCCTCAGCTCTCTTGCAGACCGGGCCATCAATATCCCTTCTCTCCTCTTCTCTTCCCTCGCTCCCTCTCTCATCAGTGCCCGCATCACCCTACCACTGACATGTGACCCCTGCCGGTCCCCAGGGTCAGCACCAGGCCTAATGACTGAGCAACCTGACATTTTACAGCCACATGGACTAGTCGAGGGAAAGAGGGTTTACAGAAGACTTGGCTATTGGCCTG
This sequence comes from Coregonus clupeaformis, assembly GCF_020615455.1. Classification (NCBI taxonomy): domain Eukaryota; kingdom Metazoa; phylum Chordata; class Actinopteri; order Salmoniformes; family Salmonidae; genus Coregonus; species Coregonus clupeaformis. The sequence goes on from NC_059220.1 coordinate 23,189,443, forward strand.
AGGGGCTAATCTCAACAGAGAGGCCGAGGAAACAATTAAATCAAACAACTTGTGAGAGCGTTGCGTTTCTAGCCGTCCATTCAACTGTCTCGGGACAGGCAGGGCCTATCAACACCTCCAAGACTAGAAGTGTAGAAATGAGGAGACCCAGAGAGAGCAGGTGTGGTTGTAGGCTGGTGTGGGCTAACACATACAGCCTCTCACATCCTCCACACTGGAATGGAGAAGTATGGTGAGGCTATAGAAGCAACACTGATGTGAAGAACTTACTGTATAGCTTCAAACAGCCTATGAACACTAATGCCCAGCAAAGTGCTGTTGTTCCTGTGCACATCTGTCAATGTTTAGGGTATGTCTATGAGGAGGGATTTGGTGTCAATGCACAGAACCATTGCTTTACTTTATATTGCTGCCAGTATTTTGGATCCTGAGGGGCTCGCAGTAACATGCTGACACCATTTTGTCCATTAAGTTGAAAATGAGCAGAGTCAGTGCCTTGCACTTTTACGAGCTTATCCCACTTGCCATGAATTCTGGTGCTCGTGGTATGTCTGACGCCCAGGGCTTGGAAAATAGAAAACTATAACTGTATGTGTGTGTGTAAGTGAGGAGCGAGACAGCAAGGATCAGTATGCATGTGTGGGCGCCATTGTTTTACATGTACATTTTAGTCATTTTGCAGACGCTCTTATCCAGAGCGACTTACAGTAGCAGTTAGGGTTAAGAGTGCCTTGCTCAGGGGCACAGACACATTTTTCACCTAGTAGGCTCGGGGATTCAAACCAGCAACCTTTTGGTTACTGGCCTAAGGTTCTTAACTGCCTTTGTGCAACACTATTTCTCTCTGCTCGACACTTCTCTATATTCTGGATTCCATAGTTCCACCGGGGGCTAGCACAGAGCACACCCGAGGCATGGCCAGGTCAGAGGGCCAGGTTAGAGGTCAGGCCTCGAGGCAGGGTGCAGGATGTGTTTGGGGTCTGAATTTTGCTTGCTGGTTCCAGAGCCCTGAGCAGCCTCCTGGGGGAGTTGAGATAAAACTAGTGAATGACACCACCACATCGTCCCACCCAGCCAGCCAGCCAGCCAGGTACTGTGTCTGATGCAGCCCACCAGGTTGTGAGGGAACCAAGCCAAGAATAACGGCAAGCTCCTGAATCAATGCACCATACAAAACAATGGCAGAGACTGGTGGCTGCTCAAATCCGAAAACGTTATCAAGTCTGCTGCTTTTACAGGAGACACACACATCTGGTGTCCTGGTTTGCGCCCTGGGGTCGCTCCCTGCTTCTACATCAACAACCAACCTCAGACACACACAAACATCCCAAGAAAGGGTACACACACATGCCATCTGCCACAGTGGGACAAGAGACCCAGGGTTGGCACCGTACTTTATGGCTGCCGTCATGCGAGCTCTGACCCAACTTTGCTATTTTGTGATTATTTTGGCGTTTATATTCACTTTTTATGATCGACAATAACTTTTGAACATCAGATTGGCTTCGACTCATCAACTTCGACTCATCTGCCCTGGGCTCTTTGTGTAATTCCAACCTAATTTTCAGGCTATCCAAGAGGAAATACCGGCAGAAAAGAGGCAGGAGAGGGGGAGCCCTGGTGAGATTAAGGCAAAGAGAAAACCGGTCACCTCTTCCCTCCATTCTATTGTCTTGATAATAAGATGGATGACCTCCGATCGCGGATTTGCTATTAACTGGACTCTTGCAACTGCAATATTCTCGGCTTTTCTGAAACATGGCTTTTGGACAAGATACCCCCCATGGCTATCCAACTCGATGGATTCTCCATTCACCGAGCAGACTGGGCATTGGATTCAGGGAATTCGAGAGGGGTAGGGGTATCTTCATCAACAGCAAATGGTCTGCTGACTTTAGCGCTGTGGAAGTCTCAACCCATTGTTCACCCGTCTTGGAATACCTGACAGTCAAATGCTGACCCTTCTACCTCCCAAAAGAGTTTTCAGCTTTTATCGTGACACTAGTATGATGAGGTGTGGTATGATCTTTTGATCTTTGAGGCATGTAAAGATAAAATCACACATGCAGAAAACGCAAATCCGAACACACACACAATTCTCTCTCAAGCCGAGGGATTACTAGCTAGCTCATTCATTATGACACACGTAAGAAATATCTCTTGCCTGGCACTCCCAACTGTTCGCTGATGTCGTTCCAAACATCTGCCCTGTTGAGGATGTCCCTGTATTTTTTAAAAGCTTTGTTGTAGAGCTTTGGGTGTAGCTCCACAAAGTTAATCAGCCTCTTGTCCTCCATGTTGTCTGGATAAAATACGTATCTACATCCAGTTGATCTTCAACGCTACGGCAGACGACAAAAGTTGAAATATTTGAACTCTGGCGGCAAGTCCCGCCAGCCTCAGCGGCATTTACCATTGTGCTGTCATTGAAAACCATGACATCTGGTTTGCCGTCTACTGTCTATCTCGTGCTATCTAAACACAGCATAAGACACGTAATGCCCAACTTCCGTCAACCCGTCTCCTTCGCCACTAGGGGCGATAGTCTTGACCACTGTTACTCTACCCACAAGCAAGCATACATACCCTTCAGCAAATCAGATCATGACTATACACCTGCCTACAAGCAGAAGCTCAAACAGGAAGTACCCGGGACGTTCTCTGTTGAGAAATGGTCCTCCGAATCAGGCTATGCTACAAGACTGCTTTGCTTGCGCTGCCTGGAATATGTTCTGGGATTCTGCCCATAGCGTTGACAAGCTAACCACCTCCATCGCCGGCTTCATTAGGAAATGCATCTCTGACATTGTCCCCACAGTGAAGGTTCGCTGCTTCCCCAATCAAAAGCCCTGGATTAACATTGAGGTTGGCGCTAAGATAAAGTACAGGGCTAATGCACACAGGGCTGTCTCAGCCAACCCAGAGGCTACGGCTGAGGACATGAACAAGTAAAAGGACAATATAGGGACAAGGTGGAATCCTATTACACAGGCTCCGCCGCACGCCGCATGTGGCATTACGGATTACAAAGATCCAGCCGTGATCTGCCCAAACGCTCTCTACCAGACGAACTCAATGCATTTTATACACGCTTCGACATAAGGAACACCGAGCTGTGCATGAGGGCCTCCGCTGACCCAGGGGACTGGGTGATCTCGCTCTCCAAGGCCGATGTGAGTAAGGTTTTTAAATCAGGCCGTGGGGCCGGACGGTATTCCAGGGCGCGTTCTCAGAGTAGGGCTTGACATTAACTTTTTGAGCCACTTGTCCATTGTACAAGTGGCTCCCGAGTGGCTCAGTGGTCTAAGGCACTGCATCGCAGTGCTAGCTGTGCCACTAGAGATCCTTGTTCGAATCCAGGCTCTGTCGTAGCCGGCCGCGATCGGGAGACCCATGGGGCGGCGCACAATTGGCCCAGGGTAGGGGAGGGAATGGCCAGCAGGGATGTAGCTCAGTTGGTAGAGCATGGTGTTTGCAACGCCAGGGTTGTGGGTTCGATTCCCACAGGGGGCCAGTATGAAAAAAAATAATGATGTATGCACTCACTAACTGGAAGTCGCTCTGGATAAGAGCGTCTGCTAAATGACTAAAATGTACAAGTAGTACTGAAGTTTTACTTGTCCAAAAGCTCAAGTAACAACATTTTTACATAATTGTATGATGCAAGGAACCACTTTACAAAATACAATGCATTACTATAATTTTTACCATAGCGAATCAGACAAAAATGTAGGCTACACTCTACCCATTGGCTTCTTTGCATATTCAAGCCTGTCTCAAATACAACATTGCCCCTTTAAGGCTCTCCTGGAGGATGATTGGCCACCCTTGGTTCCAAAATGCAATTAGCGGGAAAACGCTGTTCTCAAAAGCGCACTGCACGCGGAAGCGGCTTCATGTGACAGAGATTGAAATATCCATTCGAAATTAAGAAAGAGCGGAGCTCTAAAGATGAACATGAACTAGCATGGGTTACTAATATGACTAGGATTATGCCTTTAGCTGCTGGATAATGAAATAATGTTGATTTGAAAACCAACATGAGAAAAATGCTGGTTTCAATGTCATATTAATAAATAAAATATAAAAAATAATTTCCTCAACATTTCTAAGGTCGTATTTAGGCTTCTTTGAAACAAGGTAAGACATGCTTCAAAAAATGACATAAAACATCCAGGTTTTAAACAATTCAGTTTATGGTGAAATAGTTTCAAAATGCTGACCGCCTCTGCTCAGATTCAAGGTGGGTGATGTGCGGTGAACGAACCGAGTATGTCAACAGAATCAAGCCTTTAGACGTTAATGTTAACTATCCTTCATTATATTTGTCAAACATGACTGGCGTTTAGCATGTCATTTAAAGTCTTATTAAAGTTTGGTTACATTTTCTGGTGCCTCCCTCATGTCAGCATCGGTTTGGACATGAGGCTGTAGCCAATATGCATATCACCTACACTTTGACATGTAGGCTTTTTTATTTATGTACATGAAAAACAGATTTGAACGTTATTCCAATGTTGGCCTCTCTGATCGGAGTAATTGTTTGATAGTGATTTTTGGGAGATTTTTTTTTACTTGTCCATTCAAACAACTTAAATATATATTCTTCTTGTCCAACATTTATTTTTACTGGTCTCGGGAAAAGAGGACAAGCGTTAATGTCGAGCCCTGTTAGAGCATGCGCAGAACAGCTTGCAGGTGTTTTCAACCTCTCCTTGTCCCAGTCTGTAATCCCCACGTCTCAAGCTTACCACCATCATTCCTGTTCCTAAGAACTCTAAGGCTACCTGACACAATGACTACCTCCCTGTAGCACTCACATCTGTAATCATGAAGCGCTTTGAAAGGCTGGTTATGGCACATCAACTCCATCATCCCAGGCACCCTAAACCCACTATAATTTGCATAACACCCCAACAGATCGATAGACGATGCAATCTCAATTGCTCTCCACACTGCCCTCACCCACCTAGGTAAGAGGAATATCTATCTATCTACCAAGCTTGGACCCTGGGACTGAACACCTCCCTCTGCAACTGGATCCTGGCCTTCCTGATGGGCTGGGTAGGCAACTTCACCTCTGCCACGCTGACCCTCAACATGGGGGCCCCACAGGGGTGTGTGCTTTGTCCCCTCCTGTACTCCCTGTTCACCCACGACTGCGTGGACACGCACGACTCCAACACAATCATTAAGTTTGCTGGCGACACGACGGTGGTAGGCCTGATCACCGGTGACGATGACACAGCCTACAAAGAGGAGGACCTGTGGTGCCAGGACAACAACCTCTCCCTCAATGTCAGTAAGACCAAGGAGCTGATGTTGGACTCGACGGGGCTGCAGTGGAGCGGGTCGAGAGCTTCAAGTTACTCGGTGTCCAAATCACTATGGACTTAAAATGGTCCACACATGCAAACAGTTATGAAGAAGGCATGACAGAACCTCTTCCCCCTCAGGTTGAAGAAAATATTTGGCATGGGCCCTCAAATCTTCAAAAAGTTGGTATGGCAACTACACCGCCCTTGATCGCATGGTGCTACAGAGGGTGGTGCGGATGGCCCAGTACATCACTCGGGCTGAGCTCCCTGCCATCCAGGACCTGAATATCAAGTGGTGTGAAAGGAAGGCCCGGAAAATTGTTAAAGAATCCAGCCACCCAAGCCATAGACTGTTCTCTCTGCTTCAGCACGGCAAGTGGTACCGGAGCAACAAGTCTGACACCAACAGGCTCCTGAACAGCTTCTATCCCTAAGCCATAATACTGCTAAATAGCTAACAATTGGCTACACAGACCGTCTGCATTGACCCTTCTTTTTTATTTATATTTTTGCACTGACTATATGCACACTCACACTATGCACTCACACTATGCACTCACACTATGCACACTCACACTATGCACTCACACTATGCACACTCACACTATGCACACTCACACTATGCACTCACACTATTCACACTCACACTATGCACACTCACACTATGCACTCACACTATGCACACTCACACTATGCACACTCACACTATGCACTCACACTATGCACACTCACACTATGCACACTCACACTTCATTTGCTCACACAAAAAACTAATTGGGAACAAGAAATTCAAAGAGAAGATTATTGTATGGAACAATATACAACCTTTTTTGAGAAAGATAATTAAAAAAATACAATTTTATTTAGTAAAGGTATTAATTGGTTTCTTTTCATTTTGATAAATGCAATGAACTGAAGGTTATTTGTTGATGTAAAAATCTAAATGTATTGATTTTAAGGTTGTGTCAGTAAATTTGGGGTGGGTTGCGATCGCAAACAATTGTTGGGGGAAAATGGGGTCCCCAGTGAAAAAGTTTGAATATTACTGCTCTACACAAACTCACATACAATCATCATATGTACACTGCTGCTACTCTGTTTATCATATATCCTGATGCCTAGTCACCTTACCCCTATACACATCCAACCCTCCCACTCCAGTATCCCTGCACATTGTAAATATGGTATTGGCACTGACCCTGTATATACATGTAGATTACTTACATTACTTACTTTCTCTTGTTCTTCTTAATTCTATTTCTGGTGTGTTTTTGTTCTACTTGACTTATTTTATTTTTTATAGTACTACTGATATTGATTACTGCATTGTTTGGAAAGAGCAAGCAAGAAAGGCATTTCACTGTACTTGTGTACGTGACATAAAAACTTTAAACAAACCCACACACTCATAGAAACTAGCCCTGTATAATTCTCTGCAGGGGCACTAACACATACTGTAAGTACACTCTATTGACATCTCTGCACCAACAGCTACAGTCAAAGAATATGACTTGCGTACAGTAGAAACTTTTGTTAAGCTGACAAACACAAACACAGCATGCACACACGCTCCTACAGGGAACACCCTAGCAGAGAGGAGTAGCTGTGGTGACATGTCATAGCAGAGGGGTGTTTTACAGGTTTAAGACAGTGGATCTCTTGCCAAAGTGTAAATCACACAGTCTTGTTGTGCTGTGCTCCCTCCCGCCGGCTCTCTGTTTGGGTGACAGGCAGGCCCAGACCTTGTCTCATCTGCTCCACACCTCAGCCCCAGTCCACAGAAATTCCCCGAATATAAACACGCAGCACAGCAAATACAGGGAGAAGTCTGCATTTATAGTCACTTCAGATCTGCACTAGCAGTAAATCAAATCTATCTGCATTTAATTATCCCTGGGATGAAAGTGGGGTTTCTGTTTCTGTAGAGGTGTCTGGGGTGACACACTTTCTGCAGCACAGGCATCCATCTGTAGGGGACTCCTCCTTGCATTCAAGCTGCAAAATGCACATTTAAGCTGAAGAAGTCAGTGCAGGGCCCAACTATTACATATAACATGACACAACTCACAACAATGTGCATTTGTGTTGAATGAGACCAACAGATTCCATTCCCTACCTTAACGTGGCTCAAATAGCCCAAAAAAGTAGTTAATAATAATCCTTTGAGGTAAACATGCCTTTTATGATTCCATTTGGGCAAGAAGCTGTGAAGCCAGAGCACTACAAACACTAGAGATGTGAATGTAGTGAGGATTTTGCCTTTCCTGTGATTTATCAATTGCACAAAAGAACATTACATGAAGCGAAGGAGGAAGACAGGAAGGCTCCAAAGCCCTATTCCACCACAAAAGCAATTACCATTTTCCCACTGAAAGTGACAGATCCGCTTTGTAACACAAATGTATGTCCCTGTTTCTCCTCCATCTGCAGAGGCATCTGTTTCACAATGCTTTCTTTCTCGCACAATTTTTCCCCACTCTCTCTCTCTCTTTCTCTCTCTCTCCTGTTTGGAATGGCTGGCTTTCATCACATTCCTCACCTAAGGACTGTCATTTCCCTGTACTACTCACATTCCTGCAGTCCACAATGCACCTGATCAAGGTAGCGAGCCAATGCATTTGGGGATGCTTGACACCTAGAACAAGCATTCATGCCAAGGTTCATTCAAATAGCAATTATTGAGGAGGGCATTCCATGTCAAATTGACTGAGTGTGGTTGCCTTTGCACAGATTATTTTATTTTTCCTGAAGATTAATGTCTGCACAACTGCCATGTGTAAATATGTCCTTCTGCCCATTAGGAAATGAATTAGGAGAGCCTTACACACAGGCATCCATTGAAAATGAAACAGAGAAAAGTTAAACACAGTGCCTTCAGAAAGTATTCATACCCCTTGACTTATTCCACATTTTATTGTGTTATAGCCTGAATACAAAATGGATAGAAAAATAATAATAATCACCCATCTAAACACAATACCCTATAATGACAAAGTGAAAACATTTATTTTAATTTTTAGCAAATGTATTGGAAATGAAATACAGATATCTCATTTAGATAAGTATTCACACCCCTGAGTCAATACATTTTAGCATCACCTTCGGCAGCAATAACAGCTGTGAGTCTTTCTGGTTAAGTGTCTAAGACAGAACTGCCCAACCCTGTTCCTGGAGAGCTACCCTCCTGTAGGTTTTCGCTCCAACCCCAGGTGTTACTAACCTGATTAATCTTATCAACATGCTAATTATTAGAATCAGGTGTACTAGATTAGGGTTGGAGCAAAAACCTACAGGACGGTAGCTCTCCAGGAACAGGGTTGGGCAATCCTGGTCTAAGAGCTTTGGATTGTACAATATTTGCCAATTATTATTTTCAAAAGTCTTCAAGCTCTGTCAAATTGGTTGTTGGTCATTGCTAGACAACCATTTTCAGGTATTTCCATAGATTTTCAAGCAGATTTAAGTCAAAACTGTAACTCGGCCACTCAAGAACATTCACTGTCTTCTTGGTAAGCAACATCAGTGTAGATTTGGCCTTGTGTTTCAGGTTGTTGTCCTGCTGAAAGGTGAATTCATCTCCCAGTGTCTGGTGGAAAGCAGACTGAACCAGGTTTTCCTCTAGGATTTTGCCTGTGATTAGCTCCATTCAGTTTCTTTTTTATCCTGAAAAACTCCCCAGTCATTAAAGGGGAATTTCACCGTTGGGGAATCTGGGCTTGTTTTCATCATGTCTGAGGCATTTTCTAGGACAGTGAGGTGTGTTTCACACATAATTGCCCAGGAGGAAGGCAGGTCAGGGCTTCGCGTGCTGAATGATACACCCTATGACGGCTTCCTGTGTATTGATGGGGGGGAGATCTCAAAATTAATGTAGTCCTGCTTTGTTATTTCGCACTAAACGTTGTTGTGGGTGTAGATATGGTTGTCCTTGTTCGATAGAGCCATTGGATGTCTTTCAGCGATGTTCCTATCAGCAGATTCATTGCTAAATATACAAGCAGACACATTTTTTCCAGTCTCTGAAAGACTACAATTTGTGTTGGCAGCTAATTCATGCTCTGGCCCCCATCCCTCCCCGAAGGCGGCCTTTTTGAAAAGGAGGCAGACAATAACAACAATTCTTTGGGCAAAACTGAAAGAACATTTTGATTTGATTTGATTTGAAAGAACTGACCAGATGCAATGGCTTCAAGTGATTCCTCTCATCAACACGAAATTGACGATGGAGCATCTATTAGCTACATGGTGACATTCAACCATACGTTTCAACCGGAATATATCGAAGAGGATTCGAAACAAAGAGATGGATTTAGCCAGCACCAAGAGGGCAGATGACAAATATGGTGCCTGGCCTACCGAGTGGCACAGCGGTCTAAGGCACTGCATCGCAGTGACCGGGAGACCCATGAGGCGGCGCACAATTGGCCCAGCATCGTCCGGGTTAGGGGAGGGTTTGGCCGGCCAGGATTTCCTTGTCCCATCGCGCTCTAGCGACTCCTTGCAAGCTGACTTTGGTCGCCAGCTGGACGGTGTTTCCTCCGATACGTTGGTGCGGCTGGCTTCCGGGTTAAGCAATCAGTGCGGCTTGGCAGGGTCGTGTTTTGGAGGACGCATGGCTCTCGACCTTCGCCTCTCCTGAGTCTGTAGGGGAGATGCAGCGATGGGAAAAGACTGTAACTACCAATTGGGGAGAAAAAGGGGTAAAAGTACCAAAAAATAATAATGAGATTTGGTTGAGATTTTTTTTCTTTAATCCATTTTAGAATAAGGCTATGTGGAAAAAGTCAAGGGGTCTGAATACTTTCCGAATGTACTGTAGATAGCAATGAAAACAGTACCATAGAGGCACAGAATACATTAGAGGAAAAACAAAAAGAAATGGAGGAACTTATTCACGAAAGATCAAGTGTAATATATTATAAAAATAAAGCGAACTGGATGGAATAAGGGAAAAATGCACTAATTTAAACAAAACTCTTCAACATAGAAATGCTTCCAAAAATAATTTACTGAAACTTGTTACAAATGACGACGTCACCCATGATTCACCAAACAATATTTTGAAAGAGGTAGCAAAGTACTTTAAGCATATGTGACTGGTTTCAGGAAACTAGGCGTATGTCGTGGGTCATTACTTCACAGGAGAGCCATTTGAACGTAAACTTTATTCAAAAATCTAAATGCGTTTTTTAGCAGAAATTCCTTCTGGAACATGTGAACTTTCATGTGCCTTAATACAGTGGGGAGAAAAAAGTATTTAGTCAGCCACCAATTGTGCAAGTTCTCCCACTTAAAAAGATGAGAGAGGCCTGTAATTTTCATCATAGGTACACGTCAACTATGACAGACAAAATTAGAAGAAAAAAATCCAGAAAATCACATTGTAGGATTTTTAATGAATTTATTTGCAAATTATGGTGGAAAATAAGTATTTGGTCAATAACAAAAGTTTCTCAATACTTTGTTATATACCCTTTGTTGGCAATGACACAGGTCAAATGTTTTCTGTAAGTCTTCACAAGGTTTTCACACACTGTTGCTGGTATTTTGGCCCATTCCTCCATGCAGATCTCCTCTAGAGCAGTGATGTTTTGGGGCTGTCGCTGGGCAACAAGGACTGTCAACTCCCTCCAAAGATTTTCTATGGGGTTGAGATCTGGAGACTGGCTAGGCCACTCCAGGACCTTGAAATGCTTCTTACGAAGCCACTCCTTCGTTGCCCAGGCGGTGTGTTTGGGATCATTGTCATGCTGAAAGACCCAGCCACGTTTCATCTTCAATGCCCTTGCTGATGGAAGGAGGTTTTCACTCAAAATCTCACGATACATGGCCCCATTCATTCTTTCCTTTACACGGATCAGTCCCTTTGCAGAAAAACAGCCCCAAAGCATGATATTTCCACCCCCATGCTTCACAGTAGGTATGGTGTTTTTGGATGCAACTCAGCATTCTTTGTCCTCCAAACACGACGAGTTGAGTTTTTACCAAAAAGTTCTATTTTGGTTTCATCTGACCATATGACATTCTCCCAATCCTCTTCTGGATCATCCAAATGCACTCTAGCAAACTTCAGACGGGCCTGGACATGTACTGGCTTAAGCAGGGGGACACGTCTTGCACTGCAGGATTTGAGTCCCTGGCGGCGTAGTGTGTTACTGATGGTAGGCTTTGTTACTTTGGTCCCAGCTCTCTGCAGGTCATTCACTAGGTCCCCCGTGTGGTTCTGGGATTTTTGCTCACCGTTCTTGTGATCATTTTGACCCCACGGGGTGAGATCTTGCGTGGAGCCCCAGATCAAGGGAGATTATCAGTGGTCTTGTATGTCTTCCATTTCCTAATAATTGCTCCCACAGTTGATTTCTTCAAACCAAGCTGCTTACCTATTGCAGATTCAGTCTTCCCAGCCTGGTGCAGGTCTACAATTTTGTTTCTGGTGTCCTTTGACAGCTCTTTGGTCTTGGCCATAGTGGAGTTTGGAGTGTGACTGTTTGAGGTTGTGGACAGGTGTCTTTTATACTGATAACAAGTTCAAACAGGTGCCATTAATACAGGTAACGAGTGGAGGACAGAGGAGCCTCTTAAAGAAGAAGTTACAGGTCTGCGAGAGCCAGAAATATTGCTTGTTTGTAGGTGACCAAATACTTATTTTCCACCATAATTTGCAAATAAATTCATTAAAAATCCTACAATGTGATTTTCGGGATTTTTTTTCCTCAATTTGTCTGTCATAGTTGACGTGTACCTATGATGAAAATTACAGGCCTCTCTCATCTTTTTAAGTGGGAGAACTTGCACAATTGGTGGCTGACTAAATACTTTTTTCCCCCACTGTAACAAACTTGTATGCCATCTGTAATTACGAATAAAATTGTTAAATTACGAGCCTAGAAAAAGACAGCAACCTTCCCGCTAGCAATGACTGGCTGAGATAATGAGTGGGCTGGACATTCCGAGAGATGAGTTCGGATTGGTCTGCCATATTGCACGCTTCTGTCTATTTGAGCTGGTCAGTATTTGTAGGTAATCCTGTCTAACGTGGCTTTAAAAAATATATATTGCTTAGTAGAACTGCATAAGTATTGCTCTCCACTTTCTGGAGGACTGAGTTTTGAAATTAGAGGAATTAGAGTATGATAGCTAAGGAGATGGAGAAAACACCTGCCTCCGGATTACACATTCAAACTAAGGGCAACCATGGCATCTGTGACAGGGAAAAGCGTCCAACCATGATGTATATGGGTAAGATAGTCTAGCTAGCTACATTTTCTGATATTACACGGTTCTAATTTTGACAGAAAGTCATTTTACTCCCCTCAATACTCGTCACACTTATAAAATTATATCATAAATAGGATTGGTGAAGTTATGTCACACATGCAGCTAACAAAAATATATGGATATGTTTGTTCTACTCAAAATTACTAATTGCAGCATTACCGCAAAAATGGAAGAGGCAAGTGGAAGGGGGAAAAAGTAAGGAACTTGTCTGTCGGCCCTGCATTAAAGACCAAAATTGGCATAAAGAAAATTGTGATAAATAAAAAAGTATACCAGTTTCATTTCAGGACCAAAAAATTGACAGCTGTGCCATATAGATTGCAAATAGTTGTGAAGAGATTTTCAATGTACCAATTCCATGGCACATGGTTTATGAACTGATAAACTAAACAACGCTGGATTCAAACGTAGAGTTTTTCAATTTAAATTTTTGACAAAATTCTTGCAACCAATAGAATGTTATATATATATGGGGGATACAACCATCCCAGCTCTGCAGATTTTGCTGCAAAGAGACAGAATCATTAGATAATTTGTTTTGGTACTGTCCACATGTAGCTTGTTTTTGGCCGTAGGTTCAGGAATGGCTGAAGAATTGCAAAATGTACCTGGAGCTAACTCTGCAAATAGCATTGCAGGGTGATTTAATATATATTTTTTAATGCTCTTAGCAAAAATTTTAATCTTTAATTTACAATCAGTAGAATCTATAAGAATAGAAAGGTTCAGAACTTTTGTGAAACGTCACAGCACAGTTGAAAAATATATGGCCAATAGAAATCAAAACTGGATGGTGTTCAGAGATAGATGGGAGGGGTTGAGTGGAGCTGAAGGATGGGACTAAAAACAAACAAAAGATAACTATTGTAAAATATTTTGTGTCCGTAAATATACAGTGAGGGAAAAAAGTATTTGATCCCTTGCTGATTTTGTACGTTTGCCCACTGACAAAGATATGATCAGTCTATAATTTTAATGATAGGTTAATTTGAACAGTGACAGACAGAATAACAACAAAAAAATCCAGAAAAACGCATGTCAAAAATGTTATAAATTGATTTGCATTTTAATGAGGGAAATAAGTATTTGACCCCTCTGCAAAACATGACTTAGTACTTGGTGGCAAAACCCTTAATCACAGAGGTCAGATCTTTCTTGTAGTTGGCCACCAGGTTTGCACACATCTCAGGAGGGATTTTGTCCCACTCCTCTTTGCAGATCTTCTCCAAGTCATTAAGGTTTCGAGCCTGACGTTTGGCAACTCAAACCTTCAGCTCCCTCCACAGTTTTTCTATGGGATTAAGGTCTGGAGACTGGCTAGGCCACTCCAGGACCTTAATGTGCTTCTTCTTGAGCCACTCCTTTGTTGCCTTGGCCGTGTGTTTTGGGTCATTGTCATGCTGGAATACCCATCCACGACCCATTTTCAATGCCCTGGCTGAGGGAAGGAGGTTCTCATCCAAGATTTGACGGTACATGGCCCCATCCATCATCCCTTTGATGCGGTGAAGTTGTCCTGTCCCCTTAGCAGAAAAACACCCCCAAAGCATAATGTTTCCACCTCCATGTTTGACGGTGGGGATGGTGTTCTTGGGGTCATAGGCAGCATTCCTCCTCCTCCAAACACGGCGAGTTGAGTTGATGCCAAAGAGCTCGATTTTGGTCTCATCTGACCACAACACTTTCACCCAATTCTCCTCTGAATCATTCAGATGTTCATTGGCAAACTTACTTCAGAAGGGCCTGTATATGTGCTTTCTTGAGCAGGGGGACCTTGCGGGCGCTGCAGGATTTCAGTCCTTCACGGTGTAGTGTGTTACCAATTGTTTTCTTGGTGACCATTGTCCTAGCTGCCTTGAGATCATTGACAAGATCCTCCCGTGTAGTTCTGTGCTGATTCCTCACCGTTCTCATGATCATTGCAACTCCACAAGGTGAGATCTTGCATGGAGCCCCAGGCAGAGGGAGATTGACAGTTCTTTTGTGTTTCTTCCATTTGCGAATAATCACACCGACCTTTGCCTCTCCTGAGTCTGTAGGGGAGATGCAGCGATGGGAAAAGACTGTAACTACCAATTGGGGAGAAAAAGGGGTAAAAGTACCAAAAAATAATAATGATATTTGGTTGAGATTTTTTTTCTTTAATCCATTTTAGAATAACGCTATGTAACGTAACAAAATGTGGAAAAAGTCAAGGGGTCTGAATACTTTCCGAATGTACTGTAGATAGCAATGAAAACAGTACCATAGAGGCACAGAATACATTAGAGGAAAAACAAAAAGAAATGGAGGAACTTATTCATGAAAGATCAAGTGTAATATATTATAAAAATAAAGCGAACTGGATGGAATAAGGGAAAAATGCACTACTTTAAACAAAACTCTTCAACATAGAAATGCTACCAAAAATAATTTACTGAAACTTGTTACAAATGACGACGTCACTCATCCTCTAACCATGCGGGCGCTGCAGGATTTCAGTCCTTCACGGCGTAGTGTGTTACCAATTGTTTTCTTGGTGACCATGGTCCTAGCTGCCTTGAGATCATTGACAAGATCCTCCGGTGTAGTTCTGGGCTGATTCCTCACCGTTCTCATGATCATTGCAACTCCACGAGGTGAGATCTTGCATGGAGCTCCAGGCAGAGGGAGATTGACAGTTCTTTTGTGTTTCTTCCATTTGCGAATAATCGCACCAACTGTTGTCACCTTCTCACCAAGCTGCTTGGCGATGGTCTTGTAGCCCATTCCAGCCTTGTGTAGGTGTCGTATCTGATGAGTGGTGGCCATTATTGCTGTCAACAAAGAGTCCGTTCATGCTGCATCGTGTTAGAGGCTTTTATTAAAATCACGAGGTTACAGCATAAGTACAGACCCGCGGTGTCCGGAGAACGGCTCCTCAGATTGCCATGGCCGTTCTGCCTTCTCATCGTTTAACCCCTATTTATAAACAATGCAAAAAGATGGGTGGCTCCCTCTTCTGGCCAATCACCAGTCTCCCCTGGGGCGTCACCCTCCAAACGCTACATTTGAACTAAGATCATAAAACAACATTCTTTGTTCCTCCAAAACATTTAACAAAGGCATAATCTTCAGATACGATATTCCCCCCTTCGAGACGAACTAAACGTCTCGAAAACAAACAGAATAGGATTATGACTAGTAACCATTTATCTTATTGAGTATCTTTAACATTAAACCAAAAACATTCTCCTCTAGAGTGTAAATACCTTTCTATGAAATACCTGTTTATGAAGTGAATACATTACTATGAAATATGAACAAATCTTTATGGAGTGTAAGAGCGAAAAACTGTCCGGCAACCTTCCATCCATATCAATCAAGACAGTAAAATTCTCTCACGGTCCCTCTGCCCCAGGCAACCACCTCGGTACTCCAGATAAACTCATAACCCATGTAAATGCATTTGAAAGTATGATGCAATTAAATACACATGTAAGCCCCTGCAAACAAAATCCTATCCAAAAACATCCACTGTAAGGCTGGTCAACCCATTGGACCGTACAGTGAAACTCTCCCTTCCTAGCCTCTCTGTCCCTAAACATTCACGAAATAAACAAAAACATCTAAGATCCTCACATGTATTCAATAACATCAAACATCATTCTACAAAAATTAATCCCTAAGAATATGACACAATTATGTATTACACATGTCTATATTTCATTGCAGACACTGGAATGTAGTCCACTACACTTCATCTCCCCGTAGTCTCCTCTTCCAATGGACTTGTTGATGATGGAATCGACCACACCCTCCTTGTTTCATCTCCTCCAGTCATATTGTCCCTTCATATTGTCTTTGTTTGAGTATTTCAATCTCCACATGTCCCCCAAATGCTTCTGGAAGAAAAGAAAAGAAACCAAACAGTATCTTTTCCAAAAAAACACTTTCAAATTGAACATCAATCTCAACTAAGAATATAGAAATGATATATAAATGATGCATGAATCACATAAACCTATTCCCCCCTTTGATTCATAAATCATACCAACATCACCCTAATATTGGAAAACATTTTTTTTTTTTTAAATGATCAAATAATCAAAAATGATATTTATCCATCAGTTCCACTTGTCCATCTTTATCCAGATCAGGAACAGTCAACACCGGCATCTGAGTGTTGTCTCCAGGCACTCTCCAACCTATCTTAATATCATAGCTTTCTCAAAGGTCAGTAACAAATTACAAACATCACACAGTGTTATCAAAGCTGAAACTAAAATCTGACCCATCACTGCCCCTACTGGCCTAACTGATTTTGCAACCAAGTCTTCTCAGACCTCCCAATCCTTCAATGCATCTATAACCCCAGTGATATTATCTGAACTATCTGGACTCAAAGTATAACTAATATTTATCAATATGATCTTCCCAAATGTTACACCATACCATGAATAAAGTCCCCCCTTCTCCCTTAGACTTATCCTTCAATGATAGGCTTGAAGACTATGACATGTCGCCATGTCACCCTTTTAACCCTAGATTTAGCTGTGTCCGATGCTATCCCTCTTATAATGGTAAAAACCTCATATGGAAGCTTCAACGTTGACATGTAACAAAATCCTATCCATCCATAATGTAAGAATATATATGCTTTATCACCATAACCCCTCCAAATATCTCTAAAATTCTCCATAGTCACATTGTCAGGCAAAAGCTAATCTTTTAACCATCAAAGTCCTGCTGTTCCTACTACCTGGTACATAAAAATTACATTATATTTGTCATCTCTAACCTTATGTTCATGCTTATCCAAAGTCATCATATAATCATCACAATCTGATATTCCCATAAACATACCCCTTACCTCATCATCATAAGCGTCACTTTACGAATTACATATCATTTTAACCCATAATTCTTAACCGGAACAAATTTTAATGCTTGTACTAGATAAATACACATATATTCTCCCTGACCTTTCTCTGTAACATTACGCCAAATAATACCTCCTCTGACTAGGTGCAACCGCTTCTACTTCTGGTCCTGATAACAATACTTCTTCTCCCTAATTATCTCTCTATGTGGGAGAAACGTCACCATCCTAACCCTAATAACAGTCTTTTCCCCCTATAATTGGTGCTGGACCCTTATAATCAAATACGATATATTTATGACTTTAATAACTATCAATGTTGAAAGAGTTAAATTGCTTCTCACTGTTGTTTTACTAGACTCACGTGTTGATGTCCTTATTGTTGTTACTTCTAATTTCCCCAGTTTTCCCCTAAGACTTTGAACTCTTTACTTGTACTTCCCTCTATCACCACTAGTGTCACTTTTTCCCACTCTCAGTCCTACCTCTAAACTTTCAAACTTTTGATTATAACAAATACACCTATAATTACCTTGATCTTCCTACTCTACAGTGTCCTTCACCATTGTTCTCTCTCTTACTACTAACTTTGAAACTTAGCTTACTGTCTCAGAGTTCCTTCAACCCTAATCTACACCTAACTTATTTTAATCTAATCTTTTCTCTCATAACATTTAAAACTTTTTCCCCTGATTTATTCACAAAATCCCTTACCACCAAATTTTTAGAATATGTGATTGGGAAAGTTCCCCACCTGCTTCTGACTCATTACACACAGACTTGGCAAAACGACTAAACACCTTTTAGCCTAGCCTGAAATTTCTTAGTGTAAGAATGTCACCCAGAATAAACAGTCACCCCTTTTAACTTTTCAGACAGATTGTCTAATAGACAGTCGTCTAGTGTACATCTTATTGTACAATTCAATTTAAACAATGCATCTCTTCCCAACACTGCAATAACAGTATCTTCTAATATTAGTACCTTAAGAGTAATTAACTGTTTTACTACCTCAAATCCCTATCCTAATTAGTTATCAATTAGTGAGATGTTTAACCTCTTTAGGCTGAACCCAAATAAGTTTTCCCCTATTCACTATCACTTCTAATGGTCGGTTGTTTTTACTTCAATTGTTAGCTATTTTCTCTTCTTCTCTAATCGATGCTCTCAGCTGATACCCCCCTTCCGGATCTTCTAGGCACTAACAGGTGATCTTCACTTGCTCCTATATCTTCCTCTGCTGTTTCCTCCTGACGCATTTTCATCACAGGTAAAGTACCCAATCTGTCCACAATTATAACAGTCTTCTGAAAGTTGCTGGAAGTGTAGCTGAAATCTTCCTCCTCCTATTTCTTCTCGTCCTCTTCAATTCTGTGTCTGTCCAGAAACTGGCTTTGGATATGAATCAACTGGTGCCGCCCTTGGTGGCTGATACAATTGCATTTGATATTGTTCAGTTGAAGCTGTAACAGTGATTGTTCATTTGGTTCACTCTGATTCTTCATAACCAAAACTGATCTTCTCCACCCGTTGTATGATTGAGTTTTCAGAGTTTCTTCGTCCTGTTCTTTCTTCTTCTCCAATTCTTGGGATCCTTTTCTCAGCAGTTTCTCCTCTTCTGTATCTTCAGCTGTGTTACTTCTAAACTATTTGCTTTATCCAGGCATGATAAGCATCGGTCTATATCTCCTTTCTTCTTTGCTAGTCATTGTAGGATAAAATCCTCTTGAACATAAAGCACTTTTAATCTCCAAATCTTCCTCGCCATCTTCATCTTCAACTTCCATCAGAGATCAAATCTCGTGTATCCTTCTTCTTTTTCCTCTTGCCAACTTCCTTCTGATCACAGAGTCATATCCACCCATGCATGACCTCTTCATCATCACTCTCATCTTCATCATCCTCATCTTCTTTAAGTTCCATCCTCCTTAACCTTCCTCTTTTCTTCCAGACCTCACATTTTCTTCCTTCTGGAGTTTTGATCCATCTTCATCGTCGTTTCTGCTTGTCCTCTATCTATTATTCGTCTTCATCTCTGATGTAACAATCACCCTGCTGGATGATCACTGAAAGCTGAGGATAAACATCCCTAAGCTGTACTTTTTGCTGAATCCGTATGTGAGAAAGGTGTACTAACTTCTGCCATTAGTTTTCCTAACACTACTTTCTAACCCTACTTTAATTAAAGGATTACTATTTTTCCCCTATATCAATCGGTGTAATCACCTTCATCTAGCCTTGCTGTCCTTTCTCCCCATTGTAACAACCCTTTTATATTCCTTTATCGTGAATTATTTTATTTTAGACTGTATAGCCTATGGCTTCCCCCCCTCTAATTATTAATATAAAACTAACAACTCCAAAAAAAAAAAAGTTTTTTTTTATTTTTTATTTTTTAATAAATCCATTAAAAATCCTGAATAATTAAAACCAATTTTTATTCCTATGTCACCAATTTATCAATTAGTGTTGGCTATCTTACCACAACTCATCAAATGCAAGTAAATGAAGTTAGTCAACTTCAAAGCAATCCCCCAAAAACAAAGCCTCTAACCCTATCATTACTCCAATTCCCATAAACCCCTTGCTCTATCAGCTCTAATTATCTTAAATTTACAGAATAATGTCAATCCTTGATTCCCAACACAACCCCCATCAAACCCCAGTGAGGCACAGAGCCTCCAAAATGCAATTTTTAATGAAATAGTATTTGCCAAGCCTATGTAAAATTGTCATAACATCACATATCTTGTAACAGTCTCAAAACCTTTTTTTTTTTTTTGACTTGATCCTCTGCCGCATCACGTGATCACTTCCTGTATCTCCTCGCTCCCCCTCTCTCCTGTCTCTCATGACAAGGGACAAAGACACAGAAACAGCTTTTAGTAGTTAATGCAATCACTGAGTATTTCCAACCATTCAATATTCATTCGTTCTACTTTATTCACTCTAAGACTAAACTCAGAACTAAATAGATCGCTCAAACACATTTATATTTTATTTTAATCCGTCATTTAATTCAATTCATTATACTTCGCCAACATATATTTAATTTATAAATTCAATAGGTCACAAAACAAGTTTCATCTTTAACCATCGCCGATTAAACTAGAATACTCGTGTTAAAATCTCTCCTCTTTGTCTGTGTCCATTTCCCTTGCAGGGTAACGCCAAATGGGACCTATGACCTTAACCCACCATTTTGGTTTGTAGTTTTACAATACCCTCGTGTTGTAGTTTAGTGCCGTAAACCAAAACGTGTCCTAATCTCGTGCCATAAACTCCCCCTTTCTGTAGTGTAGTGTCGCAAAATTAAACGCATGCGCACATCCATTCAAAAATACTTTTTCACCGTGGACTCTCCCCCATCCCAAATAGACGGTTAACAGTCCAGCTGTAACTCCCGTTTCCCCCTTATAGTCAAACAACATTTAACAGCGCTCACAAAACATATAACCTGACTTACACACAGAGACAAATTTAAGAGACTTTAATCCATCGCAATGGAGTCTCTAAGGATACATTAGCATGTAGCACACAACACAATTAGCATTTAGCATTAGCCACGATGTACCATGTAGCATGAAACACACTCCCATTTAGCATTAACCTTAGCTTTAGCCTCTAGCTAACTGCGGCCTACCCCGCCCTAAGTAACCTGCACCGTGGCCAAATCATTGTCCATTATTATCCATATCTCCGCCTAACTTTATGCTGCCGTAAGTTCTGGATAATCATAGAGAGGTTACCCCATGCATTATACTTCGTCAACTATACGATGAGCATAACATGCATATAATCCGTCCAGCTTATAATTCCCAGAATCAACCTTACCACACCGAACGCGTTGCAAGGATTTCATGGCCCATTCCTAAAGAATCGCCTCGCTTCGAGGTCTTTACCAGATTCACGGTGCCCTAAAGAATGCGCATATCGGCCTTCTCTAAATTTCCCATTGCCACCCGTTACCAATGGAATCTATCTTAATGCTCCAAATTTCCCCATTGTCAACCGTTACCAATGGAATCTATCTTAATGCTCCAAATTTCCCCATTGTCAACCGTTACCAATGGAATCTATCTTAATGCTCTAAATTTCCCCATTGTCAACCGTTACCAATGAAATAACATTTTAGCAGACTCCAGTCAACAGCAACAACGCCACCCGAGGCAAGGTCATATGGTACATCTCTCCAGTGTACACAAGTCGTATCCAATCTAACAAACTCCGAAGCGGTAAGAAAACACTCACCCTTTTTGGCCATGCTTCAAAGCGAGTTAGCCTGGCGGTTGACTGAAACAAGGAAGAGACGCAAACCCAGCCCCACGTTGGGCGCCATTATGTCGTATCTGATGAGTGGTGGCCATTATTGCTGTCAACAAAGAGTCCGTTCATGCTGCATCGTGTTAGAGGCTTTTATTAAAATCACGAGGTTACAGCATAAGTACAGACCCGCGGTGTCCGGAGAACGGCTCCTCAGATTGCCATGGCCGTTCTGCCTTCTCATCGTTTAACCCCTATTTATAAACAATGCAAAAAGATGGGTGGCTCCCTCTTCTGGCCAATCACCAGTCTCCCCTGGGGCGTCACCCTCCAAACGCTACATTTGAACTAAGATCATAAAACAACATTCTTTGTTCCTCCAAAACATTTAACAAAGGCATAATCTTCAGATACGATATAGGTCTACAATCTTGTCCCTGACATCCTTGGAGAGCTCTTTGGTCTTGGCCATGGTGGAGAGTTTGGAATCTGATTGATTGATTGCTTCTGTGGACAGGTGTCTTTTATACAGGTAACAAGCTGAGATTAGGAGCACTCCCTTTAAGAGTGTGCTCCTAATCTCAGCTCGTTACCTGTATAAAAGACACCTGGGAGCCAGAAATCTTTCTGATTGAGAGGGGGTCAAATACTTATTTCCCTCATTAAAATGCAAATCAATTTATAACATTTTTGACATCCGTTTTTCTGGATTTTTTTGTTGTTATTCTGTCTCTCACTGTTCAAATAAACCTACCATTAAAATTATAGACTGATCATTTCTTTGTCAGTGGGCAAACGTACAAAATCAGCAGGGGATCAAATACTTTTTTCCCTCACTGTATATAGTATGTATAAGCTGGAAGTATAAGCCTAAGTGTTGTTGTCCATTAGTTTACTCCAATTAGGGGAGGGATGTTAGGGTTAGGGTAAAATAATAAAGGAAAATATATATCTTAAAATATAGATATATAATTTATATATTTACAAAACAATATGGGGGACTGGAAATGATGCAGACAATTACATTGATGGAAGCCACTATCTATCTGCAATATTAAAGCTGATCTACCCAACCATGCTCAAAGGGATATTCAATGTCAGCTTTTTAATTTTGATCCATCTACCAATAGGTGATATCCTTTGCGAGGCATTGGAAAACCTATATGTGGGGTACAGAGATGAGGTAGTCATGAAAAAATAATGTTAAACACTATTATTGCACACATAGTGAGTCCATGTAACTTATTATGTGACTAGTTAAGCACATTTTTACTCCTGAACTTATTTAGGCTTGCCATAACAATACATTGACTCAAGACATTGCAGCTTTTCATTTTTTATTAATTTGTAAACATTTCAAAAACAATCATCCACTTTGACATCATGGGGTATTGTGTGTAGGCCAGTGAAAAATACATCTCAATTTAATACATTTGAAATTCAAGCTGTAACACAACAAAATATGGAAAAAGTCAAGGGGTGTGAATACTTTCTGAAGGGATGAAGATTTGTAGCTTCCATGGACATGGTCAAAACGTATTCAATCATTCATTAAATAGGCCAGCGTAGTAAAAAACTATAAAATAATAATAATAATACTTCAGTCTGAACTGAAACCAGATAGAAAGTGTGTACAAATGATAATGGACTTTTACATTTTTAAATGTTTAATTGGAAATATTTTCAACAGCGCTATTAGCACCGCTATTTAGCAGATTCCGTTGATCTGGTGATCTCAAACCAGTGAACTTGCCTACATTTGTCATCAATAATCGGATCAATATGGAATTATTGATAATGAAAGATGTGGAAAACACATTCCCTTTTCATATAACTGCTACATGTATTATCAATACAGCATTAAGATTGCACTTAGGTTAATTGTTTTCCACGATGCAAATATTGTGTCGCGACTGAGGCAACCGGGTTAAATTTGGGTCCCAAGGTAAAACCAGTTGAGAAACACTGAACTATGTCCACACATTTGCTATCTCTCTTGGTTTTCGACAGATTATTCGTTTTGTGATTAGGCAATAATTGGTTTTGTGATTTAGGTTCATATCTCCAATTGAGATATGAACCTAAAAACAGGTTCCACGTTTCAGGAGCAGAAAGCGGCATATTCTGACCTTTATCCCACATAGTCAGACAAGGAAAGGGATAATAAGGATATTCTCAGACATTCTGGCTGTCCTCCACGTCTTTTCGCCTCTAAGAATGGTGGAGATTGGAGAGTTATAGGCCGATTGAAATCAACATTGTGCCTGCCACACTTGTAGAATAAGGAGTAGGACTCACCCCATTTCACACACACTGGACTGGGAGCAGCAGGAGAACATTAGAGGCATGTGTGCTTGAGGAGACATACAGTATACTCACCGGCCAGTTTATTAGGTACACCACCCATTTACAAAAATCGATCGCTCCTACAGAGAGTGAGTGACCGTGGCTTGTTATATAAAGCAGGCAGACAGGCATCGAGGCATTCAGTTAATGTTCGATTGAACGTTAGAATGAGCAAAACAAGTGACCTAAGCGACTTTGGATGTGGTCGGTGCCAGGCACGCTAGAACCAGTATCTCAGACACAGCCGCCCTCCTGGGCTTTTCACGCACAACAGTGTCTAGGGTTTACCGAGAATGGTGCGACAAACAAAAAACATCCAGAAAGTGGCAGTCCTGTGGGCGAAAACAGCTCGTTGATGAAAGAGGTCGAAGGAAAATGTCAAGAATCGTGCAAGTTAACAGGTGGGCCACAAACAGACAAATAATGGCGCAGTACAACAGTGGTGTGCAGAACGGCATCTCAGAACGCACAACTCGTCGATCCTTGTCACGGATGGGTTATTGCAGCAGACGACCACACCGGGATCCACTCCTATCAGCTAAAAACAAGAAGAAGCTGCTCCAGTGGGTACACGATCACCAACACTGGACAATTGAGGAGTGGAAAAACGTTGCCTGGAACATGACAGCGAGTTCAGCTTACTTGAGTGGCCTGCGCAGTCCCCAGACCTCAACCCAATAGAGCATCTTTGGGATGAGATGGAACCGGCTGTTCACAGCATGAATGTACCGCAGCAACTGGGTGATGGACCAACATTTACATTTCTGAAACCTTGTAGAATGCCCCGAAGAATTCAGGCTGTTCTGGAGGCAAAGGCGGGTCCAACACGGTACTAGATGTACTTAATAAACTGGTCGGTGAGTGTATAAATACACACTCTCTAGTCTCTACACTCAATACATAAGGGGTGGCAGTGCATGGTTCCAACCATGAAATTATCTGACTATTCACTGGGTTACCTGCATATCTTAATAGTGGTGAGCTACTGTATTCTCAGCCTGTAGAAACCACCACAAAGCCAGATTAATTTAAATATGAGGGGAATATGTTTGAAATATAAATACAGTGGGGAAAAAAAGTATTTAGTCAGCCACCAATTGTGCAAGTTCTCCCACTTAAAAAGATGAGAGAGGCCTGTAATTTTCATTATAGGTACACGTCAACTATGACAGACAAAATGAGAAAAAAAAATCCAGAAAATCACATTGTAGGATTTTTAATGAATTTATTTGCAAATTATGGTGTAAAATAAGTATTTGGTCAATAACAAAAGTTTCTCAGTACTTTGTTATATACCCTTTGTTGGCAATGACACAGGTCAAACGTTTTCTGTAAGTCTTCACAAGGTGTTCACACACTGTTGCTGGTATTTTGGCCCATTCCTCCATGCAGATCTCCTCTAGAGCAGTGATGTTTTGGGGCTGTCGCTGGGCAACACAGACTTTCAACTCCCCTCCAAAGATTTTCTAAGGGGTTGAGATCTGGAGACTGGCTAGGCCACTCCAGGACCTTGAAATGCTTCTTACGAAGCCACTCCTTCGTTGCCCGGGCGGTGTGTTTGGGATCATTGTCATGCTGAAAGACCCAGCCACGTTTCATCTTCAATGCCCTTGCTGATGGAAGGAGGTTTTCACTCAAAATCTCACGATACATGGCCCCATTCATTCTTTCCTTTACACGGATCAGTCGTCCTGGTCCCTTTGCAGAAAAACAGCCCCATAGCATGATGTTTCCACCCCCATGCTTCACAGTAGGTATGGTGTTCTTTGGATGCAACTCAGCATTCTTTGTCCTCCAAAACGACGAGTTTAGTTTTTACCAAAAAGTTATATTTTGGTTTCATCTGACCATATGACATTCTCCCAATCCCCTTCTGGATCATCCAAATGCAGTCTAGCAAACTTCAGACGGGCCTGGACATGTACTGGCTTAAGCAGGGGACACGTCTGCACTGCAGGATTTGAGTCCCTGGCGGCGTAGTGTGTTACTGATGGTAGGCTTTGTTACTTTGGTCCCAGCTCTCTGCAGGTCATTCACTAGGTCCCCCCCGTGTGGTTCTGGGATTTTTGCTCACCGTTCTTGTGATCATTTTGACCCCACGGGGTGAGATCTTGCGTGGAGCGCCAGATCGAGGGGAGATTATCAGTGGTCTTGTATGTCTTCCATTTCCTAATAATTGCTCCCACAGTTGATTTCTTCAAACCAAGCTGCTTACCTATTGCAGATTCAATCTTCCCAGCCTGGTGCAGGTCTACAATTTTGTTTCTGGTGTCCTTTGACAGCTCTTTGGTCTTGGCCATAGTGGAGTTTGGAGTGTGACTGTTTGAGGTTGTGGACAGGTGTCTTTTATACTGATAACAAGTTCAAACAGGTGCCATTAATACAGGTAACGAGTGGAGGACAGAGGAGCCTCTTAAAGAAGAAGTTACAGGTCTGTGAGAGCCAGAAATCTTGCTTGTTTGTAGGTGACCAAATACTTATTTTCCACCATAATTTGCAAATAAATTCATTAAAAATCCTACAATGTGATTTTCTGGATTTTTTTTCCTCAATTTGTCTGTCATAGTTGATGTGTACCTATGATGAAAATTACAGGCCTCTCTCATATTTTTAAGTAGGAGAACTTGCACAATTGGTGGCTGACTAAATACTTTTTTTCCCCACTGTATGTATCTGTATCTCTAGATAAACCAGGCTATGAATAAAAATGGCACCCATCAATTTACCGTTATCAAGCGTGACAAGGAAACTTCACATTTATCAAGAGGCCAGGGCAGCACTCTCTTT
This sequence comes from Coregonus clupeaformis, assembly GCF_020615455.1. NCBI lineage: Eukaryota > Metazoa > Chordata > Actinopteri > Salmoniformes > Salmonidae > Coregonus > Coregonus clupeaformis. Next base: position 23,216,275 of record NC_059220.1, read on the forward strand.
AATTTGGACAGATCCAAGTCTTTTTTCTAGATGCTCTTTACTTACCATTCATACCTTTGTGTTCAGTAATCATCCATTCCCTACACACACCTCATTCATCTGTGATGTTCCCCCAGACCATCAGGTTGTGGAGCCTCCTCACTGACCTTCAGGGTGAGGCCCAAGCCTGGGTGTCCGTCTGCTCCAGCCCTGCTCTGCTCTACATGGGTCAGTTAGGGTCAGGATCCCAGACAGGATCCCATGGGATATGGGACAGACAGGGGGGATAGGGGTGCAGCAGGGACCTGTCCTTGATCCATTTAAAGCAGAGGAGCGGTCAGTTCTGCTCTGTCTCAATCTAACAGCTCCATTACCACATTCTGTCTGACAATGTTCTGACATGACAGGACAGGTTGATGATGGCACATCAGTGTTTAAGACTGGATCCACCCTGAGTTTGAACCTTTCACTTCCCCTCCTGAACAGCCTCCTGTAAAAGGTGTAAGTAATTACACCTGCATACCTGGATAATAGGGGAGATAAAACCCTGCCAGAACGACACAGCCTACATGATCCGTTTACCGCAATACTGACCACTGGCCTCTTGTCAGAGCAGTTTACTGCCTCTCCTCTCTTCAACGTTTCAGATTGGCCTTGCTGACTCACTGCTGAAAACTCTTAATATGCATTCAAATGACTTGACTGCTACTTGGAGTGTGCATAATGACCTAAATTGAACCCGCTCTATCACCACTCTCTGAAAAGGCTTTCCTTCACAATCAGAGAGATTGTGTGTGTGTGTGTGTGTGTGCTTGTGTGTGTGTGTGTGTGTGTGTGTGTGTGTGTGTGTGTGTGTGTGTGTGTGTGTGTGTGTGTGTGTGTGTGCGTGTGCTCTGGATCAAACAGAGGCCACATTATTGCAGCAGACTACAGAACGACTGATCCGATCTGAATGGAGCCACAGCAACGATTGACCTGAAAGTCAAATGGCGTGTGCAGAATCTCCCAGGCATAGGCAAATCAGGCAGGCTTTGCTGCTCCCCACGCCACTCATCTGTTCTTATTTAGCTCTGCTCTGGGCTGCGTAAACCTGCATTATATAGCACTCAATGTCATTATACTGCTGGCCCAGCCAGGCCATGGGGAGAGGTCACTTCCAAACACAAAGATGTAAACGCCATTTTATGGTGGACTTCATGAGGCCCTCCTTACTCTGTGTCACTCTTTATTCACTTCACTGCTGACAAACCATGTTCCCTGAGACCCCCTTGATCCAGCACAGTCGCATATATTCCCACTCCAAACAGAGAAATACAGCACCAGTCAAAAGTTTGGACACACCTACTCATTCAAGGGGATTTCTTTATTTTTACTATTTTCTACATTGTAGAATAATAGTGAAGACATCAAAACTATGAAATAACACATATGGAATCATGTAGTAACCCAAAAAGTGTTAAACAAATCTAAATATATTTTAGATTTTAGATTTTCAAATAGCCACCTTTTCCTTGATGACAGCTTTGCACACTCTTGGCATTCTCTCAACCAGCTTCACCTGGAATGATTTTCCAACAGTCTTGAAGGAGTTCCCACATATTCTGAGCACATGTTGGCTGATTTTCCTTCACTCTGCGGTCCGACTCATCCCAAACCATCTCAATTGGGTTGAGGTCGGGGGATTGTGGAGGCCAGGTCATCTGATGCAGCACTCCATCACTCTACTTCTTGGTAAAATAGCCCTTTCACAGCCTGGAGGTGTGTTGGGTCATTGTACTGTTGAAAAACAAATGATAGTCCCACTAAGCCCAAACCAGATGGGATGGCATATCGCTGCAGAATGCTGTGGTAGCCATGCTGGTTAAGAGTGCCTTGAATTCTAAATAAATCACAGACAGTGTCACCAGCAAAGCACCCCCACACCATAACACCTCCTTCTCCATGCTTTACGGTGGGAAATACACATGCAGAGATCATCCATTCACCCACAACGCGTCTCACAAAGACACAGTGGTTGGAACCAAAAATCTCCAATTTGGACTCCAGACCAAAGGACAAATTTCCACCCGTCTAATGTCCATTGCTCGTGTTTCTTGGCTCAAGCAAGTCTCTTCTTCTTATTGCTCGTGTTTCTTGGCTCAAGCAAGTCTCTTCTTATTATTGGTGTCCTTTAGTAATGGTTTCTTTGCAGCAATTCTACCATGAAGGCCTGATTCACACAGTCTCCTCTGAACAGTTGATTTTGAGATGTGTCTGTTACTTGAACTCTGTGAAGCATTTATTTGGGCTGCAATTTCTGAGGCTGGTAACTCTAATGAACTTATCCTCTGCAGCAGAAGTAACTCTGGGTCTTCCATTCCTGTGGCGGTCCTCATGAGAGCCAGTTTCATCATAGCTCTTGATGGTTTTTGCGACTGCAGTATGAAAATGTATGCATTCACTAACTGTAAGTCGCTCTGGATACGAGCGTCTGCTAAATGACTAAAATGTCAAATGTAAAATGTAAGAAGCTTTCAAAGTTCTTGAAATGTTCCGTATTGACTGACCTTCATGTCCTAAAGTAATGGACTGTCGTTTCTCTTTGCTTATTTTAGCTGTTCTTGCCATAATATGGACTTCTACCAAATAGAGATATCTTCTGTATACCCACCCTATCTTGTCACAACACAACTGAATGGCTCAAACGCATTAAGAAGGAAATAAATTCCACATTAACTTTTAAGAAGGCACACTTGTTCATTGAAATGCATTTCAGGTGACTACCTCATGAAGCTGGTTGAGAGAATGCCAAGAGTGTGCAAAGCTGTCATCAAAAAGCAAAGGGTGGCTGTTTGAAAAATCTCAAATATAAAATATATTTTGATTTGTTTAACACTTTTTTGGTTACTACATGATTCCATGTGTTATTTCATAGTTTTGATGTCTTCACTATTATTCTACAATATAAAAAATAGTAAAAATAAAGAAAAACCCTTGAACGAGTAGGTGTGTCCAAACCTTTGACTGGTACTGTATACGTCCCCACTTTGAACACCAAGGGAAGCTATAAACATTCCCCCAAAATAAGAGCATCCAGGAAATTAAAAGTATGGCCTTTGAAGTGTTGTGTGAAATAACACAACCACATTTTCCTTTTAGCTAATCAGGCCTAAAATTGCCCTTTTGCTCAAGAGCATAAAACATTCTCATTTCAAGGCAACAGCTTAGTTCTGCTACACAGATATATTGATGTTGTCATTTTATGTGTGCTTGTAAAGCCTTCTCTTCACAGGGCCTGTAACCAGTTTATCCTCTAAGTGGTGAAGTTATGGTAAAAAATAAGTTAAAGCTAACAGGTAAGAGGGATGTGCATTAGGAGTAAGTAAGAGAGGAGGGCGAAAAGAGAAGGTCAGTTTTTGTGTGAGAGTTAAGATCAATGGGTCAGGAGGTGATGTAGGGCAATGGTTCAGATATTCGCAAAGACAAATGGAAGCCCATTGTAAAAGACATTGTGATGATTACAACTGCAGGGTAAGGGTCGGACATGCTTGTGATTAAACAGAGGACTCTCATTGTACCACTCTCTCTCATCTACCACCTTGATTACTGCAGCCTGACACAGTCTGGTCAGACTGGCTATAACGACACAGGATGAGACCCAGATGCAGACACGGGAGGCAGATGGTTTGAGTCTCTGATATTTATTAATAGACAAGGGGCAGGCAAGAGGCAGGTCGAGGACAGGCAGAAGTTCGTAAACCAGGTCAGAGTCAGTTAGGTACAGGACGGCAGGCAGGCTCGAGGTCAGGGCAGGCAGCATGGTATGGCAGGCGGGCTCAGTGTCAGGGCAAGCAGAAATGGTTGGAACCGGGAGGACAAGAAAAACAGGAGCACGAAAAAAACGCTGGTAGGCTTGACGAGACAAGACGAACTGGCAACAGACAAACAGAAAACACTGGTATAAATACACAGGGGATAATGGGGACAAATGGGAGACACCTGGTGTGGGGTGGAGACAAGCACAAGACAGGTGAAACAGATCAGGGTGTGACACTGGCAGCATGTTTTAGAGAGGCCTTGGTGCCGTTGTCACCAGGGGTTGGGCACAGGTGTCCCATTCTGGCCGCACCTGGTGGCCTTAACATCCCATTGTGCACTTGTCCTGAGCACTTCCCTGGAGAACTCAGGGAACAGTGGACAGAGGCTGACACACACAGTAGTCCAATATTTAATGTCTTTGGTAAGCTGTTCTCTTCAGCTTCAGGTCAAGTTCATAGTAGTAAGCCATCAATCTAGTGCAGTTTTGGAAATTAATTGCCAGTCTGTCTGCTTATTCTGTAAAATACAGACTAGCTAGAAAATCAATCCAGTGTTCAAGTAAGAAAGAAGTGTGATAAACTGTCTGTTCAAGTTCAGTCTATGTTTTCATAAAAATAAAGGCAACATTTTATTCACTCAGTGAAATTCAATTTTCCCCTATCTAAATGGCTGGGCATTAGCACTTGAGCCCAGCTAAGAAAATATGAAACCCTGAAATGAAAAGCCGGCAGTAAGCCTGAGGTTCCTGGGGAGGAAATTACAGTATGTCTGAATTATCCTGCTCTTTCAAAGCTGTGGGGATTTCCAAAAAATGGCTGGCTAAATGGTTATAGTGTGCCATGTCAAAATGACAGTATAATTATTGAGAGGAGTGCCTCTCTGCATTGGTAGAATAGAATAAGCTGAAAGGAATCCAGAGAGCAGACATAACGATGAGGTAATACGACTTGCGTTTTATACCTCAATCTCAAAATAAGAGCGTGAAACTACTTTTCTGAACATAAAATGTACAGAGTTTAATTTATTGTACTATTTTCCCCAACATCTTTCTTTCTTTTTCTGTACCAGTTCTATAAGGCTGGAGGATCTACTCTGATCCCCTTCCAGGGGGTCTGCCTGGGCCTCATGGTGTGGTTTTGACCTGTTATGACCTGTATGTAGTTCTGTCCTTGAGCTGTTCTTGTCTATTAATGTTCTGTATTATGTCATGTTTCATGTTTCATGTGGACCCCAGAAAGAGTAGCTGCTGCTTTTGCAACAGCTAATGGGGATCCTAATAAAATACCAAAATGCCTAAATACCTCTGTCTTCATCCCCATGGCTAGATGGCTGCTCCTCGATGGGGTCCACCTCATGGCCAAGGTCACCCCCAGCCCGCCTCTCTCGTCATCACCCTTTCCCTCCCAGCACGTGCTGTCCCAGGGACAGGGACACTGACCCTGTTTAACCCCAACCCCAGCAGGGCACTGTTCAAATGGACAGGCAAAGAAAAATGAAGCAGTATGACAGTAATGAGTGAAGAGCTTGATTACACTAATGTACATTACTTTATATCTCCTCTTCCCTCTAGAAACATCCAATGCTATCTAACAGTAAGAAAAACACATACTGGGCCAAACATATATCCTGGAGATATTGGAATGACAAATGACTGAAGATTTCTTTCTGCACCACATTTGTATACATTACTGTTCACAAAAAAATATGCTTACCATAAAACATGCATAAAAGCATGAAAACAAGCCATAGCAGTCCAAATGGTTTGATAGGGGGGGTGGGGGGGGTATTGACTGGGGGCTATTATCCATGAGAGTGGATAGTACCTGTCAGAGAGGCAGGGGTCCCTCCCTCTCCACTTCAATAGAGCGACCCATCAGATCAATGCACAGGAAGAGAGTCCTCCCCCTGCAAAACGAATTATCTGAGCATTTTATACAGCCAAGTCTCAGAGCTGTGTTTATGTAGGGTGCAATTAGGGAGATAGTCAATAAAAGCAGGAGGAGGCCTGGCTGACAGAGGCACAATGGGAGAAGGTGAGAGGTGGGGTCACGTCAATGCTACCAGCGCACCGTCAATGATAGAACCCAGGGAGGAAGGGATGGAGGTAGGCATGGAGGGAGGGAAGGAAGGAATAATCACTGTGACTGAGAAGACTGCAGAAATACCAGATAATTATCATAAAGACTGGATTCAAGACCTAATGATGCAGGTTACCTTTAGAGTTTCCAGTGCAGTCCAAGTGAACTTCCAGTACCCTGCTCAAGCATAGATTCCCCACAAGTATGGTGGTGTTAGGCTGCTTTACACCAACAATTCAGCACACACTATAAAGTTGTTGTGAATATTTATGATGGGTTTAAAGACAGCCCCCCTCAGTCCCTCAGGTGTTGCAAAGCAGCTGTAATCAGAATTCAGCGAGGCCTCTCCTCTTCCTGTCAATAGCCTCGAAGTCAGTTTGTTGTAGAAGCAGATGCTCTGCTTTAAGTCCATGACTCGTAAAGTAACAAAGGACACTAGCAGGCCTTAGGAGGACCTTGTTCAGCCACGCACAGCCTCAATGCTACATACTGTAAACGAGAATGGGTCACCAGTCCAAAGTCAAGTTTCTCTTGTTCATAAAGTACTACCGTAGTTATTAAATGGCTTTTGAGCCACAGCCTAAAATTAATTTCCATGTGGAAATGTGAGCTATAAAAACAAATAAAGAGAGTCGCACACTCTATGTATAAACTCCCAGTAATTTATTGGGTAAAAAACCACCAACGTTTCCGCATCACTGTGCCTTCTTCATGTGGAAATGTGAATCAATATTCATGGAGGACATTTGTCTGAGGGAATAAAAATGTTTTGACTTCAGAAAAAAAATCTACAAGAGAACAAACAGTGGTTTTGTACTCTACTCTCTCTGAGACAGTCAATCGCAATATCAACATGTCACCAGAAGTGTCTTCTCTGTCTGTGTGAATGGTTAGCACAGGGGGAGGCAGAGTGAAGCAAAACACTGATTTAGATTTTACCCCGCCTCCTATTTCCCACAGGGATGTAATGATAGTTTGTGTTCCCTGCATGTCTTAGGCCTACCATCTGTCAGGGGAGCTATTTTGGAGTAGTCTGAGGATGGTCCAGGTGGTAGCAGTTCTGTGGGGCGGAAGACCTTGAGTGGATTAATGTGGAGTCACACTTTTAATAGCATGCCACACTTACATGTCTGACAGAATGCCAAGGTGTACTTTTTGGTTGAGTTTCATTTTACATATTTTTTGTTTACCGTAAAACTTAAAATAAATGTCTCAAATAGCCGCCTGTCTCTTTAAATAGCCAGGCATCGAAAATCATTTCAGCAAATAAATGCCTGTTTCAAATAAATGCTGGGTCTAAATAAATTGTTTACGAGGTTACCACGGACACAGGTCTAATATTCCCACGGTCATGTGCATTAAACATTTATCAATTTATTCTGTCATCGTTGCTAGCCATGGTGTCACCATAGCCGCGCTACCGCTCTCCATGGTGGGGTGTATGATAGGCAGCTTAGTCTTTGCAGGTCTGATCTGCGATGGATTTGTTTTTACAATGTTTATACTGGTCATACTGGTCACAATATTTTATTTCAAAATGTTATGGAGCAAAACCTGTGTGCATTAAGGAAAGAGACACCTGGCTCAAATAGAAGCCTGTCTCTAATAAGCACTGGTTGTGTTCAGTGATTGAAGAAAATAAAAGCCTGGGCTATTAATTGAAGTTTTACGGTAGTTTAATTTGACATCTGACGGGTGTGTGTGTGTGCACATGAACAGGCTGGTTTTATATGGGCCTTGTCTGTCTTGCCCTCTCAATATATACACTCAGTGGCCAGTTTATTAGTTACACCCATCTAGTACATGGTCGGACAACGCTTTGCTTCCAGAACAGCCTGAATTATTCGGGGCATGGAAATGTTGCTTAATTGGTTTCAAGGGACCCAACGTGTGCCAGGAAAACATTCCGCACACCATTACACCACCAGCCTATACCGTTGACTCTAGGCAGGATGGGGCCATCGACTCATGCTGCTTACGTATTAGCATGACGCAACAGGAACCGGGATTTGTCGGACCAGGCGATGTTTTTCCACTCCTCAATTGTCCAGTGTTGGTAATCGCGTGCCCACTGGAGCCGCTTCTTCTTGTTTTTAGCTGATAGAACTGGAACCCGGTGTGGTCGTCTGCTGCAGTAGCCCATCCGTGACAAGGACCGACAAGTTGTGCGTTCCGAGATGTCGTTCTGCACACCACTGTTGTACTGCAGAGTTATTTGCCTGTTTGTGGCCCGCCTGTTAGCTTGCATGATTCTTGCCATTCTCCTTCGATCTTTCATCAATGAGCTGTTTTCTCCCACAGGAACGCCGCTGACTGGATGTTTTTTGTTTGTCGCAAACACTAGACACTGTCTTGTGTGAAAAGCCCAGGAGGCCAGACGTTTCTGAGATACTGGAACCGGCGCGCCTGGCACCGACGATCATACCACTTTCAAAGTCGCTTAGGTCACAAGTTTTGCCCATTCTAACATTCAATCGAACAGTAACAATGCCTCGATGCCTGTCTGTCTGCTTTATACAGCAAGCTACGGCCACGTCACTCACAGCTTGTACGATCAAACCATTTTCGTGAACGGGTTGGTGTACCTAATAAATGGGCCACTGAGTGTATATAGCCATGTTAATGCTAATATGGTCACCACTTCATCTTACCCCCCCCCAAGCTGCCCTGCATGGCCAAGAAGCTTGTAAAACTCAGAGACGTTTTGTTAGTACTGCTCCATAGTGAGGATTCTTATCTTTAATTAAAACCTTTGCAGATAACGCATTTCCTCCTGGTCTAATTACTGCAGTTTAACTTATGCATCGGTGTGTTGCTGTCTGCCTGGCAGATGATTCATCCAGAGAGCATTGATCCCTGACCAGCAGATCTCTGAACATTCATTAAGACACTTTACACCACCAGGCCTGAGAATAGCAGCCTAGTGCACCACCTCTGATTAATACTCACAGATCAATACGGAGAACCACCACTACCAGTCTCTTCTACTCTGATGGTGCGTCATATCCTCGCACCAGACATATTCTTCAATGAGTCACATTTTACTGGTTCATAACTCGTTAATAACATTATAGAAATAAATCAATTTCACAAGGTACACATGGGTTTGCAATGAAGGAATTGTGCTTAAGGCCTTCAACTACATTGGAATTGATGGATGATTTACATAAAAGTTAGAGTTATGTGCCCATATCAATTTAGGATTCAGCCCGGAGTAATTTTGCAGTTTTAGTTTGCATCCTGTCTTTTGAACAGAGATGATAAGGACATGGTTGACCGAGTTAGCAGCTTCCCTGTCCTACAGGTATGCACACAAGTCCTCTTTGTTTGGGATTGTGCCCTGAAGGCATTCTCTGGAGGGTGGTGGTGGTGCCTTCTAATCAGAGGAGAGGTAGGGAGCTCCCATGTGTGACTAAGGTCCTCTGGAGAAACCAAAAATAAATGTTGTTGTGCTCCCCGTCCTCTCTCTTTCTCTCGCTCTCTCTCTGTCTCTCTCCGTCTTTCTCTGTGGGTTGTGTGACTGGAGGCTGGGGACTCCTCTGGGTCTGTTATCTCCAGACAGCAGCCTAGGCCTAGTGAAGGAGACTGGGGCTGGCAGACACCACACAGGATCCTGCCTCGCTGTCTTAGGCTTTAACCTTAGGAAGGACTCATCATATCCCCAGGAATGGGTCCGCTCTGAATGTGCTAAGATTTGAGCAAAGAGTACCAACGTTTTGGTGGTTTTTACTAACTTTTTTCAGGCATTTTGGTGTTCTCCAAATGTCTGTATTTGGGTAGCAGCAAATCAGCAGAAAATTAGTATTTTATCATGCAACGCTCATTGCAGTGCCCTGACTGGCAGTCATTTCTAATGGTTGTGGATATCTCTGCATGTGTAAATGTACATAGTAAGCAGGTTGGCTCATGTTCTCTTTGTTACAGTTCTGTCACACCACATTCTCTCTCTTTATATATTAGCCTTTCCCCTTCAAAAGGAAAATAGACTTTCACATTGCATTTGTTTAAGAGATATTTCAAATTAAAGATGTACTCTAAGTTCCCGAAAAGCAAATCAAAACAATATTAAAAGATTTAAGATTGTTCTGGCAGTGAAACAAAGGATTTTCCAACTCAACAAACAGTTTCCTGCCACCCCCATCAGAACAGAGGAAAGAGTAACCCTCCTTTATCCCAGCGGAAGGCTCTCTTTGTTCTGAACACCATTGTGAACATCTTTGACAATATCAAAGAGTTCCAGTGTGTTTCTCAAACCAACTCACTAATGAGAGACGACCGTCCTGCACAAGTGGGATTATAGCAGCTTCACTAACAGGCCGACTGATACAGTATAATACGTTCTGCTCTGGAACTGCTTCTGCTACAGCCTCCATCAACTCCTCTCCTACTCACTCAGAACAACATCTGCTTGAGATGAGTGACAGGGAGGGAGAATAACTTACTATTTAGGCTTTATATACATTTTATATTGAATCATTAGCAGATTTAAAGAAATTTACATAAACATGACATGGGTGGTAAATCTAATGGACGACTAGAACGGATTGTGTATTTACCCAAACACCTTCCAAACACACATCCTTGACCAGGGCTTGACATTAATGCTTATCCACTTGTCCGGGACAAGTAAAACATTTTATAGTTGGGCAAGTAGAATAGGGATTGAAGTTGTCCAACAAAAAAACACAATATCAAACAATTACTATGATCAGAATTGGATCAAAGTGGATGCAATGTGTTGCGCACTGTTCTCGTAATCGCTACACAGTGCATGGGAGTAGAGTTACTGCATTGAGAGGCACAAGCTGTCTTTCAATCATTTGTTTATATTCCTTGCTATTTAGTGAGTTATTTGCCCTGTTGTAGCTCATTTTTGGTCAGCAAACAGGGTTTGTACGGTCATGAAAAGTCTAGGGGGGTGTTGCTGGAGGAGAGAGGGAGACTTTGCAGCAGCAGGTAGGCTAGCCTATAAAATAAATAATGATAGACAACAGACTAACTAGATAGCCAATTCAAAACATACCATGTAGCCTAGTTATCTCGGTAGTTAACTATTTAGCTATTAGCATGTATTAATGTAATTGTCATGTCCTATGTCCTGCATCTGCCCTGTCCTTGTTTCGCTGCCCGCTCTCACTCCATCTCCCACTCCCTCTCCCCATCTCCCACTCCCTCTCCCCAGAAATACATTCTGATAAGCGCAAGCATACGACGGTTGAGCAAGATTTCAGAATGTAAACACCATTTATAAAACAACTGCTGTTACTTTTGTTAAATATAGGGTCTCAGCTCTCTGTGAGTGTAATTATTTCTCAACATTCAATATTGAGGAAATACCACCACTTTACAAACAAAGTACATAATTGAGATGATGTGCTGGCGGAACGGAGCAGAATGTTTTGACAAACAAATTGGTCAAAGAATCTGTGCGGACCTCCATTGAATTTTTTTATCCAGAAGTGGCCCTTGAGCCAAAAACCTTCCCCACCCCTGCTTTATATCTTTATAAAGAAGCTCAGTTTATCACTGCACTAAGATAAAACATCTATCCAATGTTAATAAAAAAGGAAAAACAAAGCCAAACCGCTATAGGTTGTTATAGCCAGAGTTGTGGACTCAAGTTACATGACTTAGGCTCGAGTCTGACTCGAGTCACAAATTTGATGACTTGCGACTTTACTTGATAGTAAATAAAATAACTTGAGACTTGACTTGGACTTGGAGCCTCAAGACTCAGGACTTGACTTTGACTTGAGACTGATGACTTCATTATCTGTCCAGGTTTTGTAATGTTTTGTCACTCATTTTGTGGCACAGTCTCGGTGGATTACACGCCACGCAGCCAGAGACAGTAGCTGCAGCATCGCCCTTCCAAAAAAAATTTGCAATAGATTGGTTAGTGAAATGCACACTTGGCCCTCTGATTGGACCAGCAAACTGTCAATCAACACAGGTTGGGTGAGCTAGCGAACAGATTGCTGATTTGCTGTAAAGCTATAGGATCGGGTGCAGCGCAAACGTCAAATTGTAGGGAGAGAGGATTGCCATAATAAATCAATATGCAGCTCCAGAAGTAGGTTTGGTGATCAAGAATATTAACAGTTTACTTTGCAAGCTCCCCAGTAACGGGGCATCAAGCAACAGTCTCGGTGGATTACACGCCACGCAGCCAGAGACAGTAGCTGCAGCATCTCCCTTCCAAAAAAAATGTGCAATAGATTGGTTAGTGAAATGCACACTTGGCCCTCTGATTGGACCAGCAAACTGTCAATCAACACAGGTTGGGTGAGCTAGTGAACAGATTGCTGATTTGCTGTAAAGCTATAGGATCGGGTGCAGCGCAAACGTCAAATTGTAGGGAGAGAGGATTGCCATAATAAATCAATATGCAGCTCCAGAAGTAGGTTTGGTGATCAGGAATATTAACAGTTTACTTTGCAAGCTCCCCAGTAACGGGGCATCAAGCAACAGTTAGGGATACTAGCATAGGCCTACTACTCTTTAGGTATGTCAAAATTGCTTGAAATTGTTAATTTACTTATGAAGCTTGCATTTGGAATTTGTTGTTAAAATTATTACTGTCTTACCACTTGCGCTCTCCAAACTCCCGCCAGTGGAGAGCACTTTGTTCTCTTGTTGAAATGTTTGCTGTTGCTTTCACACATTTAAATGCATATGTGGTAAATCTATATTCCATCTAATCCTACAATAACTGCTAGCGTTTCATCATTCCATCCCTGTACTGTTTATTGCAACACTTAGACATTTCTGTTTCATGTTTTATATGATACATTTTCATTTAGCCTACCTTTTCCCTCTGAGTGGCGCAATGTTTACTGTGCACATGAACTTTCGAAAGACTCATGAGGTAGAAGTTCTGTTTATTTAAATCAATATATGGATTCCTTTGTTCATATTTCCCGGGTTATGGCAGAGTTCCGTCTGTCGGTGTTCTATGTCTCTGTCATTCTGGTTGTGTGTAATAGGAGCATGCGTGCCTCAGTGTGCATAAAAATAAGCTACATGGCCTGTGCGCCACGCTTTGGAGTCAGTACGTTGAATATGAGAAAATGATTGTTCCATGTATGAATGGTGATGAAATATCATAAATAATCATTAAGTCTGATTAAGACTAATGTGCCAATGTAACAATGGAAGGAACCAGTTTATTGGTTGTAATCATAGACATTAAAACCAGTAGATAGTGATAATGCTGACATCCACGTATTCCTATGGAAAACTCCCGATGTCGCATGAAGCCGGAAGTATTTTAATTTGAAGCACACCATATTGCTGAATGGTGCTGAATGGCTCCAAAAAATTGCTAAGGATCATGGTCGATGTAGTCGTTTTCATCCTACCTAAGAGAGTCAATCTTAATGTCTGTTGCATGAGGGCACGAGCGTCCTCATCGCCTGCAGGCCCCTAATTGGTCTGTCAGCACATGTGACGACAAATGTAGAAGTTAGAATGGATCACTATTTAATTAAATATCTCGATTGTAATTTACATAGGCTTTCTAGGGCAGACCAGGGCTTTTGGCACCGCTAGGTTGTTTCGCAGTAGCTGACCAGCAGAGCTCATGACTTCATGCTGCAGACCGGACACTGGGTGCCTGGTTGTAATTGCCAATTGGGTATTTGTATGGTCCTGGGAGGGGGCAAGTGCTTATATGTACCCGTTTGAGCTCCTGTTAGCGGCTGTGCAGTCTTGCCCTCTACCTGTGTCCGTTGAGATAGGACAGGTTAAGCCGGATACAGACGCTATTTCTTTTGGGCCGTGTATATTTGGTAAATCTACTTGTATATTTTGTCTGATATGGCGCTTTCACCATTGGATCAACAAGACCTGTAAATAAATCTATACTGAGCATGTAAACCTGCCTTGCTTTCTGCTGATTTCATGCTACACAATCCCTATTTTATAATTACATAGGCTAATCAAAATGCGTTGTAGACAAAAAATGAAAAGGGCTGTCTGGTAGCCTCAATAAATAGACAAAATGTTGCATGTATTGTATGTTATTGCATGTATAGATTCTTTACTTGACTTGAGACTTTACTTGCTCTTAGAATGCACAACGTGGACTTGACTCGAGAATCAAACCATTCTACTTGGGACTCGACTTGAGACTCGACTCGGACCTTGTGACTTGAGACCTGCTTGTGATTCGAAAAATAGTGACTTGGTTCCACCTCAGGTTATAACACAAGCATTATATATCATCAGAAACATGGGTGACTGGGTGCAGAAGTAGAGAACAGATCATGAAAACAACTTGACCCTGAATAGTGGACAGCACACCACTAGGAGTTTATTTCCGCCACTGACTTCAGCAGCCATGCATCAAAGTCACAGCATCTAGCCTCTGTATTTACAGCCTGCTCACGCCACACTGATAATGTTATGGATTAACCCGTAAAATTGGGCTTTGTAATTTATCGTAGTTTATGGTTGGATTAATTGCTTGACCTTTTTGGCCGTGTGTGTGCATCTACATGTGCATGTGTGTCTGACTCTTCTGAGAGAAAGTGGGCGCAGCACAGAGAGACAGCCAGATATGGGCTTACGGAAATACCATGATTTCAACCAACCTCATGACTACCTGATGACACAGCCTAAACCACCTACAGACCTGAAGGCACAGCTTGATGACCTATTGATCAAACAGTATCCCATGAAGACATTAACATAGTCACGGCCCAGTTACCCAATATTTCCATGCCAGTATGCATCCAGCACCTGCCTTTCCAGATCATGTCACCAAAACAAAAGGAATATTACATACCCATTCCTAAATCCAATGCTTTGTAATTAATAATATAAGTACAACCAGTAATGATCCAATCAGAGTCAATTACATTGGTTTCAACTGGATATCAATTAGTGATCCCTCCAGTGATTTCTGCAGGATAGGCCTGAATCCCTTCTTTCCACCTTTCATATCTAAACCTTTCCCCTACTCCTACTCCTCCAAAAGTGGGTGAATGGTTCCACCCTCCCTCCTTTCCCTCCCTTCTCCTCCCTCCATCAATATTTGAGGTGCATTAGGCCTCCCATTAAAATTAGCAATGTTTTATGGTAATTCTTTTTGAGAAACCCTGTTGATGGGGGAGATAATTATCTTGATTATTCAGGATCTATTTTTCAGGTTGTGTGGAGCAGAGCGGCTCCTCCCCTCCGCTTAGGGCCCATTCCTCCCCACAAGTGGAAATAATTGTAATGTGGCAGATGTTTAATTACTGTTATTTTAAACACAACAGATCATAATGAAGTGTGTATTATCCTTACATTACCCGCCATCATATTCATATCCTCCTTCATGCCCAATATAAAGACTATAGAGTCATAATTTTTTCTTGTGTAAATGTAGATTCGTTAGGTATCTCTATATCTCCCTTTTACTAACATGATTCCCTCCACATAAAGGCACAGAAGCTGAGCACAAACATTGAACCCAAATACACCCCGTTTATAGAAGACTACCTCTAGGAATAATTATCTCTGAGAGGGCTACTCACTCAGATGGATGAAAACATTTCCATTTCCAAAGAAATTACCACCAAGCAGCTTAGTTTGTGTATGTACAGTAAATGTAAAGCATACTACCACAGTTGGACTGTTATGGGACTGGTAATAGTACTATCACAAATCTCCACTGCATAGTATGGCATAGTGCAATGCCAGGGCAAGCTGACGGATCAATGCGCTCTTTTGAAAAGACCTTCCAGAACGACACCAAAGGAAACGTGCCTTCATCTGATATGATCTGGAATTCTCTTAATAACAAGGGTAGGCACAAGGGTACTGGTCCCAAAGGACCACATATATTATTCATCTAAAGATCTCATGAATTAGCAATGAGAATCTAACCATATATGTTTTACATCAGAAACAAGAAAAACAGTGTTATCACTAATATCTATTTTCCTTTATGCAATTAGAATTTCGATAGAAGCATCTGATGTTCTGATAAATGCGCAACGTGACTATTTGATTAAAACTGAAAGTGTTATGGACAGAAAGGCATGCCACTGTCTATGGTGCAAAACATCTACATTTGGTTGAATCTTTTCACGGTTGATGCTTATAATTTCACGTCCTATTGTATAATGGTCTCATGTCCAATGTCTAACGACTCTCAAAAGGAAAAAGCACTCTTGCAATGGAGAAGTGTCTCTCTCACACACACACACACACACACCACTCAAATAAATGAGTGGTCTCAAACAGCAGCCAGTGTAATGCAATGGAATTTATTCAGACTGCTTCTCTGCTACTGTAAGTACAGTAAATGGATTGAGGGTTAGATAGAATACTATTTATTGCCCCTATACATGCCTTCCTCATTTTCACTCTATTCCTGCCTGTAAGTCTTGTTTTTTTCTTTCTATACTGTAGCTGGCAAAGTAGGCTCCTTGTGAGGTCAATAATTAGACCACATTGCAGAGGTATTCTGACTCTAACCTTGTTGTCAGGTTACTTACTAAAGCTCTGAGTTGTAGTCTTTATCAATATTTCTGCCAGGGTGAAAATATGGTAGCATCAAATTACAGTAACTTCCAGAGAAATGAATTCACTGCTTTGGACAGTGTCCATATTTCAGGCTCAAACGTGCGGACTGTTGGCCATTAGACTATGAATAAGAGAAATAAGACTACTTCATTCCAGCAAGATGCAATCATCTTTTTTCACCATTTTCATACGACAACATAAAGGATTTGTTGTGATTCAATAATAAAAACTATTATGAATCGTTTGGACACAACAGCATCGCAATTGGCTTGTTTTTCCAACTTAATGTAGTACAGTTAAGACGTCAGAGAGCACAGCAGACATCAGAGAGAACAATAGTTTATAATCCTCTCTACCATCTTGCTCTTAATTAGCAGTGAAGGACCCACATAGGCATCCATCTGTCTGCCTGCTCCTGAGGGCAGATGTCCCTCGCCCTATGCCCCATCACTGTCTTTCTATGGTTCCCTCCTCTGACGCAGATCCTCGTTTAATTAAAACGTTGTACTGACCCTGAGCTGAGGGAGTTACACGCTATAGGGGACCATCCTCCTGTAGGGGAGCAGGCCTATCCCAGCACTCTCTATAGAGGATGTCCAGGGTCCGCTGGGATGGAGACGTGATAGGATCAGACGTAAAGCAACTGTCTCCCTCTAGGGTGGAGCTAAGACTGGCCTGCTCCACCTGCCCATCCCTCACTGGCCAAGTGGCCAGCCAACTACACTACAGCAACAGAAGAGACTGGAGCAAATCAAGAAGCTTAACCCAAATGCTTGGCACGAGAGCACAAGTGCTCCTTCACAGGTGAGACTATCGTAGAGGGCCCTCAATAGGACTCACAGAGAGAAGCTCTCAAAGATAAATCCAATATGGTTTTGTAAAGCTTTTCAGCACGGAGGACAGACGACTGACGCATCACTGCCATCTTGTATAATAAGTCAAATCCCTTACAGCATAAGCAACCGCTATAGTGAGCACATGCCCCTTAAAGATGGAATCTGCAGTAGGGGGAAACTGCGCCTCTGGCCACCCCACCACCGTTATTGTTTTTGTTGCCGAGCTGAGGAGCGTCGCATAGTACATATTGTGCTATTCTATCGAGCGTGCAATGACGTCCGAGGGGGAAAACTGTTTTTTTTGTTAATTTCGTTGTTGTAATATCGCAAACAGACATAGCTGTTTCACCATTAAGGATTCCAGCTTTAACTGAAGGGGGGTAATCCATTCCCATTGAATTCTAACAGAGCTGGCCGATTAGAAGCTTCAGGTGTGGAACCTGTGAGTCATACTAAAGCAGTGTTTCCCAACCCTGGTCCTCCAGTACCCCCAACAATACAAATGTTTATTGTAGCCCTGGACAAGCACACCTGATTCAACTTGTCACTAATCATCAAGCCCTCAATGAGTTGAATGAGTTGTGTTTGTCAAGGGCTACAACGAAACTGTGTACTGTTGGGGGTACTGGGGGACCAGGGTTGGGAAACGCTGTCCTAGAGGACATGCAGCATGACATCATCAGCCAAACAGGTTTGAGGCACACTGACTGTACAGGAGAACACAATCAGCTACAGTATAATGTAATGTATTTACAGAAACCTCAGAAAAAAACCTATTCATCAGAATCAATTAAAGATTATTTGTTGCTTTATTCTGAAATTTGATTTCTCAAATTTGTAAACATCAGTCTGACAAATTTTTTTGTAGTATTCTGCATAATTCAATTGTTCCTAAATAATGTAGCTAAAATGTAAATTCTTGGGGGAAGCCATCAGAATAGATGAGAACTATTCTGCGACATTTTCCTGAGGCAGTAAACATATGCATGAAATGACTCGCATGCAAATAGAGCGAGACAACGTCTGCATAGGTGTCAGGCTGACAATGTGCATGGGATCAGATTTGTGTCCAACTTTCTCTCTGGGGAACACAATTATGGACTGATTTACACCTCCTCGTCTCTGTGTTGGCCATTTATCTTAAGCAAAGTGCACTTAGATTGAACTAAAGCACATCAATGTTCTCTGTTTATGAACACAATCAAAACAGGGCTGAATTGTCTGAATCGTGTGCCATATGCTCATCCACCATGCACACTCAGGTTGCCTCTCTCTCAAAATGACTTTAAACTAAAGGGATTTAAGTCTTCTGGTTTGTTATTTAAATTCTGTTCGCACTAAGTCCATTTTTGAAAAGCAGCAGATTGTGGCAAATTGATCTTGCCTGATGACAGGAAAAATACAATCTCAGGAATGTCTCAAATGGAAAATATGTAATGTTTGATATTAAAATACCTGCATACAATAAGCTGTACACTATAACCATTTTGTTTGACATTCATATTTTCAATTGAAGAGTGGGGGTAAACCCTCACAAGTGTCTGTATGTCTACGAACAGCCCAGACGCTGCCTTAAACAATGCCTGATGAATATTCAAACATCTCCTGCACTGCCAGGGAGGGAATCCCTACCAGCCATTTTAAAGAGTGTGCTGCAGTTAATTATATCAGTCCCTAAAATGGAGATCTGACGCCCAGTCTTGTCTGATGCCCTCCAGCTTTTAATTAACTAAATTACAGGACACTTCTCCCCCATTGATGACTGCTAGGGGATTGATTCTGTTTTCACATGGGCATAAAAGTGCTCCAGGTGTGAAAACTGGTCCTAATGAGGAAAGCTTTGTAAACTGCAGAAAAACAAAATCTCCTAACAAAGACATTGCTTTGACAATATTATGCATATTATTTTTTTCTATGTTTATTAATGTTTCAAAATATAATTTACAATCAATTCGATATGTGGACCCCAAAACAAAAATACAATATTTGCTATCGTTTACAAAACGATGTTTCTGGCCAAAATGCTGGCCAAGCACAAAGGGATGGGCAGTTCACCTTTTTTTACTGTTCAAGTACTCGCGTGAAAAAACATTTTTAGAACATGGGCCGCACTGGAAAAAATATGTGTGCATTTATCTATATGCCAACAGTGCGCAACAATGCCTAATTTATCATAACCATTACAGATAACACATCTTAATTGCTAAATTGCCTCATACAGTGGGGGAAAAAAGTATTTAGTCAGCCACCAATTGTGCAAGTTCTACCACTTAAAAAGATGAGAGAGGCCTGTAATTTTCATCATAGGTACACGTCAACTATGACAGACAAAATGAGAAAAAAAAATCCAGAAAATCACATTGTAGGATTTGTTATGAATTTATTTGCAAATTATGGTGGAAAATAAGTATTTGGTCACCTACAAACAAGCAAGATTTCTGGCTCTCACAGACCTGTAACTTCTTCTTTAAGAGGCTCCTCTGTCCTCCACTCGTTACCTGTATTAATGGCACCTGTTTGAACTTGTTATCAGTATAAAAGACACCTGTCCACAACCTCAAACAGTCACACTCCAAACTCCACTATGACCAAGACCAAAGAGCTGTCAAAGGACACCAGAAACAAAATTGTAGACCTGCACCAGGCTGGGAAGACTGAATCTGCAATAGGTAAGCAGCTTGGTTTGAAGAAATCGACTGTGGGAGCAATTATTAGGAAATGGAAGACATACAAGACCACTGACAATCTCCCTCGATCTGGGGCTCCATGCAAGATCTCACCCCGTGGGTCAAAATGATCACAAGAACGGTGAGAAAAAATCCCAGAAACACACGGGGGGACCTAGTGAATGACCTGCAGAGAGCTGGGACCAAAATAACAAAGCCTACCATCAGTAACACACTACGCCGCCAGGGACTCAAATCCTGCAGTGCCAGACGTATCCCCCTGCTTAAGCCAGTACATGTCCAGGCCAGTCTGAAGTTTGCTAGAGTGCATTTGGATGATCCAGAAGAGGATTGGGAGAATGTCATATGGTCAGATGAAACCAAAATATAACTTTTTGGTAAAAACTCAACTTGTCGTGTTTGGAGGACAAAGAATGCTGAGTTGCATCCAAAGAACACCATACCTACTGTGAAGCATGGGGGTGGAAACATCATGCTTTGGGGCTGTTTTTCTGCAAAGGGACCAGGACGACTGATCCGTGTAAAGGAAAGAATGAATGGGGCCATGTATCGTGAGATTTTGAGTGAAAACCTCCTTCCATCAGCAAGGGCATTGAAGATGAAACGTGGCTGGGTCTTTCAGCATGACAATGATCCCAAACACACCACCCAGGCAACGAAGGAGTGGCTTCGTAAGAACCATTTCAAGGTCCTGGAGTGGCCTAGCCAGTCTCCAGATCTCAACCCCATAGAAAATCTTTGGAGGGAGTTGAAAGTCCGTGTTGCCCAGTGACAGCCCCAAAACATCACTGCTCTAGAGGATATCTGCATGGAGGAATGGGCCAAAATACCAGCAACACTGTGTGAAAACCTTGTGAAGACTTACAGAAAACGTTTGACCTGTGTCATTGCCAACAAAGGGTATAAAACAAAGTATTGAGAAACTTTTGTTATTGACCAAATACTTATTTTCCACCATAATTTGCAAATAAATTCATTAAAAATCCTACAATGTGATTTTCTGGAAATAAAACTCTCATTTTGTCTGTCATAGTTGACGTGTACCTATGATGAAAATTACAGGCCTCTCTCATATTTTTAAGTGGGAGAACTTGCACAATTGGTGGCTGACTAAATACTTTTTTTCCCCACTGTATATATTCAGTCAATAAAAAAAAAGTGCCATTTATTGAAACCGTAATATCAACTGGTTATATTATATAGTGGAAAACAATCTTCAAAAGTTTAGTAACCTCAGCAGTGGAGCTTGCTTGTAGAAGCCTATGGCTGTGCAACGACATAGCCTTGTTTTGGGGTTTTTTTAGCAGACAAGACACTCTTATTTCCCGAGCCCTCATCAAAGCCAAGACACCCATTTTATTGTAAAAAAAAGAAAAAAAAAGTAATAACAGAATAAAATAGAACAGAATAGTGCGAAGTGATTTGCATCTCGTGTCTGGGACATTAATTCTCAAAGAGTGATCATTTGAAAACGGGGCAAAATTTGGCAAGTTGAAAGACATTTTTCAGGGTTATAAACCAAAATCTGTCTTCTATTCGATATACAGACGTTCGATTTATACTGAACAAAAATATAAACGCAACATGTAAAGTGTTGGTGCCATGTTTCATGAGCTGAAATAAAAGATCCCAGACATTTTCCATACGCACAAAAAGCATATTTCTCTCAAATGTTTGTTTACATCCCTGTTAGTGAGCATTTCTCCTTTGCTAAAATAATCCATCCACCTGACAGGTGTGGCATATCAAGAAGCTGATTAAACAGCATGATCATTACACAGGTGCACCTTGTGCTGGGGACAATAAAAGGCCACTCTAAAATGTGCAGTTTTGTCACACAACACAATGCCACAGATGTCTCAAGTTTTGAGGGAGCGTGCAATTGGCATGCTGACTGCAGGAATGTCCACCAGAGCTGTTGCCAGACAATTTAAAGTTAATTTCTCTACCATAAGCCGCTTCCAATGTTGTTTTAGAGAATTTGGCAGTACGTCCAACTCGACCTCACAACCGCAGACCACGTGTAACCACACCAGCCCACAACCTCCACATCCGGCTTCTTCACCTGCGGGATCGTCTGAGACCAGCCACTCGGACAGCTGATGAAACTGTAGGTTTGCACAACGGAAAAATGTCTGCACAAACTGTCAGAAACCATCTTAGGGAAGCTCATATGCGTGCTCGTCATCCTCACAAGGGTCTTGACTTGACTGCAGTTTGGCATCGTAACAGACTTCAGTGGGCAAATGCTCACCTTCGATGGCCAATGGCACGCTGGAGAAGTGTGCTCTTCACCGATGCATTCCGATTTCAACTGTACCGGACAGATGGCGTCGTGTGGGCAAGAGGTTTGCTGATGTCAAGGTTGTGAACAGAGTGCCCCATGGTGGTGGTGGGGTTATGGTATGGGCACGCATATGCTATGGACAATGAACACAATTGCATTTTATTGATGGAAATTTGAATGCACAGAGATTCCGTGATGAGATCCTGAGGCCCATTGTCGTGCAATTCATCCGCCCCCATCACCTCATGTTTCAACATGATAATGCACGGCCCCATGTCGCAAGGATCTGTACACAATTCCTGAAAGCTGAAAATATCCCAGTTGTTCAAATTGTGGTCACACTAGATACTGACTGGTTTT
This sequence comes from Coregonus clupeaformis, assembly GCF_020615455.1. Classification (NCBI taxonomy): domain Eukaryota; kingdom Metazoa; phylum Chordata; class Actinopteri; order Salmoniformes; family Salmonidae; genus Coregonus; species Coregonus clupeaformis. The sequence goes on from NC_059220.1 coordinate 23,238,815, forward strand.
CTGATCCATACCCCTACAATTTTTTTTAAGGTATCTGTGACCAACAGATGCATATGTGTATTCCCAGTCATGTAAAATCCATAGATTAGGGCCTAATTTATTTATTTAAATTGACTGATTTCCTTATATGAACTGTAAATCAGTAATGTCTTTGAAATTGTGGCATGTTGCATTTATATTTTTGTTCAGTGTAGTTTATTATGTCTGTTTTTGAAATGGATTAACAATTCTACATTGAACACTGCATGGGGATGAATTATGGCCAGGACATCTGTTTGGTGAGTAGGCCTAGGCATAATGATTCTGATGAAAATACGCTCTGTCTTTATCAAACTAATGTTTTTACATATTTTCAGTGTGGAACCTGTCTATGTTTAGGGGGGTAATAGCCTAGGCCCTAGGCTAACCAATTCTAAATGCCACTATCAGTTCGCAAAATAGGGTCGTCACTAACGTTAGTTACCACATCCATAGTCATAAACCCTGCCTGTTTCTACAATTTCGCTTCTTAAAATCTGATTTGAAACTTAACCCTTAACCCTAAGCTTAACCACACTGATAACATTATGCCTAACCCTAACCTTAAACTATTTTTTGTTTACATTCATTTTTACGATATAGCCAATTTTGACTTTGTGACTGTGGTCACTAGTGAAAACCGCAAAGTAGCCTAAGCAGAAAATGATGCAATTATTCCAAAACTGCAGCTCATTGTTGGAACACATATTTCCCTACTTCAGTCAACCAGTCCATTTTGAATTTGTGATAAAACTGTTGTCATTTGGCAAGGAATGTAGCTTGTGTATCTCATCAGTTAGATACTTTTTTATAGGCATTTATTTCTGTAGAGCCACTCAGCACGTGTGTGTAGAGGGAGCGGTCGGAACATAATTGAGTGAGACACGGAGGGGAAAGGGAATTTAGGAAGCAGAACTGTGTGATGCTTGGCTTGATTTATTTTGTGTTGTGTCCCGCAAATGCTCATGTAGAAATGGAACACTAAAGTCAAAGCAAATTAATTTTGTCTTCAAGACAAACCTTCGACCAAATTGTTTTACAGTATTTCATTTTTTAAAATCTCTGGTTAAAGATTGAGTTTTGACGTCAGTTCAAGTACCCGAGTACTCGATTACTCATGCCCATCCTTACAAGCACAGAGGGCATTTGTAGAGGACACAGTGCTGGTTTGCAATTATTGGCTTGGTTGTTCCAGCGGGGAGCCATGTCAGTGACCACCACCATCCTCCCTGTGAGTCCTGGAGCACAGTGGAATACCAGACCTCCCCACAGGGCCAACAGTAACACACTGATATACTCATCCTATGATTGGAGCCAGTGGGGAGAAAAAAACCATTTTAGTCCTGCACCTAAACGACACAGGTACAGCTATTTCACAGACACAGGGGGAGATAGGAGCTAGTCCTGTTCCATCTGCAGCCCTTTACCAAGACAGACAATTTGGACAGAGTGAAATTGCTTGGTTCAATTGAGTAGGATGGCTGAAAAATGGTGCCGTGTGGCAGAGAGAGTATAGTGGTAGCTAGTGTCTTATGTGATCAGCCAACACTCCCTCGGTCTCTGTAAATTACTGGAGTGGATCTCATCCCCCAGCTCACCTTCAGGCTCCTTCAGAAGTGGGCCAAACATTCTCCCCTTCTCACCAGTAATAACCTGAACTAAATCTCCAGCCAAGCCTATTTGACGGAAAAACATGATTCAATTCAAATTGCCCATATAGTCAATCTAATAAGGCTCATCAGCAATGAGTGGAGAGAGACAGAGCAAGGATGAAGAGTAGTCATTTTACTGAAACATAATTACACCAACAAACAGTCATTTGAAAATAGGCTTAGGTCTGCATACACTTACAAAATAATGGAACTGGTGCTGGGGACAGGGCTAGTGGTTAGCGTGCTGCTCCGGACCACACATTGCCCCTGGAGGCATGGGTTCAAAACCCGACTGTGGCACTCTCCATTCTATGTCCTTCTCCCCATCTCAATCACTTCTTCACTGTATCTATCAATACAAAATACATAAAAATCTTTAAAAAATAAAACTAATAATGGAATTGCTCAATCTTCTCCTGATACATTATGAGCTGTGGTACACTAGCTAACTAAAATGCTTAGAGGATTCATGTTTCAAGCAAGCACCTTTTCCCTGTAACGATTCTTCACTTTATTCTAGGAGGCCTTTTTAAACGTCCTCATACAGAAGGCTGAGCCTGAGGCTTGCTTAAAGGAGGCTCAGGGCTGGAGCTTTTTGAAGAAACCTGCACTGTTTATGTCAAATGGAGAAGAGTGGTCTACAAAACCAACAGATATTTTTACCTTTTAAGAGCACACTAGTTTAAAAAAGTACCATTCAGACTGTCAAAGTCCCAGTGAATGACATCCATGAGCAGGGCTGTTACAGTTCATTTAGTTCATTACAGTATTTCCTTCATCACATGGTTTGCTCCAAGCAATATTTCAGGCTTTAGACTCAATTACTGACGCATGGCTCTTCCCATAGTACATACAGTATACTGCTGGAGAGATCAACATGACAGACATGTACTGTTTGGCATCCAGGTAAGGAGAGAGGAGTTGTGCTGCACTCTCTCCAGCACCCCATTACACATGTAGGAACAGAATATGATATGGGCACTTTCCCTATCCCTCTCTTTTCTTTGGAGAGGGGGACCACAGAGTTAACAGACTGAGGCAATTAATGTCATCTTATCTGAATGCCATGGCAGTTTCTTGCCCTCTCTCCTCATCATCCTCTCACTCTCTCTGGACCCACAGGACACAGCCTGTAACACATGCTCCTGTGAGTTAGACAGTGAACACTCACACAGTAAGAGAGCCTTCAGCTAGTGCTGACATATACCAGGGCCCGTTTCAACAGATGGGCTTTTTATTGGTACCGTTTGTGGTAAAGAACCTCGCTCAAGGGTACAGCAGCTGTCCCCCCACAAATTGGACAGAACCCCCTACCTCCATCCCCTTTGCCCCTCTCCTCTCCTCCCCCTTAGAAAGCAGATGAGCTCTGTGCATCAGACCATACTGCCTCTTGTCATACTATACAGTAGAATTATTCCTGGGCACATAGAATACCTACACATCACCCATTCAGATGCCACAGATTGGATGCCCTGCTTTATATACTGATGGAACTAGAGGCTACATTTACCTTCCCACTCCTAACCACCAAATATCTCAAGTATTGCATCAACAGATCCATATCAATGTTTTTTCCCCTCGGCTTGGCTCCGGTCCTGAGATGGCACTGTGCAAAATCTAATTTCTGTGGCAACTTGAGCCGCACAGACCACTCCGAACCTCCATCACTCACTCTGGGCTCAATAACCTTGGACTCGTTTTCCTGTCGCTGATTTAACGCCTTACAATATTACATTGCGGTAGAGGCTGTGTTGATGTTGATGTCTCACTACTTTACTGTCCTGTGTCCTGTCAGTCTCTCTCTGTTAGTTATCTGGCCCACTGTGACCTACGGTATGACACATGAGCACCGCCCAATCGTCCATTCATCTCCTTGTTAAATATGATTCCAAAGAGATCTGGTTGGGATCAGAGGGCCGAGGTAAAGTATGCTGTATGATGAAAACTCTGTCAGCTGAGTTACGAGCAGCCAGGAGTTCATCTGAAGTTCTGCTACAGAGCATCCTCCACCGCCTAGCTCTCACAAGCTGTAAAGATAGATTTACATGCAAGATTTGACTATGGTTAGTTACATTCTGCAGCGGAATGCAACCAAGTTATTTGTCTTAGGGAAAATCCACTCAAAAGCGAGAGTTGTCTTTTTTTTATTAGTCCACTTTTGATACAGTCCCAAAATGTTTTGGATGTCAGCAGTCAAGTTCTCAAGATATTGAACTTTCAAGAAGCAAAGTGTCCCTTACCACATCATCATGAAGATGCGTTATGCATCATCAAATCAAATCCAATTTTATTTGCCACATGCACCGAATATAACAGTGAAATGCTTACTTACAAACCCTTAACCAACAATCCAGTTCAAGAAATAGAGTTAAGAAAATATTTACTAAATAAACTGAAGTAAAAAATTAAGTAAAAAGTAACATAAAATAACAATAACGAGGCTATATACCGGGGGTACCGGTACCGAGTCAATGTGCAGGGGTACAGGTTAGTCGAGGTAATTTGTACATGTAGGTAGGGGTAAAGTGACTATGCAAAGATAATATACAGCAAGTAGCAGAAGTGTAAAATCAAAAGTGGGGGCGGGGGGTCAATGTAAATAGTCCGGGTGGCCATTCGATTAATTGTTCAGCAGTCTTATGGCTTGGGGGTAGAAGCTGTTAAGGAGCCTTTTGGACCTAGACTTGGCGCTCCGGTACAGCTTGCCGTGCGGTAGCAGAGAGAACAGTCTATGACTTGGGTGACTGGAGTCTTTTACAATTTTTTGGGCCTTCCTCTGACACCGTCTAGTATATACGTCCTGGATGGCAGGAAGCTTGGCCCCAGTGATGTACTGGGTCGTACGCTCTACCCTCTGTAGCGCCTTACGGTCGGATGCCGAGCAGTTGCCATACCAGGCGGTGATGCAACCAGTCAGGATGATCTCGATGGTGCAGCTGTAGAACTTTATGAGGATCTGGGGACCCATTCCAAATCTTTTCAGTCTCCTGAGGGAGAAAAGGTGTTGTCGTGCCCTCTTCACGACTGCCTTGGTGTGTTTGGACCATGATAGTTTGTTGGTGTTGTGGACACCAAGGAACTTGAAACTCTCGACCCGCTCCACTACAGCCCTGTCGATTTGAATGTGGGCATGTTCTGCCCTTCTTTTCCTGTAGTCCACGATCATCTCCTTTGTCTTGCTCAAGTTGAGGGAGAGGTTGTTGTCCTGGCACCACACTGCCAGGTCTCTGACCTCCCTATAGGCTGTCTCATCGTTGTCAGTGATCAGGCCTACCACCATTGTGTCGTCAGCAAACGTAATGATGGTGTTGGAGTCGTGCTTGGCCACGCAGTTGTGGGTGAACAGGGAGTACAGGAGGGGACTAAGAATGCACCACTGAGAGGATCAGTGTGGCAGATGTGTTGTTGCCTACCCTTACCACATGGGGGCGGCCCGTCAGGAAGACCAGGATCCAGTTGCAGAGGGAGGTGTTTAGTCCCAGGGCCCTTAGCTTAGTGATGAGCTTTGTGGGCACTATGGTGTTGAACGCTGAGCTGGAGTCAATGAACAGCATTCTCACATAGGTTTTCCTTTTGTCCAGGTGGGAAAGGGCAGTGTGGAGTGCGATTCTATTGCGTAATCTGTGGATCTATTGGGGCGGTATGCGAATAGGAGTGGGTTTAGGATTTCCGGGATGATGGTGTTGATGTGAGCCATGACCAGCCTTTCAAAGCAATTTATGGCTACCGAGGTGAGTGCGACGGGGCGGTAGTCATTTAGGCAGGTTACCTTTGCACAGGGCACAGGGACTATGGTGGTCTGCTTGAAACATGTAGGTATTACAGACTCGGTCAGGGAGAGGTTGAAAATGTGTGAAGACACTTGCCAGTTGGTCAGCGCATGCTCTGAGTATATGTCCTGGTAATATGTCCTGGTAATCCGTCTGAATGTTGACCTGTTTAAAGGTCTTGCTCACATCGGCTACGGAGAGTGTGATTACACAGTCGTCTGGAACAGCTGGTGCTCTCATGCATGCTTCAGTGTTGCTTGCCTCGAAGCGAGCATAAAAGCTATTTAGCTCGTCTGGTAGGCTCACATCACTGGGCAGCTCGCGGCTGGGTTTCCCTTTGTAGTCCGTAGTAGTTTGCATGCCCTGCCACATCCGACGAGCGTCATAGCCGGTGTAGTAGAATTCAATCTTAGTCCTGTATTGACGCTTTTGACTGTTTGTTGGTTCGTCTGAGGGCATAGCGGGATTTCTTCTAAGCGTCCAGATTACAGTCCCACTCCTTGAAAGCAGCAGCTCTAGTCTTTAGCTATGTGCGGATGTTGCCTGTAATCCATGGCTTCTGGTTGGGATATGTACGTACGGCCACTGTGAGGACGACATCGTCGATGCACTTATTGATGAAGCCGTTGACTGAGGTGGTATACTCCTCAATGACATTGGATGGATCCCGGAACATATTCCAGTCTGTGCTAGCAAAACAGTCCTGTAGAGTAGCATCCGCGTCATCTCACCACTTCCATATTGAGCGAGTCACTGGTACTTCCTGCTTTAGTTTTTGCTTGTAAGCAGGAATCAGGAGGATAGAATTATGGTCAGATTTTTCAAATGGATGGCGAGGGAGAGCTTTGTATGCGTCTCTGTGTGTGGAGTAAAGGTGGTCTAGAGTTTTTTTTCCTCTGGTTGCACATGTGACATGCTGGTAGAAACGAGGTAAAACAGATTTAAGTTTGCCTGCATTAAAGTCCCCGGCCACTAGAAACGTCGCTTCTGGATGAACATTTTCTTGTTTGCTTATGGCCTTATACAGCTCGTTGAGCGCGGTCTTAGTGCCAGCATCGGTTTATGGTGGTAAATACACTACCGGTCAAACGTTTTAGAAAACCTACTCATTCAAGTGTTTTTCTTTATTTTTACTATTTTCTACATTGTAGAATAATAGTGAAGATTTCAAAATGATGAAATAACACATATGGAATCATGTTGTAACCAAAAATTCTTAAACAAATCAAAATATATTTTATATTTGAGATTCTTCAAATAGCCACCCTTTGCCTTGATGACAGCTTGGCATTCTCTCAACCAGCTTCACCTGGAAGGCTTTTCCAACACTCTTGAAGGAGTTCCCACATATGCTGAGCACTTGTTGGCTGCTTTTCCTTTACTCTGCAGTCCGACTCATCCCAAACCATCTCAACATGGTTGAGGACGGGGGATTGTGGAGGCCAGGTCATCTGATGCAGTACTCCATCACTCTCCTTCTTGGTAAAATAGCCATTACACAGCCTGGAGGTGTGTTGGGACATTGTACTGTTGAAAAACAAATGATAGTCCCACTAAGCTCAAACCAGATGGGATGGCGTATCGCTGCAGAATGCTGTGGTAGCCATGCTGGTTAAGTATGCCTTGAATTCTAAATAAATCATAGACAGTGTCACCAGCAAAGCACCCCCACACCATAACACCTCCTTCTCCATGCTTTACGGTGGGAAATACACCTGTGGAGATCATCTGTTCACCCTAACCGCGTCTATCAAAGACACGGCGGTTGGAACCAAAAATCTCAAATTTGGACTCCAGTCCAAAGGACAAATTTCCACCCGTCTAATGTCCATTGCTTGTGTTTCTTGGCTCAAGCAAGTCTCTTCTTCTTATTGGTGTCCTTTAGTAATGGTTTCTTTGCAGCAATTCTACCATGAAGGCCTGATTCACACAGTCTCCTCTGAACAGTTGATGTTGAGATGTGTCTGTTAGTTGAACTCTGTTCATCCAATGTCATTGAGAGCCAGTTTCATCATAGCTCTTGATGGTTTTTGCGACTGCACTTGAAGAAGCTTTCAAAGTTCTTGAAATGTTCCGTATTGACTGACATTCATGTCCTAAACTAATGGACTGTCTTTTCTCTTTGCTTGTTTGAGCTGTTCTTGACATAATATGGACTTCTACCAAATAGGGCTATCTTCTGTATACTATATTCTATCTTGTCACAACACAACTGATTGGCTCAAACGCATTAAGAAGGAAAGAAATTCCACAAATTAACTTTTAAGAAGGTACTGTCAGCTTCCTGCTTCCCCTGTTTGTCTCCTGGCCTCTAGAGGTCAGCTGTGTTCCCCTTTGCCTTAGTTCTTCCTCATGTGTCCTAATTAGCTTATCCAGGTCACCTGTGCCTTGTTTCCCCTTGTGTATTTTAGCTGTGTGTTTTCCCCTTGTTTGTCACTTGGTTATTGCGTCCTGACTGTGTGTCTCCTGCTTTGTCTCACCGTGTCTGTCCTAGTAAGTTTTTGAAGTTATCTTTAGTTTGTTTTTCTCCCCTCGTGGAGTTGTTTTGTTTTGCCTCCTGTTTTGTGAACATTAAATCTACTTGCCTGGAGTATTGCCTTGGGTGTTTCATTTGGGTCCTACAACATCTCCTCTGTGGCTAAGGGGTAGTACCCCCAGCTCTACACTTCTGAGACCGGAGTTCTAACCCGGATTGTGACAGAATAACCAAGTCAATCATGGACCCAGAAACACTCAGTTCCCAGGACCTGTTGGCGGTGATCATTCGACATGAGGCTTCTTTCCAGCGCCATGAAGCCGTTCTCAGCCGACAAGAGGAGCTGATGGCTAGACATTCTCAACTCCTGGCCGAAATGATGAGTTCCCTTCACCAGCTCTTTGAACGCCTCCTTGGTCCTCCCCCTTCCCCCGGTCACCTCCCAGTGACGACAGGCCTTCTCGGTTGGCGGAGCCCCGACTACCACCTCCCAAGCCCTTTTCTGGGGATCCAAGCTCTTGCCAGGGTTTCCTCACCCAATGCTCCCTCACCTTCGAGCTCCAACCCTCAAGTTTTCCCACAGACCGTTCCAAGATTGCCTACCTCATTACCCTTCTTTCAGACAAGGCGCTCGCCTGGGCCTCTGCGGTGTGGCAGTCCCAGGAGGCCTGTTGTGACTCCCACGCTGCATTTGTAGAAGAGTTCAAGCGGGTGTTCGATCATCCTGTCAGTGGGCGGGAGGCTTCCAAGCGCCTACTGTCTCTCCGTCAGGGCCCCCGAAGCACGGCAGATTTTGCCATTGAGTTCCGAACCATGGCAGCAAGGAGCGGATGGAATGATGAAGCGCTGAGGGTCTGCTTTCAGGGAGGGTTATCTGAGCCCCTTCAAGATGAGTTAGCCACCCGTGAACCAGCTGAAGATCTCGAGTCCCTCATAGCCTTGGCCATCCGCCTGGACAATCGTCTTAGAGAGCGGAGAACGGCTCGCCGTCAGGTGTCTCAGTCCCAAGTTCCTCTGAGCAGCTCTGTTTCTCCTGTTTGGACTCCGTCATTCAGAGCTGCCCCGGCTCCTGAACTGCCCCAGGATTCCCCGGGAGAGCATGCAGTTAGGCCGTTCCAGGCTTTCTTCCAACGAAAGGGAACGTCGCATGAGGGAGCGTCGGTGCCTCTACTGCGGGGTTGCCGGCCACTTCCGCTCCACTTGCCCCGAGCTTTCGGAAACGCCTGTCCCCGCCCAGCTACAGGAGGGTTGTGATGGGGAAAATTAGAGCTCCTCCTACTAACGCGGTCCTAGCTATTCCAGCCACTCTGTCCTGGGAGGGCCACCAGCATCGGGTCCAGGCTATGATCGATTCCGGTGCCGCAGGTGATTTTATGGATGTAACCTTGGCTAAGGAGCTTAAGATCCCTACCCAACTACTTCCTCAACCCCAGGCAGTTACAGCCTTAGATGGCAGACCTCTGGAACCAGGAAAAGTTACTGAGGCGACTCAGTCCCTGCGACTTACCATCTCTCAACACCAGCAGGAGGAGACCTTCTATCTCATTGACTCTCCCGAGTATCCTATAATCCACCCCTGACGGGAATTGGACCGTGCCCGGGCCGTCTTCCGCTGAGCGCATCTGGGTACAACTTCTACGTTGTGAGGCCTGACTAGCTCAGTCGGTAGAGCATGAGACTCTTAATCTCAGGGTCGTGGGTTCGGGCCCCACGTTGGGTCACCCTTGGCTATGCAGACATAATCCCCAGATTGACTGGCCTACTGGCACCATTCTTAGCTGGGGTCCCACTTGCCAACTCACCTGCATGCTTCAGAGTTCCTCAGCCCCTAGTACCCAGTTTCAAGAGTCTGTTGACGTCTCCCGAGTCCCCAGTGTTTACCATCGGTTCAAGGCAGTGTTCAGCAAGGCCCGGGCTACTGCCTTACCGCCTCATCGCACTTATGACTGTGCCATTGATCTACTCCCTGGGTGCTGCCCTCCTAGAGGTCGGATCTTTTCCTTGTCCTCCCCCGAGCACGCAGCTATGGACACCTACATTAAGGAGTCCTTGGCAGCCGGCCTCATCTATGCCTCTACTTCCCCGGCTGGGGCGGGCTTCTTTTGTTGAAAAGAAAGACGGGGGTCTGAGGCCTTGTATTGATTACCGGGGACTCAACAAGATCACGGTTCGAATCGATACCCTCTTCCTCTCATGGCCACTGCTTTTGAGCTGCTTCAAGGGGCTTCCATTTTTACTAAGCTGGATCTCCGCAATGCTTACCATCTCGTGCGGATCCGGCCAGGAGACGAATGGAAGACGGCGTTCAACACGCCACGGGACACTATGAATATCGGGTGATGCCGTTCGGGCTCACCAATGCCCCCGCAGTATTCCAAGCCCTGATTAATGATGTTCTCCGGGATATGCTTAATCTGTTCGTCTTCGTGTACCTGGACGATATCCTCATCTTCTCGAGGTCACTGAAGGAACATGAGGGGCATGTTAGCCGGGTTCTCCAGAGGCTCCTTGACAATCACCTCTACGTTAAGCCTGAGAAGTGTGAATTTCATGTTTCTCAGACTCAGTTTCTCGGGTTTATTGTCACTCCCGGGCACCTAGAGATGGATCCCAAGAAGGTCAAGGCGGTCCACGATTGGCCCACACCTGCCACGGTCAAGGAGGTTCAACGGTTCATTGGCTTTTCTAACTTCTATCGGAAGTTCATCAAGAATTTCAGCTCGGTGGTAGCCCCCTTGACGACGCTTACCAAGGGAGGAGGGACCAAGATTCACTGGGGTCCGGAAGCAGCAGGGGCCTTCGAGGATCTCAAGCGCCGCTTCACTTCTGCTCCGATTCTGGTGACCCCTGACCCAGAGAGACCTTTCGTGGTGGAGGTGGACGCCTCAGAGGTGGGGGTGGGAGCCGTCCTGTCACAGAGGGGTGCGGATGGGAGATTACACCCTTGTGCCTTCATGTCTCGCCGCCTGTCTGAGGCCGAGCGCAACTACCACGTGGGGGATCTAGAGTTGCTTGCGGTAAAACTGGCCTTGGAAGAGTGGCGCCATTGGCTTGAGGGGGCTCAGCACCCTTTCCAGGTTCTCACAGACCACAAGAACCTGGAATATCTCCAACAGGCTAAGCGGATGAACCCTCGGCAAGCACGATGGTCCCTTTTCTTTAATCGATTCCAGTTCCTCCTGACTTACCGACCTGGCACCAAGAACGTCAAGCCGGATGCTCTGTCTCGAGTCTATTCTCCCGAGGTACAAGAGAAGCCCTTGGCATCGATTATTCCGAGGTCTAGGATCGTCGCACCTCTTCAGTGGGAACTAGAAAGAGGGGTACGAGAAGCTCTTGCCCATGAGCCCGATCCAGGCGGTGGTCCTGCCGGTCGCCTGTACGTTCCTCTCTCGGTTCGGGCCCGCGTCTTGCAGTGGGGTCATGAGTCGCCCTTGACATGCCATCCTGGCAGTGCTCGCACACTGGAGTTCCTCCGACGGCGGTTTTGGTGGCCGTCCATCAAGAAGGACGTGCAGGTCTATGTTGAGGCCTGCCCTGTGTGCAACCAGGGAAAGTCGACACGCCAGCGACCCCAGGGACTGCTCCATCCCTTACCTGTTCCTCGAAGGCCATGGTCACACCTTTCTCTGGACTTTGTTACGGGACTTCCTCTATCCCAGGGCAACACCGTCATCCTTGTGGTGGTAGACCGTTTCTCTAAGGCTGCCCGGTTTATTCCCCTGCCCAAACTGCCCTCGGCTAAGGAGACTGCTGAGCTCCTCATGAACTATGTCTTCCGGATATTTGGCATTCCCCTGGACGTGGTCTCTGACCGAGGTCCCCAATTCTCGTCCCGGTTTTGGGGGGCCTTCTGCAGGCTTATTGGGGCCACAGCCAGCCTATCGTCAGGATTCCATCCAGAGTCTAATGGCCAAACGGAACGGATTAATCAGGATCTGGAGACCACCCTGCGGTGTATGGCGGCCAGTAATCCCACGTCTTGGGCCACCTATATCATTTGGGCTGAATATGCCCACAACACCCTCCAGTCCTCAGCCACCGGATTGTCCCCCCTTCGAATGCCAGTTCGGTTACAACCCTCCATTATTTCCAGAGGAAGAGGCGCAAGTTGGTGTTCCCTCGGCCCAGCGCTTTGTCCAACGCTGTAGGCGGACCTGGAAGAAGGCCAGGTGTACCCTCCTTCGGACCTCCCAGAGATACCAAAGTCAGGCTAATCGCCACCGCCGGGACGGCCCCTAGTTTCCGAGCTGGTCAGAGAGTTTGGTTGGCCACTAAGAACTTGCCCCTCCGGGTCGAATCCAAGAAGCTTTCCCAGAGATACATCGGCCCTTTCCGCATTGCTAGAAAGGTTAACCCTGTTTCGTATCGTTTAGTTCTGCCTCGCTCCCTTAGAGTTAACCCCACTTTTCATGTTTCACTCCTTAAACCTGTCTTGTCTTCTCCTTTTGCCCCCCCACACAGACCCCCGCCACCTCCCAGGATCATAGACGGCCAGCCAGCCTACACAGTCCGCCGGATACTGGACTCCCGGAGGGTCCAGAACTCTCTGCAGTATCTGGTGGACTGGGAGGGCTACGGGCCAGAGGAGCGCTCCTGGGTTCCAGCCAGGGACATCCTGGACCCAGGGTTGATCCGAGATTTTCGCACCCTGGGGCCAGGGTGTTCTGGAAGGAACGTCAGGAGTCGTTCCTAGAGGAGGGGGTCCTGTCAGCTTCCTGCTTCCCCTGTTTGTCTCCTGGCCTCTAGAGGTCAGCTGTGTTCCCCTTTGCCTTAGTTCTTCCTCATGTGTCCTAATTAGCTTATCCAGGTCACCTGTGCCTTGTTTCCCCTTGTGTATTTTAGCTGTGTGTTTTCCCCTTGTTTGTCACTTGGTTATTGCGTCCTGACTGTGTGTCTCCTGCTTTGTCTCACCGTGTCTGTCCTAGTAAGTTTTTGAAGTTATCTTTAGTTTGTTTTTCTCCCCTCGTGGAGTTGTTTTGTTTTGCCTCCTGTTTTGTGAACATTAAATCTACTTGCCTGGAGTATTGCCTTGGGTGTTTCATTTGGGTCCTACAACATCTCCTCTGTGGCTAAGGGGTAGTACCCCCAGCTCTACACTTCTGAGACCGGAGTTCTAACCCGGATTGTGACAGGTACACCTGTTAATTGAAATGCATTCCAGGTGACTACCTCATGAAGCTGGTTGCGAGAATGCGAAGTGTGTGCAAAGCGGTCATCATGGCAAAGGGTGGCTATTTGAAGAATCTAAAATCTCAAATATATTTTGATTTGTGTCAAGGATGTAGTAGGTGGGTGTGGTGGTGGAATCAGGCGCAGGACGCAGAAGTATATTCCAAAGACTTTAGTGAAAATACTCACAGTACCAACACTAGATAGCCCGAAGGCGAAACTCCGCACGCAGGCGAAACAAATACGCGCGCACAAACAGGTGCGACGAAAACACTCCAAACTATGGAGGAACAGCTCAACCGAGCAAAATGCACAATACGTCTGGCAACAACCAAGACAGTGGAAACAATAACACACAACACTAGGCAAAACACAACGAGAACTTATAGGACACTAATTACACTAAACGAGAAACAGGTGTACAACAATCAGACAAAAGCAAACGAACACAGAAACATTCAACGGTGGCAGCTAGTATTCCGGAGACGACGAACGCCGAAGCCTGCCCGAGCAAGGAAGAGAGGCAGCCTCGGCCGAAACCGTGACAGTACCCCCCCCCCTTGACGCGCGGCTCCAGACGTGCGCCGACTCCGGCCTCGGGGACGACCAGGAGGACGCGGAGCAGGGCGCGTCGGGTGCCCACGATGGAATTCCGTCAGGAGAGACGGGTCCAAAACGTCTCTCCTCGGCACCCAGCACCGTTCCTCCGGACCGTACCCCTCCCACTCCACTAGATACTGGAGACCCCCCATCCGACGTCTCGAATCCAAGATGGACTTCACGGAGTACGCCGGTGCCCCCTCGATGTCCAATGGGGCGGAGGAGTCTCCCTGATCTCACTTTCCTGGAGTGGGCCAGCTACCACCGGCCTGAGAAGAGACACATGGAACGAGGGGTTAATACTTTTATATTCAACGGGTAGTTGTAATCTGTAACACACCTCGTTCAACCTTCTCAGGACTTTAAATGGCCCTACAAACTGCCGACCCAGTTTCCGACAGGGCAGGCGGAGGGGCAGGTTTCTGGTAGAGAGCCAGACTCGATCACCAGGTGCGTACACCGGTCCCTCACTGCGGTGGAGATCGGCGCTCGCCTTCTGACGTCGGAGGGCCCGCTGCAGGTGGACGTGTGCAGCGTTCCATGTCTCCTCCGAGCGCCGCGCCCACTCATCCACCGCAGGAGCCTCGATCTGGCTCTGCTGCCAAGGTGCCAGAACCGGCTGGTAACCTAGCACACATTGAAAAGGGGTTAGGGTTAGTGGAGGAATGGCGTAGGGAATTCTGGGCCATCTCGGCCCAGGGAACGTACCTTGCCCACTCCTCCGGCCGGTCCTGGCAGTATGTTCTAAGAAACCTACCCACATCCTGGTTCACGCGTTCCACCTGCCCATTACTCTCCGGGTGGTAACCCGAGGTGAGGCTCACCGAGACCCCCAACCGCTCCATAAAGGCTCTCCAGACCCTGGAGGTAAATTGGGGACCCCGATCAGACACAATATCCTCGGGTACCCCGTAGTGCCGGAACACATGGGTAAATAGTGCTTCGGCGGTTTGCAGGGCAGTAGGAAGGCCCGGCATGGGGAGCAAACGACAGGCCTTAGAAAACCGGTCCACAACGACCGGTATAGTGGTGTTCCCCTGTGAAGGAGGAAGGTCAGTAAGGAAATCCACCGAGAGGTGAGACCATGGTCGTTGTGGAACGGGCAGGGGTAGTAACTTACCCCTAGGCAGATGTCTAGGCGCCTTACACTGGGCGCACACCGAGCAGGAGGAAACATAAACCCTCACATCCTTCGCCAACGTGGGCCACTAGTACTTGGCACTAAGACAGTGCACTGTCCGGCCGATACCAGGATGTCCAGAGGAGGGTGACGTGTGAGGCCAATAGATCAATCGATCCCGAACCTCGAGCGGAACGTACTTCCGACCCTCAGGGCATTGCGGTGGACTAGGGTCGGTGCATGCCGCCCGCTCGAGTTCAGCATCGACCTCCCACACTACCGGTGCCACCAGACACGACTCCGGCAGTATGGGAGTGGGCTCCACGGACCTCTCCTCCGTGTCATACCGCCGAGACAGCGCATCTGCCTTACCGTTCTGTGACCCAGGGATGTACGTGATCTTAAATGTAAACCTGGTCAAGAACATATTCCATCTTGCCTGGCGAGGGTTCAGCCTCCTCGCTGCCCGGATGTACTCCAGGTTACGGTGGTCCGTCAAAATGAGGAAAGGGTGTTGAGCCCCCTCAAGCCAGTGCCTCCACACCTTTAGGGCCTGTACCACGGCTAACAGCTCCCTGTCCCCTACGTCATAGTTCCGCTCCGCCGGACTGAGCTTCTTAGAATAAAAAGCACAGGGGCGGAGTTTGGAGTGGCGCCAGACCGTTGTGAAAGCACGGCTCCTAGACCGGCCTCTGACGCGTCCACCTCTACCTGGAACGGCAAAGAGGGATCCGGATGCGCCAGCACCGGGGCCGAGGTAAACAGGTCCTTCAGCCTCCCAAAGGCCCTGTCCGCCTCGGCCGACCACTGCAGACGCACCGGGACCCCCCTTCAAAAGAGACGTGATGGGAGCTGCCACCTGTCCAAAACCCCCGGATAAACCTCCGGTAGTAATTCGCAAACCCCAAAAACTGCTGCACCTCCTTCACAGTGGTTGGTGTTTGCCAATCACGCACGGCCGACACCCGGTCTACCTCCATCTTCACCCCTGACGCAGACAACTGATACCCCAAAAAGGAGACCGACTCCTGGAAAAACAGACACTTCTCTGCCTTAACATACAGGTCGTGCTCCACCAGCCTCCGCAACACTCTGCGCACCAGGGCCACATGCTCGACACGGGTAGGCGAGTACACGAGAATGTCATCTATGTACACAACCACCCCCTGCCCCTGCATGTCCCTGAAGATCTCATCCACGAATGATTGGAAAACTGACGGAGCGTTCATCAACCCGTATGGCATGACCAGATACTCGTAATGGCCCGAGGTGGTACTAAAGGCTGTCTTCCATTCATCGCCCTCCCTGATGCGTACCAAGTTGTACGCGCTCCTGAGATCTAATTTAGTGAAGAAACGCGCCCCATGCAATGACTCAGTCATGGTCGCAATCAGCGGGAGTGGATAACTGTACTTCACCGTAATCTGATTGAGACCACGATAATCGATGCACGGGCGTAAACCACCATCCTTTTTCTTCACAAAAAGAAACTCGAGGACGCAGGGGAAGTGGAAGGCCGTATGTATCCTTGTCTCAGAGATTCGTCTATGTAAGTCTCCATAGCTTTCTTCTCCTCCTGAGACAGAGGATACACATGGCTCCGTGGGAGCGCAGCTCCTGCCTGGAGGTCTATCGCACAATCTCCCTGCCTATGGGGCGGCAACCGCGTCGCCCTCGACTTACTAAATGCAATAGCCAACTCCCCATACTCAGGAGGAACGTGCACTGCGGGCACCTGGTTTGGACTCTCCACCGAGGTAGCCCCTACGGAAACGCCCAAACATCGACCCACACACTGGGCAGACCACTCCATCAGAGCTCTCTCCCGCCACAAAATAGATGGGTTGTGGGTACTTAACCAGGGCATGCCCAGCACCACCGGATACGCAGGCGAGTCGATTAGAAATAACTGAATCATCTCCTGATGACCCCCTGCGCACACATCCTAAGTGGCGCAGTGACCTCCCTGATCAAGCCCGCACCCCAACGGACGGCTATCTAGGGCATGAACGGGGAAAGGGACATCAACAGGGAGAAGGGGAATCCCTAAGGCTAAACAAAACTTCTTATCAACAAAGTTCCCAGCTGCGCCTGAATCTACCAGCGCCTTATGCTGGGAATGAGGTGCTACCTGTGGAAAACGCACAGGTATACAGAAATGTGCAACAGAGAGCTCTGGGTGAGTGGGGCGCCTACTCACCTGGAAGGAATCCCCAGTGCGGGACCTGTCGTTGTCTCCCCTAGGAGGCCATCCCCAGCACCTAGCCACGGTGTGTCCTCCCCGACCACAGTTGGTGCAGGAGATGGACCCCCTTGTAAGCCGACCCCTCCTCTCTCTAGCGCCAGCGCCCCCGAGCTCCATGGGGCACGGCTCGGAGGCGCTGGAGGGTGAAATGGACGGACCCCCTCGGAACGTCCGCGGGTAGCTAGTAGGTTATCCAGCCTGATGGACATGTCGACCAACTGGTCGAACGAGAGGCTGGTGTCCCTACAGGCCAGCTCCCGACGGACGTCCTCGCGAAGACTACATCGGTAGTGATCGATGAGAGCCCGCTCATTCCACCCTGCATCCGCCGCTAGAGTACGGAATTCAAGGGCGTACTCCTGGGCACTCCTCCTCCCCTGCCGGAGGAAGACCAGACGCTCCCCCGCCGCTTTCCCCTCCGGAGGATGGTCAAACACCGCCCTGAAGCGGCGGGAGAACTCGTCGTAGGTGATGGTGTCCGCGTCGATCCTCCTCCACTCCGCGTTGGCCCATTCCAACGCCTTCCCGGAAAGGCAGGAGATCAGGGCGGACACGCTCTCATGTCCCGAGGGCGCCGGGTGCACGGTGGCCAGGTACAGCTCCACCTGGAGAAGGAATCCCTGACACCCGGCCGCGGTCCCGTCGTAGGCTCTCGGGAGCGAGAGTCGAACTCCCCTGGGTTCCGGAGCGGGAACGGGCTGACTGGCCGATGGTGCTGGCAGAGAGGATGGCGGTGGAGGCGTTCCCCAGCCTCGGATGGTGGTGATCACCTCCTGCAGGGCGGACCCCATCTGCAGGATCTGGTCCCTCTGTTCCCGGACCTTTTCCTCCAGCGTCGCCTGGGCTGCTGCGGCTCCTGCTGATTCCATACTTAAAGGTGTGTTATTCTGTCAAGGATGTAGTAGGTGGGTGTGGTGGTGGAATCAGGCGCAGGACGCAGAAGTATATTCCAAAGACTTTAGTGAAAATACTCACAGTACCAACACTAGATAGCCCGAAGGCGAAACTCCGCACGCAGGCGAAACAAATACGCGCGCACAAACAGGTGCGACGAAAACACTCCAAACTATGGAGGAACAGCTCAACCGAGCAAAATGCACAATACGTCTGGCAACAACCAAGACAGTGGAAACAATAACACACAACACTAGGCAAAACACAACGAGAACTTATAGGACACTAATTACACTAAACGAGAAACAGGTGTACAACAATCAGACAAAAGCAAACGAACACAGAAACATTCAACGGTGGCAGCTAGTATTCCGGAGACGACGAACGCCGAAGCCTGCCCGAGCAAGGAAGAGAGGCAGCCTCGGCCGAAACCGTGACAATTTGTTTAACACCTTTTTGGTTTCTACATGATTCCATATGTGTTATTTCATAGTTTTGATGTCTTCACTACAATGTAGAAAATAGTAAAAATAAAGAAATGAGTATATGTTCTAAAACTTTTGACCGGTAGTGTAGACGGCTATGAGAAATATAGATGAAAACTCTCTTGGTAGATAGTTTGGTCTACAGTTTATCATGAGGTACACTACCTCAGGCGAGCAATACCTCGAGACCTCCTTAATATTAGACATCGCGCACCAGCTGTTATTGACAAATTGACACACAACCCCACCCCTAGTCTTACCAGACGTAGCTGTTCTGTCCTGCCGATGCAGGGAAAACCTAGCCAACTGAATATTATCTGAATTCTCACAAGGCACCCCGATCTCCGCCCCCTGTATTGTCTTTTTTTCACGCGAATGACAGAGATTTGGAACTGGTCTCGGAGAAGCAGTATATCCTTCGCTTTGGACTCATTAAAGAAAATATATTCTTCCAGTTCGAGGTGAGTAATCGTTGCCCTGATATCCAGAAGCTCTTTTCGGTCATAAGAAACGGTAGCAGCAACATTATGTACAAAATAAGTTACAAACAATACGAAAAAACACACAAAATAGCACAGTTGGTTAGGAGCCTGTAAAACGGCAGCCATCCACTCTGGCGCCATTATCTCACATGATGTGGCCGGTAACACTGCTTTTTGAATGCCCAATATCATGTAATATCACAGAAGAGGAACATGTGATGTGCTACTACACTGTGACACAAAAAAACGAATGAGTCTTTACCTAAACTGAGTCTTTACCTAAACTCCTGATGTCTATTGAGAGGCTCACAAGTGGTACCGTATACCTGTACAAGTACACAGACAGTCATGTTATTTTCTAAAATGTTTCCCTGTATGAGCTATAACCAGTGTCTTTAATCTAAACTCATACTCACTTTGTGTGGGAACATAATTGGAGAGGGGGAGAAAATCTATATTTGAACAGCCTCAGTCTGTGCTGTAGCTACTGGAATGTACATATTTTCTCTTAGCCTAAATTATTAACAACTGTCTGTGGTTTTTAGCAGGAGGTTGTGGAGTGATCATCAGGGCTAGAGAGTGAGAGAGTAAAAGGATCTCCCCACCTTTTAGCAACAAATACAAAATATATGAGGGGCAATATGTACAGTAAGTATATGGGTATGTCATTGTGTACATGAGGAGGGAGAGGAAAGGGGATACCTAGTCAGTTGCACAACTGAATGCATTCAACCGAAATGCGTCTTCCACATTTAACCCAACCCCTCTGAATCAGAGAGGTGCGGGGGGCTGCCTTAATCAACGTGCACGTCATCGGCGCCCAGGGAGCAGTTGTTGTTGCTCATGGGCAGAACGGCATATTTTTCCACCTTTTCCCAACCTTTCAGTTACTAGCCCAATGCTCTTAAACGCTAGGCTACCAGTCGGTCTCCCTGTTACTCATCTGTCCCACTGCAACCTACGCTATGACACTTAAGCATCGCCCAATCTACCTGCTTCACGATGACTAGCACATAGAGGAGTGTTGCGATCAGCTGAGCCAACTAGTAAATCTACAGTTGAAGTCGGTAGTTTACATACACTTAGGTTGGAGTCATTAAAACTCGTTTTTCAACCACTCCACAAATTTCTTGTTAACAAACTATAGTTTTGGCAAGTTGGTTAGGACATCTACTTTGTGCATGACACAAGTAATATTTTGAACAATTGTTTACAGACAGATTATTTCACTTATAATTCACTGTATCACAATTCCAGTGGGTCAGAAGTTTATATACACTAAGTTGACTGTGCCTTTAAACAGCTTGGAAAATTCCAGAAAATGATGTCATGGCTTTAGAAGCTTCTGATAGGCTAATTGACATAATTTGAGTCAATTGGAGGTGTACCTGTGGATGCATTTCAAGGCCTACCTTCGAACTCAGTGCCTCTTTGCTTGACATCATGGGAAAAAAAAAAATATCAGCCAAGACCTCAGAAAAAAATATTGTAGACCTCCACAAGTCTGGGTCATCCTTGGGAGCAATTTCCAAACGCCTGAAGGTACCACATTCATCTGTATAAACAATAGTACACAAGTATAAACACCATGGGACCACGCAGCCATCATACCGCTCAGGAGGAAAACGCGTTCTGTCTCCTAGAGATTAACGTACTTTGGTGCAAAAAGTGCAAATCAATCCCAGAACAACAGCAAAGGACCTTGTGAAGATGCTGTAGGAAACAGGTACAAAAGTATCTATATCCACAGTACAACGAGTACTATATCGACATAACCTGAAAGGCCGCACAGCAAGGAATAAGCCATTGCTCCAAAACCGCCATAAAAAAGCCAGACTACGGTTTGCAACTGTACATGGGAACAAAGATCGTACTTTTTGGAGAAATGTCCTCTGGTCTGATGAAACAAAAATAGGCCATAATGACCATCGTTATGTTTGGAGGGAAAAGGGGGATTCTTGCAAGCCGAAGAACACCATCCCAACCATGAAGCACGGGGGTGGCAGCATCATGCTGTGGGGGTGCTTTGCTGCAGGAGTGACTGGTGCACTTCACAAAATAGATGGCATCACGAGGAAGGAAAATTATGTGGATATATTGAAGCAACATCTCAAGACATCAGTCAGGAAGTTAAAGCTTGGTCGCAAATGGGTCTTCCAAATGGACAATAACCAGAAGCATACTTCCAAAGTTGTGGAAAAATGGCTTAAGGACAACAAAGTCAAGGTATTGGAGTGGCCATCACAAACCCCTGACCTCAATCCTATAGAAAATGTGTAGGCAGAACTGAAAAAGCGTGTGCGAGCAAGGAGGCCTACAAACCTGACTCAGTTACACCAGCTCTGTCAGGAGGAATGGGCCAAAATTCACCCAACTTATTGTGGGAAGCTTGTGGAAGGCTACCCGAAACGTTTGACCGAAGTTAAACAATTTAAAGGCAATGCTACCAAATACTAATTGAGTGTATGTAAACTTCTGACCCTCTGGGAATGTGATGAAAGAAATAAAAGCTGAAATAAATAATTATCTCTACTATTATTCTGACATTTCACATTCTTAAAATAAAGTGGTGATCCTAACTGACCTAAAACAGGAAATCTTTACTAGGATTAAATGTCAGGAATTGTGAAAAACGTAGTTTAAATGTATTTGGCTAAGGTGTATGTAAACTTCTGACTTCAACTGTTCAATGTGAACGTGAATTGAGACATCCATTAGTGTCTCAAGACATTACATTTTAATATGAATTTAAATACATTTGATTTGATGAAAAACACGGTGGTGTTATTGAATTGGCACAGATATGCTGTAACTTCACTAAACAGTCTAGATATGAACATACAGTATTATATTTCTGCAAGGCAATGTCCTTGTCCATTACCAGTCTATAGCCCCAATTTAGAGAGAAGAACGTGCAAGGCTTGTCAGCCGTTCAGACAGCATTTCTTCCAAATAAGGTCCCAAAATACAATTTATTTATTTACTTGCACTAATTGTAATTCAGTATATGCCAGCCCGGTCGTATATTTACTACATTCTGCATGCACTCACTGACAATAAACTCACAGAAAGGTGGGACCACAACAAAGCAAACACGTGCAAAAACATGTTACGTAAATATGCATATAATCATAAACATTCACAATGCAACATGCAGAATATGAGCATCCTTGATTAGGGTGTCCCTGGATATATTGGCCAGTTTATTGGTATTGGTACAGTAGCTGTCTACAGCAGGAACAGGAAGAGGGAATACAGTGTAGTAGTAGAGATGTCTTCTTCTAATTGGCCAGAGATCATTATTACCATGATGATGCCCTTCCACAACAGTATTTTAGTGGCAGCATTCAAAATGTCAGCCCAGTTGGTAATTACCATATCCCAGTTTCGAGCACAACCCAATATCCAACCCAATATCCTTACTTTCCAAATACCACAGATAAAACTCTCTCTTTGTCCAGCAGACGGTCAAAACCAGTTGCCAGGCTTTTGTCAAAGATTTAACCACATATTTTGCACAATGCACAGACAATTGAGTTCCAGTAAATCCATCAAACTGTAATAAAGATAAAATCTAAATCATTGCAAAGAGTAAATTACTGGACATAATTGCAGTGCCACTAGAAATTTAGCTGAGCTTTGTCCAAAGAATCATGTCACTTAAATTCAATTTTGCTGTTGAAACAAAAATTAACACTGACAGGACTAAACAAAAGGAGAATGTTTTGAAATGGAGGGCAAGAATGGAAATAGATTACGTTATGTTAGTAGATTACAAATGCAGGTTGTTCCAGCAGTACAAAAACAGCTGGCATATCAACAAAACATTTTATCATTCAATTTTTCCCTGACAAATTTAATGCAGATGTTATCAAGGACAAGACAAAAGTGTCCACCAGAACAAAAGCATAACACTGGTATGAGAGTAAAATAATTATAGCAGATAAATAGCAAGTAATTCAATCTATGGGGCAGAACATGTCATGTCAGGGGGGTGTATTGACTGATGGTCCATACCAGGCTTATATTGATCCAGGGCATAGCATGTGCTGATGCATCATTGTGTAAATTAGAGTCACTTACTAGTCTCCACCACCACCTTCAGCTATTGTCTGAAGCGAAATAGCCAGCTACAACATATTTAGAGGAATACAAGATCTGGGTTGCATTCAAGATTTAAATGCTTTAGACCATTGTGGTGTATATTTCCTGTCTATAACAAACTATACAACAGTCTGCTCCATTGTCAGCTGTTTAGGAGGTGTTGCAGCTGATGACTGTGCACTCAGGAACCTGCTCCTTTTTCTGCAAATTGCCTGTGCCTGGTGATGCTGTCTACCACCCTCTTTCCCAGATTAACTCCACAGAGCAAATGAAGAGAAGAAGAGAGAGCGGGCATACAAACGAGAGAGTGGGGGGCTGGGTTGAGTGCCGTCATCAAAGCGCCTTTCTCTTTTATTTTCTTCTCTCCATCGCTCTTGCTCTGCCTGTGTGTAAAATTAGCGCCTGTGCAAGGGTGGGCAATCCATGCAGTGATTCGTGCCCTGGAGGTCCAAATTTAAACTATTTTCCAGCTCACCAGGGGATCCAAAGAGGGGAGAGGAAGGAGAGTTGAGAGGACTGGCAGAGAGGAGACTCAAAATAGGGGCCAAATACAGTACAGTGTGTTAGTGTGGGGATTGTGGGAAGACCTTTAAGTTCCTACATGCTCTCAACAAACTAGAGTAGGTCGATAGGTCTGTGCATGGTAGGAATAGCAATGAACAGTACACACAGTGCTCCAGCCCGCCTATTATAATTCCATCCATCATGTCGGGTCTCTGGGCCCAAAGGCCTTGGGCCTGCATCCTTTCATCTCCAGTGGCTGGTCAGAGGGCATGAGGCTGACCTTCAACCCTGGGACACACAACCACACAAGATTGTAGTGCTGTCACAAATCCCATGCGCTCTCTGTCCCTCTCTGTCCCCTGTGTGGGTGTAATTTCATTAAGGACTCCGGCCGCAGCCCGGCCAGCCTGGGTCTGGACTTGGTCTCTGGTCTCCATACGGCTGCATATCTTAACATGAGCCTTTCCATAATCCTGACCTTGGGCACTATTAATGACCTGGCTGTATGGGTCTGAGAGGCCTCTCCCAAATGCAACATAGCACCAACTCTCTAGTTACTTGGATTACGCTCACCTATCGTTTAAAGTGGGAACAATAGCTTTTGGCAACTTTTTGAGAGAAGGTTTATTGGATAATAAGTCAATCCATTTAATTTTCCTGAATCTCATTTGGCTCAGTTTTTAGTCTCCTCTCTCCTGCCCTTTATCCTTCCTAACTGTAAGAGAAATTTGAATTTGGACATAGTCAACATTGGCAGTTCAACATAGATTGCAAATATACGCCAGCTACCAAACAGTTTGGTGAGAAGGTGACAACAGTTGGTGCGATTATTCGCAAATGTAAGAAACACAAAAGACCTGTCAATCTCCCTCGGCCTGGGGCTCCATGTAAGATCTCACCTCGTGGAGTTGCAATGATCATGAGAACGGTGAGGAATCAGCCCAGATTTACACGGGAGGATCTTGTCAATGATCTCAAGGTAGCTGGGACCATAGTCACCAAGAAAACAATTGGTAACACACTACGCCGTGAAGGACTGAAATCCTGCAGCACCCGCAAGGTCCCCCTGCTCAAGAAAGCACATATACAGGGCCGTCTGAAGTTTGCCAATGAACATCTGAATGATTCAGAGGAGAACTGGGTGAAAGTGTTGTGGTCAGATGAGACCAAAATCGAGCTCGTTGGCATCAACTCAACTCGCCGTGTTTGGAGGAGGAGGAATGCTGCCTATGACCCCAAGAACACCATCCCCACCGTCAAACATGGAGGTGGAAACATTATGCTTTGGGGGTGTTTTTCTGTTAAGGGGACAGGACAACTTCACCGCATCAATGGGACGATGGACGGGGCCATGTACCGTCAAATCTTGGGTGAGAACCTCCTTCCCTCAGCCAGGGCATTGAAAATGGTTCATGGATGGGTATTCCAGCATGACAATGACCCAAAACACACAGCCAAGGCAACAAAGGAGTGGCTCAAGAAGAAGCACATTAAGGTCCTGGAGTGGCCTAGCCAGTCCCAGACTTTAATCCCATAGAAAATCTGTGGAGGGAGCTGAAGGTTCGAGTTGCCAAACGTCAGCCTCGAAACCTTAATGACTTGGAGAAGATCTGCAAAGAGGAGTGGGACAAAATCCCTTCTGAGATGTGTGCAAACCTGGTGGCCAACTACAAGAAACGTCTGACCTCTGTGATTGCCAACAGGGTTTTGCCACCAAGTACTAAGTCATGTTTTGCAGAGGGGTCAAATACGTATTTCCCTCATTAAAATGCAAATCAATTTATAACATTTTTGACATGGATTTTTCTGGATTTTGTTGTTGTTATTCTGTCTCTCACTGTTCAAATAAACCTACCATTAAAATTATAGACTGATAATGTCTTTGTCAGTGGGCAAACGTACAAAATCAGCAGGGGATCAAATACTTTTTTCCCTCACTGTATATCTTTAAAAAATATATTTGTGAAATGTTCTTGAATACATGACATTAATGCAGAATTATCCAGCTTGTTTCTATTTGTTAGTCAAGTCATCAATCAAAGCAGGTCACTCAGACAAGACATGACCGTGGTGAGTGATTGGGTCAGATGGTCGCTCCTCTCCCTCTCTTTAAAAGACTGAAAGGCAAAGAGGGGCGCAGCCGTGTTCCTTTACAACAAATTAGGCCAAATTCAATCCAGGAAGGGTGGAGGTCGCCGTCCTAATCTAATTAGGGAATATTCCCTCGTCTTGATAATTGCTTTAGCACTCAACCTGAAGTTGTAATTACATCACTAGGTTAATTTCAGCATTGGGCTTCTGTTAATTTAATTATGGGAGAAGAGGGTGAGCATAGCTGTTAAGTCATGTTGATTGCGTTATAGACTATATTTCTCAGCAATTCGGCTACATTTCAGAGCCACTAAATGGGTGATTCACTGGCTCACGCTGTCCCCAAGTTAATCAAGTGACAGACGAATCACTTATTCAAAATAAGACAATCACACTTTTACAGCTCTTGTACGACGTAAACATTCACCAACCCACGCACAAACTGCCGCTGCTTAAAATGCACACTGTCTCACATTGACTAATGCATGGCCATTATCCCACTCTGATAGCCTTGGTATCGGCCAGATCGCACACATACTCTTCTCAGTATTTAATCCAAATCACATTTCCAGAGCATTAGTGGTTTCTGAGAGGTGAGGAGTCAGGAACAACAGAATGCACACCTCACCAATAACAACTCATCCTAATGTTTACACTGGCTCCAAACCGGGCTGGTATCTCATGATTGGAGAAGAATTGCCCAACTGAACTGTTCCTATCAATCCATGATCCTCTGTAGAATTATTATAAAAATGTTTAAACAGGCCTTCAGTTGTTTCAGTATGTTCATGGTCTTTTCGCTGAGATATGAATGATCATCCATCAGCTTATATTCACCAGAAGACAGTTGGGATCCCAGCATCACGCTCACACACAGAGGATGGAAGACTATTGTGCAACACTGGCCCAATTCCCATACAATACAATTCCATAACGTTTACTCCATGCCTCTCCCTTTGTAGGATGTACACTTTATGAATTTTACATGCCTTCTCTCCATACTTTGAAAGACAAAAAGAGCTCTTTCTGGAGTACTGGCATTGTGGTGCTTTCCACAATGTCCTATTGAAAAACAAATGATAGTCCCACTAAGCCCAAACCAGATGTGATGGCGTATCGCTGCAGAGTGCTGTGGTAGCCATGATGGTTAAGTGTGCCTTGAATTCTAAATAAATCACAGACAGTGTCACCAGCAAAGCACCCCCACACCATAACACCTCCTCCTCCATGCTTTACGGTGGGAAATACACATGCGGAGATCATCCGTTCACCCACACCGTGTCTCACAAAGACACGGCGGTTGGAAACAAAAATGTCCACTTTGGACCCCAGACCAAAGGACACATTTCCACCGGTCTAATGTCATTTGCTCATGTTTCTTGGCCCAAGCAAGTCTCTTCTTCTTATTGGTGTCCTTTAGTAGTGGTTTCTTTGCAGCAATTCGACCATGAATACCTGATTCACACAGTCTCCTCTGAACAGTTGATGTTGAGATGTGTCTGTTACTTAAACTCTGTGAAGCATTTATTTTGGTTGCAATTTCTGAGGCTGGTAACTCTAAGGAACTTATTCTCTGCAGCAGAGGTAACTCTGGGTCTTCCATTCCTGTGGCGGTCCTCATGAGAGCCAGTTTCATCGTAGCGCTTGATGGTTATTGCGACTGCACTTGAGGAAACTTTCAAAGTTCTTGAAATGTTCCGTGTTGACTGACCTTCATGTCTTAAAGTAAGATGGACTGTTGTTTCTCGTTGCATATTTGAACTGTTCTTGCCATAATATGGACTTTACCAAATAGGGCTGTCTTCTGTATACCCCCCTACCTTGTTACAACACAACTGATTGGCTCAAATGCATTAAGAAGGAAATAAATTCCACAAATTAACTTTTAAGAAGGCACACCTGTTAATTGAAATGCATTCCAGGTGACTACCTCATGAATCTGGTTGAGAGAATGCCAACAGTGTGCAAAGCTGTCATCAAGGCAAAGGGTGGCTATTTGAAGAATCTCAAATATAAAATATATTTTGATTTGTTTAACTATTTTTTGGTTACTACATGATTCCATATGTGTTATGTCATAGTTTTGATGTCTTCACTATTATTCTACAATGTAGAAAATTGTAAAAATAAAGAAAAACCCTTGAATGTGTAGGTGTTCTAAAACTTTTGACCGGTAGTGTGTAGACACACCCTATGTTTGAATAAAGTAACTATATGTAGGCTCCTGAGCTTGTCTGATGCTTTAAGCACTGCGATTAAAAATTAAGACACAAATTAAGAGGGAACCAGTGATCAATAAAGCCCAACAGATCAATAGCCTAACCAGAAAAGAATAAACTGTTCATGACCCTCCTCCTCCTCCTGCTGCTGGCCTTCGCAGCCATTACGCTCCTGAAGTTGCTGGTAATAGCTACACCAGCGTTCAGAAACCTTTTCCATTTGGAGTGCCAAGATATTGCACCATTTCTACTGATCTGCGTGCCAGTTATGATTTTCCTATGCACATTTTCATGGAATAGTTTTATTTCATTTATAATAAAGTCTTCATATGTCAAAATCAATGTCATGTGGTTAATTACATTTCTATCTAAATGAAAATGATACAAATCTAAAAGTAACTTCTATTGCTATTATGTAAAAATAGCCTACATAAAGCCAACAAATTAAAACAGCCTGCAGGTAGAAAATATCCTGATAAAAATACATATCCTATAAATCACATTGGCTACGCATGTCCTTTCTGCAAGGAACTTGAAACATTGTATCAACTATTAACTTGGTCCGGCTAATAACACTAATAAACCAGCATGTTCATCAGAAAACAGAAGAAAAGTATTTGCATGTTTTGTTGATTTTAAGAATGCTTTTGATTCCATATATTATATTACAAAACCCTCCAAAGAGGCATTGGGGGTAAAGTATGCTAACATCATAAAATCGATGTACTCGAACAACACAACTGAACAATAAGAACGCGTTTTTTGCACAAGGGCGAGGGGTGAGACAAGCGTGCAGTTTAAGTCCAACCCTGTTCAGCGTCTACATCAACAAACTAGCAGTGTTGTTGGACTGATCTACAGCCACTGGACTCACCCTCAAACATGAGGAGGTCAGATTCCTGCTCTACGTAGATCACCTTGTCCTACTGTCACCAACAGAGCAAGGTCTACAGACAATTCTCTAAAATAAATATTCTTATCACAAATCTGGTGAAAAATATTCAATAGTGTAATTTTACCAATTGCGCTACATGGAAGCGAGGTTTGGAGTCCAACCTGTAATTATGATTATAAGCATTGGGGGGAAAAAACAATAGAAAATCTACATACAGAATTCTGCAGATATATCCTAAATATCCCAAAGAAAGTACCAAATAATACATGAAGAGCGGAAGTCAGAAGATTCCCTTTAATTGTAAATATAAAGAAAAGGACACTAACATTTTGGCACCATTTGAAATGAAGCCCCAAAACATCCTTACAATTCAAAGCACTGGAAACCCAAGAGCTAAACCCTGAGAAGGGTCCCCTAAGTCAGCTGTTAAAAACACTAAACAACCCTATTATCCAAACACACAGGGAAATCAATCAAATTGTTACAGAAGTGAAAACCTCCTATTTGACAAATTGGGAAAATGAAACAAACACACAGAAAAAACAAAATGTGTATTTGGCAACTTAAAAGAGAATACTAATTGGCAAAATATCTCTCCTCTGTCAGAGATTTAAAAAAACAGACAGATCCTGAACAAATACAGGCTCAGCGCCGACCAATTGGCTATAGAAAAAGGGAGACTACCCAAAGAGAAGCGTCTATGTGTTCACTGCACGACAGGGGAGGTAGATACAGAGATGCACTTTTTCTTCTACTGTGAGAAATACCACCAAGTAATAGCATATTTTTTCAAGAAAATATCCCAATCAATTCCCAACTTATGTGCATATACTAATGACATAAAGCTGGGAATTGTTCTGGGTGAGGGAGAAAAAGCAAATATTACTGCCAGATATGTATTGTATACAGTGGGGGGAAAAAGTATTTAGTCAGCCACCAATTGTGCAAGTTCTCCCACTTAAAAAGATGAGAGAGGCCTGTAATTTTCATCATAGGTACACGTCAACTATGACAGACAAAATGAGAAAATAAAATCCAGAAAATCACATTGTAGGATTTTTTATGAATTTATTTGCAAATTATGGTGGAAAATAAGTATTTGGTCAATAACAAAAGTTTCTCAATACTTTGTTATATACTCTTTGTTGGCAATGACACAGGTCAAACGTTTTCTGTAAGTCTTCACAAGGTTTTCACACACTGTTGCTGGAATTTTGGCCCATTCCTCCATGCAGATCTCCTCTAGAGCAGTGATGTTTTGGGGCTGTCGCTGGGCAACACGGACTTTCAACTCCCTCCAAAGATTTTCTATGGGGTTGAGATCTGGAGACTGGCTAGGCCACTCCAGGACCTTGAAATGCTTCTTACGAAGCCACTCCTTCGTTGCCCGGGCGGTGTGTTTGGGATCATTGTCATGCTGAAAGACCCAGCCACGTTTCATCTTCAATGCCCTTGCTGATGGAAGGAGGTTTTCACTCAAAATCTCATGATACATGGCCCCATTCATTCTTTCCTTTACACGGATCAGTCGTCCCGGTCCCTTTGCAGAAAAACAGCCCCAAAGCATGATGTTTCCACTCCCATGCTTCACAGTAGGTATGGTGTTCTTTGGATGAAACTCAGCATTCTTTGTCCTCCAAACACGACGAGTTGAGTTTTTACCAAAATGTTCTATTTTGGTTTCATCTGACCATATGACATTCTCCCAATCCTCTTCTGGATCATCCAAATGCACTCTAGCAAACTTCAGACGGGCCTGGACATGTACTGGCTTAAGCAGGGGGACACGTCTGGCACTGCAGGATTTGAGTCCCTGGCGGCGTAGTGTGTTACTGATGGTAGGCTTTGTTACTTTGGTCCCAGCTCTCTGCAGGTCATTCACTAGGTCCCCCCGTGTGGTTCTGGGATTTTTGCTCACCGTTCTTGTGACCATTTTGACCCCACGGGGTGAGATCTTGCGTGGAGCACCAGATCGAGGGAGATTATCAGTGGTCTTGTATGTCTTCCATTTCCTAATAATTGCTCCCACAGTTGATTTCTTCAAACCAAGCTGCTTACCTATTGCAGATTCAGTCATCCCAGCCTGGTGCAGGTCTACAATTTTGTTTCTTGTGTCCTTTGACAGCTCTTTGGTCTTGGCCATAGTGGAGTTTGGAGTGTGACTGTTTGAGGTTGTGGACAGGTGTCTTTTATACTGATAACAAGTTCAAACAGGTGCCATTAATACAGGTAACGAGTGGAGGACAGAGGAGCCTCTTAAAGAAGAAGTTACAGGTCTGTGAGAGCCAGAAATCTTGCTTGTTTGTAGGTGACCAAATACTTATTTTCCACCATAATTTGCAAATAAATTCATTAAAAATCCTACAATGTGATTTTCTGGATTTTTTTTTCTCAATTTGTCTGTCATAGTTGACGTGTACCTATGATGAAAATTACAGGCCTCTCTCATCTTTTTAAGTGGGAGAACTTGCACAATTGGTGGCTGACTAAATACTTTTTTTCCCCACTGTATGAGGGACATCCCATGACCATTAATTCCCTGAAGTATTTACATTGCATATAACTTACAAGTAATACAAAATGTAACAATCATCCATGTTCATTTTGTTGTGTATTTATTAGACATTCTTTCTTTTTCTTTTCATAATCTTATTTTTATTTAATTAAATGTATCGACCAAAAATTACACAATACAACAGCAGTAGTGTTGTACGTGTATACATGATTATATGTACTATTATTATTATTATTATTATTTCTGAAATGAACTGTATTTCATTATCCTCATTTACTGTACTGTATTTACTGAAATGCTGTACCACTATACTGCTTTGGCAATATCAAGAAATTGTATTTCATGCCAATAAAGCAATCTGAATTTGAGAGAAAGCAAGCGAAAGAGAGAGCGCGAGAGAGCAAGCGAGAGAGAGAAAGAGAGAGAAAGAGAGCGAGCGAGAGCAACAGCAAGAAAGAGCGAGAGAGCGAGAGAGAAAGAGCAAGAAAGTGAAAGAGAGAGTCAGACAGAAAGAGAGAGAGAGAGAGAGAGAGAGAGAGAGAGAGAGAGAGAGAGAGAGAGAGAGAGAGAGAGAGAGAGAGAGAGAGAGAGAGAGAAAATAAAGAAAAGAGAGACTTCATTTGAATAAAAGAACATTATACTGCCAAATGGGTTGGAACAACAGTAACATTATGCAAACACTCAATCCAGGGCATTCAGACATGGTACTCACACGTGCAATAGCTATGAGGAAGAGGGGGATGGAGGGTAAGAGTGAGAGAGAGAGTGAGTGCTGTACAGTATGCACTCATTTTCCTTCTATCTGACATGTCAGAGCCCCTCTACCACATGTAGTGAAGCTTTCTAAGGGCTCACAACCCTCACAGCGATTGTGCACCAGCCAACGATACACATCATATCCATGAAAGTGTCTGTGTGCGCACGTGTGTGTGTGCACATCTCTGCCTCATGAGATTTGCTTTGTTTGTGATAAACCATAGCCTTACTGCAGTATCTGCAGTAACAATATCTGTGTGTGTGTGTTTGTGCTAAAGACTATTTATGTTCTAGAGCTCCCTGGGTTGTTATCATGTAACCTTATTTATCAAAGCATTTGGAGGTTTTATGATGTGATTTACTGTATATGGACTTGTGGCACGTTAATGATGCCAGCGAGCCTTGCCTGCCATCCATATTCATGAACAACTGTGTTAGGGGAGCAGTGGGAGGGGGAGGAGCACCACTAGGCGTACCAACGCCAAAACTCTCCCAGGCACAAAGTCTGGAGAGCAGAGCTGCCAAAGGCAAGAGTTCACCTGCCTGTAGGCCTGGGCACACCTGTACAGTACAGTAGGACCAGGCAGACACACAGACAGGATATTAATGGCTGAACGGGAACAAAGGAAATACATGCTGACTTTTGGATGTCTGATGCATTTATCATTCCTCCTGACATTTTGAATCACATACTGTAAAAGGCTGGGAGGAGAGTATAGTGGTAAGAGCACTCCTGGATCTAAAGAGTTACCAACCAGACTGCCTGTGGACTCATTGCAAGAAAGGGAGGGAGATGGTCTGAGGATTGTGGGTATCAGCTAGTGAAACCTTCAACTCCCCAAATTCCATCTCAGTAGCCCAATCCACCATGTTGAAAAGTGATACTGGGCCGATATAGCAATGCAGCTGGCAGTTAACTGCTTTTGGACAATAAGTCAATGAACGACGGCAATAAGCCCAAAAGCTTTATGCTAGCAGACTGGAAGATGTCGCCCAACTGTGCTATTTGGCAACTAGATTTGGAAACAAGGGGATTACAATGTTCTACTGATAATCAGCATGACAGAGCAGCACAACCTTCAATTGTCCACAGACCCAAAGGGTCACCGGTTCAATCCCAGGATGTGATTTGGCATACATCTGCCATCAGCAGAGGAATGCATTTCCTTTGCAGTGGATCACAAAGGGAAGGTTTGCATATTGAAGTGCTGGTAGAATTTGCATTCCACCAATTAACTGTAGAGCTGTGCAAATACTGTTACAGTTTCGAAGTAAGCATGGAGGGCCACATTCAAAGCAACTAATCCTGTTTAAGGATTATGTTAATTTAACCCTTCCCTCTATACTATACATTTCAATTAAGGAGCAGCAGGATTTCATGTCCTATTAGTCATTATGGTCTAATCAATGAGCTGTGGCCCCAAAACATCTGACAGGGCAGGTCTCTGTCTGTTCTGTTGGCCAGTCAGGTAGGCATCGGTACTTAAAAGCAGGGATAAATATCCGTTCAAGATCCCTGTTAGTGGGAGGCAGCAGTGAGAGCAAAAATAATTGTACCGAGACTCCTGGCTGAAACCTAATTTGCTGCTGAACCAATCAATAAAACCATTTCATCTGTGTTGCTACGGAACAACATATACTAAAACACAAAGAACATTTCCTTGGGGAGATGGGGAGGTGGGGAGGTGGGGAGGTGGGGAGGTGGGAGGGCATCTTGTTATTTTTCTTTTGATAAAGACATTTAGCTTTTAGAAAGATGCCTGGTGTAAAAGGAGCAGTGCATAGTGCAGTCAAGAACATCTCTTTTGTCCCCTTTCTCTGAGTCTCCAAAGCATCACATCTGTACTTTCATTACTGCGGTCACACAATGAGCTGTGGAGATTTGACTCAACCACCATAGTCAACATACATTCCTTTGATACAGTACAGTACAGAACACACACGTCTGTATTAATCAGAGTACCTCAAAATGTCCTTTCGTCACCCATGTACAGTGGGGAAAAAAAGAATTTAGTCAGCTACCAATTGTGCAAGTTCTCCCACTTAAAAAGATGAGAGAGGCCTGTAATTTTCATCATAGGTACACATCAACTATGACAGACAAATTAAGAAAAAAAATCCCGGAAATCACATTGTAGGATTTTTAATGAATTTATTTGCAAATTATGGTGGAAAATAAGTATTTGGTCACCTACAAACAAGCAAGATTTCTGGCTCTCACAGACCTGTAACTTCTTCTTTAAGAGGCTCCTCTGTCCTCCACTCGTTACCTGTATTAATGGCACCTGTTTGAACTTGTTATCAGTATAAAAGACACCTGTCCACAACCTCAAACAGTCACACTCCAAACTCCACTATGGCCAAGACCAAAGAGCTGTCAAAGGACACCAGAAACAAAATTGTAGACCTGCACCAGGCTGGGAAGACTGAATCTGCAATAGGTAAGCAGCTTGGTTTGAAGAAATCAACTGTGGGAGCAATTATTAGGAAATGGAAGACATACAAGACCACTGATAATCTCCCTCGATCTGGGGCTCCACGCAAGATCTCACCCCGTGGGGTCAAAATGATCACAAGAACGGTGAGCAAAAATCCCAGAACCACACGGGGGGGACCTAGTGAATGACCTGCAGAGAGCTGGGACCAAAGTAACAAAGCCTACCATCAGTAACACACTACGCCGCCAGGGACTCAAATCCTGCAGTGCCAGACGTGTCCCCCTGCTTAAGCCAGTACATGTCCAGGCCCGTCTGAAGTTTGCTAGAGTGCATTTGGATGATCCAGAAGAGGATTGGGAGAATGTCATATGGTCAGATGAAACCAAAATAGAACTATTTGGTAAAAACTCAACTCGTCGTGTTTGGAGGACAAAGAATGCTGAGTTGCATCCAAAGAACATCATACCTACTGTGAAGCATGGGGTGGAAACATCATGCTTTGGGGCTGTTTTTCTGCAAAGGGACCAGGACGACTGATCCGTGTAAAGGAAAGAATGAATGGGGCCATGTATCGTGAGATTTTGAGTGAAAACCTCCTTCCATCAGCAAGGGCATTGAAGATGAAACGTGGCTGGGTCTTTCAGCATGACAATGATCCCAAACACACCGCCCGGGCAACGAAGGAGTGGCTTCGTAAGAATCATATCAAGGTCCTGGAGTGGCCTAGCCAGTCTCCAGATCTCAACCTCATAGAAAATCTTTGGAGGGAGTTGAAAGTCCGTGTTGCCCAGCGACAGCCCCAAAACATCACTGCTCTAGAGGAGATCTGCATGGAGGAATGGGCCAAAATACCAGCAACAGTGTGTGAAAACCTTGTGAAGACTTACAGAAAAAGTTTGACCTGTGTCATTGCCAACAAAGGGTATATAACAAAGTATTGAGAAACTTTTGTTATTGACCAAATACTTATTTTCCACCATCATTTGCAAATAAATTCATTAAAAATCCAACAATGTGATTTTCTGGAAAAAAAATTCTCATTTTGTCTGTCATAGTTGACGTGTACCTATGATGAAAATTACAGGCCTCCCTCATCTTTTTAAGTGGGAGAACTTGCACAATTGGTGGCTGACTAAATACTTTTTTCCCCACTGTATAATGCCATCAACTTCAGCAGTCTCACATACTGTATACCGTTGACCATGATAAAATGGATTGCACTTATCAAAACATTTTCTAAGCAAATATCGTTCAATATGTTTCCAGAAATACCAGTAATTTGTTTGGTCAGTTGCAGTGACTGAAATAATTAGCTTTGACTATAAAAGTTCAGTCAGTCCCCATGCCAACAGAATTATAGCACATACTGTAGCACTGCTCATAAAAGCAAAGGCCGCACTGTGGGCCACTGGAGAACATAGCCCATATACTTTACATCCAGAGCATAGATTGAGGAAATCCCATAGGGAAATTGCCATCACAGCATGGGTAAAACGTGATTAGAGCACATACATCTGACATAGATCTGAGAAAAGAAGGCCTGGTCTCTTGGAATGCCAATGGACCAGAGAGGCAAACTCACTACGGTAGTAAGATCACATGGAAATTATTAAAATCACTAGGGGAGAGTTGAACTGATGTTGGAGAGAGAGAGAAGAAAAGAGTGTTCTCCAGATTCTCCCACCCTCTCCATCTCTGTCATCCTACCCATGCACCCTGTCTCAAGCTTCCTCGTCCCCACTCATTATTAGTGTGCCAAGTGGCCCCACAGATACCCTGAGTGTGAGAGGAGTGAATGTGTGGGTCTCAGGTCAGGGAGGCCCTAATGAGAGCTGTGGCTAGATGAAAGGAGTACTCCTGGGCTGGGACGGACGGGAGAGTGATGGGGCTGTTGACACGGGGCCAGGGGGGCCAGGGGGGCCAGGGGGGCCAAGGGGGGCCAGGGGGCGGGAGCCACACGGTTTAAGCCGTGGATGTGGGTCATCGTATTTAAGTGTCAGCACATGAGAGGGCGTGTGAGACATCCATGTCTCTCCACGGCCCAGAACCACTTCAAAGTTCTTCCCTGACATTGGAATGGGTTCCTGTTGTTTAACATCTGTTTGCACTTCACACCATTACTCCTTCTACTCACAACAGTAAATAGGCTGCTTTCCATTGGCAGGTAATCACACTGACTGTCAGCCATTTAAAGAATGCCATGAAACAGCAGTGTTTTCCACAAGCACATGGAGTAGCCAGTCAAATAGAAAAAGTAGCCAGCCAGGCTCCCCCGGGCCTGGGTGTCCTTAAGAAATGTTTGCTGAACAAGCTCTAATTTGGTGGCCTCTGGTACATTCTAATGATAGATTGTATTTTTAACCAGTAACTATCAGGAAAGAACACTGATACATTTTTTTCACACTTATACAGTGTTAGTGTCATCAGCTGTTTTACAATATGATATAAAACATTTGTTTTGACTGCACTGGGCCTTTAAAGAATCCTGTAAAGCATTGTTCACATTGGCAGTTTGGAGTGACTCAAATCCTTTTTTTGCATTTAAGATTTGAATCTGTTTTTCCTCCAGTCTGAGCAGCCAAAAGGCACATGGAATCGGATATTTCAAGCCACATTGTGTACGAGAGAATGGCGCTTGACAGAATAGCAGTATTTATTTTCTCTGAGTCGTGGCTGAACAATGGAAAATATAAATCTAGTTGGTTTTTCTATACATCTGCAGGACAGAACGGCAGCGTTGGGTAAACTCAAAGGGGGTGGTGTGTGTCACGTTGTTAACAACAGCTGGTGCGTGATCTATAATATTAAGGAAGTCTCAAGGTTCTGCTCACCTGAGTTAGAATACCTCATGATAAGCTGTAAACCATACTGTTAAACGAGAGAGTTCATCTATATTTTTTGTAGCTGTCTATTTACTACCACAAACCAATGCTGGCACTAAGAACACACTCAACAAGCTGTATAGGGCCATAAGCAAACAAGAAAATGCTCACACAGAGGCGCTCCTAGTGGCCGGTGATTTTAATGCATGAAAACTGAACTCAGTATTACCTAATTTCGACCAGCAGGTCACATCTGCAACTAGAGGTGAAAGAAATTCTATATCACGTTTACTCCACACACAGAGAGGAATACAAAGCTCTCCCTCGCCCTCCATTTGGCAAATCTGACCATAACTATCCTCCTGATTCATGCTTACAAGCAAAAACTTAAACAGGAAGTACCAGTGATGCACTCAATATGGAAATGGTCCGATCAAGTGGAAGCTAAGCTACAGGAATGTTTCGCTAGCACAGACTGGAATATGTTCCGGGATTCATCCGATGGCATTGAGGAGTTTACCACATCTGCCCTTTCCCACCTGTACAAAAGGAACACCTACGTGAGAATGCTGTTCATTGACTTCAGCTCAGCATTCAACACCAAAGTGCCCTCCAAGCTCATTACTGGGACTGAACACCTCCCTCTGCAACTGGATTCTGGACAAGCCACCCCAGGTGGTGAGGGTAAGCAACAACACATCCACATTTTAGTCATTTAGCAGACGCTCTTATCCAGAGCGACTTACAGTTAGTGAGCGCATACATTTTTTCATACTAGCCCCCCGTGGGAATCGAACCCACAACCCTGGCATTGCAAGTGCCATGCTCTACCAACTGAGCTACACGGCACCACACTGACCCTCAACACGGGGGCCCCTCTGGGGTGCGTGCTTAGTCCCCTCCTGTACTCCCTGTTCACCCACAACTGCGTGGCCGTGAACAACTCCAACACCATCATTAAGTTTGCAGACGACACGACGGTGGTGGGCCTGATCACCGACGACGATGGGGCCAGGACAACAACCTCTCCCTCAACGTCAGCAAGACAAAAGGAGCTGATCGTGGACTACAGGAAATGGAGGGCCGAGCACGCTTCCATTCACATCGACGGGGCTGTAGTGTAGCGGGTCGAGAGTTCCTCTGTGTCCACATCACTAAGGACCTATCATGGTCCAAAAGGCTCCTAAACAGCTTCTACCCTCAAGCCATAAGACAGAATAGTTAATCAAATGGCTACATGGACTATTTGTAATGACCCCCTTTTTTTGTTGCACTGACTCTCTTGCACTGCCTCCATGCACACTCACTGGACTCTATCCACACACTCACACATACTACACTGACCCTACAATACACACATACGCTCACACTCACACACACACAAAAACACACACACACACACACACATTGACGCCACACACACACACACACACACTTTCACACTCTTCACATACACTGCTGCTAATCTGTTTGTTATCTAGCCTGATTACCTAGTCACTTTTACCCCTACCTTTATGTACGTATTTCCTAAATTACCTCAACTCCCTCATACCCCTGCACATTGACTCGGTACCCCTTGTATATAGCCTCATTATTGTTATTTTATTGTGTTACTATTTACTTTTTTTATTTTTCCAAAATGTTCTTACTTTTCAACTCTGCATTGTTGGGAAAGGGCTCATAAGCAAGCATTTCACTGTTAAGTCTACATCTGTTGTATTCAGCGTATGTGACAAATAAAAATGTATTTGATGATTTGATTTGAGGTGGTTTGAAATCAGATACAAATCTGATTCCTGGCCATACGACTTGTGTCTGAATGGTCAAATCAGATTTTTTTGCCCTCAAGTGGTTCTAGACCGTTATTTAGACTTATTTTGCATAGCTTGTTGCTTGCTAGCTACTCTGTTGACAGTTTGATAAGAACATGTGGTAGCTAACTAGCTTGTTAATTGTTTAGAAACAAATTAGAGAATGTGCTAGAAAGCTAAACAGCTCCCTAGCTAGCTAGTCGAATGCTGTGGCTAGCCAAAAGGGACTTGTTTTGAAAGTTGGATCATCTTATCCTTTGAGGCTTTATGGGTCATTCTACAGATTCGGTGACATTTCAGTATTGTCAGTGTCCCAAGATGTACTAGTGTTATAACTTGTCAGAACATTTATCAAACTACACTTAAATTACAACATTTCAAAGTTTTACATGTTTTTAATATGGAGTAGAGAATATGATTTTAAACAGAGATGAATTTCAATACTTATATGTTTGCTTTTCTTAGGAGTATTAAGAATTTCGCCTGTCCCTATTGACCATCATGCAAATGGCGTGACTCATTTTGAGTACACTGTGTTAAATAATAATGCTTTTTTTTTGTTAAATTAAGTGTATATGCCCCCTTATTATGCATAATCCATTTTCTCAGCATAAGACATTTTATTTTCTGAGAAATTCAGGCTTTTACCCCTGTCCTTGTATTTCTTTCAACCCCGTAACGCAACAATACCCCCACTCACAATTAAATAATGGTTTGATCCTGTGGACATCATTTATGAGGAAGTGACATCATACAAGTCTTCAGAGAAGCCTGGTGTGACAAGTGGTAAGCTGCTCTCTCACTTTTTATAAATATTTCATGTTTTTTCAAGCACATATGGGCTTTGTCAATCTCAGGTATTCAACTCTGTTGGGGGGAATTCATAGTTAAGATTTTACCAAGAATTGTTTTTATAGCTATGAAGTATAACAATGTCTTTTGTTGAATAAGGCCATGTGGCACACTGCTAGCTGCTAGCATCCCGAATTAGCAACAGATTAGCACAAAATCTTCAACCCTGTCACATTCAACCCCATCACATTTTTCAATGTTACGGGGTTGAATGGCTGTTACAGGGTTGAATAGCTGTTAAATCTTAGCAATATTTAATGTATATTGCTTAATACCAATCATATTTTCTTGTTGAATGTTTGTTGTTTACGGTTTTACAGTATCAACTAAAAGTACGAGGAATTTTTGAAAATAATGACAATTAATTTGTTCTCTCTCCTATATACATTGACATATTTAGGAGTATTATCTGCAAGTTCATGTTCATTTTACTACATAGTGATTAAAAGGATACAATATTTAGTCTTGAAGAGTAAGCAGGTCATTGACTTGACCTTGACCTACAATTTCAGATTCAACAATGGAAAAAACAGCAGCAGAAAGGAAACACACATTGAGAGGAAGGTGAGGGACATCCGCACGCCGGTGGTCAGGTAATTCTCCTGGAAATGTAAGATCTTTAAGACACGAGGTGGTGGTGGTCATGGACACACAATCAACAGAAAATAAAGTTTTGTTGCTTTAAAGCATAATTTGGTAATGCATAAAAAGACTAGAGAATGTAAATGAAGACTAGTCTAAAAAGACATACAGTATACTGCCTTGGCAACTGGTGAGTACTCTGTACAGGGTCTTAGAGGAGAACAACACTGCCATCAAGCTTTACTTCATTGAAGACGAGGCCATCGAGAAAGCCGTCCAAGGTATGCCAGCTAATTTGCCAGTAGTTCCATCCACAATGCGGATCCACCAAGTTGTTTGTGTGGCTGCAAGGCAAATTGCCTACCGTGATGTAAGCTGTATGTGCACAGTCCACAACAAGAAACTGGAATGCCAGTGTTTCAATACACAACATTTCACATTTACCCCTAAAGTTACATCAGTCGTGGTCACAGAGGGAGGTTGATTGGGCAAATCCAGACATATGCGGGAAATGGTGCGTGGCCAAATATGATGACGATTTCTATCCCGGAATAATTCTAGCCACAGATGAATCCCATGTGCAGGTCAAATGCATGTGCTGTGCTGGACCAAATAGGTACTTCTGGCCACTTCTTGATGATATCCTGTGGTATCCATTTGAGGACATCTTGGAACACATTGATCCCCCTAAACCGGTGACTTCTAGGCACATGGAAATACAGAAGGAAGTGTGGGCTAGGCTCTCTCAGTAAAAATGGTGAACAAACTGTAGGCTTACCTATAGGTTATTAATGTTAAGATGTTTGCTTAATGTTCAAACATTCAAACAACACAGACATTCCTGCCATTACTCTGGATATTTCTATGAAATAAATGAAATGTTGTAACTGTTGTTAGTTTATTAATGTGTTTTAATCTGTCTAGATTTCATCTTGATTGTTTAACCTTTAAAAGCTATGTT
The DNA here is from genome assembly GCF_020615455.1 of Coregonus clupeaformis. NCBI lineage: Eukaryota > Metazoa > Chordata > Actinopteri > Salmoniformes > Salmonidae > Coregonus > Coregonus clupeaformis. The sequence goes on from NC_059220.1 coordinate 23,280,279, forward strand.
GACAGTAGTTTAAAATGTTAAAAAATGGCAACATGTGACCTATATAGGTTATCAATGTTAAGATGTTTGCTCAATGTTCAAACAGACTCCTGCCATTATCAGATGGATATTTTTATGAAATCAATGAAATGTTGTTACTGTTATTAGTTCATTAATGTGTTTTACTCTGTCTAGCTTTCATCTAGATTCTTTAGATTTTAAAAGCTATGTTGACAGTAGGTTTAAAAATGTTTAAAATGTTTAAAAAATGGCAACATGTTAGTGATCTCAAAAGATAAAACATATGACACGTGATGCTTTTCACTCAACCCTGTTACATGATTTTCAACCCTGTTGCGGTGCATTCATCCCTGTTACGAGATTATTTTTTTACATTTTTGTATTAAATACACAAAATATAACATCAATAGTGTTTTTATTATGTGTATTAAATCAGGGTAAATAAGGCTATTTCAATTTTGTCAGGAATTACGCAGCATTCTTGCACATTTCTTCGAAAATGTGGAGTTAGATTAGACATTTCTTCATCGTAAACTGGAAAGGATGGTGCTGGTCAGTTTTTCTTGATTTTCTCTTTAATTACAATATGCCATTATTTACAAGGGACATCTAAACTGTGAGATTATGCCAGAAGCTGATCTCAAGCTTATTGGAAAAATGAATAGTTGAATAACAAAATGACTGTGACGGGGTTGAATTAAATTGGGACTTGTTTGAGAAAATAATACAGAATAATAACTTAATACTCTACATTGAGATGGGAAAAGGTATTTTCTATCAAGTACACACATTACTTTGTCACATCAAATAAAAAAAAGCTTAAGATTTTAATGTTCATTGTTTCATCCTCCTCAATCACAAAAGGCACCGAATCTGTAGAATGACCCTTATACGTGTTCTTACACTATGATTTTGAACATTCAAAGCAACTGGGAAACGTCCATGGCAGGCATTGTTGTCACCTTAGCTTGCTACATAACTTCTGAGTGATAGGAAACATGAGCACCACCACCAATCAATAGGGCTGGGAACTGCCAGGGACCTCACGATACAATATTATCACAATACTTTGGTGCCGATACGATATGTATTGCGATTCTCCAGATTCTATATGTATTGCATTAAATACTGTGATTTTATTGCGATTCAATGTTCTAAACATATTGCTCACCATATGTCTGCTGCAGAGGGACAAGAGAGAGCCATGAGAAAACAAGCTTTGATCAGTCATGGAAATAAAAGTGGTGAAAACAAATTGTCTCCCTATTTAAAAAGAAGATGGAGAACAAGCTATGAAGGAAAAATACAGGAGTGTTGGTGCAGGTACGGCCAACTGCGCAAAAATAATATTGTGACATTGTCAAGATGATACAAAATGACATATCATCAACAATAATATCCCGATATGTAACTGTATCGATTTTTTCCCCCATCACCACCAATCAGCCTACACCACTGCGCACACACCCGTCTTACTATGACATCTAGCATAGCAGTGTTTTCCACATGAACATGGAGTAGCCAGCCAAATAGAAAAAGTAGCCAGCCAGAATCCCCTGGGTCGGGTTAAGAAGTTTTTTCAGAACAACCTCTATTTTGGTGGCCTCTGGTACATTTTAATGCCTTGATTCCATCCGAAATACACAGCGAAATTATTGAACACTTCATTGAGTTTACCTCCAAGATTGAAAAAATTAGTTGTGGTTTTGTGTTTACAAATAAATTGCTGAAAATGTATGAATTCTGTGTGTTGCTGGTTTTTTGGGATATCGGCAAGGCCTATATGTACTCTTGAGATTCAAGTATTTTGCTGCGAGATATGAATTGCCACAATTATGTTTGTTCTTCAAATTATGTAATTTATTAAATCAGAAAAATTACATTATCATGAAAATAAATACTAAAAGTTACATTTTTATTAAACAAATTGTGTGATGTGTCTAAAATAAACAGAACAGATGCTTAATTAATTTCTGGGTCCATACGTGTTAAGCGATAGAACGACATAAGTTCAAGTGTTTGCAACTCTCTTTGTGAATTGCAGTATGTTATTTATTTTAAAAAAATACTTCTTTAACAACTGTCCCACAGATTTCTTCTTAAAGAATCTGCTGACATCCACAGGCTTCAAGCTTCCTTTTAAGAGGCATTTTCTCAGCTATCTGCAATACAGGTATGATTGAAGAAGGTGTTAGTCATGGGCTTAGCTACATTTACAGTGGGGAAAAAAAGTATTTAGTCAGCCACCAATTGTGCAAGTTCTCCCACTTAAAAAGATGAGAGAGGCCTGTAATTTTCATCATAGGTACACGTCAACTATGACAGACAAATTGAGAAAAAAAATCCAGAAAATCACATTATAGGATTTTTAATGATTTTATTAGCAAATTATGGTGGAAAATAAGTATTTGGTCACCTACAAACAAGCAAGATTTCTGGCTCTCACAGACCTGTAACTTCTTCTTTAAGAGGCTCCTCTGTCCTCCACTCATTACCTGTATTAATGGCACCTGTTTGAACTTGTTATCAGTATAAAAGACACCTGTCCACAACCTCAAACAGTCACACTCCAAACTCCACTATGGCCAAGACCAAAGAGCTGTCAAAGGACACCAGAAACAAAATTGTAGACCTGCACCAGGCTGGGAAGACTGAATCTGCAATAGGTAAGCAGCTTGGTTTGAAGAAATCAACTGTGGGAGCAATTATTAGGAAATGGAAGACATACAAGACCACTGATAATCTCCCTCGATCTGGGGCTCCACGCAAGATCTCACCCCCGTGGGGTCAAAATGATCACAAGAACGGTGAGCAAAAATCCCAGAACCACACGGGGGGACCTAGTGAATGACCTGCAGAGAGCTGGGACCAAAGTAACAAAGCCCACCATCAGTAACACACTACGCCGCCAGGGACTCAAATCCTGCAGTGCCAGACATGTCCCCCTGCTTAAGCCAGTACATGTCCAGGCCCGTCTGAAGTTTGCTAGAGTGCATTTGGATGATCCAGAAGAGGATTGGGAGAATGTCATATGGTCAGATGAAACCAAAATAGAACTTTTTGGTAAAAACTCAACTCGTCGTGTTTGGAGGACATTGAATGCTGAGTTGCATCCAAAGAACACCATACCTACTGTGAAGCATGGGGGTGGAAACATCATGCTTTGGGGCTGTTTTTCTGCAAAGGGACCAGGACGACTGATCCGTGTAAAGGAAAGAATGAATGGGGCCATGTATCGTGAGATTTTGAGTGAAAACCTCCTTCCATCAGCAAGGGCATTGAAGATGAAACGTGGCTGGGTCTTTCAGCATGACAATGATCCCAAACACACTGCCCGGGCAATGAAGGAGTGGCTTCGTAAGAAGCATATCAAGGTCCTGGAGTGGCCTAGCCAGTCTCCAGATCTCAACCCCATAGAAAATCTTTGGAGGGAGTTGAAAGTCCGTGTTGCCCAGCGACAGCCCCAAAACATCACTGCTCTAGAGGAGATCTGCATGGAGGAATGGGCCAAAATACCAGCAACAGTGTGTGAAAACCTTGTGAAGAATTACAGAAAACGTTTGACCTGTGTCATTGCCAACAAAGGGTATATAACAAAGTATTGAGAAACTTTTGTTATTGACCAAATACTTATTTTCCACCATAATTTGCAAATAAATTAATTACAAATCCTACAATATGATTTTCTGGAAAATTAAATCTCATTTTGTCTGTCATAGTTGACGTGTACCTATGATGAAAATTACAGGCCTCTCTCATCTTTTTAAGTGGGAGAACTTGCACAATTGGTGGCTGACTAAATACCTTTTTCCCCCACTGTATCTAGAGCGACTTACAGTTAGTGAGTACATACATTTTCTTTCATAGTGGCCCCCTGTGGGAATCGAACCCACAACCCTGGCGTTGCAAGAGCCATGCTCTACCAACTGAGCTACATAGCAGTTGACTACTCCTCTGTTATCATTAAATCAGTAGACCTATATCAATATCTTTGAAAATACTATATAAGTATCCAGGGGCGCAACTTTGGTTTTAGAAGTGGGGGGGGATATCATTATTATTATTATTATCAATTTTTTTATCCTTTCGGATAAACTCTCCAAATTCTGAAAATGTTCCCTCCACATTCTGAAATTGCATTTTTGTCCCCCCCCAGTTTTATAATTGGAATGTGATACAAACTGCTTGGAGGTGTCCACATGGTCCTAAAGCACACCGTTACCTCGTTTTGTATCACATTCCAATTATAAAACTGGGGGGGGACAAAAATGCAATTTCAGAATGTGGAGGGAACATATCCCTGTCGTCCCCAGTGAAAGTTGTGCCCCTGTAAGTATCATTAGCTTTTAAAACAATTCAATACGTTTTCTTTTATCACATTTTGGAGCAGAGTGACTGAGGCGCTCTCTCCACTAGCCTACCTGTTGTTCCTGCAGTGAGGAGGATTCTCCAGCTTCATTTAATGTTTTCATAATTTATCTGCAGATAATCACCAAAAAGCCAGTATGCAAATTAGGGAGCCAAATGCGATTACCAAGGCTACTGAAGAGTCATTCACTTTAAAGGGACACGTCAGGATTTGGGCAATGAAACCCTTTATCTACTTCCCTAGAGTCAGATGAACTTCATGGATACCCTTTTTATGTCTCTGCGCGCAGTTGAAAGAAGTTTCTAAGTAGCGTTAGCACAATTGCTAACGAGCGTTAACAATGCTCATTAGCATTGGCTCACAAAACTACCTCTTAACTTCCTTCATACGGGATGCAAAGACATAAAAATGGTATCCATGAGTTTCTGACCCAAAATCCCGAAGTATCCCTTTAACGTCACTGTCTGGCAAGTCCTGGTGGACTTTATATCAAAAATACAAACAACCATTTCTGTTTACTTGTCCCAATGTGATACCACATATAATGCATTTGGAAAGTATTCAGACCCCTTCACTTTTGCCACATTTTGTTACATTACAGCCTTATTCTAATTACAGCCTTTTTCTAAAATTGATTAAATTGTCCCCCCCCCCATATCAATCTACACACAATACCCCATAATGACGAAGCAAAAACAGGTTTTTAGAAATGTTTGCAAATGTATTAAAATTAAAAATAAATGTTACATTTACGTAAGTATTCAGACCCTTTACTCAGTACTTTGTTGAAACACTTTTGCCAGCGATTACAGCCTCAAGTGTTCTTGAGTATGACGCTACAAGCTTGGCACACCTGTATTTGGGGAGTTTCTCCCATTCTTCACTGCAGATCCTCTCAAGCTCTGTCAGGTTGGAAGGGGAGCGTCACCGCATAGCTATTTTCAGGTCTCTCCAGAAATGTTAGATCGGGTTCAAGTCCGGGCTCTGACTGGACCACTCAAGAACATTCAGAGACTTGTCCCGAAGCCACTCCTGCGTTGTCTCGGCTTTGTGCTTAGGGTCGTTGTCCTGTTGGAAGGTGAACCTTCGCCCAAGTCTGAGGTCCTGAGCGCTCAGGAGCAGGTTTTCATCAAGGATCTTTCTGTACTTTGCTCCGTTCATCTTTCCCTTGATCCTGACTAGTCTCCCAGTCCCTTCCGCTGAAAAACATCGCCACAGCATGATGATTTCACCACGATGCTTCACCGTAGGGAAGGTATTGGCCAGGTGATGAGCAGTGCCTGGTTTCCTCCCTGCCCAAGGCCCTTCTCCCCCGATTGCTCAGTTTGGCCGTGCGGCCAGCTCTAGGAAGAGCTTTGGGGGTTCCAAACTTCTTCCATTTAAGAATGATGGAGGACACTGTGTTCTTGGGGACCATCAATGCTGTAGACATTTTTTGGTACCCTTCCCCAGATCTGTGCCTCGACATAATCCTGTCTCGGAGCTCTACGGACAGTTCCTTCGACCTCATGGCTTGGTTTTTGCTCTGACATGCACTGTCAACATTTACATTTACATTTTAGTCATTTAGCAGACGCTCTTATCCAGAGCGACTTACAGGAGCAATTAGGGTTAAGTGCCTTGCTCAAGGGCACATTTACGTCATTTAGCAGATGCTCTTATCCAGAGCGACTTACAAATTGGTGCATTCACCCTATAGCCAGTGGGAAAACCACTTTACACTTTTTTGGGGGTAGAAGGATTACTTTATCCTATCCCAGGTATTCCTTAAAGAGGTGGGGTTTCAAATGTCTCCGGAAGGTGGTGAGTGACTCCGCTGTCCTGGCGTCGTGAGGGAGCTTGTTCCACCATTGGGGTGCCAGAGCAGCGAACAGTTTTGACTGGGCTGAGCGGGAACTATGCTTCCGCAGAGGAAGGGAGCCAGCAGGCCAGAGGTGGATGAACGCAATGCCCTCGTTTGGGTGTAGGGACTGATCAGAGCCCGAAGGTACGGAGGTGCCGTTCCCCCTCACTGCTCCATAGGCAAGCACCATGGTCTTGTAACGGATGCGAGCTTCAACTGGAAGCCAGTGGAGTGTGCGGAGGAGGGGGGTGACGTGAGAGAACTTGGGAAGGTTGAACACCAGACGGGCTGCGGCATTCTGGATGAGTTGTAGGGGTTTAATGGCACAGGCAGGGAGGCCAGCCAACAGCGAGTTGCAGTAATCCAGACGGGGAGATGACAAGTGCCTGGATTAGGACCTGTGCCGCTTCCTGTGTAAGGCAGGGTCGTACTCTCCGAATGTTGTAGAGCATGAACCTGCAGGATCGGGTCACCGCCTTGATGTTAGCGGAGAACGACAGGGTGTTGTCCAGGGTCACGCCAAGGCTCTTCGCACTCTGGGAGGAGGACACAACGGAGTTGTCAACCGTGATGGCGAGATCATGGAACGGGCAGTCCTTCCCCGGGAGGAAGAGCAGCTCCGTCTTGCCAGGGTTCAGCTTGAGGTGGTGATCCGTCATCCATACTGATATGTCTGCCAGACATGCAGAGATGCGATTCGCCACCTGGTTATCAGAAGGGGGAAAGGAGAAGATTAGTTGTGTATCGTCAGCGTAGCAATGATAGGAGAGGCCATGTGAGGATATGACAGAGCCAAGTGACTTGGTGTATAGGGAGAATAGGAGAGGGCCTAGAACTGAGCCCTGGGGGACACCAGTGGTGAGAGCACGTGGTGCGGAGACAGCTTCTCGCCACGCCACTTGGTAGGAGCGACCGGTCAGGTAGGACGCAATCCAGGAGTGAGCCGCGCCGGAGATGCCCAGCTCGGAGAGGGTGGAGAGGAGGATCTGATGGTTCACAGTATCAAAGGCAGCAGACAGGTCTAGAAGGACAAGAGCAGAGGAGAGAGAGTTAGCTTTAGCAGTGCGGAGAGCCTCCGTGACACAGAGAAGAGCAGTCTCAGTTGAATGACCAGTCCTGAAACCTGACTGGTTTGGATCAAGAAGGTCATTCTGAGAGAGATAGCAAGAGAGTTGGCTAAAAACGGCACGCTCAATAGTTTTGGAAAGAAAAGAAAGAAGGGATACTGGTCTGTAGTTGTTGACATCAGTGGGATCGAGTGTTGGTTTTTTGAGAAGGGGTGCAACTCTCGCTCTCTTGAAGACGGAAGGGACATGGCCAGCGGTCAAGGATGAGTTGATCAGCGAGGTGAGGTAGGGGAGAAGGTCACCGGGAGATGGTCTGGAGAAGAGAGGAGGGGATGGGGTCAAGCGGGCAGGTTGTTGGGCGGCCTGCAGTCACAAGTCGCAGGATTTTATCTGGAGAGAGAGGGGAGAAAGAAGTCAAAGCATAGGGTAGGGCAGTGTGAGTAGGACCAGCAGTGTCATTAGACTTAACAAACGAGGATCGGATGTCGTCAACCTTCTTTTCAAAGTGGTTGACGAAGTCATCCACAGAGAGAGAGGGGGGTGGCAAAGAGCTTCCTAGGGTTAGAGGCAGATGCTTGGAATTTAGAGTGGTAGAAAGTGGCCTTAGCAGCAGAAACAGATGAAGAAAATGTAGAGAGGAGGGAGTGAAAAGATGCCAGGTCGGCAGGGAGTTTAGTTTTCTTCCATTTCCGCTCCGCTGCCCGGAGCTCTGTTCTGTGAGCTCGCAATGAGTCATCAAGCCACGGAGCTGGAGGGGAGGACCGAGCCGGCCGGGAGGATAGGGGGACACAGAGAGTCAAAGGATGCAGAAAGGGAGGAGAGGAGGGTTGAGGAGGCAGAATCAGGAGATTGGAGGGAGAAGGATTGAGCAGAGGGAAGAGATGATAGGATGGAAGAGGAGAGAGTAGTGGGAGAGAGAGAGCGAAGGTTGCGGCGGCGCATTACCATCTGTGTAGGGGCAGAGTGAGTAGTGTTGGAGGAGAGCGAGAGAGAAAAGGAAACAAAGTAGTGGTCGGAGACATGGAGGGGAGTTGCAGTGAGATTAGTAGAAGAGCAGCATCTAGTAAAGATGAGGTCAAGCGTATTGCCTGTCTTGTGAGTAGGGGGGGACGGTGAGAGGGTGAGGTCAAAAGAGGAGAGGAGTGGAAAGAAGGAGGCAGAGAGAAATGAGTCAAATGTGGACGTAGGGAGGTTGAAATCCCCCCAAAACTGTGAGGGGTGAGCCATCCTCAGGAAAGGAACTTATCAAGGCGTCAAGCTCATTGATGAACTCTCCAAGGGAACCTGGAGGGCGATAGATGACAAGGATATTAAGCTCAAATGGGCTAGTGACTGTGACAGCATGGAATTCAAATGAGGAGATAGACAGATGGGTTAGGGGAAAAATTGAGAATGTCCACTTGGGAGAGATGAGGATTCCTGTGCCACCACCCCTCTGACCAGATGCTCTCGGGGTATGCGAGAACACATGGTCAGACGAGGAGAGAGCAGTAGGAGTAGCAGTGTTTTCAGTGGTAATCCATGTTTCCGTCAGCGCCAGGAAGTCGAGGGACTGGAGGTTAGCATAGGCTGGGATGAAGTCAGCTTTGTTGGCAGCAGAACGGCAGTTCCAGAGGCTGCCTGAGACCTGAACTCCAGGTGTGGGGTGCGTGCAGGGACCACCAGGTTAGAGAGGCAGCAGCCACGCGGTGTGAGGCGTTTGTGTAGCCTGTGCAGAGAGGAGAGAACAGGGATAGGCAGAGGCATAGTTGACAGGCTGTAGCAAATGGCTACAATAATGCAGAGGAGATCGGAATGAAATGAGCTAAACATCTGGGAGAGGAGAGAGCAGGGCCTCCCTCACCAAAACTTCCACCTCAGAAACTATAATTGTTTCACTGAACCACCCGAACAAAAACTCTCCCAACTTCCACCTTTAGAAATCAGAATTGTTGTGAACCACAGCGGTTCAATGTTTCAAGGAATAGACTCAACCCACTTTATTCAGCTAGCTAACTATGACACCATAGCTAACTAGCATGCTAGCATCCAATAACACACAGTTTAGCACCAACACTTGGTCAACTGTGGGACCTTATATAGACCGGTGTGTGCCTTTCCTAATCATGTCCAATCATTTGAATTTACCACAGGTGGACTCCAATCAAGTTGTTAAAACATCTCAAGGATGATCAATGGAAACAGTATGCACTTGAGCTCAATTTCGAGTCTCAAAAAAAAAAAAAAAAAAACTGTTTTCACTTTGTCATTATGGGGTATTGTGTGTAGATTGATGAGAGGAAAACATTATTTAATCAATTTTAGAATAAGGCTGTAATGTAACAAAATGTGGAAAAAGTTAAGGGGCCTGAACACTTTCCGAATGCACTGTAACTACCTTGTATAATTTATGAATGGTAAGGATATATGAGATTTACTTTATTCAGTCAGTTTGACACCTTTTATAAACTAGTCAAGTTTGCCATGTGTCAATCAAAGCACAGTAAATAGCTTATGTGCCACCATTTCGTGGCTGCATATGAAACACGCCATGGTCCAATGCCAATTTTTTTCCCTCACTGGCCCGGTCAGGCCAGTTGGCCAAAAATTGACTGGCCGAACAGAATTTCTACATGGTGTAGTTCTTAAATGTATTGGGGTCACGCTGGGCCTATAGGTTGGCATGCTTTCTCTATATATTCAGCTATTAATAGGCTACATTTGGTTATTATGATATGCATTAAAGAGTGGTGTAATATAATTTAGCAATGCAAGTCATTACTTTATTCTTTAGAATTGCATTGTATTAATTGCATTCATTTTTGTTTCTAAAGTATGTCATTTTGAGAAGATTTGAAAATAGGACGCTGCCCCTTTAAGACAAGATAGCGACATGGCTACAGTAGGCTAGCCAAGATCAATGCTAGGTGTCTTTTTTTAGCTTTCTTTTTGCAGACTATCAACAGTAGCCAGCATATTGCTAGTATGTTCACTATTGAAGGTTTACTTTTCAAAATCACTTTCCGTAAAATAAATAAGCTCAGCGTGTAGATTGATGGGCGCTTATTTTTGCTGTGTGAAGGCATCAACTCATGGAGTGCTCGAGAAGTTGTGACTCGTGGGAGCATGGTGGTGCTTGAATGAACGGCCAAACATATTGTTCAAATACAAATTGCATGACATTTACTTCAGTATTCTTCAATGGTTTTCAATGGTAGACTCCGACAGAGCAGGTAAATGTTGAACTGGAATGCAAAAATGCGCTGAAAAGTTAGACTGATGAAATCCACTGGCCCAACGTTTTTACTGGCCCTGGGCCAGTGGGCCATCATTAATGTTGGACCCTGCACGCGAAATAAAATAAATGCATGTGCAAGAAAACTAGCCTTAGGCATTATACCGTATACCGGGGTATTTGGAAATATCCACGGGGAGGTTTTTCTATACTGTCAATACTGTTTAAACTATTTATTTGAAGTTTTTTAATAAATGTGAATATTTGTACCTACTTTTTAAGTAAGTACCTGCAGTCAACTTGTATAAAATGTTAGGAGACCAGAGCCTTGTGCGTCACTCACTGTTGTGTAGCAAGCGCCAGGTGAGCTAGTTACAGTATGGAAATCACAACTAAATGTTTGCCAGCTAGATACACTATATATACAAAAGTATGTGGACACCCCTTAAAATTAGTGGATTTGGCTATTTCAGCCACACCTGTTGCTGACAGGTGTATAAAATCGAGCACACTGCCATGCAATCTCCATAGACAAACATTGGCAGTAGAATGGCCTTACTGAAGACCTCAGTGACTTTCAACGTGGCACCATCATAGGATGCCACCTTTCCAACAATTCAATTTGTCAAATTTCTGCCCTGCTAGAGCTGCCCCAGTCAACTGCAAGTACTGTTATTGTGAAGTGGAAACGTCTATGAGCAACAACGGCTCAGCCACAAAATGGTAGGCCACATTAGCTCACAGAATGGTCCCGCCGAGTGCTGAAGCGCGTAATAATCGTCTGTCGGTTGCAACACTCACTACTGAGTTCCAAGCTACCTCTGGAAGCAACGTCAGCACAAGAACTGTTCGTCGGGACCTTCATGAAATGGGTTTCAAAAGCCTAAAATCACCATGCACAATGCCAAGCGTCGGCTGAAGTGGTGTAAAGCTCGCTGGCATTGGAAATGCGTTCTTTGGAGTGATGAATCACGCTTCAGCATCTGGCAGTCCGACTGACAAATTTGGGTTTAGCGGATGCCAGGAGAACGCTACCTGTCCGAATGCGTAGTGCCAACTGTAAAGTTTGGTAGTGGAGGAATAATGGTCTGGGGCTGTTTTTCATGGTTCGGGCTAGGCCCCTTAGTTCCAGTGAAGGGAAATCTTAATGCTACGGCATATAAATCAAATCAAATCAAATTGTATTTGTCACATGCGCCGAATACAACAGGTGTAGACCTTACAGTGAAACGCTTACTTACAAGCCCTTAACCAACAATGCAATTTTAAGAAAAATAAGTGTTAAGTAAAAAAGAAAAAAAGAAAAAAAAGAAATAATTAAAGAGCAGTAGTAAAATGACAATTATATTCTAGATGATTCTGTGCTTCTAACTTTGTGGCAACAGTTTGGGGAAGACCCTTGCCTGTTTCAGCATGACAATGCCCCCGTGCACAAACCGAGGTCCATACAGAAATGGTTTGTCGAGAACGGTGTGGAAGAACTTGACTGGCCTGCACAGAGCCCTGACCTCAACCCCATCGAACACCTTTGGAATGAATTGGAACGCTGACTGCGAGCCAGGCCTAATCGCCCAACATCAGTGCCCGACCTCACTAATGCTCTTGTGGCTGAATGGAAGCAAGTCCCCGCAGCAATGTTCCAACATCTAGTAGAAACCCTTCCCAGAAGATTGGAGGCTGTTATAGCAGCAGGGGACCAACTCCATATTAATACCCATGATTTTGGAATGAGATGGTTGACGAGCAGGTGTCCACATACCTTTTATCATAACTGTTAAATTAACCATCTAAAATGTGCTAAATGCTCTGCAAATGTGCATTTATTTGCTAATTTTGTAGCTTGTTAGCTATCTAGCTAGCTAGCTAAGTGGTTAGCTTCTTCCAAAATCAAGCTACACTTGGTTACAGCAGAGAATCCCCTCCTGGTTCAAGAGTGTTGCTGTCTAATATTTGTTTTTTGCGTGCAGCAAACTGTGAGTAGCATTTTTGAGTTACTTGTATGAGATGTTTATCCTGCAAATAGTTTAGGTCAGAGACTGCATAAAATGTTCGCATTGCCCTCGTTATCATTTAGTTAGCATTCTCTATGGGATTCTACATGTAATTGTTGGCATTGCTAACTTTCAGATTACAGAGGCTCAGTGGGGTTTGGAAATAGCGCCCCTAGAGTTAAGTGCCGGTAGTACCAAATATCCTGGCATGGCACAAGGTCGGTATTAAGGTATGACAATCTGGATACCGCCCAAGCCTAAAGAAAACAATAGGCTAAGTGAATTTCGACTCGCTACCACATACAGTGGGGAGAACAAGTATTTGATACACTGCCAATTTTGCAGGTTTTCCTACTTACAAAGCATGTAGAGGTCTGTAATGTTTATCATAGGTACACTTCAACTGTGAGAGACGGAATCTAAAACAAAAATCCAGAAAATCACATTGTATGATTTTTAAGTAATTAATTTGCATTTTATTGCATTCAGAAAAGCAGAACTTAATATTTGGTACAGAAACCTTTGTTTGCAATTACAGAGATCATACGTTTCCTGTAGGTCTTGACCAGGTTTGCACACACTGCAGCAGGGATTTTGGCCCACTCCTCCATACAGACCTTCTCCAGATCCTTCAGGATTCGGGGCTGTCGCTGGGCAATACGGACTTTCAGCTCCCTCCAAAGATGTTCTATTGGGTTCAGGTCTGGAGACTGGCTAGGCCACTCCAGGACCTTGAGATGCTTCTTACGGAGCCACTCCTTAGTTGCCCTGGCTGTGTGTTTCGGGTCGTTGTCATGCTGGAAGACCCAGCCACGACCCATCTTCAATGCTCTTACTGAGGGAAGGAGGTTGTTGGC